>NC_138972.1:80732500-81465833 GCF_055761805.1 Camellia sinensis
TAAGGATCCAGGCTGCAGGACATTTGGTCGGAATAACCAAATACTATAAGTTAGCTGGAAAAACTAACTTCAATAGTTGGCTGGAATAAACCAACACTTATTACTCTTCAGCCGAAGTAAGTGCATGGCTGAAGAGTAGTTGGCTGGAATAAACCAACACTTATAACTCTTCAGCCGAAGTAAGTGCATGGCTGAAGAGTAGTTGGCTGGAATAAACCAACACTTATTACTCTTCAGCCGAAGTAAGTGCATGGCTGAAGAGTAGTTGGCTGGAATAAACCAACACTTATAACTCTTCAGCCGAAGTAAGTGCATGGCTGAAGAGTAGTTGGCTGGAATAAACCAACACTTATTACTCTTCAGCCGAAGTAAGTGCATGGCTGAAGAGTGGTTGGCTGGAATAAACCAACACTTGTTACTCTTCAGCCGAAGTAAAGGTATGGCTGGAGTGGTTGGCTGGAATAAACCAACTCTTGTTACTCTTCAACCGAAGTAAGGGTACGGCTGAAGAGTGGTTGGCTGGAATAAACCAACACTTGTTACTCTTCAACCGAAGTAAGTGCATGGCTGAAGAGTGGTTGGCTGGAATAAACCAACACTTGTTACTCTTCAGCCGATGTAAGGGTACGGCTGAAGAGTGGTTGGCTGGAATAAACCAACACTTGTTACTCTTCAGCCGAAGTAAGGGTACAGCTGAAGAGTGGTTGGCTGGAATAAGTCAACTCTACTTACTCCTCAGCCGAAGTAAGCATATCGGCTAAGGAGTGGTTGGCTGGAATAAGTCAACTCTACTTACTCCTCAGCCGAAGTAAGCATATCGGCTAAGGAGTGGTTGGCTGGAATAAGTCAACTCTACTTACTCCTCAGCCGAAGTAAGCATATCGGCTAAGGAGTGGTTGGCTGGCAAGTATAGTTTAACCATCTAAAACCGAAATAACAGTTGGAGTAATAGAAGACATTACAAAGCACAGGCATACATATCACAACCGGAATAAGAGTTGAAGGAAATTTTTCATTCACTAAAAAGTCATTACAGAAGGGCACAGCCCGGTTACAAAGACAAGGTAACAAAAAATAGAGAAAAAAGTACAAAGTCAAGAAAAAAGATCTTCGATCTCGGCGTCGAAGGCAGCATCGGCGTCAACCCGAAGACCGGTTTCGGGCGCAAGGACGTTTTCAGAAGGAAGAATGGTTTCGGCCGGAGCCACGGTTTCACTTGGTTGATCAATAGTTAGATCTTCCACCATGGGCTCCGACCGAACTACCTGATCTGCATTCACAACCATAGTATCCTCAGGGGCAGAGTCTTCATCAGAGTCTTCATCGTCTGAGCCCTCAAGGAACTGCTGTTGCATGGCTTTGGCATATTCCATCAGGGAGTTCGGTATAAAGTAGGCTGGAGGGTTGAAAACCTCGGTCTGAGGATCATGACCGAGCTTCTCCACGGCTCCCCTCCAGCCGCACTTAAAGAACAGCTCCTTGGCAGCATTGCATTGTTGGGCATAAGCATCCTCTGCCCTCTTGAAGCCTTGTTTGTCAGCTTCCTTTACCTTCTCCTTTATTTTGGCATCTTTCTTTCTTTCGAGCTTCACCAGCTCGCGCAGGTATTTGTCCTTAAGAGCTATGGCAGTCTTCTGCCTTTCTGCCTCAGCCGAACTAACTAGTCCGGTCAGCCTGCTGTTCTCAGCTTGAAGCTCGGCCATTTGCTTCTTGATTTCTTCTACTTCGGCCGACTTCACTTCGGCTTCTGCAACAGCATCCCTTGCAGTTTTTCTGAGTTCCAGCACCTTTTTGTGAGTACTGTAGTTTTTTTGAATTGCCTGGCAAAAAAACGAGGACTTCCCATGAGCCGAGATAAAAGTTAACAAAATTAGACAGAAAAATGGACAGAGCGGCATACCAGGATCATGGACTTCGTTGCAGACCGAATGGACTTTAATTCGGTGTTTAGCTGCTTTCTGTGGTGCTCCATATCCTTAGGGAGGCACACTCCCTTAGCCAGATTAAAGGCCAACTCGTGATCTTTTTCGGCAACAACCGAATCAGCATCCTCCACATCTCGATTTTTAAAAGTCAATTTTGGTACCCAAGTGGTGGTAGTTCGGTCGGTAGGTTCCGGTTTGGGGCTCGGTGGCAAGATTGGTGGAGTAACAGTCTCATCTTCATCAACCAAACTTGGTTCGGACTCGCTGGTTCGGGCGCGCTTGGTTCGGCGCGATGAAGACGGTTGTTGAGAGGGGAGGGCCACAATGGCAGGCTGCGTTTGGCTTGGTGACGGTACTTCGGCCCTGCTTGTTTCGGTCAGAAGCGCCCTTACTCTGCTCTTCTTGGCCATTTCCTCTTCGGCAGTTAAAGGAATTAATCTTATTTGCGGCAAGTTTGGGTCCGGCTCTGGGGCTTCTTCAAGAAGAAAGTCAGTTACTCTTGCTTTTCGGCGACCGCTGTACCGGTAGGTCGGCTCAAAGTTCAGAAGCTTAGCCCAGCTTCTTTCTTTAATCCGTAGTGCGGCTCGCAAAATTGCAAGGTTTGGATAACTATATAAGGAATGAAGATGGGCGAAATCTGCGAAAAAAAAAAGAGAAGTGTTAGTTCGGTCAATAGACTAAAAAACCGAGATAACATACAAGAAAGAAGACCGAAGTTAAATTACCAGGCTCTCCCTTTTTCCAATTTATAGGTCGGCCAGGAATTTGGGCTTGAAAATCCTCAAAATTCCCAGAGACCCAGAAAAAGTCATCATCATTAAGGTCTTTGTCCGGTGTGTGCTTAACTATCTTCTCTCGGCGGCGGCGGATCCTAAGGTAATAGACCCACCCAGTATCTTTCGAGCCGATGGAATATTGATGGAATATTTCGGCAAGGCCAAGGTTTAAACCGGTTTGGTGGTTTAGTGCGGCTATTCCCATAATAATACGGTATGTATTGGTGGACAGTTGGGTGGGGCATAACCTAGTCTGCCTAAGGAACTCACAGATCAATGGTTGGACAGGAAACCGTAGTCCGGTTTCTATTATGGATTGAAGAGTAAAAGGGACGAAACCTTCATTTTCCCACGGAATAACATCTTTTTTGGCCAACGTCAGATGGACGTCATCTGGAATTTGGTAGTCCTTCCTAAATTCGGCCATGCCACCTGGGGTCTCAACTAGATACCTATACTTACCCATCTGATGTATAATTTACTTATAAGTTATATCGGTGCAAAAATCGTGCTCAGTAGCTCGGTTGAGCGCACACAGGAGTGCCTGGGTAACCTAAGTCTGCAAAGTAAAAAAACAGAGGGGGGTTAAAGCACTGATCAACGGATCGTGCTACAATTTAAAAGCAAGGTATAAAAGCCCTACTTCGACCTCAAAAAACTGGTTCTATCTCGGTTCATCAAAAGGTTGGGTAGCTCGGTTTGAGCAGTTTGCTCGGTAGACCGGTTTAACGTCTAGGGGCAGCTTTCTGAGTTCGGTCTAAAAAACTAAGAAAGCTGGTTTAGCCCCAAGGTCTAAATCGGTTGCAGTATGAATAGAGTTACTTCGGTTAAGCCTCTAGGGGCGGCTTTCTGAGATCGGTTTAGGAACCAAGAAAGCCGGCTTGGCCCCAAAAGCTTAGTTCAGTTGACAACCGAGGTTACTAGTTTGCTATATTCAAAACTCGGTGATCTTACTTCGGCTAAAGTGAGTCAGGCTCTGGTAACCCTTTGAGCCTTTCAAGTTTTAGTTCGGTTATTGACTACAGTGATCTACCTATTTGGGGCAAACAGGATCCTAGTTCGGTTGCTATGTGATTTTGGATCTAAAACTGGTTTTCTTCATAATAGTTCATGCACACATGAAGCTCTACTGGTTTTTTCATGAAAGTACGAAAGCAAAGCAACAAATGGAGAAAAGTGTTTTCAAAAGCATACAAAACAAAAACAGATGATAAAGCAGGCGAAAAAGCAAGAAGGATAGGCTTGCTTACCCGTATAAAAGAGAAGCTAGAGATGGAGGCAATGGCAGCAATGGAGACACGAACACAGCAAGAACACAGAGAGAAAATGAAGAAATGGCAAAAGTGAAAAGACCTAGCCTCAGGGATGGTTTTTGCCCAAAATTTGGGCGGGACTGTTCAAAATTCACGAAGTACGAAAGACGGCGTGACAGCCGTCCTCAGCCTATCAGAATCTGCCACGTGTCATTGGAAGGGGAAGCGTTACAGTCGCTGTGATTGAAGAGACGTTTTGACCGGACATAGTGAAGCCCGAAGTAAAATTAGCTCGGTTGGAGAGCCCGAGGGTTTTTCGCTCGGCTGGAGAGGCTAAAGGGTTTTTAGCTCGGCTGGAAAGGCTTAATAAACTCTAGCTCGGCCAGTAGACTGATAATCCCAATCATGTTGCGCAGATGGAATTAAGGGGCAATTGAGAGGGTAATTTTTGGGAAAAATTGGGCCGAGCTGCGAGTTGGGCTTTGAGACCCAAAACGTGAAGGACTAAGTAAAAAGGCCGTAAAGGATACTCCGGCCCAGGAGAGCAAGGTTACTCCGGCCTTGGGGAGACAAAGTTACTCCGGCCCAAGGAGGTGAAATTACTTCGGCTCACAAATGATAAAGTTACTTCGGTTAGCGGATTGTAAATGTACTTCGGTCTGGGAGCAACTTGAAGTTAGACCGACCTTGAAGTTATATCGACCTTAGAGGTAAACCGGTTTGGGAGTTATACCGGTCGAGAGTCGTTGGTTCGGTCCAAACACACCATAGGTTGAACAGATGAGAAACCGATATAAGGGAGAGTAAAGGGAAGGGCTGAACTAAGGATAGTTCGGCCTACTTTACTTCGGTCAAATGGTAGTTCGGCCATGGAGAAAACCATCCCACTTGGTTTAAGCAGTGGGGGAGGGTGTAAAAGGATAAGCATTATCCTTAGGAGTATGAATCCTAGGAGGACTTTGCATGGAGAAATACAAGTCCTACTAGGATTGTGCCACGAGAAACTTATAAAAGCCCACAAACATCACCTTGGAGGAGGTAATTGAACACAATCTTCCTGAGAACTTAGAGCTTTTTGTCAAGTTTTCTGACTTAGGCATCGGAGAGGTTTCCGGCACACACCCGCCGGCTAGCTCACATTTGTGTTTTCAGGTGATAAAGCGACGTCGTACGGAGGAGCGTGGACTTGGTCAACAGGATTATATGAGGAGAATTATTTCCTCCCCGTACAATAATAATAATAATATAAAAAAAAAACACATAAAACAAGTGAAACAACATTTTTTTGGGGATTTACTTCCTCTTCCTTTTCCTTGATATATGGAACACTTAAAATTGTTAAAAGGTAAGAATTAGCCTCACCTAAACACCTTTCAAATCTTAACCTTTCTCAATTACATAAACAATCTCAACAAAACATAACAAATAATCAGATGATCACTGACTAGGTAGGCAACCTCTCTCTCTCTCTCTCTCTCACACACACACACACATAGAGATGAAAAGGAACAAGTAGGAGTTGGGAATGAAGATTCCTAGCTTAGTAGATTTTTTTTATTAGCTTGCTTTTGGTTTTGGCAAGTACCGAATCAATGTTTGATTTTGACTAAACGAATGAACTCTTGCTTTTGGTTTTATTTTTATGCATAATATATTTTTAGAAATTATAAATATATATATTTTTTACAAACATATCCTCTCTGCACCTATATCCTATTTTTTAAGGTTTCGTCACATTGCCGTATCCGTGCTTCCTAGGTCTAGTGTCACAATGGTATCTTACATTCATGTAAGATATACATATATTATGAAGTATCGACACTTCAAAGCAAGTGTCGTATTCGTGTCGGACACACGGACACTTTGGGGATGCAGCAGGGACACATATGGAACACACCACATGATGTGTCCCCTTATTTAATTAATTTATTTTCAGGAACACGCCGGGAACACTTTGATGACACATTAAGGACACGCCAAATTGTCTTCTCTCCCATTTTATTTAGTGCATTTGATGAATGTTGAATATTTATTATTTTTTTCTTAGATTTACATACTTAATAGATCATCTATTAAAAAAGATATAAATTGTATGTGTTAATTTAAAAGTACTTTTTAAAAATATATATAGAATAGAGTTAGTTTTTGTTAATATGGATTGTTTGTGGATGTAATATTAATCTAGATAGCAAATAAAAATATATAAAAATATATTTTATTGCTGTGTCCCCACCTAGGGATGGCAATTTAAATCCGGCCCGACGGGGACCCGGTCCTCCGACCCCGAAATAAGTGGTTTTTCCCCGAAAAATATCCCCACGGGGACGGGGATGGTATTAAAAAATCACTCCCCGATCAATTTCGGGCCGGGGACGGGGATAGGCTCCTGAGCCCCGGCCCCGGCCCGGCCCCGCCCCGCCCCGAAATTTCCCCGCTAATACCTGTGTTAAAAGATCACTCACTAGTTGTATTATAATATATATCTAAGTATATCATTATATGTATCTGAGTTCACTCTCTCAAGTCTATCACTCTCTCAACTCTATCACTCACCCTTTCGTTCTTCTCTCTCAACTCACTCTCTCTCACAGTCGGCGACGGCGTGTCCCACCATTGCCGTTGATCTCGCCACAGCCGCTCGTTCTTCTCACTCACCCTCTCGTTCTTCTCTCTCAACTCTCTCACTCTCACAGTCGGCGTGTCCCACCACCGCCGTTGATCTCGCCATAGCCACAGCCGCCGGTCACAGCCACAGCCACAGCCGCTAATACCTGTGTTGATCTCGCCACAGCCGCCGTTGATCTCGCCACAGCCACGGTCTCTCAGATCAGATCTGTTACTGTTAGATCTGTATCAAATCTGTTGGTACATCTATTTTTTTTTAAAATTTTTTTTTTTAGTTTAAATCTGTTGATTGAGATGATGATTATGTATATATTTTTTTTTTCAGATTTTTTTTTTTATAAATTAAATATGTTGATGATAATGAAAACATTTTTTTTTTCAGATTAATTGTTTTTTTAATTTAAATCTGTTGATGATGATTGTTGGTACTCAGATCTGCTATGTTGCTTTGTTGTTCTTGAACAAAATAAAAAAAAATTAAAAAAACCTCGGGGATTTTTCGGGGTCGGGGAAACCCGATCCCTGTTGGGGACGGGGACGGGGACGGGGATGGGGAGTGATGAGTTTCCCCCGCCGGGGATCGGGGACGGGGACGGGGATATTTTAACCTTCGGGGATCGGGGACGGGGAGGGGGGTCCCCGGCCCCGCCCCGGCCCGTTGCCATTCCTATCCCCACCGTGTCCGTGTCCGTGTCCCCATTTTTTTAAAATCGTTGTGTCCTGTGTCCACATCTGTGTTTGTGTCTTTGTCCCCATTTAATCAGGCCTTTTGCATTTTTCTACAAATTTAAGTGAAATTTAAATATGATTAGTCTTACCAGATATGTATTTCCAACTTGTAGAAGATAGTGAATTTTCAAATTCCAAAATTTTGATAATCATGTTTTGTAAGTGTCACAGTGTTGATCATGTATTAATTTCTTAGTCGTAGACACCTAAGAAGTGTTGGACACATTTCTTGACCTTAAGCGTTCTGTTTAGCTCTGTGTAATATATATGTACATATGTAGGAAGGTCAGCCCTTGTGGTTTGTTCAAAGATAGGATTTGGCAAATCGATCGAATGTGTTGAATTGATGTTGTCCTCTTGCTTTAAATTATTGCTCTTCTAAACATCACATTTTGCGGTTCCTTTCTCTCTTCCTTAATTCTTTAGTATAATAACTGTGTTACAATGGTTACTTACAAATTAATAATTCGAACTGCCGTGGAGTGAAGTAGGTAAATATTCATGTTCTTCTTTTCTTCTTACATAATGATGAAATCTTTTGTTGGTATGAAGGATAGGCATCTTTGAATTTTAGCAAGTGTTGATGGGTTCGAATGATGAGGTATGCTAAGTGCTCTATCATTCAAAGTCCTCCTATTTCTCTTTACAGTTACGAAGTTTTGTTTTATATCGGTGAAATTGAAATGTGATCTGGTCTTTCAATTATGTCCACATTACCAGAGATGCAGCGATAATTTTGATTTAGGGCTTGACGTCTCTCCCAAAGAGGACTACGAACTTAGGAGTATAATCATCGATCATGATAAGGATAAATTTGTGTCCAGAATTAATCGCCATAAATATAAAGCTGATGTAATCCCGCTGGTGCACTGGGAATGGATTTTTGAATATGGTGCCCTTAAATGTGCTGCCGCATTGCTTCAAGGAGAGACCAGTCAGACGGTTGATTTCTACAGCAGTGACACATTCAGATTGCCCATGACGCATACACTGGCTCGTACTTATAACTATGACTTTATCGAGTTATTTATTCGCCATGGAGCTTCATTTGATCACAGGTGTTATGGTGCAGGACAATCTTTGTGGTACCTAGAAGGGAAGCTGCCACTAAATACAGCTGTTGAATCAATATCGTATGGAACTACGACTATTTATTATCTACTTATCTCCATTCAAAGCTTTTTGTTACCTTTTCGAAGTGGAGGAGGACATTTACGGTAGATTTTATTTTATTTTATTTTATTTTTGTGTGTGTATGTGTGGCCAGAGCTCTGTTTTCCTGGTCATCAATATTTTTTGAGATGTGGAATCCTAGAAAACCTTTCTTTGAGTTGCTTGTAGGGCTGAGCATGGTCATAGAGGTTCTCTCTCTCTCTAATCAATTGACTGCATTTTCACTTAAACGGTTGCCAAAGAATTAATGTTTTACCCTTTCAATAGTTCAAAAAATTGTGTGATGGCGTTGATGAGAAATTTTGCGAAGCTTGCTGATCTTGAACATTAACATTCCTGCAGAAAAAGTAGATGGATTCTATCAGGGTGCTTGTATTGAACACGAAAGAAGCTGAGCTAGAAATTTGTCACTATGCAAAGGAAGGAAATGTTATAGAACTGGCTGTTCTTCTGATGACTGCTAGGGAAGAGGTGGCTCTACTCAAGTCTCAGATCAGAGATGGTTCTACTTCAAATGGTCATATATCTATCCACCAATATATCTTAAGTAAGTTGGAAGCACTAATTTGTGAGGAGTACAAACCCACATCCTACAATGAACAAAAGAAGTTGCTTCTGGGGGGCAAGGAGAAGAAGGCCGCATTTACATCTGTATTAGTGCTGCTTGAATTTTTTGAGATGGAGGGTGACACTATCGAAGCATATATTTGGCAAGAACGAGCTAATGTATGTACTCCTTGTAGTGGTTGTGTTTCTAGCATCAAAGAAGAATTAATGATACTTCGGATGGTCCATTTAAAACATAAAAGAAGTATCAAATGCTAGTTAATCGTTGTTGGTTGCATTTCATGAAAATCCAAGACTAATTCAGTTCTTAGCACCCCCTCCCAACATCAATTATTTTTCTTTCGTGTTGATTTTTTATTTATATACTTTCTTTTTCCTGATCTACAAAAGGGAAAAACATATTTGTTTTCATTTTTGGCCATGGATTCTTTTTCTTTTCTTTTTTTCATTGATGGATTATTCTCAGTTGATATATATATGTAATCCTTGCATCTCTCCCCTCTTGATATGTCCTTTTTCATTCCCCACTTTGTGGCACACTCAATTCTTTTCAATTTGTTTGGCGCTCTGTGACAGTTGTCAAAAGAACAGGTGGCCTTAGATATTGCATGGCTACTCCAGGGAGCGAAGATACTGCCAAAGTACCGAGGCATTAATTTGAACAAGATCTGGTCTGTGACTTTTGCTTTTCTGTTAATGTTCATACAACCTTTTGAGGATATTTATTTCGTATTGTCTTTCATTCATTAATTGAGTCGACTTTTAATGTTATTATATTAAATTGAACTCAATATCTCTACGTGCTTATCATTTTCTGTATTGATGAATGTTTGTTTTGTTTGTTGACTTGAGGCTATCTAAGTTATTGGGAAAGGTCAAGACCTGAGAGGCGTTTAGGTGAGGTTGACTCAGGGCTTTTAACAGTTTTTAGTGTTCCATACATCAAAGAAAAGGAAGAGGAAGTAACTCCCCAAAAGAAAAGGATTTTGTTTCACTTGTTTTATTTTATGTATTTGTTTATTACTATATTTATATTGTTTTGTAAGGATTTATCTAACCAACGAGGTATGCAATTCGAGCAAAGTAATTGGTGAAGAGGAAGTTGAAGGATGGGGAAATGAATCGTAACACAAAGGTAATAAGATTACTACATGTTGAGTCCTCTTTATTCGTTTATTTTTGCCCTTGATGTTGGGGTAAAGTAAAAGACTCGGGACTGTTGATTTCTCAAGTATTTCTTGAGTAGGTTGGTATCGAGGGACCTGAGGAATCGGTTACAGAAGAGCCAAAGGCAGCTATCTGTTTTAGTTCTAGCAAGATGGAAGCCATTTATTCAAAAATTTGTAAGAGCAACAGAGTCCCTAAAAATGATCGTGGCAAAGCTTCAAACAAAGAGGTTGGGCTGTTTTTTGAATGTCTTAGTTAACTTGTTTAGATGTGTATCATATTTGGATGTAAGACATATGTCGAGTTTCAGACAAGCACGATAACAAAAACCTACATTTGTCTCTTTAAGTATGTATTTACTTCATTACATCCATCTTTGAATGTGTTTGCATGATGACACATTGTGCTTATGTATCAAAGTGCTTCATGTTCGCACTTGAAAGTGAGAAAAATACCGATTGGGATGTTTTGCTTGCCTTTCCTGGTTGTCTTGCCCTACATGACTGTTTATATAGTGAAACCTTATTAATATGTGAGATTATTACACTTTAACTTCAATCAGATATATTTTTTTTAATCTACAAGGGATACATGTAATGGTTCTTGAGAGACCACCCTTATCCTGTAGGGGTTATCATCATCTTTCTCATTGGGATATCGACTGGACTGAACTCTCTTTCTCACCTTTTGGTTCTCTCTCTCTTGATTCCCCCCTCTCAAATCTGTATGTCTCACCTCCTAGTCTCCTCTCTCTTACCCTTGCTTGGTTCCCCTCATCTGTATGAGTTTATTAGTAATATAATAAAGAGTTTCTTTATGCAATTTTAAGCTCTGTTATGCCATATACTCAGCAACCATCCTACTTAGGTATGCCAGTATATACAGTTCTTTTGTATTTTATTAAACTGGTTGCTTGATGGTGATGGTACTCTCTAGTCATTTGGACCATTTTCTTAGATGAACATGTTCTCCCCTTGAGTGCAACATCCTCTATCTTTCATTGCCTTTGGCCCCCTTCCTTATGGTGTATTCCATGCCTGCCCTGGTTGTGGCATGACCTAGTTGCCTCTTGCGGTGGTGTTTGTCATCCCAAGATGATTTGGTGATGTCGCCAGTCCTATGTTCCACCATACTTAATCCAAATGTGAAAAACAAAAAAAGAAAGAAAAGAAAAGGAAATAAAAATTAAATAAAAAAGAGGAGGAAGCCTTATTTATGTACAAGGAAAAGAAGAGGAATCCTTGTTTAAGTTTTTTTTTTTTTTTTTAAATATTTTTTTAGTTTTGTTTTTTAGACTACCAAATTGGTAGTTGTGCTGATGTATTACCTTGTTCTTTGTTTTCTAATTTGTGATGTTTTCTTTTCCTTGGTCTAGATTAACTTTTTTCCTGCTGGCTGGTCGAGTTGGACCTTTAAGGCCCGATCATTCCATACAATACGAGCAGCCTCATGTTCTCTGTCTACTACCTCCTCTAGGGATGTTCAGGCAACAAGAACGATCAAACCAAGAAAGCTATATCTGGAAAATATTTTGTCATGCCAGCAATGCGCCTCCGTTGCGATTGCTATTAAGATGGGGATAGGGCGTTTATGATTTGATTATGTACTCTATTTGAGGTATGAGTGTTGCTCTGACATTTTCTTTTTATTTTACTTTTTTAATCTTAAAGTTATTTCTGCCCCATGGTTTTTTGATCTTTGCTACATGATTCAGCATCTGCACTACTGCACTTTCTCTCTGGGATGAGGTGGTTGGCTCAACCACTGCTGCTGAAGTAGGTGATGGGGATGAAGTGATGCAATCCGTCACAACTAATGCTACTATTGGCTGAAAAATGAACCCCTATTCTTAACTCTGCATCCTCCTTTAGATATTTTGTAAAGAATTCACATCAGCCATTTTATTTCTTTGGCGGGTTATAACCCTTGCACCCTCAATATTTGTGGTTGTTTTGCTTTTAACTTTTGTATCTTCAAGTGTTTGTTCTAAGATCTTAAGCTTTGTATCTTGAAATCTTGTTATAAGATCTTGTGATTGTTCTGGGCCTTATTTTGTTAGGGTATGCTTGACTCTATTTGGAGTAGAGATACCTTTGCAATTTTTGTTGATTTTAGGGTCAACTTTGAGCTGATTTGCTCTCATTTGGGACCTTAGTCTTAACTACCCTCTCGGTGAGGTTGCACGTCCTTTTTATTCTTTCTTGATTTTGTTGTCAGCTTAGGGAAAAACTAACACCATTTGTGACTCTAGTCCTTTATTATTCTTTCTTGATTTTATATTTAAAGACTGAATCACCAATCACGTTTTTGGAATAATAGGAACCCAAGTTGAGTGACCCAACCCAAGAGTATATGACTACAGCAAACCCGCACCACAAGACATTGCCGGCTGGGCCAACCCAACAATTTGATGAGGTCATGAGATATAAATTTTGATTTGTAGATTCTATAAAAACAAAAACAAAAAGGTATGAAGATATAAATTAATTATGAAAATGGACACAATTCTCTCATATAAGATAGGTTGCACAAAATGATAAGACGGTTATATCTAATTTTGAAAACTGATGAAATCATATGATTTTGATTATCGAATTGATGTAAACTACATATCGAATTGATGTAAACTACATATAATGTAACCTTACAAACTAACAAAATGAAAAGTTAAATTATCAAAACTAAACCTTGTTCTTTTATAATTGAGTGTCTGGGTCAACTTGCAAGACATTAACTGGAAAATATATTTTCAGTACAATATGAGTACGCTTTACTTTTGTGTAACTCGCATCTATATAGACCAACACACGTCCAAGACAACGAGATCATGCATTTGAAACACAGAAAAGAACTAGCAAATAGTTCATATGTTCTTGCTCCAATTGGAATAGACTTACTGAACTTATAGTCTAAGGTGTTATTTGCTCACCCTATAAAATACAGTCATTAGAAAAAGCAAGAACCAAGTGAAGGAATGGAAATGAAGAAACAATAACCAAGCCTTTTGATTTTCATCGCTTGATCATTTTCTCTACAAAGCCCACTAGCAAATGAAGGTTGAGAGAGTCGACTCGCCAATGTTCAAGATTGCCGAAGGCCATCAATAGAGTTAGTAATTTAATGTCGATCGATGAATGTTGAACGAGCCCTTCTCCATGTGTAGGATAGTCAAAGGCCATCAATAGAGTAGGCCAAGTTTACAAGACCACCCATAGGGTCGGCCAAGTTCAAACTGGTCACCCCGGGGTCTGCCAAGTTCATGATGGTCATCCCACGGGGTCAGCTAAGTTCAAAAGACCACCCCGGGGTCGGCCAAGTTTATGTAAGTTCTTGTGATTGTTTGGGCCTTTGTTGGAGTAAGATTCACTCTATTTGGAATCAATACACCCTTGCAATTATTGTTGATTTTAGGGTTAGCTTTGAGCCGATCTGAGCTCATTTGTGACCAAGTCTTATTTAAACTATCCTCTTGGTGAGGGTCCACGTTCTATTTGGAACTATCCTCACGAGGAGGCTCAAATTCGTTTATTATTCTTTCTTGATTTTGGGGTCAGCTTAGTGTATAACTGACCCCATTTGGGACCTTTGTTCTACTTGGGACTATCCTCACGAGGAGGGTCAAACTCCCTTGCAATCATTCTTGATTTTGGTGTTAGTGGCCATGGTAGTCGCGATAGAGGGTTGAGAGTGGAGACAATGACGACAAAGGATGGGTGGGTGAATGGGAGAAAAATTAGAATTTTAAAATTGAAGATGAGAGTATTATTGGAATCAAAATTCGGATTTTGGGGTCAATGGCGATAAAGGGTTGAGAGTGATCAAATGCATTTGTTTTTGGACCCAACACGCATTTGTTTTTGGATTTTTTTTTTAAATTTACTTTTTAATCAAATGCGTGTCTGCATAATGTATACAGGTAGAAATTAGGTTGAATAAAAATTATTAGAAATCTACATTATTGATTAAAGTTCTTGGAATGTTGATTGAAAAAAGAAAATGGAGACTTACGTGTAGGTCTTAGTAAGTGGACTTATTGTCCAAAAGGTCTTATGATAATTAATGACATTTTTCATTAAACACTATTAAAAAATATCACTAATTATTAATTTTTAGCAACAGCTTGAAAATTGTCACCAAAAACGTTATTAATTATAAGTTTAAACTACAGTTGAACAAAATAGGTCACTAATTTACATCTTTTAGTGATAGTTTAAAAATTGTCATAGAAAAACGCTACTAATTGTATATTTTAGCGACAATTTATAAAAATCGTGATAAAAATAGTCACTAATTATCAACTTTTAGCGACATATGTAAAAAATGTCACAAAAAACTATTTTTAACGACAATTTTACTAAGACTTATTTTCAATAAAACTTGATAAGAATAAAGTCCAACTATTAAGACTTATCGGTGGTTTACCGAAAAGGAAATGAGGGAGAAAATAAGGGGCAAGAAAAGAGAAATCCATGGGGAAGAAGTTGTGGCATGTTTGAATTAAAACTCTTATCTTTTCTTGATGTTGTGGCACCGGTATATAAGGTGGTGTTGATTGATGTGGCATCTCTCAGTTGACTTACAAGTTGAACCAAGTAGGGATTTGGAGTGCCATTTCTCTCACACATACAACCACCTCCTTTATTGCGAGACATATAAGATCAAACATTCAGATTATTGATTTTTTGCATGGATAATTTTTATTACGAGACTTACGAAGTAGACGATTTAGACTATTAGTGTAAGTTTAGGTTGAGACTCACAAGATAGGTATAGAAAGATGAGATATGAAGGAGAGCTTATCCCATCCCGAATTTAGTTTGAATTTGAATATATTTGGGGCATTTACTACTAAATCATATTCAAATTCAAACTAAATTCGGGATGGGGCATTTACTAATAAATCTCTCAAATGAAGCATAATTATTCTTGTGATCCCATAAATTTTCTTGGTGGATACTCAAAAAATTAATACTTTTTATTGTGTTTATTATAGTGAATTCAAAATTGTATATAAAAAGGTTTGATCATCTATTAAAACAAAAATAAAAATAAACTTTGAACATGTCATAATATCCCTGAGATTCCTAACTCCAAACAGAACTTTCTGAAGTGGGAGTTATCAAATTGATGCTGAAATCCTTAGGGGTGAAATTTGCTCTACTATGGGGGGTCTTCCTTCACAGGTTTGACCTCTGGGTCTCCTTTCTTATGGATGACCTGGGAGTCATCCTTAAACGATAACCTCAAAGTCTTTCTTCATGGATGAGTTCTTTTATGCTTCATGAGTTTTACTCTTCTCTGGATGATCTCTACCCACCCTTTGATGAGTTTTGCTTTTCTTTGGCCCTGTGCTAGGGTATGCTCTACCTCTACATCGAGATCGACTCAAGTCAAGTCGGTTGGCTACAATGTTTCAGATAATTTGATGCATCATCCGATTTGTACAAATTTTTATTTTATTTATTTAAAAAGCATATACAAGACACTCATCACACCCAACAAATGACATGCCAACATCTTTCAAATCCAAAGAAGTCATTGTGCCTTTTCAGTACATAAACAAACTCAACAAAATGACCTCCATTGTTTCATCAAACTACCCCCCCTCCCCGGCCAAAAAAAAAACCAACGTAAAGGAAATAGATGAAATAGCAAGTATACAATATTAAATCTAAACAAACGCATATTGTTATCCCGAAATGAAATTTAAGTTTAGAGATGTCACAACTATAAAATTCACTTTAAATGTTTGAAATATTGTGCAAGTTACACATTTGGATTTCAAACCCACAGGAAAAAAAGAAGAAGCAAGATATGTCTCAGTCCCACCATGCTGACTAATTTGTGCAAATCCATCCAGAGTATATCCCAAAAATAAAACATGCATTTGTTCAAGACAAATCCATAACATTGCCAAATAAATCCATCCTTAACACCATCCATATTACAATTCCAATCAACATCTGTTACATCTTGTTGTAAAAAGCTCCTGTAATACAACTGTCTACACGCAGGGTACAAAAATATTCAGCTTTGAAACCTGAACTTGATAGTGATGTAAACATCAAATTACACACAAATTCTTAAAACAATGAATAGTTAACAATTATCAACCCATTCACTCCAAAAGCATTGAAATGAAGAATTCAAACTCATTACTATGGCTTTACCATATACATAATATTATGACAAAGAGGAAACAAAAATTAGAGCAAATCACACAGAATTCCCTTGACAATTACTACTGGCCTACCGTGACTGGCCTCAAAAGTTGACTACATATGTCAACACAAAGAACATGAAGACAAAAAAAAAAAAAACAAAAAACAAAAGTGTCCCATATATCTGGTGATGCTATAAAAACATCGGTTGTAATGAGTCATATGTACTAGGAAGTCCACGTCTGCGTCTGCTCTGATCCCTTTTCATTCACGCCGGCCTTATCTGCAAATAGAGAGCAAAAATACAAACTTTAAAAAATGAAACAACTTTTCCAATTATTTTTGGATACTAAAATGAGAAATATTAACTTACCATGAGGAGGAAGCACGTAATCCACTAGCATATTGAGAGGGTAATTTTTGGTAAAAATTGGGCCGAGCTGTGAGATGGACTTTGTGGCCCAAAGTACGACGGACTAGGCAAAAAGGCCCAATAGAAATGTAAAAGTTACTCCGGCCCAAGAAATGTAAAAGTTACTCCGGCCCAAGAGAGGTAAAGTTACTTCGGCCCAAGAATAGTAAAGTTACTTTGGTCTGGGCAAGTTGGAGCTAGGCTGGTCTGAGTTAGTCCGGTCATGATGTATCCTGAATAGGTCGGTCTGGCAGTACCTTTGAGTTAGACCGACCTAGGAGTTATACCGGTCGTAATTTTGTTAAATTTGGTCCAACCGTGCCATGGGTTGAGCAAGAGAGGACCGAGATAAGGAGGAGTAAAAGCAGAACCGAACTAAGGTAGTTCGGCCTACTCAGTGGCTCTGCATAGTCAAGTTTATTTCGGTCATGTTATAGTTCGGCCATGGTACAAACCATCTCACTTGGTTTAAGCAGTGAGGGGGGTGTTGAAGGATAAGCATTATCTTTCAGGAGTATGAATTCTAGGAGGACTCTGCATGGAGGAGTATGAGTCCTACTAGGATTGTGCCACTCGAAACCTATAAAAGCTCACAAACATCACCTTGGAGGAGGTAACAGAATACAACACATAACTTCGCTTTTTACACAGAGCTTCTTGTCTATTTGTCAAGCTTACTGACTTAGGCATCGGAGAGGTTTCCGGCACACACCCGCCAGCTAGCTCACGTTTGTGTTTTCAGGTGAAAAAGCGACGTCGAGAAGGTGTATTTCTTTCCCGCACACATATATTTGCCCTGCACAATGTATCAGTGAAAAGAGTATGATTTTATATTTTTTATCTTTATATAGATCAAGTAACGAAATCACATTGGCAGCCTTGTTCATCTCTCGGCGAACCCAAATCAGTGATGCATCCTTAAAAGAATGCAACAAATTTTTGGCGAAACTGTTGAAACACATTAGATCCATTAAATCTATAATTATTATGCAAAACACCCACATATTTTATGGTATTGTACTTACAAAATTTTCTCAAAGTAGACAGAATTTTTTGGAATTTTGAGGGAATTGATGTCAAGGACAAGATCCCGCCGATCCATCTCAACAATTAATCGATCAATTCCTTTAAATTTCATCTGAACCATCCCCATTGCCTTAATAAGAGTATCCAGTTCTGCCTCTTTTATATTTTCACAACGGTAGTTGTAGTGAGTGTAACTAATAAGCTCCAATAGGCTTTTTCTCCCATTCGAATATTGGCATCCACGTTTAGTTTGAAAAAACCTTTGGGTGGTCTTCTCGAAACAAATCGACGAGGGGATCTTTCATTGTGAATTCCCAAGAGTCGCTTATAATTAGGCTCTTTTGTTGTATAATTTCAAGAATGCGATCAATGTCCACAAATGGAGATGCAGTCAACCACCGAGCCATGTCAGCCTTGGACAATTTTTTTTTAACTAGATTGCTTTGCTTTTGAATAGCCTTTTTTATACTTTCCTCATGGCATTTGAATAAAAGATAGATACTGAAATAAAGGGAGGGAGAACCATGTCAAATCTTATACATAATGGTTTGCAAAAAATAAAACTATCTTGAAAAAGAGATGGCTCTCTATCCTGTATAATTCAAAGACAGCACTTAACTTATACAACATTCCCCTACCCAACAATCTCCAAAAACTTTATAGTCCAGAAAGGAAGAGCCAAAGCAAAAAACATTTGGTGCCAAATACACTAGCTATATGGAAAAATTGGTTCAATTGCTCAACAATTCCAAAATCCAAATCTAAGAATGAAGTAAACATAATGTACGTGGACCCATCGAACATGAAACATGAGATTCCTCAGTTAATGTGAAAACTTAATTACTAGTAAGACAAGAATAAGAGCTATAAAAACCAAACATTATAAAAACAACTACAAAAATTTCAATACTAGTAATCATATACTTATATTGACAAGGCTCAGAAAATAAACTCTGATTAGCAATTTTACAAGGATTTTATAATTATATTAATAGGGCATAGGGCTTCATAATAATTAATAGAACTTCTGGATTTATAGTTTATTTCTATATTTTTTTCAAGGCCTAAATTGATTTGGAATTGAATCATGAGGGACTTAATTGGCTAGGAATAGTTCTCTCAATCTAGGAGTAGTTTCAGTAATTTGTAACTTATGACTCTTGTAAACTTGGGTAGTTTCATTTTGAAATTATCTTTTGTTTACTTTGTAACTATCAATTGTTCTAAAAAAGTTCCCATTTTTTTTTTTTTGAGGCATTTGAATAAATTACATAATTGCTTGATCCTTTTGGTTGATTGTTTGTTTGAATTATTGTAAAGTCTTTGTCGATCACAACCTTAGCATAATTTTTACTAACAGATGAACATAGAAAATTTAAAGTCCATGGGCCAGTGGTGGACGAAAAGGTACATATATGGTTCGGCTTGGTTTGAATTAAAAAACAAACTCAAAGAATCGAACCGATCCCATTGACTGTGAACCCAAAATAGAAGCAAGTCGGTTAGTTCCATTCAATCACAATCTATCCACACTATCTATCCATCTATTCAATATATATAAATCTAAAATTGCATATGTTCTCTTCTTAACGAATTTTAAAGTGCTTTGGCCAGTGGTGCACGAAAGGGTACATATATGGCTCGGCTTGGTTGAATTATTAGTGTACGGGAAAGAAATAAACCTTCTCGTATAATCCTGTTGATCAAGATTGCGCTCCTCCGTACGTCGTCGCTTTATTCCCTGAAAACACAAACGTGAGCTAGCCGGCGGATGTGTGCCGGATACTTCTTCGATGCCTAAGTCAGCAAATAGATAAATAGACAAAAAGCTCTGTGTATTCGAGAATCAAAGTTGTGTTACCTCTCCATAGGTGATGCTATGAGCTTTTATAGGTTTCACATGGCACAATCCTAGTAGGACTCTTACTCCTCTATGTAGAGTCCTCCTAGGAGTTATATTCCTAAAAGATAATGCTTATCCTTCAACACCCCCTCATTACTTAAACCAAGTGAGATGGTTTTACCATGGTCGGATTCCAATATGACCGAGATAAGCATGGCTATGCTGAGCCGCAGAGTAGACCGAACTATAGCTAGTCTGGTTCTTCCTTTTACTGCTCTTACCTCGGTTCCTCCTATACGACCGGGCTATCCGCAGTGCTCTCCTGGACCGAGATAACAATATGCTCTCTGGGACCGGACTAATTAAGGCCTTCTAGGACCGGACTAATTTTAAGGCCTTTTTATTCAGCCCTTCGTACTGTGGCCCATAACGGCCCATTACCCAGCTCGACCCAATTTTCATATAAATTACCCTCTCAATTAGCAAACTCAAAAATTGAACCGATCTCATTGAGTCACACTACATATGAACCTAACCTAAAATAGAAGTAAATTGGTTAGTTCGACTCATCTCATCACGAGTACATAATCCATATCCTCCGTAGTGTAAAAATTATAATGCAATTTGTAGTACTTTCTCTGAGAGAGCGTGGGAAATGAAGGGTTGAAATTTGTGCTCATCAAAACAACGTTGTTTTGTGAGATTTTATTTTATTTTATTTTATTGATACATGTCTCTGCATGTCTTATTTGGTTTATTTCAGATATGGATTGAGAATAGGGGATGAATGACCAGGGGCGGAGCTACGATTACAACATTGGAGGGCCAAAAGTAAGATATTAAATAAGTCCAAGTGGTTGGATCAAGTCCAATTTAGATGACTAAAATTAACAAATCACTATTAAAACTAAGCTAAAAAATAATTAAAAAATGTATTCTATGAACTTAAATTTCAGTGATTTACCACTAAAAAATGGAAATAAGAAGTAATATTACATAGTTCATCCCGTACATGAATAGTAATGAATTATAGATCGCATTGCGTACACAAAATTTTTAAATTGTCATATACTAATAAATAAAAGATGAAAATACTTGGGTGTTTTTTAATAAGAAATAAAACGAGCAAAACTGTGCTACACTCTTAAAAATGCATACAATATGTGTAACGACTCCGCTATGTATAATATTTTACATTTAATTAATCAAGGTGACTTGGATTTTAATTAGTTATTATTCTGATTTAATTGTGGAATTGATGAACATCATTGGGTCTGATTCGTATATGATTTTATAAAAGAGTTATTTTTGAATTAGAAATTGAAGGCCTAAATAGCTTAAGAAAGAATAATTTGTGAGTTGAATCAGTTTAATTTTAAGGATTGAACCATAAGGGAATTCAATTAATGAGAATTCAATTAAATATTCGATTCATTGTAGTAAAATTAAGATTTGATTAATTGGGTCCGAATTGGAACTAATTAAGTTAATTTAATTATGAGGATTAGCAATTCCGATTATTCTAAATTAAATTTACGTATGAGGTGTCCGATTTGGAGATGTAATTTATTGACGGAGATTTTGAGTTTGATATGAAATTGAAGACTTTAGTGATTTGGAAAACCAAGATTGATGATGTAAATGAGTTTAATTTATGTGCTAACTCCACTGCATCATCATCACCAAGTGGATCCACCCTGACATTCGCAGCTCCTTCTTGGGCCATTTTTATGGTATGTCTGCGAATCGCTTCGGATGCAGGTGCAAGGAAATTGAAAAAGTGTTGCAGAGGTGTATCGTGAGCAACAAAGGAATTCACACTTGGAATATTTTGATTTTTCGTAAACAAGTAGGTGAATCGAATAATGCCAAAAGCCCATGGTTTGCCCGTATTCCAAGGATCCCAATTAATTTTCGCCAGTTTGAAAACTTTTCAAATCATCCGCCAAAACTGTCTTTTCAACACCCATAATGACCTATCGTTTCATTTCTGATCTAACGCCTAATCTCCCCCCCCGGCGAGATGTTGCCACGTGTACGATCACGATCCACTGTCTCCTCCCCTTACCCTGTTTTTTCCACTTCAAATCACCATGTGACACGCCGCCTCTTGAGCCCCGCGCCCCGCCACCTTACCTGTCGCGGTCGACCCTCCTCGCGGTCGGCCCTCCTCATGGTCACTCTTTCCACTCAGCCATCCTTCGTGGCCGGCCCTCCTCGTGGTCGCTCCTCCCACTCGGCCACCCTTCGCGGTCGGTCCACCTCACGATCAATCCACCCCCTCGGTCACCTCTGCCCGTCAACCCTCATCCTGCCATTCCTTGACATCCTCATTCCCTTCATTAGAATTCCCTTCGTTGGACTAAAGTTGCACTTGGGAATGGGGGACTACTGACGTGGCTAAGCCCATAAAGGCCCCATAAAGGCCATAACCCACTATAAACAACCCAAGCCCATCACTTGGAGCCCAGTACATAACCCAGCTGGTGGAGTCCAGAACAGTTGGAATCCAACATGGCACAAAGAGCCAATAACATTCAGACACATGGCAGGCAAAGGACAAGCCACATCAGTAGACAAAGATCTGCAAAGTTATTACCATTGCACATCACCATTAATGCAGCCCATCACAGCATTTATTATGACAACACCTCTCCGTCGGAACAGCACCACCTTACCCTGAACAAGGTAAGCTACAGCATAGACTTTCGGCGAGGAGGGTAGGTCGGAAGGGACAGCAAAATGATTACCAAAGGATATAAGCAAACGTTGAAGACAAGAAGAAAGTTAAGTTTTTCTATCTCTAATCTCCCTTCTGCACTGTACTTCTTTTCCTAACTTGCTCGTCGGAGGGTTCACTGGGGGACTACCCAGTTCCCCGTTGAACTTGTTTACAGGTTATCCGGTGGGCTTGATCATTTGGACGTGGGCTTGAGGAGCTTGGACCAGTCCGATCCATTCACTAATATATCAAAAATATATATTATATCAAAAATAAAAAGGACTAAATGGTTTAAGAAAAAATTCTCACGACTAACTAGAGTAACATTTATCAAAATGAGATTTATGAGTAATTTTTCTAAATTAAAATAATATTTAAATTGTTTTAATGATTTCTAATAATATAACAATAGTTATGGAATTACAATCACTCCCACAATAGAATCAATAATTATATAAGTGACAAAAACTTAATTCAAAAGATTTTCCATTACTATCAATGCCCATACGTTTTTCCTGTGTCTTCTATTCTTATAATAATAATTCTATGGGAAGTATATCAATACTGACGGTTTTTGTCATGGTAATTCTATAATGTAGTCTTTTATTATTCTTTTTCCTTTACACTCTGTTTGGATCATAAGAGGAGGTAAGAAAAAAAATTATTGTGATTTCTCACCCAAGTGAGAAAAGAAAAGAAATGTTATATTTCTCAGCATTTGGATAAATAAAAGAGAAGTGAATGTGATTTCTCACCTATCTTATTTGAATAGAGTAAATAAGTAAAAGGAAAAGAAAGCGTTTTAATTCATTTTACCAAAATAACCTTTCATATTAATAAATTATGTTTTTTTGTAAGGGTAGTTTTGGTATTTTAAACAAGGTTCATTAAACCTAATTCTTTTCTCAGCAAATATCACAACTTTTGATGAGAAACAAAACACAAGTTTGGTGAGAATCCATCTCACCATCTCTCACAATTTCTCAAATTACTTAACCATCCAAACAAGTGAAGGATTTTCAATTCTCACAATTTTTTTTCTTTTCTCATCAAACTCCTTCATCCAAACAGAGTGTTAAACTCTTCTTTAATCTTTGATAGGTAAATCACTACCCATGTTTCAGTCTTCTACTATTCTTTGATCTTGAGAGGCTATGCAACTTCTTTTTTTTATGATGTTAGATTTAGAACTCTTTTATTGTGTTAGATTTATGTCATTTTTTTTTATGATGTCAGACTTTTAAGATTTATAACTGTAGGGATATATTTTCTGAGTACCAACATGTGGCAAGGTGACGTCGACGTGTCAGCCGAGGTGCCACGTGTCTTAGTCGTTGTGCCGAGGTCATCTCGGCTAGACCGAGGTTGCCTCCGAAGATATCAGAATCCGAGATAAGCGGATAAGGGACAAGAGTCCTAAAATGAAGAGGGAACTCAACTTGGATATGGACAAGAGTCCTAGATTAAGAGAAGACTTCAGTTTGGATAAAGATAAGATTCTTAGAGTTTATCCTAATCCCACTGGGAGTCCCAGATTAGCAGTAATCCTAAGTCCATTAGGGCCAGGCTCCTTTTGGGACTAGGATTGTATTGGCTATAAAAGATAGGCACCCCCATGGGTCTAAGGTATGCTTTTGATACTCAAGCTTGTGAGTTTAGTACTTGATTTATCTTTGAGAGATATACTGACTTGATCGTCGGAGTGCCCCCGGGTGGTCGAAACCACCGCGGGATTCTTATATTTCTGTTGCAGGTCAATCAGGTGCCATCTATTCTGCCAGTGTTCTCCAGCTGGTTAATAAGCGGGCAGTGTGGTCGAAAAATCACCCACACAATAACTTATTAGTACATTATTGGTATATAATTATTTTTTATGATTGATTTTTCTTTACATTTTTCTCACAATTATGTCCTCATTATATTTGTTTTAACTGAATTATTATTTTGAAATTTTTAAGAATGAATCAAATCTGTATTCAGAGATGGAATGGAACAAGTTACTGATGTGGCGCAAGTTACAACAATAAAACATTCGCTACATGGTAATATTTTTATTAATATTTTGCTTCAATGGAAAACCAAAATGTTTTTATTAATATTTTTATTTAGAAATTCCCATGCATTTTCTTTTCAAGCAAAGCACAAACTTTAAACCTTAACAGTTCTATGCACGGCTAATAACTTTATTATTAAAAATACATTTTATTTTAAAGCAAAATCTTCTTAAACCCGTGCTATGCATTAAGTATAAATATTAATAAAAATATTTTGATTGCTATGAATTTAATGTAAATATTAATAAAAATATTTTGGTTTCCCATTAAAACAAATATTAACAAAAAATTTCTAGAACCATAACCATGTTTAACACCAATTTATCATGTTCCCAAAAATATATTTTGATAATATGTAAATAATTAAAAATAATTTTATTAAAGTTTTTAGTAATAATTTTATTAATTTTTTATTTAGATTTTGGTAATCAACATTTCATCACACATCAAGATATTTCCGAAACAAATGTAATACATCTGTATTCTAACCAAATTGAACAGGATACTAATGTGGCAGAAGTTACAAGTTAAAAAAAAAAAAAAAAAAACAATAGCACATTGGCTAAACGGTAATATTTTGCTTGGAAAATCAACATTACTTTTCTATACTTCCATTCCGATTCATTTTCTTTTCAAGCAAAACACAAATATTAAATCTAGCATGGCTAATAATTTTGATTACAATCTATAATTTATATTATTATTAGAAGATAATGAAAACAATTATTTTTTGAAATAGATTTAAGATTAATATTATTTTTTAATGGAAATTTTAAAATAATCTATTAAATTATAGGATTATTTTGCGATGCACACAGACAAAAGTTTAAGGGAAAAATTACTTGTAGGGACTAAATAATTTTAGACAAAAATTCATTTTTCATATACACTATAACAAGAATTTATTTATGGACAAAAATAATTTTTAAGGACCAAACATTTTATTGCAAAATATGTTATTGTTGTTATACATTTAGTAATTGATGTTATAGTTACGATACAACGGGTTCCAGAGGGAATGGGTCGGATTGGTCCACGCTTCTCCAACCGATATCTGAATGGTCAAGCCCACCTGAGAACCTGCACAGGAGTTCAACGGGGAACGGGGAAGTCCCCCAGCGAACCCTCCGACGGTCAAGTTAGAGAGAGAAGTGGAATGTAGAGACATGAATTAGAGAATAGAGAACTTAACTTTCTTCTTGTCTTCAACGTCTGCTTATATCCTTTGGTAATCATTTCATTGTCCCATCCGACCTGTCATCTTGGCCAAAAGTCTATGCTGTAACTTACCTTGTTTAGGGTGAGGGCGTGCTATCCCGACGGAGAGGTGTTGTCGTAATAAATGCTGTGAGGGGCTGCATTAATGGTGATGTGCAGTGGCAATAATTTTGCAGATCTTTGTCTGCTGAGGTGGCTACTTGCTCTTTACCTACCACGTGTCTGAATATCATTGGTCCTTCATGTCATGTTGACTTTCAGCTGTGATGAGCCTTATCCGTTGGGTTATGCATTGGGCCTTAAGTGGTCGGCTTCGGTTGTTCATAATGGGTTATGGGCTTTATGAGCCTATCCACGTCAGTAATGAATTACTAGTTTTTTGTTTGTTTAAATATTATAAGAACTAAATTATTTTATCCCTAAAAATATATTTTTTAATGACATTTTAAAAAATTTATCACTAAAATATATTTACTTGGTTCTTGATAATTGAGAATAATTTAGTGCTTTTTTAAAAAAAAAACTTCTCACAACTACTTTTTTTACTTTTGGGAATTGATAAATTTGGCACTTAAAACTATTATACGCTGGATGCACATTATAACATTTTCAAGTCATAATGAAATAAATCATAATGAACTATTATTACATTATTATCCACATTGATCCATATTTAATTTTGAAATAATTTAATACTTTAATTTGTCAACAATTTATTATTAGTCAATATTTCACACTATTTTAAATTTCTTTTGCCCTCATGTGCTACACAATAATTTTTTATTTTATTTTATGACAATATAAAAAAATGCTGATAACATAAATGTGTTAGCCGTGCATAAAATAGACATTACACTATTATATATATATATATATATATAAGCGTTGCTATTTAGACTAAAAAATTAGACTCACTTCTTAGATCAAATAATGTGACACTCTATTAAAATATCTAAGTAAACTCTCTCCCTCATTTATTTTCTAATCATCAATCACTTGTCACAATTAAAAAGCCACAAATACATAAGTAGCCAATCCTTATCTCTCACTAATCCCAAAAAAAAAAATTGTTATTTCTACCGCAAATTAATAATGCTCATTGAATGGTGATATGGCCATGTGATATGGAGTGATTATTTGGTGGTCGTAAAGCATTACTCCACACTACTTATCACTTGACAAGTGTCAGGTTGTCTCCTACAATTCTAACAAAAAAAAAATATATATTGAGTCTTACAACTTTAACCAATCAATAACAATAATAACAAGGTGAGTCACAATGTGAATTTGCCGCTAGACTACTATAACTTCGTTTGGAATAAACTTTTTTTAACTTGACTTTTTAGTTTGTGGCTATTTTAGTTTGTTTAAAAAAGTTTCGTTTGGAATAAATTTTTAGTTTTTTCTAATTTTGTGAGAGAAAAACTGAAATAATTATAATTTAAATGTGACATTTTATCTTATTAAATTTTTAATTTATTTCATGCTTTAATGGGCTAAATTAGTCTCAACCATCTCCCCACACCGGGCCTATTTGCTCATCAATTTCAGACTTAGGGGTGTTTGGGAAGTCAAAAATTATCTTTTTTTGGTTAAAATTTACAAAAAGATAAAATAAATTAAAATAATTAATAAGACAGAATATCACATTAAATCTAAAATCATTTTAACTTTTTTCTTACAAACATCACATTCGATTATAAAAAAAATGCATTCCTCTTTCCAAATATAAATATTTTAATCTATTAAAATAGTTAAAAATTAAAGTAACATATTAAAATAGATAACTTTTTACAGTAGTGCTAAAGACCTCAAAAGTTCTACCAAAATTTCTATCAAATGTTTTATATGGGTGTAGGACCCATGCCATGTAAGTCCCACACTCATGTAAGATATTTAATAAAAATTTTAATAGAATTTTTAAAATCTCTAATATTTTTGAACTTTTTAAATCATACCTTAATTGTGGGAATTTAAATAAAAAAATAAATACATGGACAAATATAATTGATTAAAAAATTATCATAGCTATAATAATGAGTAGGTGCTACATCGCTGGTTGTTGTAGGTTAACAAAGAATAAGAGAAATGCCCCAGATCTACGAATTGGTGCAACAGAGAAGATGAGAGAAAATATTTGATAGAGACGACCTTGGTTGTTAGCGGATCCATCGTTCCGCTAGAACCGCCCGACCCTATTCGACCAATAACGGATACGTAGTAAGTGGCGGACAGGTGCAGGCCAGGTATTTGTATTTTTTTTGGGTTCGGGTTGGGTGCGAATCATCCACCACTTTACCCAGATGGCCCGACCCGACCACGCCACATTATTTTATTTATTTATTTATTTTTGTTTTACGCCTCAGCAGCAGCCCCTTTTCTTTCTGATATGCTGCATTTTGCCCTAATTTCTTCGGCGGACAGACGCAAAACAAAACACAACACACAGACACCGTCTCTCTCTTCTCTCTCAAATTCTACCCTACCCATCGTGCGACGATCTACACCGAACGGCGATCGATCTATACTAAACGCCGATTGATCTACACTAAACGGCGATCAACACTGAGGTCTCTCTCTCTCTCTCTTCTTCTTCTTCTTCTTCTTCTTCTTCTTCTTTCCTCTTCTTCTCTTCTCCTCTTCTCTTTTTCTCTTCTTCTCCCCATTTTCTGGGTTTTTGATTTTTTCACCTTTCCCCTTCTGACTGTTCTTATGACGGTTCTTAAATTTGGGTTTTCTAGATTACAACACAGCCGATTCGGAAAGCTGCAGAGGTTATATTGTCTCCATTTGACCTTTCTTGCCAGGTTAGTTTTGTAGATTACCTAATTATTCATGCTTCTCTATTTAGGAACTCTGTTTCTTTGTTGTTTTCTTTATTGTATTGATTTCAAAAGAAAAAATTGCTGGCTGAAACTTGCTCTAGCTTATTGATGTTGAAATATCTATATACTTCTGGAATTGATAATTTACTAGGCCTAGAAAGCTTAAGGATTATGTGTGTATGTACAGTTAAGCCTTAATTTCCTTGGTGAAAGCTTACCACTCTGTTTTTAGACTTTTCTGGGAATTTATTTGTTGCCTTTAGTAGTCTTTGACACTCTGCAATTGCAATGTTGGAACATTTATTTTTATATTGTTTTTAGTATTCAAGGGCATCCTTTTGTTCTTTCCTCTTATTTCTTAGGTTGCAGAACTATGTTTGAGCTGATCCTGTGCTTGTTGCAAACTACTGAAATTGGTAACATGTTTTGTGGTCAAGTGAAAGAATGCCTTTTCTAGTATTCATAAAAAACTTAATCATATTAGCTAGAAAGGTCAAATTGGGTAATCTATTAGGTAATCTACAGAGTTCATAAAAAACCTGTTTTGTGGTAACATGTTTTGTGGTCAAGTGAAAGAATGTCTTTTCAAGTATTCATTAAAAACTTAATCATGTTGGCTAGAAAGGTCAATTTGACCTTTTGTAAGAGCTACAATAAATTTTCCAATAAATTGCTTTCTACTGCAAAGCTGGGAGGCTTAAAGTTGTTACTAAGTTATATTTTACTAACACTTCAGGTACAGGAATATCCCTGCCTGTAGCATTCCATTTTTTTTTTCTTTCTCATTCATTATTTTGTACTCACTGGATCATGTACAAAGTCATAGTCAATCTGCATTAAGAAAGAAAAATAAAATGGTAAATACATTAACTATGAAATCAATTTATAGGATATTGAGAATGCTTCCAGTTTCTATGCATTTGCAAAACATATTTTGAATGATTTCTTATTGGTTTTTGGCTGTATATTTGATGATCTTTTAGTCATGGGTCCTCCAAGCGAATCAACATTTTTTGTAAGTCCTAATGTTGAGCCCGAATCATCTTCTATTGACCCCTTTACGCAACCTAATACTCCCCCTCCTAGACCACCCCTGGCCAAAACTAGTAGTAGTGGGAGAACAACATCAAAGGCTTGGGATCATTTTGAAAAGATTAAGGGTATTGATGGGAAAGATAGGGCTATGTGCAAGTATTGTAAGAAAGAATATATGGCAGAGTCTAAGAGTCATGGAACAAGTAATTTGAATTGCCTAGGCTGTTGTGAATGAATATTGCATTGCCCTAGTTGTGTTTTTTAGCAAGTGCACAATTGAATTATGTTGAAAATGTTATTTTTTTTAGGAAGTGTACAATTGAATTATGTTGAAAATTCGTACAATTTTCAACCGCCAAACTGATTCGTATCCATCCATCAATCCGCCAATCCGCATCTGCCGAATTGGCGGATGGATGCGGATTGATTTTCTCCAATTCGCCAATTTGGCAGACGGATGGCGGATTGGGAGTTTCGTGGCTACAACAGATCCGCGCCCATCCCTAGTTGTTGTAGGTTAACAAAGAGAAATGACCCAGGTGTAAGAATTGGGTCTAAGAATTGGTGCAACGAAGCAGGGGAGAGAGAATATTTGATAGAGAACCTTGTTCCCAAGTCGAAGAAAAAAGAAGAGGAAATAGAGAGAGAAGAGGAAAGAAGAAATACAAAAGAGTCTAAGAATTGGTGCAACGAAGCAGAGGAGAGAGAATATTTGATAGAGAACCTTGTTCCCAAGTCGAAGAAAAAAGAAGAGGAAATAGAGAGAGAAGAGGAAAGAAGAAATACAAAAGAGACACACAGAGAAGAACGATATGTATCAGAGGATATGGAGTATTTTTCCATAGTTCCTGTCAACCGGACGAAGCATTCATCAACTGGGTGACCAATATTCTCAGGTAAAATAACTAAATCTGTGAGAGATGATTTGTTCTTGGAGGATAAATATATATATATATATATATATAATGTTTATTTTATCAAATCATATTCAAACCCTCATGAAGCAAGAATACATGTCATGCTCCATGATCATAGACAGTTAGTAGAACATCTTCTTGTTCCTCACCTAACGTTCACCTTTAGATACTCATCAAAATTATACAAACAATCATAAAAGTAGCAACAAAAATCAATTTCAGAGATTTTGGATTTTGGGTTGTGGGTCAGAGATCTTTGAAGCAAAAAGTAAATGAATAACATCAAGAAAAACATGTATTCGAAGATGTGGACATTCAAATATTTAATGGTAGGTACAGTGGTGTTGTCTTTGTTGAATTCAATATTAATATATGTACATGAATAGGGGGTGAGTTCAGGTCAATCCTTTGTTAGGGATAATTTGGTAGTAGTGGATCATGTTTAACGCTCAGTCTGGGTCCTGCCACCACCTCCTCCGGGTGTGTACCGGGGGAAGTTCAATGCTACAATGGTGCCTGCGTCATTTGTTGGGGAGGGGAGGGGGGTCTTGCCCGTGCTCAATTGGTGGAATTGCTAAGATATGTCTGTAATTAGGGATGGTAAAATACCTTGATCCATTGGGTCTTTGACTTTCTTGACCCTAATGGGATGGGTTTGGGAGTAGTTAAATAGGGTAGGATTAGATGTGGGAAATTTTTTGAAAAATCCCATTGGGTTTGGGTCAGGGGTAGGGGAGAGCAATTTTTACCTGAACCCTATCCGATCCACAAATGTAATGTTAAACTTCCTCTGGAACGCACCCGGCGGAGACGTGGCATGACCTAGTCCGAGCGTCCAACATGATCAACTAGTGCCAAATTATTCCCAACAAAGGATTGGTTCATGTACATATATTAATATTGAATTCAACAAAGGCAACACCAGTGTACCCACCATTGAATATTTGAATGTTTACATCTTCGAATACATGTTTTTTTGATGTTTTTCATTTGCATGTTTTTCTTTTTGATGTTTTTTATTTCTTTTCTGCTTCAAAGATCTCTGACCCATAACCCAAAATTCAAAATCTTTGAAATTGATTTTCGTTGCTGCTTTTATGGTTGTTTGTTTAATTTTGATATGTATTCAAAGGTGAAGGTTAGGTGAGGAACAAGAAGAAGATGTTCTAGTAGGTGTTTATGATCTTGGAGCAGGACATATATTCAAGTTTCATGAGTGCTTGAATCTGATTTGACAAAATAAACACTAATATATATATATATATATATTTAAAAATATTTATCCTCCAAGAAGAACAAATCATTTCTCACATTTACCTGATAATATCCCTTAGCAAATTGACGAATGCTTCTTTCGGTTGACATGACTTGTGGAAGAATTCTCCATATCCTTCTATACATATTGTTCTCCTCTGTGTGTCTCTTTTGTCTTTCTTCTCTCCTCTTCTCTTTCTGTATTTTCTCTTCTGTTTTCTTCAACTTGGGGTCAAGACCGTTTCTATCAAATTCTCTCTCATCTCCTTTGTTGCACCAGTTCTTTGACCTAGGGCATTTTTCTTTGTTAACCTACAGCAACCAGACGTAGCACGTACTCATGATAATTTTTTAACCAATGATATTTGTCTAGCCTTCACTTTTTATTTAAATTCCCACGATTAAGAGTTCCATCCGGATGTGAGTTCGCTTTTTGATTTTTGAGTTATTTTAGTTGAGGGTAAAAAGTCTCGTCTAGGATGGATATTTTAACTTTTATGAGAGAAAAAAAAAATTTAATTTAAATATGACATTTTATCTTATTAATTTTTTAATTTATTTTATCTTTTTATATCTATTTTAGCTCCTTAACCTTATACCAGACGAGTGCTAAGTCTAAGATTGATGAACAAATAGACATGTTTGGAAAGATTGTTGGAACTAATTTAACTTATTAAAATACAAAATAAATTAAAAAGTTAATAAAATAAAATATCACATTCAAATCATAATTATTTTAGTTTTTCTCTTACAAAATTACAAAAAAACTAAAAATTTATTCCAAATGAAACCTTTTAAAACAAACTAAAATAGCTAAAAGAAAAAAAAGAAAAAAAACCAAAAAGTCAAACTAAAAAATTCATTCTAAATGAAGTCATAGTAGTCTAGCGCAAATTCACATTGTGACTCACCCTGTTATTATTGTTATTGATTGGTCAAAATTGTGAGATTCAGCATTTTTTTTTATTAGAATTGTAGGAGACAATTTGACACTTATCAAGTGATAAGTGGTGTGGAGTAATCTTTACGACCACCAAATAATCACTCCATATCACGTGGTCATATTACTATTCAATGAGCATTATTAATTTATGGTAGAAATCACAAATTTTTATGGATTAGTGAGAGACAAGGATTGACTACTTAATGTATTTGTGACTTTTTATTTGTGATAAGTGGTTGATGATTAGAGAATAAATTAGGGAGAGAGTTGACTTGAATATTTTAATAGAGTGTCACATAATTCGATCTAAAAGTGAGCCTAATTTTTTAACCAGAATAGTCAAACGTTTTTTTTTTTTTTTTTTTATAGCAAAAATTGCAATGCGAGGTAAGTTTTCAAAAAAATTAACCAACAAACATACATTTAAAGTGACAAACTTTTTCATGTTTTTACAATTTTTTTTATTTTTTATTTTTATTTTTATCTTATCACTTATAACTCTTTTTAATTTCTTCTTTTTTGTGAATGCCTTTGCGGTAGAACAATCAATCAGACCTTTGTGCAGGCCCCATTTCACTATAGTGCTTTGTTAATCTATAACCTATATAAAGTGTATAACGCGGTATAACGCTCTTGCCTGCTTGCTTTCTAACGTTTTCCAATAGACAAATGGGACCGCTTGGTTGTCTACCAGAAGAATTCTACTCCTTCCTCATCGAAGTAGCTGTGCATCCTCCTAGAAATTTCCAACATTGGTGCTTCATATCGTTGTTGTGTTGGACCTTTGTGCTGACCTCTTTATCAATTTGTGCCACTTGTACCGCTGTTGTCAAGGCGGTGGCTTCTCACCCAGGCTTGTTCCTGAAGTCCTAAGCTATTAAGAGGTGTAAATTGTTCAATTTCATTGCTGCAAAATCACTATCAGTTTTATCAAAGATACAGAAAAGGTATGCTCTTCTTCCATTTCCATTTTTCAGCTGTTTTTAAATGTGAAACATATATTCATTCTTCCATTGTCACTATTGTTGTTGTTGGTAGTGTATTTGTTGCTGTTTCTTTGGTCTATGCTAATGCTTGTAACTGTTGTTGTTTTTCATTCTCTTCCTCTTGTCTATTGTGCAATTATTTCTAACTTGTTTATTTCGAGCTCTGTTCTTGTTCCTCACAACTGTTTAATGGAGTGCCCACCCCCACCATGTTCTAGACCATATGCCACAATGAAACACACACATAAATTGACAATTAGAATGTGAAACTTTTTATCTACCATGTACTTGACCATATGCTTAAACGAATAAACACACCGAAATTGACAATCATAATGTGAAATTATTTTCCCAAATAAAAAATAATAACAACGTATGATTCACCAAATGTTGGGGAAAACTCTTGGTGTACATAGACAGCTCTGTTTTTTTTCTTTTGTTTGTCTACTTGGCCTTTGGCCTCGATTGCACTAAAAACACAAATTAAAATAAAATAATGTGCTTCTAAACAATCAAACTTACTGACTTCATAGTGATGAAAGCTAAAATTCCAAGTATAATAACATACATATCTAATTCAAGCAAACGAGAGAGTTTTTGTTAAAGGTTTCGTGAGCTTTAGCTTTTGCATTTTTGCCCATAATTTCAGGTTTCTTTTCGGGGATGATTACACTTTATCCCAGATGGCAATCTCTTTTATCTTTTTCATTTGAATTTCATACACTTGTGAGTTTGATAAATGCTCTTTAGTTCTTTCCTTTTGCTTCTTAGCTTTTGATGATAATTATGCTCTTTTTATGATTTTTAAATTTATAGTTGTTCATACTAAACAGCCATAAACTGGGCGTAGGAGCAACCTCCAAAAGTAAATATTCATTAAACACACAGTAATCTTATAATTAAATAATTTGTTTTTCTTAAACGTTGGGATTGATATCTTCATGTAATTTTGTGTAATTAAAAAGTACAATAAAATTTGAGATGGTTGAGGTTGGAGTGATTTGGCTTCTCTAGGAATTTTTTCATACTTCTAATGTGGACCCTCTTCTGGGATGGATGGATGGATAGATAATCATGAATCGTGATCATGGTGGGATCTGTGCAAAGTGGTGTTAGGGACTCTTGTGATGAGGTGAACAAAATTCTTCTGATTTCATCCAAGAAAGAGGATTGTGAATTGGCCATTGGGCTGCCCCTTTGTTCTTCTTCTTTTCTTTTCTTTGATGCAAAAAACCAAACAGGTAATAGCAAAAGTCACATCCCCTTTCATCTAATAAAATCAATGTAATTTACCCATAAAAATTGTATAACTACTCAGTTCATCCTCACCAAAATTAAATGAAACAATTCTCAGCATTCCTCACCTAATTCATAAACCAAACATCACTTCCTCTTCATTTTTTACCATATCACTCCATCCAAACAGAGTAAGATTCACGGAACAAAATTTCATTATAACTAATTACAAATTGAGAAGAAATAGAAATCTAAAATTTATACTGGAAACTAGAAGCACAATGGGGGAGCAGTAGCAGTGTGGCAGAGCAACTGAGATTACAAATCCCATTTAGCCATTAAAGGATATTAATGTGACCAAATGAACAAAGATCTACTGGATACGTGAAATTCAGATCTTTAACAGAATCAACATTTGACTTAAAACTAAACAGAGAGTGAAGAAGAAGAATAACCCCAAAACACAACATACAATTGCAATAGAAGATTAAGATTGTGTTTGGACAGATGGATTTGAAATGTATTGAGCTCCAACTTTATAAAAAGATAAGAGAGTTGGTTATTATGGATAAATTACGAACTTTAAGGGGGAATATAGAGTAAATTAAGAAGAGAATTATGATACTAATATTGTACATTGTGATGTAACTTATTCTTAGCCAATGTAAAAAATTTATTGTCAAATTTCCATAAGCCAAGCATAGCAAGGCATGCGTGTGGACACAAAGATGATGGTATTATTATTAATGTTTTCTTGAAGAATTTGTGTTCATTTAAGTATGTGATTCCCAGGCACAGGGTCAATACATTTGGTCACTGATTCAAAGAGGAAGCTTGGACACTGTTAGACCTGTTGGAGGCTCGGGCTTAGTTTTGAAGTTATTCCTTTTTCTTTTTCTTTTTCCTTTTTTTTTTAATTCCACATATAGTTTCTATATAAAGTACATTTTGAAAAAAATTTACTCATTTTTTATAACTGCAGCTTTTTTAATATATTCATTGAAGCCTTTTAAAAAAATTAGGAGAAATTAGGTAGATTGGAGAAGTAAGAAGAAGATCAGAGGGTTTTTTTTTTTTTCATCTCTGGTGATTGGGAAGCTATTGGTGGTGACGGTACTGCTTAGTTGTTCAGCCATGGGTGATCTTAAAATGTATAGTTAAAGAATATGTGACCTGTGTAGAGGATGTTGTTGCCAGAGTAAGTGGAGGACAAATTGGGTAGTTTGGAGGTCCATTTATTATTATTCTCTCTTTTTCTGGTTTAACATTTGGCTAACTGTATAAAAGAGTGATGACAATTATTTCAAAATAATGAATTTGGAAGACATTGTAGTGGCCAATTGAAGCTACATCTTTCAACTTTGATGTCGTTTGTGGTGCTAGAATTGGGATAGGTATGTTGTTATTGACATTAATTACTACCCAACATATGCGGAGATGCCATCATATGAACAATGTGTGTCGATGAGTTACCCCCCTTTTGGCTGTCGTAATGTTATCGTCTCTTATCAAAAGAACAAAACTAACACATGAGGTTGTTTTGTCAGCTTTTCTTGCTAGATATCTGAAACAAGAAAGCTTCAGATTTCGATTGCTGGCTATGATCGATCATGAGAAATAAGTGAGGCAGGATGATGGGGCAGTTTATTGTTGTAACCAATTAGGAATGAGGAAAAGGAGAACCCCATTCAAGTCCGAGTATTTGAATCAAATACACATTAGAATGTCTTAACTTGTTGGTTCATTGGCTGACAGTTCAATTAGTGGAATTTACCCAAATAGCGATCATTCTATTGGTTTATGGGTTGAAGCAGTCTGTTTGCTTTTGACAGTATTATGTGGTTTTTATTGTTGTTTTGATTATGCATATGCATATTAGTTTGTGCCATGGAGATTGTACTTCTAAAATTTTCAGAAATTGTTATGACAGTTAGTTTGTCCTCTCACTTCTCAGGCATTCATATTTCCTTACAGATTATGCCTCTTAAGTACTTTTAGCAATTTTAAATAATGACATTTTTCCAATTTCTTTATATTTTCATGTTAAATTTTCTTGCACCGTATGTACTTTGGGTTTATGTTCAGTTTCCTTTGAACGAGCTAACTGATTAAGAAGTGATCTTAGCACAATGAAGTAGTGATTTAAGAATTTAGCATAATTTTTATGTTAATACTAACAATTGATTTGCTAGAAAGTCATTTGCGTTAGACACTTGTCAAAAAGAAAAAAAATATGTTGAAAGTATATTTGAAGTATTTTGGGTTAGACAATTGGGCTGCATGGATTGATGTATTTTGTTGGAGTTTAACAAACAAATGGAAGTAAATATATTGAAAGTACCAAACAATTATTGTTTGTGTGTTTCCTTGAGTTGACGCTGATTTTTTGAGCATCTTCTAAGTTGACCTAGAGCCTGGTGGTAAGCTTGTTTAGATTTGGGCTTCTTTCAGTCATGTAGGGTAGGTCTGCGATATTTTGTACAGTATTCTTTTGTTTATCTCTTGATGTTGCAGATTCTTGATGAAGTATCGACAAAGAATAATAAGGGAGGAGCAGGGGCTTGAGTTCTATTAAATGTCATTAACTACTTTGGTTTCGTCCTTTGACTTTTGTTTTAGGAAATGTCATGGAAGATAAGGTACTGGTTTGGATTCTGACATATTAAGGCCATGTTTGGCATCCTTAAAAAAATTCAAAAAGTCAAAAAGTCACTATCCTATTTAAGTCACATTATCTTATTTAAGTCACATCATCTCTTTATCACATCATTTCAAACCAATCTATACTCAACTCATATTTTATAAAAAGTCAAAAAGTGTACTTATTTAGGACACTCCAAACAACTCCTAAGTATTAGCATGCTAATAAAAAGTATGATAGCATGCATTGCGTCCATGTGCAGATGAGAAATTAAAGATAATAATTTCAAACTTCTCCATTATTATTTATTATTTGTGCTATGAATACTACAGGCTTTGACTCTTCAAGGGATTAAGAAAAAGCAACTGTGTGAAACTTTTTTTTTTTCTTCTTTTTCTTGTAGATGTAAGTTGGTGATAATTTAAATTTCTTGACGATGATTTTGCTCCTCCAATATCCACTTTCACATTAATGCAATAAGTGAATGTATAGTTCTTAGTAAGCAAATCCTTGACCCCATTACACTAACATATTTTTCTTGTATTTTATTAACAATTAATCATATTTGCATTTTTGTCTGTACATAATCCATGAGCATAGCTCTTAGTGATGTGGATGGCTTTTATTTATCTGGAAAATTTAAAAAAATGGAGTAACGGCTACTAATTTATTCTTGATACACTATGTCACCATCCCCACCCGCGGAGCGTGTGGGTGTCCAACCGGTCATTTGTGAAAGTTGTAGAAATCATTTGTCGACTAAATTTTCAACTTTAGTGGAAGCTACGGTGACTTAAAATATATTTATTTTTATTTTTCTTAAATAATGATATTTAGATTATTTAAAATTATATATAAAAAGTGAAATAAAATGGGACAAATAAGTTGGCTATGTTTAATAAGTTATTTTAGTTTTTAATTATTTTAATAAGATATAATATTTGCATTTGGAAAGAGTAGTATTTTTTTATAATTGAATGTGATGTTTGTGAGAGAAAAAGTAAAAGAATTATAGTTTTGATAAGACATTTTATCTTATTGATTATTTCAGTTAATATATATATATATATATATATTTTTTTTTTTTGTAAATTTTAGTCCAAAAACCAAAAAAAATCTTTGAGCTTGAAAACCAATTTTTTTTTTTTTTTAATGTAAATTTGAGCCCAAAAACCAAAAAATCTTCATAGTTGTTGGGATCTCTCAATATTTTTACAGAGAAATTTTAGTTTGCACAGAGAAATTTGAAATTTCTTTGTGACAAATTGAAAATGTCTCTAAATATTATTGAGGGACTTTAACTAATAAGAAAAAAAAAATATTGGATCTTTCTTACTATTAAAATTTGGATAGAGATGTTTTACTAATTTTTTAAAAAAAAAATGCTAATATGTATTAATTGTGTATTGGATAGGCATTACACAAGTATAATATAAGCAAATATGTTGTTGGGTCTTTAAGGTTTAAAATTTTATGATCTTAAATTACTTTAAGGTTTCAAAATTTTTCGAATTTAAATTACTTAAGTTGGGCCAACCCAAGTTGCACCTAGGCTAGTCGTTGGATTAAAATAGATAGGGCTCTAAATTTTATGCTCAAAAAAATTCATGCAACGTTAATAAATATCTTTATCATATATCTCAAAATTCAAAAATAAATATAAGCTTATAATCTAAAAATTTATAAAATATTTATATATATCATTATCATATACATTTAGCCATGTATAGCACAAGTTGAATGTTAGTATAATATAATCAAATATATTGTGGCATGTTTATAATTTTTAGACAATCAATGTTAGTTACAATGAATTTCTCTCAATTTTTCTGAATTTTATAATTTTTAGAATCCATGTATCATTTTACAATTAGATAAAATCTTATTTAGTTAAGTTAAAGGGTAAAACACCAGTAAATCTCAAATTATGATATGTTACACCATTTAGTCCTAATTTTTTTTTTATAGCTTGAAAAGTCTTATGTGAATGTTAATTACGTTGGACCCTGTGTAGTTTGGAAATGGGTTGTATTTGGGAAGGCGTATTTGTGGTTTTTTCATGATGTTGGAGTTACCAAAATATCCAAAACATACTATTGCATTTTTCCGTTTTTCCCTCTATCCCAAATAAAATGAACGATGTAGGATAGAAACTTTTGGATTTTCATACAAATGTTAGGGATTGGATTATCGTCAATCTTAATTGAGGCGTAGAAAGGGGCGATGTTGATTATGTGATATTCATCCCATAAATAACATCGCATATCACCCACCAAAAACCCTAAAAAAGCTTAAAACCCCCTTTTAGCACAGTTGCGAAGGCATTTCAGCGTGGACATTGAGGGTTCTTGAATTGTGATCCACCGTCGGCCGTGACATTGGCATGTTAGCGTCGCTAATCTGCCGATATCGTTGACATTCACATCGGATAGCGAAATCGTGACCCTAGATTGCAACCAAGGCATCACTCAACGTTAGAACCATAGAGTGGTCATGTTAAATTCGAAGAAGTCGAAGCATGACAATGAGAAATGGAGGTATGTTTTGTGGTTTTTATGTTCTGATTTGCAATATTGTTGGGTCAGTGGCTGGTAAAATCGTAAGGGTTCTGATGTAGTTGATGTTGATTGCTGATGTTGATGATGTTGATGATGTCGCTGATGTGGTTGATGTTGATGGTGTTGCTGATGTTGATGATGTTAATGTTAATTACGCTGATGATGTTGGGAATCGAGACTTCAATTCCTTTGCGGTTGAAAATCTAAGAATTCTTGGATGACATAGTAGGGAAAATGGCCTGAATTAGTCTAGGGTTTTCAAGAGTGTGATTGGGTTTGAGGACAATCCATTGCATGTGATGGGGGATTTGGGGGTTATGGTGTAGTGTTAAGAGAGCCAACAAGAGAGAGAGAGAGAGAGAGAGAGAGAGAGAGAGAAGGCCTTAGATGATGTTAAAGAAATGAGAGAGAGAGAGGGCGAGAATATATGCACACCATGACAAAATCAAAATGAAATCACAATATGGATAAAAATGTAAACTCCATATATAATATATCAAAAATATGTATTATATCAAAAATAAAAAAGATTAAATGGTTTACGAAAAAACACTCAGGACTAACTAGAGCAACATTTACCAAAATGAGATTTATGAGTAATTTTTCTAAATTAAAATAATATTTACATTGTTTTAATGATTTCTAATAATATAACAATAGTTATGGAATTATAATCACTACCACAACAGAATCAATAATTATATAAATGACAAAAACTTAATTCAAAAGATTTTCCATTACCTTCAATGCCCATACGTTTTTCCTCGGTCTTCTATTCTTATAATAATAATTCTATGGGAAGTAAATCAATACTGACGATTTTTGTCATGGTAATTCTATAATGTAGTCTTTTATTATTCTTTTTCCTTTACACTTTGTTTCGATCGTGAGAGGAGGTAAGAAAAAAAAAATATTGTAATTTCTCACCTAAGTGAGAAAAGAAAAGAAATGTTATATTTCTCACCATTTGGATAAATAAAAGAGAATTGAATGTGATTTCTCACCTATCTTATTTGAATAGAGTAAATAAGTAAAAGGAAAAGAAAGTGTTTTAATTCATTTTACCAAAATAACCTTTCGTATTAATAAATTGTGTTTTTTCGTAAGGGTAGTTTTGGTATTTTAAACAAGTTTCATTAAACCTAATTCTTTTCTCAGCAAATATCACAACTTTTGATGAGAAACAAAACACAAGTTTGGTAAGAATCCATCTCACCATCTCTCACAATTTTTCAAATTACTTAACCATCCAAACAAGTGAAGGATTTTCAATTCTCAGAAATTTTTTTCTTTTCTCATCGAACTCCTTCATCCAAACAGAGTGTTAAACTCTTCTTTAATCTTTGATAGGTAATTCACTACCCATGTTTCAGTCTTCTACTATTCTTTGATCTTGAGAGGCTATGCAACTTCTTTTTTTTATGATGTTAGATTTAGAACTCTTTTATTATGTTAGATTTATATCATTTTCTTTTATGCTGTCAGATTTTTAAGATTTATAACTTATTAGTACATTATTGGTATATCATTATTTTTTATGATTGATTTTTCTTTACATTTTTCTCACAATTATGTCTTCATTATATTTGTTTTAACTGAATTATTATTTTGAAAATTTTAAGAATGAATCAAATCTGTATTCATGGATGGAATGGAACAAGTTACTGATCTGGCGCAAGTTACAACAATAAAACATTCGCTACATGGTAATATTTTTATTAATATTTTGCTTCAATGGAAAACCAAAATGTTTTTATTAATATTTTTATTTAGACATTCCCATGCAGTTTGTTTTCAAGCAAAACACAAACTTTAAACCTAAACAGTTCTATGCACGGCTAATAACTTTATTATTAAAAATACATTTTATTTTAAAACAAAATTTTCTTAAACCCGTGCTATGCATTAAGTATAAATATTAATAAAAATATTTTGATTGCTATGAATTTAATGTAAATATTAGTAAAAATATTTTGGTTTTCCATTAAAACAAATATTAACAAATTTTTTCTAGAACCTTAACCGTGCATAACACCAATTTATGATCTTCCCAAAAATATATTTTGATAATATGTAAATAATTAAAAATAATTTTATTAAAGTTTTTAGTAATAATTTTATTAATTTTTTATTTAGATTTTGGTAATCAACATTTCATCACACATCAAGATATTTCGGAAACAAATGTAATGCATCTGTAGTCTAACCAAATTGAACAGGATACTAATGTGGCAGAAGTTACAAGTTACAACAATAGCACATTGGCTATGATGCCAACCTAGTTGAGATTGATTTGGTTCGTTAGGATGCTTTTTGCACTCATCCTTACCTTCTTTTTTGTTGATGTATGTAATTATCTTATAATTCATCAATAAAGTTCCTTTTTCTTTGATGATGAACACAAAAAAAAAAAAAAAAAAAAACAATAGCACATTGGCTAAATGGTAATATTTTATTAATATTTTGCTTGGAAAATCAACATTACTTTTCTATAGTTCCATTCCGATTAATTTTCTTTTCAAGCAAAACACAAATATTAAATCTAGCATGGCTAATAATTTTGATTACAATCTGTAATTTATATTATTATTAGAAGAGAATGAAAACAATTATTTTTTGAAATAGATTTAAGATTAATATTATTTTTTAATGGAAATTTTAAAAGAATCCATTATATTATAGAATTATTTTGCAATGCACACAAACAAAAGTTTAAGGGAAAAATTACTTGTAGGGACTAAATAATTTTAGACAAAAATTCTTTTTTCACATGTCACTATGACAAGAGTTTATTTATGGACAAAAATAATTTTCAAGGACCAAATATTTTATTGCAAAAAATGTTATTGTTGTTATACATTTAGTAATGAATTACTATTTTTTTTGTTTGTTTAAATATTATAAGAACTAAATTATTTTATCCCTAAAAATATATTTTTTAATGAGATTTTTAAAATTTTATCACTAAAATATATTTACTTGGTTCTTGATAATTGAGAATAATTTTGTGTTTTTTTAAAAAAAAACTTCGCGCAACTATTTTTTTTATTTTTGGCAATCGATAAATTTGGCACTTAAAACTATTATATGCTCGATGCACATTATAACATTTTCAAGTCATAATGAAATAAATCATAATGAACCATTATTACATTATTATCTAGATTGATCCATATTTAATTTTGAAATAATTTAATACTTTAATTTGTCAACAATTTATTATTAGTCAATATTTCACACTATTTTAAATTTCTTTTGTCCTCATGTTCTACACAATAATTTTTTATTTTATTTTATGACAATATTAAAAAACACTAATAATATAAATGTATTAGTCGTGCATAACATAGACATTACACTTTTATATATATATATATATATATATATAAGCATTGCTCTTCAGGCTAAAAAATTAGACTCGTTTCCTAGATCGAATGATGTGGTGCTCTATTAAAATATCTAAGTAAACTCTCTCCCTCATTTATTTTCTAATCATCAATCACTTGTCACAATTAAAAAGCCACAAATACATAAGTAGCCAATCCTTATCTCTCACTAATCCCAAAAAAAAAAATTGTTATTTCTACCGCAAATTAATAATGCTCATTGAATGGTGATATGGCCATGTGATATGGAGTGATTATTTGGTGGTCGTAAAGCATTACTCCACACTACTTATCACTTGACAAGTGTCAGGTTGTCTCCTACAATTCTAACAAAAAAAAAATATATATTGAGTCTTACAACTTTAACCAATCAATAACAATAATAACAAGGTGAGTCACAATGTGAATTTGCCGCTAGACTACTATAACTTCGTTTGGAAAAAACTTTTTTAACGTGACTTTTTAGTTTATTATTATTATTATTATTATTATTGTGGCTATTTTAGTTTGTTTAAAAAAGTTTCTTTTGGAATAAATTTTTAGTTTTTTCTAATTTTGTAAGAGAAAAACTGAAATAATTATGAATTAAATGTAACATTTTATCTTATTAACTTTTTAATTTATTTTATGTTTTAATGGGCTAAATTAGTCTCAACCATCTCCCCACACCAAGCCTATTTGGTCATCAATCTCAGACTTAGGGGTGTTTGGGAAGTCAAAAATTATATTTTTTTGATAAAAATTTACAAAAAAACAAAATAAATTAAAATAATTAATAAGACATAATATCACATTAAATCTATAATCATTTTACTTTTTTTCTTACACTACAACAAAACTAACTATTAACGGTATTATGTTTACGGCATGCATTAAATGCATGTCGTAGTTAGTCAATTCTACGACATTTTTTTTGTTCAAGCCGTTAACGTTTTGTCAATAACAACATATATACAATGTAAGTCGTTAATTCATCTATTTATAACATACAAAAGTATGCCGTAAAAAATACATGTTTTCATGACTTATAAAAATATGTCGTCAAATATTTACACTTAAGACGCCATACATTTCACGTTGTAAAATATGAAAACTTTACACGACATGCTAATGAATGTCATGAAAACTTCTTTAAAATAATTTTAAAAAAATTCAATCCGATTTTTTTATGACATGTGCCGTAAAAAATGTATATTTTCACGGTGTACAAAAATATGTTATAAAATATTTGCACTCAAGACAATATACATTTCATGTCGTAAAATATTAAATTTATATTTTTTTGAATTTAGTGATTTTTTTAGAAAATTAAAAAATATTTGGGGGATGCACCAATAAATCTCAAATTAATAACTTATACATTGTTTAGTCCTAAAAGTTTTCTTATAGACTGAAAGGTCCCATTACAATGTTTCAAACATCAGATTAATGTTTCGAACATTAAATTTCGAACATCAGATTAATGTTTCGAACATCAGATTAATGTTTCGAACATTAGATTGATGTGCAAATGGGACTAAATGGAGCATAAGAAAACTTTTAGGACTAAATGGTTCAACTTTTCAGAAACTAGGACTTATGGGTAAATTTTCCAAAATATTTTCCTTCTAAGTATATGAAAATTATTTGAATTTAAAAAGTAAAAAAAAAATTATTTAAAAACTTACGCCACACTCCCTCTCATTTTAGATCCATACTTGTTTTTATAGCGATTCCGGTTTTGACCCAACCTTTATTGTATTCCGGACTCGAGTTTTGTGGCTTAGTATTACATCCATGTCTTGTTTTCCTCCTTTACCTCTTTGAATTTGAGTTTTGAAACTTGTTGGGCGTGTTTGGAACAGGTTGGTTGTTAGTTGGTTTTGATTGTTGTTGCCCAGATTTTGGGTACTTTGCTTGAGCGAGGCTTGTGAAATTTGCTTCTTCGCTCGAGCGAGGATTGAGAGTCCTCAAGTTTCTTTTCCAGACGCAAAATTTCTCAGAAGGTTGAGGTCTTCGCTCAAGCAAGGCTTCGTGCGCTCGAGCGAGCTTGTGCGTCTGTAAAACCTCTGAAGCTTTGCATTTTGCACTCGAGCGATGTTTCTTGTGCTCAAGCAAGGTCACTTGTTGTGTCTGGTCGCTCGAGCGACAACTCATTCGCTCAAGCGAGCCTCGCGTATATCAGTTTGCAGCTAGGCCATTTTACATCACTTTTTGATTTCATTTCTTCCCACAACCCTAATCTGGCTCCCCCTCTCTCTAAAAATCCAACTTCTCTCTATAAATCCCTTAGAATTTAAGAGTTTCTACTCCATCTCCTTTGAGAAAAAGGTGGAGCATCTTGTGGGCTTCCTCTTGATCCGAACAAAACTGAATTTGGACATTTTTGAAGTTCTTCATCATCTCCTTTGAGCTTCTCCACTTGAGGTAGGGATATTCTACTCTTTAATATGGGTTTTAACCTAAGTATTTATCATTTTGTATAAATGGTGGAATTTGGGAAGATTTGGGGGAAGTTAGTGTTTGGGTCCAAAACTTAAAAGAAGGGTTTCCATTTTGGGTTCCATGAATACATATTTGGAGTATTGAATAGGAGGTTACATGGGTTAAAATGATGAAATTTGGCCTGGGGTTTGATATTTGGAAAAAGGGGAAAGATTGCCCTAATTGGTGTTAAATAATTATTTTTGTGTAAATAATGAAATTGACATGAGAATTATGAAATTGGAAGGGTACATAAATGAATGGTGTAGTTGGATTTGTTAAATCACTCATCTATGAAAATTTGATAAATTATGTATCTGTTTAGAAATATCTATTTTGGGCTATCGGTGGAGGATAGTTATGATTGTTGTAGAAACTGCATGAGGATTAGGTAAATTGAAACTGAGAGGGTAATTTATGATCTGGAGTTGGGCCGAGGTAACGGCCGAGCAGGTTGAGGGCCCAACGGTGCATGGGGCTGAGCTGATCAGCTATCCGCCTGGAAAGGGGCTGCCAGAACTTGGACCGGGCAGAGTTTGGACTGTGTGCCACCCCGGACCGTACAGAAACTGCTCGGCCAGGAAGTAACCGATCGGACCAGGCTGCTCGGTCCGAGGATGGTCGAAGCCAGACAGACCGAGTGACCGGCGCCCGGAAAGGCGTGGTCAGCCGAGGTAGTTGTATGACCGGCAGGAAGGCCGATCAAAGTAAGTATCCGGGCTAGGCTCGGCCGGGATGCCGCTTAGCCCGGTCCTCCGTGTGTTTATCCGATTAGGCGCTTGAAGTATGAAGCATGATATGACCGAGGTAGGGCAGCTCGGCTGCCGAGCTCCAGCTGTGATGACAGGCAGTTGAGATTAGGTGATGAATGGCATGGTTTATGCTGACAGATGGGATAGCAGAGCCACGTGTCAAGAGATGGCAGGGAGTGGATATGGGGCTCAGTAGGTATATAAGCATGTCTGCGCCCCCCATACGCAACACACGAACATCTCTGTAAGAAATTCTTACACCCAAACACTCTCTCCCTTTTCTCTAGCTATCTTCTGTGTGTGTGTTCTAACTTGATCGTCGGAGGGTTTTTCCGGCCACACACCGCCGGGTAGCTCACCCTTATTGGCTCGCAAGTGATCGGACAGAGACGGAGCTCGGAAGAAAGGAGTACGGGCTCGTCGGAATATTTGCTTCCCGTACAGAAACTAATCATTTGAATTAGCCGAAAGTATGAGCCGGATCCATCACACGTGTTGGATTGGACCGACCTAGAAATAGATAAGGATGCCACGTATGAAGAGAGATCGGTGAGAGTCTTGGATAGACGTGACCAAGTCTTACGAGGCAAGACGATTCCCTTAGTCAAGGTATTGTGGAAACATCACGAGGTTGAGGAAGCAACATGGGAGCATGAATTGGAAGTCCGAGAAAAATATCTGGACTTATTTGTTGATGTTTAAGAGTATGTTGGATTTTAGTTTTTGTTTAAGAACTATAAGGGCATTGTATGTGTTTTGAGATTATGAAAGTATTGTAAATGTTGAGTATGTTTCGGAAATACAAGTTAAATTTGAACATTGCATATGTTATTTAAGTTTTGGAAATGTAAACTTGTTATAAACATTGAATATGTTTTGAAAACATGAGAGATATGTATTGAAATTTGCTAAATCTTCGGAATATGCATATTGGTAAAATATATTAGGTTATGTATATACTGTGAATTGGTTCTCTCGTGAAGAGATGAAATGACCGGTGGGTGGGTCGTAATGGTGAGTGTTAAATTGTAATCATGTTGAAAATTGAATAATCTTGATTCTGAGAACTTGTACAAAAATTTCGGGGACGAAATTCTTTAAGGGGGGAGGTTATAGCGATCCAGGTTTTTACCCCGATCTTTATTGTGTTCCGGACTCGGGTTCCGTGATTGTATATTGTTGTCCATGTCTTGTTTCCCTCCTTAATTCTTTGAAATTGAGTTTTGGGTCATGTTGGGTAAGTTTGGAACAGGTTGGTGGTGAGTTGGTACAAATGGTTGCTGCACAGGTTTTGGCTTCTTCGCTCGAGCAAGGCTTTTTGCGCTCGAGCGAGCCTTGGGTATTTGTTTCTTCGCTCGAGCGAGGGTTCTTGCGCTCGAGCGAGAATCTAGGGTCTTTAGGTTTCTTTTTCAGACGCAGCTTTCGCTCGAGCAAGCCTTCTTGCGCTCGAGCGAGGCTTGTGTATTTATTCTTTCACTCAAGCGAGAACTCTTGCGCTCGAGCGTGCATCTGCGTTGGTAGCAGACCTGAAGCTTTGCATTCTACGCTCGAGCGACGCTTCTTGCGCTCGAGCGAGTCCACTGTTGTGTCTGGTCGCTCGAGCGAGGACTGTATATATCAGTTCGCAGCAGCATGATTTTATATCACTTTTTGATCTCCTTTTCACTCAAAACCCTAGATCGGCTGTCTCTCTCTCTACAAACCCAACTTCTCTCTACATACCTCTTTGAATCTAAGGGCTTTTACTCTACTTCCCTTGTCAAAGAGATAAAGTATCGCGTGGGCTCCCCTTTGATCCAAAAAAGTTCAAGTTTGGAGCATCTTCAAGTTTCTCCTTTTTCCTCTTTGAGCTTCTCCATTTGAGGTAGGGGCATTCTACTCTTTAATATGTGTTTTAACCTAGATATTTGTCATTTTGTATAAATGGTAGAACTTGGGAGTGATTTGGGTAAAGTGAAGATTTGAGCTTTAAACTAAAGAGGGGTTTCTTGTTGGCTTGTAAAATAACCTTGGGGGTTTATGTATGAGGTTCCTTATTGTTGAAATGGAGAGATGTATACCTATGGGTTGATGTCTTGGAATAGGGGAAATATTGCCCTAAGTTGAGTTGAAATAACTATTTATGTAAATATTGAAATTGGTTTGGGAATTATGGAATTGGGGGAATATGTGATTGAATGATGTAGTTAGATTTGATAAATCACACACCTATGAAAAGTTGATAATTTATCTGTTCAAAGATTTAATTATCTATTTAGAAATATCTGTTTTGGGCTATCAGTGGAGGATAGTTATGATTGTTGTAGAAACTACATGAGAATTAGGAGGATTGAAACTAATCAATTGAAATATGTCAATGAATATGACGGTGTAATTAAGCCATTGAATATGTGTTTTGATTAGCTATTGTATACGACAAAGTGTTTAAATACATTGTATATGTATTGTTGTTTGGGAGGAGATAGGGGATGAACTCCATTGATAATTAAGTTGGCCGGAATGTCCAGGGTGAAAGTCCCGAAATCTTATATATATTTGGGTGCCGGTTCCTTCATATGTGATTCCGTAAAATGGCAAGAAATTAGAAGTCTTGAATAATGTTTGTTATTCAAGTGTCGATAAATAAGTTGTAGTCTCGTTTTGAATTGTTTAGATAATAATGAATTATGTCAATGGACTGACTTGGATAAATGAATAGAAATGGAAATGAATTGAAGTATTGGCTATCTATATTGAAAAGTTTTGGGAAGAACATGTGTTGACTAAGAACATTGCACATTTATTGAATGCTGATATTTTAGTTAATTCTCATATATTGTTTAGCATATCTCTACTGGGCTTTGGCCCACCCTACTTGGGACACCATTTTTCAGGTACAGGTGACATGCCGCCTCCAAGGACATAGCTTGGGAGGTTTAAGGGTTGAAGGCTCCATTTTGTTATTTTTGCTTTGTGTTAAGTGTAAATCCAAGCCGAGGGCTTTATATGTAAAGAGTTAGAACTCTTCTTTTGTTGTAATCAAGTGTTAACTTGGAGAGCTGTAAGCCCATAGGGCATTTATTTTGTTGTTCTAGACTAAAGTTACATGCTATAGTTCAAGATGAACGTTTATGAAAGTGTAATACATGTGATATCTTTTGTAATTTAAACTCTGATGAATGAAAATGTAATATTTCTATTATGTCTCTAGATCTGATGAATGGTTGATTTGTACAATATTTTTGGGGTGCGACAACTTGGTATCAGAGCGTACCGGGTTTGAATACTTTGGGTACGTGGGAAGTGGTTAGTACCACAATGGATTTGTCTCGCTTGTTAGAGACTTAAGTATGACGTTATGTGTTTATATAATGCCATGTTTATGTGACTATATGGGTATGAGATTTAGTTTCTAGGATATTGATCGGGTCTATGGGTTTCTGGGAGTCCCGTTGGAAAGGCACTTGATCACTGCCATTTCTGACTAGAACTCTAGCAATGCCACGGGACGGTCATTATCCGAAAATGAAATTCATATGTGCTTACATGATTACATGCTTACGTGGAGTGAATTACAGTTGTCCATCGTATTAGGACGTGAGTGAGATAGCTTCGGTACATTTGCAAATGTACAAATTTCTTTTATTACCTTTATTAGGATGTCAGGACGTGGTCGTGGTGGTAGACGTGGTAGGCCTAGGAGGCATGAGATGCCTATACCGAATGAAATTTCGGCGCAGGATGAGGGAGTTAGTCTGGCCAACGTGGCTGAACCAGTAGATCAATAGGCCATGGACGCCTTAGCCCGTGAAATGGTCGGAGCATTGAGGGAATCTATGGATATTCTCAGGGCTGAGAATCAAGTCCAAGCCCATGTAGCGGAAGTGAGACCTTTTTTTCTGAAGAGGGAGTTCTTTCGGTCGTATCTGGACGAGTTTTTGGGTGACCCTAAAGAGCCACTGAAGGCTGATGAGTGGTTGGAATAGATGACGACAACGTTCGTCCTTTCAGCTGAAGGGAGACGCGGGTCAGTGGTGGAAGTATGCGCGGGGGCGCATTGGAGGGACTTGGGAGGCTTTTGTTGACGCCTTTCAAAAGAAGTTTTTGCCTCCCACTGTTAGGGAGGAGTTGAGGGACCAATTTTGTCAGCTCAAGCAGCTGAATACACTAGTGGTTGAGTTTGAAACCACTTTCACTAGGTTATCGAGGTTTGCACCAAAGTTAGTGGCGACCAAGGAACGTCGTTGTTTGGAGTTCAAGAAGAAATTAAGGACCGGACTCAAGTTTCGAGTGGCCGGGTCCATGATTAGGGAGTATGGGCGCTTGTGGAGGCTGTAGCCCATCTTGAGACTATTATGCATGTAGAGGATGAGGGGCTCCACGAAGAGTTAGGATGGTCAGGGGGACAGTAAGAGACAGAGGGGTTCTAACCCTCAGCAGTCCCAAGGAGTACATTCGAGATCTACTTTTCTAGTGTCGAGTTCGGGTTCTATGAGAGGTGGTCAGGGAGATATCACCTGTTACAAATGTGGTCTGCTGGGCCATAAGTCTTTAGCTTGCCCAGAGAGAAGAGTAGGGCAGAGCAGCTTCATCCTCGGCCCGTTCTCAGGGCCAGAATCAAGGTAGAGGCTAGCCGCTCACTTGTTATCAGTGTGGGCAGGCAGGGCACTTGAAGAGGTTTTGCTCGCAGTTGGATGGCACGCCTGGTGCGTCTGGTTCCAGACAGACACAGAGTCACCAGCCAGTTCAGTCGCTACAGGCCTCAAAGGCCAATCAGGGAGCCTCCTTGGCTCAGTCAGTGCAGCAGTCTTATGCTCCGAGAGGTGAGCAGGTAGAATAGAGACCTTCAGGGCGCGTGTATACTGTTACAGCGCCAGATCTTGTACCAGCTCCGTCTGTTGTGAGAGGTACCTTTTTGTTTTGCAACTTGGTTGCTAATGTGTTAATTGATATGGATGCATCTCATTCCTATATATCTTCTGCATTGAGCCTCAAAACTTTAACCAATCAATAACAATAATAACAAGGTAAGTCACAATGTGAATTTGCCACCAGACTACTATAACTTCGTTTCTTTGTTTGTTTAAAAAAGTTTCGTTTGGAATAAATTTTTAGTTTTTTTCTAATTTTGTGAGAAAAAAACTGAAATAATTATGATTTAAATGTAACATTTTAACTTTTTAATTTATTTTATGTTTTAACGGGCTAAATTAGTCTCAACCATTTCCCCACACCGAGCCTATTTGCTCATCAATCTCTCAGACTTAGGGGTGTTTGGGAAGTCAAAAATTATATTTTTTTGATTAAAATTTACAAAGAGACAAAATAAATTAAAATAATTAATAAGACATAATATCACATTAAATCTATAATCATTTTACTTTTTTTCTTATACTACAACAAAACTAACTATTTACGGCATTATGTTTACGGCATGCATTACGTAGTTAGTCAATTCTACGACATTTTTTTTTGTTCAAGTCGTTAATATTTTGTCAATAACATAATATATACAATGTAAGTCGTTAATTCATATAATTATAACATATAAAAGTATGCCGTAAAAAATATATATTTTCACGACTTATAAAAATATGTTGTAAAATATTTGCACTTAAGACGACATACATTTCATGTTGTACAATAAGGTAACTTTATACGACATGCTAATGAATGTCGTGAAAACTTCTTTAAAAAAAAAAAATTCAATCTGATTTTTTTATGACATGCAAAAGTATTCCATAAAAAATATATTTTTTCACGGTATACAAAAATATGTTATAAAATATTTGCATTTAAGACAATATACATTTCATGTCGTAAAATATTAAATTATATATTTTTTTGAATTTAGTGATTTTTTTAGAAAATTAAAAAATATTTTCCTTCTAAGTATATGAAAATTATTTGAATTTAAAAATTAAAAAAAATTATTTAAAAACTTACGCCACACTCCCTCTCATTTTAGATCCATACCTGTTTTTGTCTCAAACCCTCTCATTCTCTAGAGAAATTATATTTTAATTATAAATAATAAAAACAAAATTCTAGATATTTTTAAATATTTATAAATTTTTAGTAGATGTGAGAAATTTTTGTTTTTATTTCCAATAAACTAGAAATTCTAGTTATAATCTAGATTTTTTTTAATACACAAATAATTTATAAATTTATCCTTAAATCTTTTTGTCGAATGCGTCGAATGTATGTCGTAGTTAGTACATTTTACGTGTAACGCCCTCAAAATATTGTACAAATCAACCATTCATAAGATCTAGAAACATAATAGAAATGTTATATTTTCATTCATCAGAGTTAATATTACAAAAGATATCACATGCATTACACTTTCATAAATGTTCAACTTCAAACTATAGCATGTGACTCTAGCTTAGAACAACAAAATAAATGCCCTAAGGGCTTCCATCTTTCTAAGACTTTCGTCTTCGATGCCGAGCATCTTAAATGTCTTCGTCATCTATTCCAACCACTCATCAGCCTTCAGTGGCTCCTTAGCGTCACCCAAAAACTTATCCGGATTCGACCGGAAAAACCCTCTCTTCGGAAAAGATGGCCCAGCTTCAGCGACATGGACCTAGACTTGGTTCTCAGCTTTGAGAATGTCCATAGATTCCCTCAATGCTCCTGCCATTTCACGGGCTAAAATGCCTATGGCTTGTTGACCTACTGGCTCGACTACGTTGGCCTGACCAACTCCCTCTTCCTGCTCCGGAATTTCATCCGGTATAGGCATCTTGTGCCTCTTAGGCCTACCACGCCTACCGCCACGACCTCGTCCTGACATCCTAATGAAGGTAACAAAGAGATTAACACATTTACAAATGTGCCAAAGCTATCTTACTCGCGTCCTAATACAATGGACAATTGTAATTCACTCCACGTAAACATATAATTACATAAACACATACGAATTTCGTTTCCGGATAATGACCGTCCCGTGGCGTTGCTAGAGTTCCAGTTAGAAACGGTAGTGATCAAGTGCCTTTCCAACATGACTCTTAGAAATCCATAGACCCGATCAACATCCTAGAAACTAAATCTCATACCCATATAGTCACATAAACATGTTATCATATAAGCACATAACATCATACATAAGTCTCTAACAAGCAAAACAAACTCATTGTACTAACCACTTCCCACGTACCCAAAGTTTTCAAACCCGGTACACTCTGATACCAAGTTGTAACGCCCTCAAAATATTTTACAAATCAACCATTCATAAGATCTAGAGACATAATAGAAATATTATATTTTCATTCATCAGAGTTAATATTACAAAAGATATCACATGCATTACACTTTCATAAATGTTCAACTCGAAACTATAGCACGTAACTCTAGTTTAGAACAACAAAATAAATACCCTAAGGGCTTACATCTTTCCAAGACTTCGCTTGGTTCCAACGAAAGAAAAGTCTAGTAGTCCCTATACAAGTAAAACCCTCGGCTTGAATAAACATTCAACTCAAAACGAAATCACAAAAGTGGAGCCCTCAGCCCCTAAGCCTCTAAAGCTATGTCCTTGGCATGTCACCTGTACCTGAAAATGGTTTCCCAAGTAGGGTGAGCCAAAGCCTAGTAGAGATATGCTAAACCATATATGAGAATTAACTAAAATATGAGCATCAAATAAATGTGCAACATTCTTAACCAACACATATTCTTTTCAAGGTCATTCAATATAGATAACCAATATCTCAATTCATTTCCATTCTACCATCTCGGGTACATCAATTAGCCAAATTCATTATTATCAAGCAACCAATATGAGACTACAACTCAATGGTTCACAATTCAATACGTTCATCAAATTCAACACTTCTATTTCTTGCCATTTTACGGAACCACGTCTGAGGGAACCAACACCCATAAATATATAAGATTTCGGGACTTTCACTCTGGACACTTCGGCCAACTTAATTATCAATGGAGTCTATCCCTATCTCCTCCCAAACAATGGAGTACATCCCCTATCTCCTCCCAAACAAAGATACATATACAATGTATTTAAACACGTTGTCATATACAATGACTAATCAAATCACATATTCAATGGTTTAATCTAACCGTCATACTCAATGACATAATCCAATTGATTAGTTTCAATTCACCTAATCCTCATGCAGTTTCTACAACAATTATAGCTATCCTCCACCGATAGCCCAAAACAGACATTTCTAAACAGATAAATAAATCTAACAAACAGATAATTTATCATATTTTCCATAGATGAGTGATTTATCAAATCCAACTACACAACTCACTCGTGCATTCTTCCAATTTCATATTTCTCATAACAATTTCATTATTTATACCAATAATTTATTTAACTCGTACTAGGGCAGATCTCTCTATTTTCAAACATCAACCCCCAAGACTCAATTTCATCATCCATATAAAAATAACTCCATTTTCAAGACCTCACATACACATATGGATCTCTAAATAGAAAACCCCTCTTTCAAAAATTCAAACCCAAACCCTAACTTCACCCAAATCTTCCCAAATCCCACAATTTATACAAAATGACAAATATCTAGGTTAAAATCTATATTAAAGAGTAGAATATCTCTATCTCAAGCTTAGATGAGAGAGAACAGAGAAAGTTCAAAAGTCGGTGGTGACGAAACCACGTTTTGCTCCGATCAAAACGAAGCCCTTGACAAGCTCTACACTTAATCTCAAAGGAGTAAGGTGAAAAGATCACTCTAGGTGAGTAGATCTAGAGATTTAAGTAAAAAAATTTGAGTTTTAAAGGGAGAAGAGAGAAATCACAGTTTAAGAGGAAAATGGGTGGAAAATCATGAAAGAAAAATGGTTAGGGCCTATTTATAGTAGTAAGAAATAGCCCTAAGGTCAAATAAAATAATAGGTCCAAAAACCCTCTTAGATAGGGCCCATTCGGACCTCAACAATCTGAAAAAAAAAACACGTAGGGGTCGACCATTCGGGCATGGGGGTCGACCCTTAGGCAGAAAACACAATCTGCACAAGCAAGGGGGGTCGACCCTTAGACAGGAGGGGGTCGACTCTATTTTCCAGCAATTAACACATAGACATAAAGAGGGTCGACCCTCCCCAGTCTGGTGTCTACCATATTTTCCAGCAACTAACACATAGACATAAGAGGGTCGACCTTCCCCAGTCTGGTGTTTACCCTATTTTCCAGCAACACTTACAGGAATTTCACCAACAGGTAAGGGTCGACTATTAGGAAGGCTGGTGTCGACTCTAGAATAGAATTTCTAAGTCTCCAAGGGACTTTTGACAAGAACAAGTACGAACAACCAAACCCAACAAGTTTAAATCGGATTATACTTCTCCAAAACCAACCCATAACAACACCAAAGGTTTTCAAAATAAAAATAAAGGATTCGAATACACTTTCCCATAAGTTTTGAAGGATACATGTGCTACACTATGACATTTTTTTTTTTGCAAGTCATTAATTCATATATTTGTGTGGCATGCAAAAGTATGCTATAAAAAATGTATATTTTCACGGCTTACAAAAATATGTCATAAAATATTTGCACTTAAGACGACATACATTTCATGTCAAAAACTATTTTAACTTTACACGGCATGCATTAGCACGCCGTGAAAACTTCTACTAAAAAAATTTTAATCTGATTTTTTTATGGCATACAAAAGTATGCCATAAAAAAATATATTTTCACGTCATACAAATATTTCCATTTTAGATGACATACATTTTCATACATTTTATGTTGTAAAATATTATACATTTACACGGCATACATTAGTATGTCGTGAAAACTTCTATTAAACAAAGTTTCAATCTGATATTTTTTTAAAATAAAAAAAAAGTTAACAATTTCCAACCAAGTTTCTCACTTTAAAGTTTCCTAATTGATGACAACGTAAAAACTAATTTATAGAGTAATTTTTTTTTTACTTAATATTTTACTCTCTATTCACATGGTGTCATATGTTGTAAGTTCCACACACTATTTGAGTAGTGAGTAAAATATTAAATATTAAATAAAAAATTTGATTAACTTAACATTAATCTTTAAATGGTCACATTTTCTATTATTGAATTTGTAATCCAACCCTTCAATTGAATAAAAACTGCATCTCTTAAAATAATGGGAGAAACGTTTTGTATACATTTATATTTATTTGGGTTAATTACACTTTTCACCTCTATCATTTGATCTAAATTTTAATTTAATTCCTATAGTTTTAAAGTGAATAATTTGATCCATATAATTTGAGTTTAATTTCAATTTTGTCATTATGTCCAAATTAAAGATTTAACTTGATTATTTTGGAACACTTGTCAATTTTCTAAGATATATATAGACAGAATTAAAAAAAATTTAGACAAAAAAAAATAAATTAAAGTATGAATTGTCCATATAGTTCTAGAATTTACATCTCACCCCTGAAGTTTAAAATTTTATAACAAATGGTCTATTTTATTAATAAATTATAAAGTTAATTAATAATTTTTAATGATATTAAAAATTTATTTTAAATAATAATTCAAATAATTTTATTATTATAACAGTTAATAATTTTATTTTTTTAATTAATTTTATTAAATAAAAATAAGAATAAAAAAGTATATAAGGGAATATTATGGGGGATTCTTTGTTACATGAGCGAGAGTCTCTCTCTCTCTCTCTCTCCTCCTCCTCCTCCAAAACCCTAGAAAACGAACCAAACCTTCAAATCCCCTATAGATCTTCATACATTCTTTGCATTTGAGATGAAAGTAACATAGATCTTGGATTCACACAAGCACACGAGCACCACCATCGACCACCATCAGCCGCTGCCACTCCGAGCTTGGAGTTCGATTCCGAGCTTGGAGTTCAATTCTGACTCTAAGCCCCTTCCACGGATTCGATTAATTTGGTGTTTGCATATCTATTCGATTAATTCGATTCGAAGCCTTGAATTTATGTGTTCCGATTCTCCTCTCTCATCTCTCTTTGATTTTGATTTCTAGGGTTTCATGCCCTTATTGAATGTGTTTTCACTTCTGTGTTTGCTCGTTTTGGGATTGAACAAAAAGGACCTCTTTGCGATCGCTTCAGTCAAAGTCTACTTCGAAGAACGTTTTCACGGTACCTTTTCTCTCTCTCTAGCTCTTGCTTTCTGGTTTTTACATGCTGATTTTCGCTTGCATTTCGAGATTTCTATGATTTTGCGGTGGTTTAGTAGAATGAATTGATGTTGAATTTGATATTCCTTGCTGAAGATTGACATTATGATTACGCTTGTGTTGTCGATCTGATGATCTGAACTTAACTGTTGTGATAGACTTTAATGCTTTAACTGAATTTAACGCTTGTGTTGACAATACAGTGATTGTTGCTCAATCAACCACTGTATTGTATTTGGAGTACTGTAACATCCAACCCAGTTGTTCTATAAACCTACCTTGTTTAAAAAAACTGACTCTGAGTGAATCCAAGATCAGAGACAATGTTTTCAAGAAACTAATTCAAAAGCTGCCCATTGATTGAGTACTTGTGTGTTGAGTTCTGTAAAAACTTGCAACACATTGAGGTTTCAATTCCAAACCTCAAATCCTTGAGGCCAGGGAGGTCGCATGCCCCCTGAGTTTTTCATATTTACACCATTTCCCTTATATTGTGGATTTTTTCTTTTCTTTTCAATGATGTGTAATATGTGCCCCTTCTGCCTTGAATTTCTGACTCCGCTACTGATAGTTCATGTAGACTTTTTCATCCATTCTATATTTTTTGGTAAGACTATACAAATACAAATTATAGAGAATTAATGATATGGTTTAATTAGGGCCATTCATTTCAAAATAAATCAACTCTTACAATAATTTGGGAAGTAAAGTGTACAGAAAATTGTGTGTGGTAGGGATCATATCCAAATAAATTTGGAACACAGCATTCCTTAGGTCCTTAATTTCCATAAGAGCAATGATATAAAGAATTCACATATAGAATTATGTGATTTTTACGTTGTGTTTAGATCATAATTGTATTTGGAACATAGATTTGTGTAAGAATTTACAAAAAGAAGGAAAAAAATGGACAAAAAAATTTAAACTTATATTTCATTCACATTATGCTTTCTTATTTTCTTTTATTTTTTAATTTTTTACCCAAATTTATAAATAATTTTTCCTGGAGAATTGAGTGAAAACTTGCTCCCTCCACTACATGCTTTGAAGCATTTGAAGTTAGAGATAATAAGTGCATCATCAACCACTTGTTCAACAATTGTGGATGGCTTGGTTTGGATTTTTCCTGGTTTAGAGACCCTAACTGTAAAGTCAGCTTCTACCAATAAGCTCATTAAGGTAAGGAAATATAACCTCTTGCTTACAGGACAAACTTCATTTGATGGAGTGCTTAGTCATTTGTTTTGTTAATTATAGTTCTTCCAACATTTTTCGGAGAATGTATACAGAGCCTTGTCAGCTAGCACAATTGGGTTTTGTTAATTACAGTTCTTCCAACATTTCTCATGTTCAATACAGAAGACAATCTTGCTTTTTGACATTGTTCTGTGATATCTTTCAGGTCCTATTACTTTTTGCTGTCTTGTATGATGTTTCATTTTAGAGTAGATTTTTTTAGAGATTTGCTTAAGTTTTTGTGAAACTTGATGAAGATAAGGGAAGGATTGTGCAATGAAAGAGAGAACAGGATTTGAGAAATATACTGCAATGCACAAAACACCACTGTGTTCTCTGTCACTATTAGATGGGAATTAACCACTAGTACATTTATGTATTGAAGATGAGGGTTTCTCCTCTGTTTGGGTACCCACTTATTGGAGAGGCATATTTCTTCTTGTTTGCACAAAATGACTTGAGCAGGTGTCTAGGTGATATTGTCTGGCTTAATGTTCCAAGCCAGTTTGTCAATGACATTTGAAGTGAATTAACCTATAATTCATGGCGGTGATTGAAATTTCTCATTGATGGTTCAATGAAAGTATTAGAGCTAGCTAGAACAGGATAACATTTTCCATTCTACTTTCTTTTCAACCTGTTCCTACATTATCTTTGGAAGCACCATCGATCTTTTACAAGCCATTTCTTACCCCAATATTTTAAATTAACTACTTGATGTGTCGTGCTCTACCAAACTTCCTTTAAGCCTTCAATCAGTGGCATATCTTTTCTCCTTGCAGCTTAATGGATTGTCTATCTAGGAATTGTCTGAATGCAATCTTGCCCTTATTCGTGACAATTGCATAACTCAAAGCCCATATTGCTTGTGTCACAGGGATGTTGAGGTTTTTTCTATTTATAGGCACCAATATCGAAAAGTTAAACTAATCTTTCTTCACTCAACTTCATTTTTTATTTATTTATTTTTATTTATTGTATCTCATTCACGTTAGCTTAATTGTAAATAGAATTTGCATGGATTAGGATATAAAGTATAGCTGAAATATTGTCCTTTCTTTTATAATCATTTTTGTGGAATGGTTGGTTGGCTGCTTGTTAGTTTGTTGATGTAAAACACAGGTCAATCTCAAGAAAACGTTATACTATAATGTTGTAAATGTATATATCAAATACTATTTGGTCCTGAATTTCTCCATTATTCATTTCACAAATTGTTTGTCATTGTCTTTAATATTAATTTTCTTTGTTTAGGAAGGACTGTGATGGATCAAAACAAATACAGATGGGGTTTAAGAGTCGGTCCAATCTGGTTTTGTTTTCTTTATTCTCAGTTGGAACTTTTTACGGCATATAAAATTATGTCATGAAAAGTGTAATAATTTATGACATGCAAGAAAATGCCGTAAAAGATTATATACGTCATACAAAGTAGGTCATAAATATATTAAAATGACTTTCTACGGCATACAAAATTATGTCGTGAAAAGTGATGATTTATAACATGCAATAACATGCAATAAAATACTGTAAAATATTATATACAGTATACAAAGTATGCAATAAATATATTAAAAATAAATTTTTACGGCATGTAAAATTATGCCATGGAAAGTATGATGATTTATGGCATGACAAAAATGTCGTAAAAAATTATATACGACATACAAAGTATGCCATTAATATTTAATTAATTACTCTTTACAACTTAACCTGCATCTCGTAAATGATGCTCAACTTTCTACGGCATGTCATATAACGTTATTTGTGTGCATGCCGTGAAAGAGTTTTTACGGCATCCATTGCAAGCCGTAAAAATTCAATTTTGTTGTAGTGTTACAAACATCACATTCGATTATAAAAAAAATACATTCCTCTTCCCAAATATAAATATTTTAATCTACTAAAATAGTCAAAAATTAAAGTAACATACTAAAATAGATAATTTTTTAGAGTAATGTTAGAAACCCCAAAAGTTCTATCAAAATTTTTATCAAATGTCTTATATAGGTGTAGGACTCACACCATGTGGGTCCCGCATTCATGTAAGACATTTAATAAAAATTTTAGTAGAATTTTTAAAATCTCTAACATTTTTGAACTTTTTAAATCAGACCTTAGTTGTGGGAATTTAAATAAAAAAATAAATGCGTGGACAAATATAATTTGTTAAAAAATTATCATAGCTATAATAATGAGTACGTGCTACATCGCTGGTTGTTGTAGTACTTGGAGGTTTTAAAAAGTACATACTTTTAATATGAAAAAGAGATCAACAAATCTATTGAAGGATAAACAAATGAACCAAAGAAATTACCGTCCAAAGTTGACGTCTCACGGTGGCTGATTTCTTGTCCTAGTGGAGATGTTCCGATTATCCTCAACATCATAAAAGAGAGGATAATTATAGAAGATACTTGGGAGTTTATACGGAACAAACCACCACAAAGATTTGTTTCAAGATTCCCTCCAACAAACTATCATAAATTCAATATTGGAGTTATTGAACAAGATGGAAAAATTTTGACTTGTGCTTTACTACGGAATGAAAACTTGGGGGTAGTTAGATATCAGTATAGTAACAAGGGCAAGATAGATATCAAGAAAGCCCAATTGAAGGTATTTATCAAGGGCATGTTAATGGTGCTCTCTCACAAGGAGAGTGAAATTAGTTTGTTGATTGTAGAGATGACGGACAAAGAAGTGATCAAGCAAATAAATTCAGATATGCTGGTTGATTCTCCCTTATTTGATAAGCTTCAGTAAGTATTTTATATTGAATATTATTTTATTACTATTATTTTCATTAATATCATGTTATTTATTGAGTTTTATTTGTTTTACAGTTTGGCAAACTGTTTAAAACGTTGTTTCAAGGATGTGGAACTGGTATGGGTTCCTCGATAGATAAACAAAGTTGCTGAAAAAGCTTTCACAAATGTTAAAGCAACTTTTTGGTCTTCTAAGGTCTTGGATGCAGAGATCGTAGCCATAAATGACATTCTTGACAATGACAAAGGAATGTTGGTAGCATATGATGTTGATGAATAGAGCAAGCTGCAGTTATATCTCCGTTGGTCTCCTCTGAAATTGGAGCTGAAAGTAGAAGATACCTTCTAAATGAAGCTCAAGCAACCTTAACTGTTCATTTTGTTAGTTTATATGTTTGCATTATATATAGTAAAAAATTTACATCGATTTGATAATCAATATCATATGATTTTAATCGTTTCAAAATCGGATATAAAAAAAAAGAACAGTTAAGGTTGCTTGAAACGGCTAAACAAATCCGATTTTGAAACGGTTGAAATCATATGATTTTGATTATCGAATTGATGTAAATTTTTTATTATATATAATGCAAACATATAAATTAAGAAAATGAACAGTTAAGGTTGCTTGAGTTTCATTTAGAAGGTAACTTCTATTTCCAGCTCCAATTTCAGAGGTGACCAAGGGAGATATAACTGCAGCTTGCTCTATTGATCAACATCATATGCTACCAGCATTGCTTTGTTATTGTCAAGAATGTCATTTATGGCTACGATGTAGACCTTAGAAGACCAAAAAGTTGCTTTAACATGTGTGGAAGCTTTTTCAGCAGCCTTGTTCATCTATCGAGGAACCCATACCAGTTCCACATCCTTGAAACAACGTTTTAAACAAAACTGTAAAATAAATAAAACTCAATAAATAACATGATATTAATGAAAATAATAGTCATAAAATAATATTCAATATAAAATACTTACTGAAGCTTATCAAACAAGGGAGAATCAACTAGAATATCCGAATTTATTTGCTTGACCACTTCTTTATTTGTCATCTCTACAATCAACAAACTAATCTCACTCTCCTTGTGAGAGAGCACCATTAACATGCCCTCGATGAATATCTCCAATTGGGCTTTCTTGATATCTATCTTGCCCTTGTTACTATACTGATAGCTAACTACCCCCAAGTTTTCATCCCGTAGTAAAGCACAAGCCAAAATTTCTCCATCTTATTCAATAATTCCAATATTGAGTTCATGATGGTTTGTTGGAGGGAATCTCGAAACAAATCTTTGTGGTGGTTTGTTCCGCGTGAACTCTGAAGTATCTTCTATAATTATCATCTCTTTTATGATATTGAGGATAATCAGAACATCTCCACTAGGACAAGAAATTAGCCATCGTGAGACGTCAGTCTTGGACAGTAATTTTTTTGGTTCATTGGTTTGTGCTTCAATAGATTTGTTGATCTCTTTTTCATATTGGAAGTATGTACTTTTTAAAACCTCCAAGTACTGCACAAAAAAAATAAATAAATTAAACAACACAAAGCTACATGAAAAAATTATGATGCACGATATCATCTTAATAGCAAACAATCCAATAAAAAATACTTCAGCACTATAAGCTCCAAGTACTTCTTGTACTCTATTTACATCAATAAAATTTCTTTTGCCAATAAAAACAACAACATATTTGATGTTTCTTTTGCCAATTTATCTTCAAATCAAAATTTATATTTGATGACCTCATCAAATTGTTGGGCCGGCTCAGCCGGCAAGAGTATATCTTGTGAGTGATAATGCAACAAATGTTTGCCCTTATTGCAAAAGATTTAGTAATCATGTTATGCTTTTGTGTTATGGAGTATGACAGTCATGGTCTGACTTGTTAAATTGGTGGAATCTTTAGTGGGTTCCACCTGGGACAGTTGAAGGTGTGCTCTAGTGGTGGTTTGGAGTTAAGCTTGGCAAAATGGAATTGAAAATTTGGAGAGCTTTAGCTGCTATTTTGTTATGGTTAGTTCAGAAACTCAGGAACGATTGTGTGTGTGCTCAGTTTAGTAGTGAGGAGTTGAGTGAAGTTGTGAAGACTAGAATTGCTCTTCGTACAAAATCCTATTAAAGGGGCTGCCTTATTCAGCTCAGGATCTGATCTCTAATCTCAGTCAGGTTAGGTAGTGCATTGATGGAGGATTTAGAGGAGAGGGTATTGCTTAGTGGCTATTACTGGTTTGTTGGTTTGCTTGATGGCTGCTCTTGCTTATTGGTTGCTTCTGTTGTTGTTGTTGTTGTTGTTTGTTTTAGCCTCTATTTTTGGTTGTCTCCTTTGTTTGTTGGTCTCTCACCAACTTTGGGCAGGAGCGAGCAAATGATTGGGTGATATTCTCAGTGCCAACCTAGTTGAGATTTGAAATTCCATTTTGATGCTTTTTGCTCTTGCCTTCCTTTTTATTGATGTATACTCATCTGTATTGTATGTTTATTTTATTCAATATTTTTTTTTTATAAGAAAAAAAGAAAAGTTGTATGAACATTAACAGAAAAGCAAAAGTCACAGACTAGATCTTGTTCAAATTAATGCCGCGGTACTTTGGCAGTATCTTCGCTCCCTAGAGCAGCCATGCAATATCTAAGGCCACCTATTCTTTTGACATTTGTCACAGAGCGTCGAATAAACACATATCATATACATAATCAATCAATACATAAATTTAATGTATTATTCCAATCGTCATATTCGATGACATATTCAATTGATTAGTTTTAGTTCGCCTAATCATCATTTATTGTCTACAACAATCAAGACTATCCTCTACCGATAGCCCAAAGCAGTTATTTCTAAATAGATAATAAATGCCTCAATAGATATATATAATTTCAACAATTTCAAAATGAGCGATTAATAAATCCAACTCCACCATTCTATCTCATATTATACCAATTTTATTATTTTCAACTCAATTTCATGATTCCATGATAAGTGTCATTAATTACACTAATGACCCAAATATGCCCAAACATGGCATTTTTTCCATTTTTCCCAATGTTGACCCAAAGGTTCAAATATTATCAACAGCATCAATAACCTCCTTTTTAGACCCAAAACACATAAGTTTGAATCAAAAGAACAAAACCCTACTTTCCAACATGACATTACAAACCCTAACTTCCCAAACCAAACCATTTATACAAAAAGCCCTACATTTAGGTTAAAGATCATAAAGATGAGTAGGAATCCCTACCTCAAATTCGGAGCTCAAAGGAAGAAGGTGTAGAAATCTCGAAGTGCTCCAAAGCAAGAAATTTTTGGATCAAAATGTAGTCCTCGACAAACTCAACACTTTTTACAAAGGCCAAAGGGTAGAAGGTTACTCCTACTAGATCAAACCCTAGAGAGAATGTAGAGTTTTAGAGTGAGGTGGTCTCCAATGGTGGTTTTCGAAAAGTAAGAGAGAAAGGAAATCAAAAAGTGATCCAAAAAGGTGAACCTCAGACTGATATAAAGGTCTCCCCGCTCGAGCGTGGAACGCCCCGCTCGAGCGTCAGACACAGACTCACGCTCGAGCATGAAAAGAGCCGCTCGAGCGTCGATTGCACACCTGCAGAAGTTTTGCAGCGATGGTCCCCGCTCGAACGTCGAACTTCCCGCTCGAGCGAATGAACAAAATCAAAGGGTCACGCTCGAGCGTCAAAACTCTCGCTCGAGCGTCCGAAGACCTGCAGAGAAAAAATACTGGGAGATGGAAATTCACGCTCGAGCGTCAAAACACCCGCTTGAGCGGAGAAGCAACAACAAAGGCCCCGCTTGAGCGTCAAAAGCCTCGCTCGAGCGTGAAGGCCAAATTCTGGGCATCAACTTTTGGTTTCAAAGCATAACCAACCTGTTTCAAACCTGCCCAACACAACCCAAGACTCAAATACAAAGAGTAAAAGATGGAAATAAGAATGAGGCAACAACACATCTATGGAACCGAGTCCGGAATACAATAAATAAAGAGAGGAAAAACCAGGATCGCTATATTTGTGATGTCCCCCCTTGCTTGTTTTCGTCATCTCTGAAAGACAGCTTTGATTGAAGAGCTTGTTCTAGAGAACTTGAGGGAGTCTTCTTGTTGATCCTTTGTTCATGAATCTCAAGTGTGCCCATCATCTCATCAGTGGTCATGGCATTGAGATCCTTAGATTCTTCTATTGCTACAACTACATGCTCGAACTTGGGACTGAGTGATCGTAGAATCTTCTCTATCACTCGAAGAGATTCTATTTTCTCTCCATATCTTCTCATCTGATTAACAATGGTCAATTTTTTGTTGAAGACTCAGAAATTTACTCATTTTCATTCATGTGTAGCATCTCGAATTCGCCACGTAACACCTGGAGTCGAACTCTGACCGTCTTTTCAATTCCACGATGTGAATTGCGAAGAATACTCCATGCCTCTTTAGAGGTTGCTGCTGCTGAAATCTTCTCAAAGCTTGACTCATCAATGCCTTGATAGAGTAGATACAAGGCCTTTTTATCTCTCTTCCTTGAATCTTTTAACGCCATCTTCTGAGCTTCATTTAAATTTCCTTCATCTTCGAGAGTAGCTGGCTTGTCATATCCTCGATCCACTGACTCCCACAAATCTTGTGAGGCTAGTAGGATTGGTATTTGAATAATCCAATTTTCATAGTTCTCCTTGTTGAGTTTTGGAAACTAGGGTTGAAAGAAATTGTTTGTGTTGGCCATTGGTTGATTTTAAGAAATCTGCATATTTTCAGGATGTAATTTGCAAATTCTGACCATACAAATGTGTACAGAATATTCCAAATAGCTGGAAAGCACTATTGGATCACCAAAAGCGGACTTCAAACGACTTAGATCTAGCAAAAATAATTGAACGGTTTAGATTGACTGAATCTGGAACTCCTGAGAAGCACCGGATAATTTCTCCGGATCAGCTGACGTCAGCGTGACGTCAATGCTTGGCGGTGTGGCTCGGCTCGGTTTGCGGCATGGCGGCGTGGCTCGGCTCAGCTTGTGGCTTGGCTTGGCTTGTGGCTTGGCTCGGCTTGGCTTGTGGCTTGGCTCAACTTAATGGCTCAGATTGACGTCAGCGATGGCGTTGTCAATGATGTCAGCTTCTGGATACAGATCTGGATCCGGGCTAATGGATCGGATCGTACGTCAGACGGGTCGAACTGTGCAAATCAGGGCGAAGAAGACATGTGACAGTGCGTGGTGACGGTATTGATGGCGTGTGTAGCGCGTGCGGTCTCTGTTGGACTCGGTTTTCAAAGTGGTTTTTTTCAGTGTGATCGTCTCAATGAGAACCACACACTGGTGTGATCAAAACATGATTTCAACAACTTTGATTTCTGGGCAAAATTTGAAACGATGCTCTGTTCTACAGTTTTTTTTGAAAAAACAGGCCCTCCTAGTGCTCTGATACCACTCTTGGTGAGAGTGGGGTGCGAACCACTTATGATGGTTTACAAAAACAAATACTAAAGAGAAGATTTATAATCTAAAACAGATTTATTTCATACATTGAGGAGGAGAAAAAACACACTCTTACTCTCTAACTCTCTTCTTTCTCCCACACTGTTACAACCCAAACCCGCCCCTAACAGTTTGGTCCATGACCGGCCCGTACTTAGGCCTCAAAACAAAATTTCAATAATATGCGTCTGACAACGGGGCCTGAAGCGGAAGTAAATAAATTACAGAACGTCCATTGAGCAGTGCTTATATGCCAAGATTTAAACACACACAATTTATACATATATACATATATAAGTCCATGTCATGTAGGTATATGCAAGGAGTTCGCAATCAAAAATTTACATATTACTCATGAGTTTAACAAATACCACCAAAAACTAGACAAAACATGTGGCATCTAAAGAAACAGACAAAAAAGCTTCAATTGTGGAGCTTAACACAACAGACCCACCAAAAAGGGCTCCTGAAGCTGATCTAGGGCTGTCCTTCAAGCTGATCACCTACATGAACATATGTAAAAACGAAATGAGTAAGACTCCGTAAATAATAATAATGTAAAGAGGTTCGGGTGAATAAGCATATGTCTTGGAGAATATTTATCTAACGTTTACATGTCCCGTTCATCATATTCCAAAATGGCCAACGTAATGCACAACGACCTTGGGCCCAACATAATACATAACGGCCTCGGGTCCAACATAATACCAAACAGCCTCGGACCTAACAATATACCAAACGGCCTCGGGCCCAATAGAGTACAAAACGGCCTTAGGCCCAATAAAGTACTCATATATAACGAAACATAACAACTTTAGGTCCTTTTATTATGCCATTACTCATGCTTATATCATTGCTCAGTCATTTCCATTCACTTAAATTTATTTAACGTGTGCTACTCACGAGCAAAAGTAGATAAATCATTGCACCATTTATCCCAAATATGCTATTCGCAATCACAATGTAATAACCATAGTACAATTTATCCCGAATGGGCTAAATACAACTAAGGTACGTAATTCATAAACAGGAATACAGAAATAAATACATAAATCGTTACACTATTGTTACTCACAGTGGTTTAGGCAAGCAGCGGTCTCTTTCTGCAAGTGACCTACACGTAGCGCACATACACAAACGGACAAATAATGCCTTCTTTCCTTAGTTTATGTCTTTAATCTTTTGTTTGAGTTTTTTTACCTCTTATTTACTTCCAAGTATTTTAGAGGGATCAGATAAACACATTAACGGTTTCAAAGGGTCAAAAAGAGGTAACAAAAGTGGGCAGAATTGTTCCCAATTCCCGCACGTGCGGAGAGGTGTGTCGCACATGCCGCTCGCATGTGCCTTTATTTTAGAATGCCAGAGTTGTTTCCTCTGTTTTCCGCACGTGTGGCTGTGGCTCCCGCACGTGCGGCTGTGGGCCCCGCACATGCAGTCCTGAGCTCTGTTTGAGCAGTCCGAAAATCCAATAAATTCAAGCTTCCTAAACTCAATTCCAAGGTTCAATTCAAGCAAATTCATTTCAAAAACATAATATATGATCATGGTAAACATAAATCTCAAGTTCAATTAGATCATAACTCATTCATTTCATTTCTTGATCTTTTCATAGTTTATACAAACATTCTTCATATATATATATATATATATATGCATGAGCTCAAAGCATGCAAAGATGCAAGACTAAAATTAACAAAAGGCAATTGCTCATAATCTAAGTCAATACAACTCAAAACATAAGAATCAACTCTTTAATGAATTGAATCCAAAGATCACATGCTCAATTTCATGAATATATCCAACCAAGACTATAATTCATAAACCCTAACTTCAATGAGTGTAAAGCTTCATCTTAAGACCTGATTCTAACCAATTTAAGAAAGATTAAGAGAAGTGTAATGGATTTTCACTTACTTTGAACTATATTCTTGATTCTCCCTTATAATTTCTCAGGGCTACAAGCTTTAATTTGTGCTCTCTTCTTCTTCTCTCTTTTCTCTTCTCTTCTTTCTCTCTCTTGGGGGACTCTCCAGATTTTTCCATTCCCCCAAAATGAGAGAAGATGAGCTCAAAAGGGGCTTTTAGTACATATATATGTATATGGCTAAACATGCTTGCCAAACACACCTTCGCGAATCAGACTGAATCGATTTTCAATTAAACCTCTTAAAAGGATTCTAAAATTCCCATTAGCACACTCATGTACTCAAATTCGGTCTCTGTACTCATTAAAGTCGTTAATTTCAGTTTTCTAGCCTAATGAAGCTAATTAATTCGTTACGAATCAAATTTTTACAAAACTCCCCATAATGTCCTAAAAATCATGCTAATCATAATTGTAAAGTCAATTTTGGTTTATCGCACCTTTAAAGTCCTCAATTTGCAGTCCAATGGTCACAATTTTAACAGATTTCTTTTTAACCGACATATATTAATTGAGAAACATGTAATTTACTCATTAAAATATGGAATTTCACATCAAGCACACAATCACACGTACAATCGCTCATATAATGAGGGAATTAAAGCATATGGAGCATTTTAAAAAGTCGGGTTATTACACACACACTGATCTCTACAATACATAGGCTATTTATAGATAAATTAGATAATGTGAAATCATTAAATGCAAATGCAGCTAAGGCTGTGAATTTCAAATGGTTTCAACCACTTGTTGAAAAACTTGATTTTAGCCTCCATACTTCTACTCTTAGGCCGGTGGAAAAAAGTCATGATAGGTGGTGATGAAGCAAGATTACTCCACAACAACTGTTACTCCCAAATTCATTGGACTATTGTGTCCCATGGGGGGGTTGGGACACTAATGGAGGGATAAAGGGATATGAGATTAGGTGGTGAAATAATCATTTTGACCTTTTACTATTTAATTATGTATTATATTTAGTAAAATTCAATAAAATTTAAATGTCTCAATTTAAAAATAAAATATTTTTATTTAATTTTTATTGATTTTTTTATTTATTTAATTTTTTAAAATAATTTTTTATAGATATTTTATTGACGTATTATTTTAAAATTTTGTTTATATTTTATTTAATTTCATTATTTAAATTTTAATAGAAGTTTTATTTAATTTCATTATGTAATTATTATTATTTTTAAAAATAAAATTATTTAAAATTTTAATTAAAAAAACATATATTTTTATTGATATTTTATTTATTTAATTTGTTTAATTTTTTAAAAATAAATTTGTTTAATTGTGTAAAAAATAAAATAAAACAAATTTTTATTTAATCTAGTTAAAAATAATTAAAATATGAAAAATGCTTGGGAGCACTAATTAGTGCTCCCACTAATTAGGTGGCAGTGGGTCCCGCCATTAATGATGTGATGTTTTGGTCTTGGAGTTGTATTTTTATTTATTTATTTATTTTTTTTTACTTTTTTAATGCATTAGTGCTATTAGTGGTGATGCTTTTAGTGGGATGAATCATTGTTGTTAAAATATTAAAGATATGTTTAATATTGCTATTACTTGGTAAATAATTAAAAAGGGTAAAATAGTCATTTGAACATTTATCCTTCTCTATATTATTCCAAACAAACATAGAATTCATATCATGTCCAACCAAATAGTCTCTAATCCTATGACTAAACAAACATGAGATACAAATGCAGTCCAACCAAATAGTCAGAAGATAAACAGACACCCTTTGACCATTATGAATGGAATGTTATGCCATTTGGTTTAAAAAATGCTCCATCTGAATTTCATAATATTATGAATGATATTTTTATTCCTTATTCCGAATTTACTATATGTTATATAGATGATGTTATTGTATATTCTTCATTTATTGAACAACATATTAAAATCTCAATATTTTTAAGAATGTTATTATTAAAAATGGATTTGTTGCTTTCTCATCAAAAAATAAACTTTTTCAAACAAAAGTCAGATTTCTAGGCTACAATATTTATAATGGCACGATTGTGACGATCGGGTGTATGATTTGCTCCTTATCCTTTTGTTTTCATTGGGTTTGAAGTGTCCGGAAGTTTTGTTCTCAAACAAATACCTATTCTTGTTTCTTCAGTGATTGATTTTCACTTGTTCCGGAGAGTGCGAGGTCAGGTCCAAAGTGCCTCAAATTGAGAGGAGAGAAATTCTGGGTTGGAGAACCAGGGCCGTACGTGCGAGAGAGGGGGGCCCCACACATGCTGGATGTGAGGCTGCACGTGTGGGATTCAGGGGAATGTTTGGGTTGCACACTGTCTAATATGCAGGTGCGGAGGCTAGTGCGGCGGAGGAGTGTCGCATGTGCGGGGATACGTGCCGCACGTGCAGGAAGCAAGCTCCACATGTGTGGGGGCACGTGCCGTACATGTGTGACGGGTCCAGTATGAGAAACCCTGTTTTTTTCCCTCTTTTGGGCTGAATGTATATCACATTTTAACATTTCTCTCTCACTCTAAAATTCATTTTTCTCCTCTCTAAAAACCTTCACTAAACACTCAAAAAACTTTGATTTCTTACAATCCATGAGGCTTTGATCTATCTTCTTTCACAAACGTTGGAGAGCAACACAAGAACCTCACTTTATACGATGGAGATTGATTTTGGGGCATTTTGATTTCTAGGGTTTCATCTTCTCCTCTTCATCAAAACTAGAGGTAGGGACTTCTTGAGTTATATATACTTGTTTTGCATTATTGATGTTGATCTAAGGGCTCTCTTGAAGCTATTATGTTGGTTTTGATTTTATGGCTAAAAAATGTAGAGATTTTCAAAAGTAAGCTTCAAAAATTTTAAATTCTTTTAAGATAGCATCTTGAGGGTTGAAATTGTTTTAGGAAAGAAAAAGATGTGTTCTTGAGGGCCTCTTTCAAGTGTTTGTGTGTGTGCTGTTTCGAAAGAGGAAAACCTAGAATTTTGTGGGGGTTTCTTGAATAAAAGAAGATGAGAGTTTTATGGGTGATAATATATGTATATATATATACTCATGTTGGTGTGCCATGATAAGTAAAGAAAGCAGAGGTTTTCCTTGTTTAATTACAAATGCATATATATAGATAGTGATGTTGGGCTTCTCTACTCATGAAAATTGTTGAGATTGGAGAGTGTTTGTTTAGATTTCACAAATAGTTTGAAATGATGAAAATAATAGAAGTGCATGGATTGTGGATATGTTGTTGTATTAGTGATAATTGGTAGCAAACTTTGGGCTTCTTGTAACGCCCCGAAATAATCCAATATAAATATAATACATCAACCCAAGATCATTAAATAATGACCCCGATACACGAGATACCGGAAGGTCGTAATCACCATATTCTATTACAAACTTCAAATGTTTATACAAAAGTAATCTCACATGCGAATACACATTCATTGAAGGCTAGTACATGAATCTATAGCATGTGAAATCATTAAACCAGAATGAGTAAGGGCCCTCAAGGGCTTACAAATTCTAAGGCATGAGCCTGGTTGCACCAAAATGATCCATCGGACCCACACATATTAGCCCTTGGCTTTACAAAAAATTTACAACAAAATAAAGAGCAATCTACTCTTCACCAAAACATATCCACGCCCTCAGTTAGGTGGGATCACCACATCTTTACCTGCACCAAATCCCATAGGGGTGAGCAATAAGTCCAGTAGAGAATCCTTAACAAAGTATATAGATTTATGTGAGGTATCCAATATTGAATGCATATGCGAGTGCCATGCGATGCCATTTCAAAAATAATCACATGCTATGCTTTTCTTGACAAACACCATGATTTTCATTAACATTTTGCAATCTTATCAATTTTTCAAACATCCAATTTTAATCATAAGGGGCAGTAAATACGACTCAGGTAATCCCTAGGTTGATGTCTGCAAGTAGGCTTAACAAGCAATACCAATAAACCCACTTTACCGGTTGCTAACCGGAAAACCTCCTCCGCTCGTGTTTTCGGTCTTTCACCCCGGACACTCAGGCTAACTTATCCATTCCATCTACACCTCCTAACCGGACTTACCAACATATTTACCCCATGCACAATTTCGTTGTTCTTATTACAATACCTTTTTCTTTCATGAAGTAAATATCTTCAATTTAAATCCACAATGCATAATGATGAATTGAATGAGTATGCAATGCAATGATTCCCCATACCTCATGGCATTTCTTCATTTTCAATATTTCTACAATAATATCAACAATCACATTTCTCAATCCCTTCCTTCAATGTTCTCTCACAAGATAACCACATGTCATCAACACATAACTACAATTTCTCATCATGTATAATTCTCAACAATGTGATATATTCAAGACTACATGTGATGTTTTCAAATATTAGTTTCCAATGTTTACAATTGTCACTTGCCATGGTGCATAACAATTCGCCACTTCACAACAATACATTTTCAAGTGTTTAGCAATAATGTTAAAATAACATCTCATTTCTCATACATCAAGTAATTTGCTATTTTGCTAAACATATGGTGAAAATTCACTCTCATTCATTCTCTTGACACAAAACCATAAAGAAACCCTTAGACATGTTCACATTTTTCCAAAATCCCCAATTTTCTAGGTTTTTCCACAAAAACCCTAACAATGTTCATCTCTTTTATAAAATCTCATCATATACTTCAATCTCAACCCATGTTGTGCAAAATTTCAAGAAAAGTCTTTAAAAGAACACAAGATAGAGTTTGCCCTACAAAATCATCAATTTTCTTGAGCCCCCAAAACCCTTTTTGGAAATAGTAAGAGAAGCTCACAAAATCAACTCAAAACTTACATAAACATATATATAACTCAAAGGAAACCCTACCTCAATGTTTGATAAAGAAATAGAGATGAACCCTAACTTTGATGAAAGATCCTTCAACTCTCACTACACCATGAAGAGCCCTAGCTTTTGATCTCCAAAGCTTGAAAGGGAGAGATGATGGTGATTGAGAGGGTAATTTTTGGGAAAAATTGGGCCGAGCTTCGAGTTGGGCTTTAAGGCCCAAAACACGAAGGATTAAGTAAAAAGGCCGTAATGGATACTTCGGCCTAGGGGACAAGGTTACTCCGGTCTTGAGGAGACAAAGTTACTTCGGCCTAAGGAGGTGAGGTTACTCCGGCTCATGAAGAGATAGATGCTTTGGTCCAAGGAGAAGTAAAGCTACTCCGGTCCGTAGGCAACTCGGAATTAGGCCGGTCTCAGAGTTAGTCCGGCCACAGTATGTTCTGGGAAGGCCGGTTTTGGAATTAGTCCGGTCGTGACTTACTATGGTTAGGTCGGTCAGACCTTGCTACTTGGAAGTTTGAGCTCGCCAAGGTTGAACAGGGACAGCCGAAGTAAGGAATTAGAGGAGAAGACCGAGCTATGGAGGGTTCGGCCCTCTGTGGCTCGGTATAGCCAATTTACTTCGGTTACATGGAAGTTCGGCCGTGGAGGAAACCATCCCACTTGGTTTAAGCAGTGGGGGAGGGTGTAAAAGGATAAGCATTATCCTTAGGAGATTGAATCCTAGGAGGACTCTGCATGGAGAAATACGAGTCCTACTAGGATTGTGCCATATGAAACTTATAAAAGCTCACAAGCAACACCTTGGAGGAGGTAATTGAACAAAATCTTTCTGAGAACTTTGAGCTTTGTCTATTTGTCAAGTTTTCTGACTTAGGCATCGGAGAGGTTTCCGGCACACACCCGCCGGCTAGCTCACGTTTGTGTTTTCAGGTGACAAAGCGACGTCGTACGGAGGAGCGTGGACTTGGTCAACAGGATTATACGAGGAGAATTATTTCCTCCCCGTACAATTGGCGCCGTCTGTGGGAAGAACAGACAAGAACAAAACCTCTTGACTAAGCTTCTCCTTTTTCTCAAGTCAATGGCACACATTGAAGAACTACCACAGTCCGCCGTCGACGGACTAACTCCAGAGGGGGGCGCAAGGCGAGAAGGATTACCTTCCGTCCCCCCCATGGCAGAGTTGGAACCCCAACAACATAACTCCAGGAGGAGTGGCAGGGGAAGGCGGAATAGCAGCCCTCGTCACTCTCAGAGTCCTGACAGACAAAGGAGGAGGATTGATCCTCAAGCCCTGGAAGATCGCGTAAAGGAACAGGATGAACTAATTCGAAGGATGGCGGCGGACATGGAGACTTTAAAACGCCAGATAAAGACCAAAGATGTGGCGACAGGAGAGGGGCGCAAGCATAAAACGCCCCCTCGCCACTCAGAGAATCGTAGTAGGAATACTACGCCCTCCCAAGGAGAGAGCAGAAGCCTCAGGACAGGCGACACTCACTCCTTATCTTCAAGAACTCGTCACTCCAGGTCTGAGAGGACGAGATCCGAAAGATCATATACTGAAGGAAGTACGTATTGGCCTTCACATTCACACCAAACCAGATCCAGACAAACCGAGCTACCCAGGTCATCCGACTTACGAACCGTGCTAGAAGAAAAAGCACGATGCAAGGAGGATGCCAGGGCAAGGGATCCACACCGAATTTCGGCCCTACAACGGTTGGCTCCTCGAACGCATGGAAGCGTCGAGGTTGGAATGCCAATACCGCGACCGGCCTACGAACCAGCGGACAAAGCATTGGCAAGACTACAGACTTCGCCGTTTGTCCCAGCGATCGAAAACGCACCCCTACCATCAGGCTTCCTTCAGCCGAAGTTCAATACATATGAAGGGAAGACGGATCCGTATTCTCACCTGAGCCACTTTCGCCAAGTCATGGCTGTGTACAGGCGAAACGAGGCCCTAATGTGCATACTCTTCCCATCAAGCCTGGGCGACTTAGGCTTGACTTGGTTCGAAAAGCTCCCAGAGGGCAGCATAGCCTCCTGGGCCCAATTGGCAGAAGCATTCGTAACAAGGTTTCGGACAAATACTAAAACACCGGTGGAGATAGACCAGCTACTCTCCATCGACATGGGTGAGAAAGAAACCCTCAGATCTTACAACAGTCGCTACTGGGAGACATTCAACCAGATTGGAGACTGCCCCACCAATCTAGCCATTGCGCAATATAAAAGAGGCCTACCAGTAGGGAACCGACTAAGGGATTCAATTACCATGACGCCACCCCTCACCATGGAAGCCCTGATGGAGAGAGTGCATCAGCACATCAGGGTAGAAGAAGATGGCGCACGTTCCAAAGCCAAAACAAGTGCGGCCACGGTACCAGAAAAGAAAACCTCAGCAAAGGTTAATACGGTGGACCGAAGTAACAAAAATGGACGTGGCAGACGAGATAACGGAGAAGACCCAGACAAAAGATGGCTAAGAATTCGCACTGCCATAACCACGGTGTTCAAAAAACCAATATATCGGATTCTGAGCGAAATCAAGGATGAGCCTTTTGTCAAGTGGCCAGCCAAGCTTGGGGAAGCTCAGAAGAATTACGACGACAGATCACGGTGCACCTTCCACAAAGAAAAGGGGCACCGAACTGAGAATTGCACGTCCCTAAGACAGCATTTAGAAGAATTGGTGGCAGCAGGCCACTTGGACGAATACATTGAAGAAGGAGCGCAACCGGCCCCCCAAGATCATGACCAACCCAACAGAATGCCAAACGACGCACCACCGCAAGGCATTATCAATGTAATTCATGGAGTTTTTGAACCTGAGCGCGTATGCGAGCTTAGAGGTTCAATCAAGAAGGCTGAACACTTTAGGGAAGTATTAAGTTCCCAACCCGCCATCAAGAAGGGGAGGACAGAGGCAACAAACGTCATGTCCTTTTCGGATAAGGACTTGGAACGAATTTACTGCCCCCATAATGATGCCCTGGTTGTCACTCTCCGAGTCAAGGATTTTGACGTCAAGCGGATTCTGATTGACCAGGGTAGTTCATGTGAGATCATGTATTACGACACATTCAAACAATTAAAGCTACAAGACAAAGACTTGGCACCTGCAGTTTCTCCCCTGATTGGATTCAACTCCATGCCAGAATGGCCTGTCGGCAAAATAATCCTTTCAGTCAGAGCTGGAAGTGTATCAAAACAGGTGGAGTTCTGGGTATTGAAGGTCCCCTCCACCTACAACATCATCCTGGGCAGAACATGGCTGCATGCCATGCGTTCGGTGGCGTCATCATACCATCAGGTAATGCGGTTCCCCAATGACGCCGGTATAATTGAAGAAGTCTATGGCGATCAGATCATGTCAAAACAGTGCTTCGCCACAGCAAATGGAAGCCGAGCTGCCAAAGGATACGTTCATTCGGTGGAAGAACCAGAGAGTAATGAACTATTCGCTGACGTCGGCAAAGAAGCTGATCAGAAAGCAGTGGAAGACTTGGTGGAGGTAAAAATAGATGAGAAGAACCCGGATAAGTTCTTCTTGCTTGGCTCATCATTGTCCAGCGCTGAGAGATTAGAGGTCATGGAATTCTTGACCTCTAATATCGAAGTGTTTGCCTGGACACCGTACGACATGCCAGGCATTGATCCAAACTTCATCAGTCACCAACTCAATGTCCACCCATCCGCCAGACCAGTCATTCAACGTACACGCAGATCGGCACTCCACCACGCCGAAATAGTGGCAGAAGAGGTGGGCAACCTGCTGGAGGCAGGAGCAATAAGGGAAGTGCACTACCCAAAATGGATCTCCAACACCGTCGTAGTGCCAAAAAAGAATGGTAAATGGCGCGTCTGCGTCGACTACAAAACAGTCAACAAGGCGTGCCCGAAAGATAGCTTCCCTCTACCAAGGATAGATCAACTGGTGGACCTAACGGCAGGGCATAACCGTCTCAGCTTCCTGGATGCATACAGAGGCTACCACCAGATCGCCATGCATGAACCAGACCAGGAGGTCACATCCTTCACAACACCAAGGGGGTTATATTGCTACAAGGTCATGCCCTTTGGCCTAAAGAACGCAGGGGCGACATTCCAAAGGATGGTCACCAAGATGTTTGAACCATTGTTAGGCAGAACAATGGAGGCTTACATCGACGACATGGTGGTCAAAAGCAAGGATAAGAATGACCATCTGAAAGATTTGGGCGAGATGTTCCAGATCCTGAAGAAACACAAGTTGCGCCTCAACGCATCCAAATGCGCATTCGGAGTTGGATCTGGCAAATTCTTGGGCTTCCTGGTAACCAACCGAGGTATAGAAGCAGACCCCTCTCAGATCAAAGCAATCCAGGAGTTGGAGAGACCAAACTCAGTCAAAGAAGTGCAGCATCTCACTGGTATGGCGGCTGCGCTAAACCGGTTCATAAGCAGGTCGTCAGACAGACTACGACCATTCTTCCAAGCTTTAAAAGCCAAGTTTGAGTGGGATGAAGAATGCGACCGAGCTCTGGAAAGCTTGAAGGAGTACATGTCTTCCCCACCACTTCTTGTAACTCCAGTTCCTGGTGAAGAACTCTTTTTGTACCTGGCGGTCTCTCAGCACGCAGTCAGCGCGGTGTTGGTTCGTGCAGAAGGAATACAACACTTGCCCATCTTTTATGTCAGCAAGACATTATTGGGAGCCGAAACAAGGTACTTGCCATTAGAGAAACTAGCATTAGCATTAATGATGGCATCCAGAAAATTAGCGCACTACTTTCACGCCCACACCATAGTCGTCCTCACAGCCTTTCCACTAAAAGCTCTGTTTGAAAGGGCGAACTTCAGTGGGCGAATTTTGAAATGGGCAGTAGAGTTGGGACAATTCGACATCAAGTTCCAACCCAAGACCGCAATAAAAGCTCAATCTTTGGCAGACTTCGTCGCAGAGTTTACTCCTGGAAGTCATCATATCTGCCCAGTCGACCTGACTGACTCAACCGAACTAGGGACGGAAATTGACGCCGGAATAACGCAACCCCTAGTGGAAGGTAGTCCATCAACCGAACTAGGGACAGAAGTTGACGCCGGAATAGCGCAACCCCTAGTGGAAGGTAGTCCATCAAGCACAAAGGCAGACCACATTAAGGACAACAAGGAGGAGCCAAACAAAGGCTCACCAGCAGTTCAAACAGAGGACGAAGGGCAGACAGCCAATATGGACTTTGAAGAAATCACCATCCTTGACCCCACGGCATCGTCTGACCCTTCCACCTGCTGGAAACTATTCGTTGGGGAGATGTGGAAGCTCTTTGTGGATGGAGCATCCAACCGACATGGTGCAGGGCTTGGCATAGTCCTCATCTCTCCAGACGGCCTGGTTATAGAGCAAGCAATCAACCTTGGCTTCCCAGCATCCAACAACGAAGCAGAGTATGAGGTGCTTCTCGCAGGACTCAAGTCGGCACACTTCATGAAAGCAACCGAACTAATGGTGTACAGTGACTCACTGCTGGTGGTAAACCAAATTTCTGGCGAATACGAAGCAAAGGATGACAGAATGGCCAAGTACCAAGAGCTAGTCAGAACGGAGATCAAGAAGTTTGATGTGGTAAGGATAGAACAAATTGGCAGGGAGGAAAACAGCCGAGCGGACGAGCTAGCAGGCCTTGCCTCAATGGCAGATACATCAATCCCTCATCCATTACTCGTCGACTTCTTACCAAAACCAAGCATAGAAGACCCCGAAGCAGAAGAAGTGTATTGCGCAGAATTAGGGCCCTCTTGGATGGATCCCATCATCCTGTTCCTAAAAAACGGCATCCTACCAGAAGAGAAAAAAGAAGCCAACAAAATAAGGGCAAAGTCGCAGCGATTTTGGCTATCTCCATCTTTGGCATTGTACAAGAAGTCATTCTCTGGGCCTTACCTCAAGTGCGTTCATCCCAGCAAGGTAGAAGCATTCCTGTTCGAAATACACGAAGGGGTATGTGGAAGTCATCAAGGGGGAAGGTCGCTCGCTTACAGGGCTATTTCGCAAGGATATTGGTGGCCATATATGCAAGCAGACTCAGAGAAATATGTGAAGAAGTGTGAAAAATGCCAGAAATTCGCGCACCAAATACATCAACCAGCAAGAGAACTCCTGCCCTTAACTAGCCCATGGCCTTTCGCAATGTGGGGCTTGGACATAGTAGGACCGCTTCCAACAGCACCCGGGGGCAGAAAATTCTTTCTCGCAGCAACAGACTACTTCACAAAATGGGTGGAAGCAGAAGCATTGGCGTCAATCAAAGAAAAAGATGTGAAGAAGTTTGTTTGGCAGAATATTATCACTCGGTTTGGCATTCCAAAAGCCCTGATCTCAGACAATGGCACTCAGTTCGACGGCAGAATCTTCAGAAGCTTTTGTGAAGAATACAAGATAGAGTTCTACAACTCCACACCGGCATATCCTCAAGCAAATGGGCAAGCTGAAGCTTCAAATAAAGTCGTCTTGGATGGACTAAAGAAAAGGCTAGAGAAAGCAAAAGGCAAGTGGGCGGATGAACTTCCTCATGTTTTATGGGCTTACCGCACCACACCTCGGCGATCAACTGGAGAAACACCATTTTCCTTAGCTTATGGCATGGAAGCAGTGATCCCACTAGAAGTTGGCCTTCCCACAATTCGAAGCGAAAATTTTGACCCAGACTTAAATGGAGAAGCCATAGCCTTAGAACTCAACCTTGCAGAAGAAAGAAGAGAAAGAGCGTTGGTCCACATCGCCGCATACCAACGAGAGTTAATCAAAAAATACAGCAAAAAGGTTCATCCAAGACAATTCAAAATTGGCGATTGGGTACTGCGCAAAGTAATGGGAAACACCTTGGTCCCAGGAGACGGCAAGTTAGGCCCAAATTGGGAAGGTCCCTATAAGGTGGTTGGGTTAGCCGGCAAAGGGGCATACCACCTAGAAGACAAGGATGGCAAGGCAATCCCTAGGCCATGGAATACGGCCAATCTCAAGTTATTTTACTTTTAGTTTTTCCTTTCCAAACATGTAATTTTCTCTTCCTTCAATAAAATGAGAAATTCTTTTTGGCACAAATTACTCTTTGTAAAAATTAGCTTTCAAGACTTAAGTATATTACAAACATGTTATTCTAAGTTAGCTGGAAAAACTAACTTAGAGGTTGGCTGTATTAAACCAACACCCTTCCTAAGCCCAGGATAAGGATCCAGGCTGCAGGACATTTGGTCGGAATAACCAAATACTATAAGTTGGCCGGAAAAACTAACTTAAAGGTTGGCTGGAATAAACCAACACTTGTTACTCTTCAGCCGAAGTAAGTGTTAGGCTGAAGAGTGGTTGGCTGGAATAAACCAACTCTTGTTACTCTTCAGCCGAAGTAAGTGCAAGGCTGAAGAGTGGTTGGCTGGAATAAACCAACTCTTGTTACTCTTCAGCCGAAGTAAGTGCAAGGCTGAAGAGTGGTTGGCTGGAATAAACCAACACCTGTAACTCTTCAGCCGAAGTAAGTGCAAGGCTGAAGAGTGGTTGGCTGGAATAAACCAACACCTGTAACTCTTCAGCCGAAGTAAGTGCAAGGCTGAAGAGTGGTTGGCTGGAATAAACCAACACTTGTTACTCTTCAGCCGAAGTAAGTGTTAGGCTGAAGAGTGGTTGGCTGGAATAAACCAACTCTTGTTACTCTTCAGCCGAAGTAAGTATAAGGCTGAAGAATGGTTGGCTGGATTAAACCAACACTTAGTACTCCTCAGCCGAAGTAATTATGTCGGCTAAGGAGTGGTCGGCTGGTAAGTATAGTTTAACCAACCAAAAACCGAAATAACACATGGAGTAACAGAAGACATTACAAATGCAAGCATACACACAATAACCGGAATAAGAGAAGTCAAATTTTCATTCAAAAAAGAAGTCATTACAAGGCTGCTTAGTTCGGTTACAAAGAAAAGATTACAAAATTAAGAGAAGAGTTCATCTATTTCGGCGTCAAAGGCAGCATCGGCGTCAACCCGAAGACCGGTTTCGGGCGCTACAACACTTTCAGAAGGAAGAACGGGTTCGGCTGGAGCCACGGCTTCAATTGGTTGATCAAGAGTTAGATCTTCCACCACGGGCTCCGACCGAACTACCTGATCTGCATTCACAACCGAAGTATCCTCAGGGGCAGAGTCTTCATCAGAATCTTCATCATCTGAGCCCTCAAGGAACTGCTGTTGCATGGCCGTGGCATAATCCATCAGGGAGTTCGGTATAAAGTAGGCGGGAGGGTTGAAAACCTCGGTCTGAGGATCATGACCGAGCTTCTCAACGGCTCCCCTCCAGCCGCACTTAAAGAACAGATCCTTGGCCGCATTGCATTGTTGGGCATAAGCATCCTCTGCCCTCTTGAAGCCTTGTTTGTCGGCTTCCTTCACCTTCTCTTTTATTTCGGCATCCTTCTTTCTTTCAAGTTTTAGCAACTCGCGCAAGTACTTGTCCTTCAGCACAATGGCAGTCTTTTGCTTTTCGGCCTCGGCCGAACTAACCATTCCGGTCAGACGACCGACCTCACCTCGGAGTTCGGCCATTTCCTTTCTGGCCTCCTCTAGTTCGGCCGATTTCGCCTCTGCCTCTGCCGCAGCTTGCCTTGTCACTTTCCTCAGCTCCAGCACCTTCCTATGGGTGATTTGATTTTTCTGGATAGCCTGACAAAGCAACAACTTCAATTTAGCCGAAGAAAAAGAAAAGTAGAAAAACAGAAATACGACCGAAGTTACTTACCAGAATCATTGATTTCGTGGCTGACCGGATGGACTTCAGCTCGGTGGTTAACTGTTTGTGGTGATGTTCCATATCTTTAGGCAGACACACACTCTTGGCCAAATTGATGGCCAACAGGTGGTCCTTCTCAGCAACAACCGAGTCTGTTTCCAGAATGTCTCGGTCGTTGAAAGATAGCTTCGGTGCCCAGCAACTGATGGTCCGGTCGGAAGACTCCGGTCGAGGGCTTGGTGGTAAGCTCGGCTGAATGACAGGGTCTTCATCAACCAAAACTCGTTCGGGTTCGGCAGTCCGGGGACGTTTGGTCCGGCGGGAAGAGGATGGCTGTTGGGAAGGGAGGGCGACAACGGCAGGCTGCGATTGACTGGGAGGCGTTACTTCGGGCCTAGCCGTTTCGGTAAGAAGGGCCCTAACTCTGCTCCTTTTCGCCATCTCTTCTTCTGCTGTTAGAGGGACAAGTCTTATCTCGGGCAGAGTTGGGTCCGGCTCCGGTGCTTCCTCGAGAAGAAAATCAGTTACCTTTGCTTTGCGGCGACCGCTATACCGGTAGGTCGGCTGAAAATTTAGAAGTTTTGACCAACTTCTTTCTTTAACCCGTAGTGCGGCTCGCAGAACCCCAAGGTTGGGATAACTGTACAGGGAACGGAGATGGGCGAAATCTGCAGTAAAGGGAAGTGTTAGTCCGGCTAATAAACTAAACAACCGAGATAACAAACAAGACAGAAGACCGAAGCAAAATTACCAGGTTCTCCCATTTTCCAATTTATAGGTCGGCCAGGAATTTGAGCTTGAAAATCCTCAAAATTCCCAGAGACCCAAAGGAAATCATCATCGTTAAGATCTTTGTCCGGAGTGTGCTTAATTATCTTCTCTCGGCGGCGGCGAATTCTGAGGTAGTAGACCCACCCAGCATTCTTTGAGCCGATGGAATACTGATGGAATATTTCGGCTAGACCGAGATCTAGTCCGGTTTGGTGGTTTAATGCGTCTATTCCCATTATAATACGGTATGTATTGGTGGACAGTTGGGTAGGACATAACCTAGTCTGTCTAAGAAATTCGCAGATGAGCGGTTGGACAGGAAACCGTAGTCCGGTTTCAATTATTGACTGAAGGGTAAAGGGGACGGAGCCTTCATTGTCCCAGGGAGTAGCATCTTTCTTGGCCAACTCCAGTTGGACATCATCAGGAATCTGGTAGTCCTGCCTGAATTCGGCCATGCCACCAGGGGTTTCGACTAAATATCTATACTTACCCATTTGTTGTATAAATTACGAATAAATTATTTCGGTACAAAAATTTGGCTCAGTAGCTCGGTTGAGCACACGTAGGAGTGCCTGGGCAACCTAAGTCTGCAAAGTAGAAAGCAAGGGGGTTAAGCACAGATCGTTGGACCGCGCTACAAATTATAAGCAAGATATACAAATCCTACTTCGGCTTAAAGGGCTGGTTCTACCCCGTCTACAAATCAGAAGGTTTCTTAGCTCGGTTTTGAGCAGTTTTAGACCGGTCTAACGCCTAGGGGCAGCTTTCTGAGTTCGGTTTCAGAACTAAGAAAGCCGGCTTGGCCCCAAGGTCTTAGCTCGGTTGGAGACCGAAGTACCTAGTTCGGTAACGGCAAACTTATCATTGGCTAGAGTGGGTCAGAAGAAACTACTGATGTTTCTACAAGTTCTAGTTCGGTTATGTTCTGAATCTGTCTACATACATAACACAAACAGTTTTCTAGTCCGGTTGCTAGGTGATTTTGGATCTAAGACTATCTTCCTACAAAATAGTTCATACACATACAAGTTCTACTGGTTTCTTCATAGAAAGTACAAAAGCAGAGCAGATACATGGAGAAAATATTTGCAAAAAGCATACGAAAACAAGATATACAGTTGCACAAAACGAGGGTAAAAGCAACATAAGCAAAAAGAGAGGAAGAAAATGGATTCACTTACCAGATTGAAAGAGGAGCTAAAGATGGAGGCAGTAGCAGCAAATAGTGACACGGACGCAGCAAGCTCAAAATTTTGAAAACTCGAAGGTTCAAGAACACAGAGAGAAGATGAACAGCAAGGTGTGAGTGAATGATACGAGATGAAGGGTTGTTTTGTGAAAGAAGGGAGAGAAAAAGGCGGCAAAAAGAGGCGGGAACAGTACGAAATTTCTGCAGGGCGGCGTAACAGTTGGCCACGGCTTATCAGATCCTGCCACGTGTCTATGGAAAGGGAAGCGTTACAGTCGTGATTGAAGAGACGTTTTTGACCGGACGAAGAGAAGCCCGAGGTAAAGTTAGCTCGGCTGGAGAGGCTAAAGGGTTTTTAGCTCGGCTGAAAAAGCTTAATAAACTCTAGCTCGGCCAGTAGACTGGTAATCCCGATCATGTTGCGCAGATGGAATTAAGGGGCAATTGAGAGGGTAATTTTTGGGAAAAATTGGGCCGAGCTTCGAGTTGGGCTTTAAGGCCCAAAACACGAAGGATTAAGTAAAAAGGCCGTAATGGATACTTCGGCCTAGGGGACAAGGTTACTCCGGTCTTGAGGAGACAAAGTTACTTCGGCCCAAGGAGGTGAGGTTACTCCGGCTCATGAAGAGATAGATGCTTTGGTCCAAGGAGAAGTAAAGCTACTCCGGTCCGTAGGCAACTCGGAATTAGGCCGGTCTCAGAGTTAGTCCGGCCACAGTATGTTCTGGGAAGGCCGGTTTTGGAATTAGTCCGGTCGTGACTTACTATGGTTAGGTCGGTCAGACCTTGCTACTTGGAAGTTTGAGCTCGCCAAGGTTGAACAGGGACAGCCGAAGTAAGGAATTAGAGGAGAAGACCGAGCTATGGAGGGTTCGGCCCTCTGTGGCTCGGTATAGCCAATTTACTTCGGTTACATGGAAGTTCGGCCGTGGAGGAAACCATCCCACTTGGTTTAAGCAGTGGGGGAGGGTGTAAAAGGATAAGCATTATCCTTAGGAGATTGAATCCTAGGAGGACTCTGCATGGAGAAATACGAGTCCTACTAGGATTGTGCCATATGAAACTTATAAAAGCTCACAAGCAACACCTTGGAGGAGGTAATTGAACAAAATCTTTCTGAGAACTTTGAGCTTTGTCTATTTGTCAAGTTTTCTGACTTAGGCATCGGAGAGGTTTCCGGCACACACCCGCCGGCTAGCTCACGTTTGTGTTTTCAGGTGACAAAGCGACGTCGTACGGAGGAGCGTGGACTTGGTCAACAGGATTATACGAGGAGAATTATTTCCTCCCCGTACAGTGATGATGAATCTTGATCCAAAGGATGGCTAAATCAAAGAGTTTTAGGGTTAGAGGAGGTTTTCTAGAGAGAAGGGGAAGAAAAATAAGGTTTAGAGTGAGATAGAAAAGCCCTAAAAGTGATATAAATTTGGCCAAAAGATATACAAAAAACAAAGATTCGGACTGCCCCCTTTCCGCACGTGCGGCCCTCAACCCCGCACGTGCAGCCATCCACTCCCGCACCTAGTCATGCACCTGCAGATATTGCAGTGTGCTGAGCCGCAACTCCCCTGAATTCCGCACGTGCGGCCTAGCCTCCCGCACGTGTGGCCCTTCCTGCATGTGTGGCCCATGTCGCACGTGTGGCCCACGGCCCCCGCGCGTGCGGCTAGCCAACCAGTCTAGAAATTTTTCTTTGTTTTGACTCTCGACACACCGGACCGACTTCACACCCTCCGAACCAAGTGAAACCCAACACCGGACCAAACAAGAGCGAGAACTTTATTTAGAGAACTATTTCTAGACGTTTCAAGCCCAACGAAAATAAAAGGAGGACGGAGCGAAGAAAGAAAGAAGGAAAAGAAAAAGAAAGAGAAGAAAGAAGGAAGATCCGATCGTCACGCTACTTGTGAAATAGCATTGCAAGGAGAAAAGGAAATTTGATCATTATTGTATAATGTTGATATTATGTTGGAAGTGGACAACTATGGCATTACATATTTATTCAATTGGTTATTATAAGATTTTTATTTAGCTTTGGCATGTTGTATAGACATTCCTAACATCTATTGTTGCAAGTGTCGAGTTGAGATTTGAAACCATTTACTTTGATAAAGGAATGATATGAAATGATATTACTGAAATGTTTATGGGGTAAATACGTTGGTAAGTCCGATTAGGAGGTGTAGACCAAAAACATGTGCGGAGAAGGTACTACTTCCCTTCCAGTTAGCAACTGGTAAAGTGGGGTTATTGGTAGTACTTGTTGAGCCTACTTGCAGACACCAACCTAAGGATTACCTGAGTCGTATTTACCGCCCCTATTGAATAAAATTGCAAGTTTCGGAATTGCTGAAAATGGTGATTTTCAAGAAGAGCATGTAAAAGAGATTTTCATTAAACTGGCATTGCATGGCATTTGCATTCAATATTGGCAAAATTTTGCATAACTGTATATACTTTGTAAGGATTCTCTACTATAGCGATCCTGGTTTCACCCCGACCATTATTGTATTCCGGACTCGGGTTCTATGATTGTTTGTTGTTGCCTAGGTCTTGTTTCCTTCCTTTTTCTCTTTGTATTTGAGTTTGGGACTTATTGGGTGAGTTTGGATCAGGTTGGTTGTGAGTTGGTACAAAAGGTTGTTGCCCAGGATTTGGCCTCTTCGCTCCAGCGAGCTTTGGGTATTTCCTTCTTCGCTCGAGCTATGGTTCTTGCGCTCGAGCGAGCTTTTTGTGGTGTGTCTCTTCGCTCGAGCGAGCACTCTTACGCTCGAGTGTGCGTTTGCGTCTCTGTAAGACCTGAAGGTTGGTATTCTTCGCTCGAGCGAGCTTTCTTGCGCTCGAGCGAGCTTTCTTGCACTCGAGCGAGCCCTGTGTTATGTGGTTCTTGTGCTCGAGCATGCTTCGGCGTTGTAGACCTGAAGCTTTGCATTGTTCGCTCGAGCGACGCTTTCTGTGCTCAAGCGAGGTTCTTTTGTGTCTGGTCGCTTAAGCGACAACTCCTTCGCTTGAGCGAGATCTGTATATATCAGTTCGCAGCAGCGTGATTTTTATCATTTTTTCATCTCCTTTTCACTCCAAAACCTAAATCCGGCTGTCTCCCTCTCTAAACTCTCTCTCTCTCTCTACAAATACACCTTGATCTTGGGTCTCTCTACCCTAGTCCCTTTGTTAAAAAGGTAGAGTATTGTGTGGGCTTCATTTTGATTGGAAGAAATTCAAGTCTGGAGCATCTTCAAGTTTCACTCTTCATCTCCTTTGAGCTTCTCCGTTTGAGGTAGGGATCCACTACACTTGTTTATGATTTTTAACCTAGGTATTTGTTGTTACGAATATATGGTGAGATTTGTGGTGTTTAGAGAAAACCTAAGGTTTAGGTTCAATTTTTGAAAGAGGGGTTTTTATGTATTGTTGTATATTTGACCATGGGGTTGGGATATGACGTGGTTTTTTGTTTAAATAGGTGAATTTGACCTTTGGGTTAGTATTGGAGAAAGAGAGAAATTTGCCCTAATATGAGCTAAATAATTATTTGGTATAAATAATGGAATTGGTATGAGAAATATGAAACTGGGAAGATGTGTGAATGAATGGTGTAGTTAGATTTGGTTAATCATACACCTATGGAAATTTTGGCAAGTTATCTGTTTGATAGATTTGTTTATCGGTTTAGAAATATCTGTTCTGGGCTATCGGTGGAGGACAACCATGATTATTGTAGAAACTGCATGTGAATTAGGTGAATTGAAACCTGTCGTTTAAATTTACCTCATTGAATATGATGGTATGATTGAGATGTTAAATTTGTGTCATAGATAGTCATTGTATATGATGATGATTTTAATACATTGCATATGTATCATTGTTTGGAAGGAGATAGGGGGTGGACTCCATTTAAAATTAAGTTGGTCGGAGTATCCAGGGTGAAAGTCCCGAAACCTTGCATATATGGGTGCCGGTTCCCTCGGATGAAAATTTCGTAAAATGGCAAATCATGATATCTTGTGCATATATGGGTGCCGGTTCCCTCGGATTAAAATTTCGTAAAATGGCAAAACTTCATATCTTGTGCATATATGGGTGCCGGTTCCCTCGGTTGAAAATTCCGTTAAATGACAAAATTGAAGTGTTTGAATAATAGTAGTATTGAGTTATGAAGTATTGAGTTGCAGTCTCATTTTGGATTGTTTAGATAACAATAAGCTTGTCTCATGAATTGACTCGAAATTAACTGAATTAATAAGAATTGAATAGATGGAAATGGAATTGAGATAAGGGTATCAGTATTGAATGATTATGGAAAGAATGGGAGTTGGTTATGAGTGTGGAACATTTATCTAGCACATGTGTCTTAGCTAAACCTCATATATGGTATTAGTCTCTTTACTGGGTTTTGGCTCACCCTACGTGGGAAACCATTTTCAGGTACCAGTGTCATGCTCCTTCCAAGGACGTAGCTTGAGAAGGCTTAGGAGCTAGAGACTCTATTATGTTATTTGTTGTTTGATTGTTTAAATGTTTATTCAAGCCAAGGGCTTTACATGTATTGAGCTTATGACTCTCTTTTGTTGTAACCAAGTAATGTCTTGGAAAGATGTATGCCCAAAGGGAATTCGCTTATGTTGAACTCTTTTGTATTTCTACTTAATGTAATGAAAGGATTACTTACACTCTGATTTATGTAACTGTTATTTATGTTGTTGTGGATCACATCTGTGGTATATTTTTTTGGCGGGCCTTACAACTTGGTATCAGAGTGTACCGGGTTTGAATACTTTGGGTACGTGGGAAGTGGTTAGTACCACAATTGGTTTGTCTCGCTTGTTAGAGACTTAAGGATGAGATTATGTGCTTATATTATAACATGTTTTTGTGACTATATGAGTATGTGATTTAGTTTCTAGGATATTGATCGGGTCCATGGGTTCCTGGGAGTCTTGTTAGAAAGGCACTTGATCACTGCCGTTTCTAATTGGAACTCTAGCAATGCCACGGGACAGTCATTCTCCGAAAATGAAATTCGTATGTGTTTATGTGATTATGTGCTTATGTGGAGTGATTTATTATTATCCAATATGTGAGAACGCGAATGAGTTAGCTTCGACGCATTTGTGAATGTGCTAATATCTTTGGGTTACCCTTTTTCGGATGTCTAGACAAGGATATAACAATTTCCCTCATTCCACACGGGAAGAGTTGCAGAAATAGTTTGTGGAGTTGTGCCAAGGTACTATACCTTTGGTACAATTTGAAGCATGGTTTGCTATCCTGTCGAGATTTGCTCCGGAGGTCGTGGAGATTGAGAAACTGTGTTGTTTGGAGTTCGAGAGGAGGCTGTGTGACGATATCTGCGAAAGGATTGCCGGGTCTTGGCATAGAAGTTATAGTGCGCTTGTAGAAGCTGCAGCTCATGTAGAGGCAACGGTATTAGTCATGGGTCAGAGTAGGGAGGAGGCCATTTTGGCGACTTCGGTAACTCGGGGTGTTGGTAGGCCTTTTAAGAGGCAGAGGGGTTTTAACCCACAACAGTTTTAGAGAGCACAGTCTAGCTCTACATTTCCAGTATGGAGTTTGGGCTCGGGAATGATCAAGTAGAGGGATCTCACTTGTTTCAAATGTGGCCAGCTGGGCCATAAGTCTCCGATTTTTCCGTAAAGGAAGATGGCAGGATTGGTAGTTTAACCAATAGTTACACCACCAGGATCATCTAGTCAGCCAAGGGTTGGAACAATCGAGTGCTCGATGGGGAAACAGTCATTAGGATCCTCACTAGTTTAGACTTTGGACCAGTCACGTCTTCGAAAACCACTTACATGCTAGGGGTGTAATCAGTCAAGTCATCTTAAATGTTTCTGCACCCAGCCGGGGGATTCCTTAGGAGTTTCGCAACCTAGTCGGGTTCGACCTTTTTCGCCCGGGCAAGGGCAATGCTGTTATGAGAAATAAGTAGGCCAGATTTCGAGGGCCGCGGGAGAGTCGAGTTCCCAGACCACTAGTGGGAAATTTATGCATTTGTTCTAGGTGTGGCCAGTTTGGACACATCAGTAGTTCCTGTCCGTAGCTTGTGAGCTTTTAGGGTATTTTGGGCTCGAGAGTAGCCGACTTTAGCGGTCCAGTGAAGGACGGTGGTGGTGGTAGTGCTACTGAAATGGTGTTGTTTTGACTATTCCGTTTTGTAACCGGTGGGTTATTGTTGTAATCATTAAGTTCTGTTTTGTAACCAATGTGTTTTGGGGATGTCGAGACATCAAAACTACTTATATATATATGTTCCTATGCTTGTTTATTCCCATGAATTGGGTGGATTGGAATGTGTAATGATTCTACAATTTTATTAATATGGCAAGTTGTTGTGGGGTCGGAAAACTTTCATATTGATGTATATATACCCTTGTGACTTGATTTGGAAATGTGAGGGTCGACGAGCCATATTTTGAAAACTAGAAAGAGTTGTTGAGGAATACGTGTTTTGGTCGGGATTACCATGGGGCGATGTAGACACCCTATTTTTGTCCGTCCTCAAGACTTGGACGTCATCGCTTGAACATTCGATGATTATCCATGTTTGTGTTCGTTTTGAATGCTTAATGTTCTTGGTGGAGTGCCTTGCCTTTGAGCCTTTGAAACTTGTCTGTTTTATGCTTGGTTGTGGACCAAGACCTTGTCTCTTCTAGCTTGGGGAAGAGGGTGGCCTGTCGGCCAGCCCTACAACCCATCGGCCATGGCTTGTGTCCATCGGCCATTAGTGTTGGCCGGTTGACTACACTGATGGCCAGTCGACCACATTGATGGCCGATGGCCTTTTTTTTTGCTTTTTCAGATATTTTATTTTCCAGCTGTGCCAGCTGTTGATCACTGAGTGTATCCTCCATACACGTGTATGGAGGGATTCAAACAAGCTTTAAGCTTGTTTTTCTATATAAGGGGAGGTCTCTCCCCTTTTTTTGAGGTTCAAAAATTTTGTGAGTAAAATTTCACTCTCTCTATAGAATTCTCTCTCTCTCTCTCTCTCTATATATATATATATATATTGTCCTTGAAAGTGAGCTTTCTCTACATTTTTGCATACAACCTCTTGACCAAATACCTTCATCTTGGAGCTGAGGTCCTTGGAGGTCCTATTTGAGGTCTAAAGCTTGGTCTTAGCTCATAATTCTTGCTGTTTTGCTACTTTGCTTCAAGGGTAAGAATTTGTCCCTTTTAAGCTTTGTTTTGGTTAAGTGCTTGGCTATCTTTTTACACTACTTTGAGGCTTGTTTTAACCTGTAAAAAACCTCTGATTTTAAGGTTCTAAAATAGTGGTTTGAGTCTTGTTTGGTTAGGGGGTGGTTCCCTCCCTTTGCTTTTTCGCTTGTGATGCTTTTGAGTCATCTTTTAGAGCTTTTCAAATAACCTCTTTTTGGCCCTTTAACCACTGAATTCCAGAGGAATTTCAGTGGTAGAAAGTTGGTTTTGAGAACCAAAATATGAGGGGGTAGTCCCTCCTCCTCATATCTTGTTTGCATATGTAGATGGCCTAGTATTTGAGCATGCTTTTCTACCTTTTTGTAGCCTAGTTTGAGCATTTTTTTGGCCTTATTTTAACATGTTATAACTCTGTTTTTGGCTGGTTGGAGCACCTTTTGTTTTCTTCTTACACTTGTAGTGTAATTTTGCTCACTAGCCTAGCATGCCTAAGGAGTTAGCCTATCATTCTAGCTTATGTTAGCTCGACTCCAGCACACTTTTGCTCATATTTTAGCATGCTTTAGCTCTGTTTTGGGTGGTCTTGGTCATATGTGCTTTGCTTTGTATAGCTATAGTGTAAATGGCCTTTACTAGCTTTGAATTTTAGGACCTCTAGCATGCTTTACTTGTGACGTTTGTATGATATGACATCATTTAGCATGTGATTTCAGATTTCAGAGCAATCTGGAAGTTGGCATAATTTTCAGAGGTCCAAAGATGTGCAAACAGAGGCATCTTTGCCACACTCTCACATATCTTACTCTTTCATTGCTTTTGAGAGTTGTGCCTTGTACCTTGTTTGTGGGCCAACAAATGAGCATGTTTTTCTTGCTTCCTATGCTTCAATTTCAACATGTTTTAGCCACTAATTTGGCATGTTTCAGGTCTGTCAATAGCTGGTTTGATCATTTGAGCTTGGTATTGCATGCCTCTAGTGTAGTGTTCTTCACTAGTTTCATGCTCTTAACTTTGGAACATGTTGTGCATGTGTTGCTTGCATGTTGTAGCACTATTTCTCATGCCATTTCAGCATTGAATATCTGCCACCTCCCTCATTTCTTCATTTTTTAATTTTCTTTGAGGGTTGGTTCGCCTTATGATTGTGTTTAAGCTTGATAAAGAGCTTGTGCTCAATGGCTTTAACTCTCTCTTGGGGGTTTCTACTAGCCAAAGGCATGAGCTCTCTCATGTCTTAAGCCATCCTTCGGTTGACTACTCTCCAATTAGAGGACTTTCACATTGGATTTAACCGGTTAAATGACTAATCGGTAATCTAAAATGTGTAAACAAAAATGAATCAAGTAAAACTTGTGCAAAATAAGCATGTGTGTTGCATTGCATGTGTTTGGATCAGACGTTAATCTAAACACAAGAAAATGTGGGACGTTTCTTTCTTGAAGTGTTGAAACGTGTTACGTTTCTTGGATGCCGATACCCTTGATCATGCATGATAGGGTAAAGGCTCTTCAAGTCGTATGTGTGCATTCATTAACATTGTACAAGCTTGGTTCTTTGGCCGTCATGCATTGAGGTGCTTGATTGGTGGCTTGAGAGCCGAGTGCCGCACTCCTTTGAGCTTGAGATATGATAAGGAGGGCGGCAGTACATACATTTCCTTGTAAATACATTGCCATGCCTTTGTTTGCTCTTTGTTGCAGCAAAAGCAGGAATTTCAGGGAAGCAGTGGCCGACCGGCCATCAAAGCCAGCCGCTCGGCCACCAAAGTAGCCGACCGGCCATCAGTAGTGGCTGATGGCCACCATTTCTAGCCGATCAACCCCCAGTGTGTTTTTTAGAGCAAATAGAAGCAATCTGGACGTTGGCATAATTTTCAGAAGTCCAAAGATGTGCAACCAGAGGCATCTTGAGGCAAGGTGGTGGATTTTCGGGACGAAGCCAATCGAGCATGCATGCATCCCTCGCTTCCCGAGGCCGTTCATTTAAATTGCTTAGCTAATTAGTTCATTAGCTTAGTATTTTTGTAATTAATTAATTCGGTTTGTAATAATTAATTAGCTAGAGTAGTTAATTAGTTGTGGTTTCTAATAGTTAGCTTAATTAGCATAGTTAGTTAACTCTCTTTCATTCGGACCCTCCGTCGAGAGGGCAAAATGTTGTAATAAGCGTGCGTGTGTGTGTGCATGTCTTCCAACCCCACGTCTTTCTTCCTTTTATTCAACCGCTTTCGATGGTTAGTTTAGGGCATATTTCAAATTAGCATACCTTATGCTTACATGCTTACATCCATTCATTTGTCTTGCATGCACCGGGCTCTGCGCATCATTCAAACTGCATTGTCGTTTCAATACATATTTGAATACGTGTTTCAAAGCATGTTATCAAATTATTGCATTCATATGCCATCTTAGATAGCCGAGATTGCATTATTGCATGTGTTGTATTAGGGATTTTGTATAGTTAGGATCATGCATTGTTTCTAACTAGTTTGTGTTTTGGCTTGGAGTACTCGGTGAGTCTTTAAGCTTTAGCATACTTGCATGAGTGTGAGTGTTGCCATGTTAGCATGCTTGCCATGAGGCTATGTGCTTAAATGATTAATTGCATGAATGTCTGTGGATTAAGGCTTCATTACTTGAATTGGAACAATTCGATAAATGCGAGTTTTAAGCCCACTTTGCGAAGTGGCAAATCATGTTTTAAGCTCATCATGTTTGATGGCAAATCCGCGCTTTAGCCTACTTGAGGGTAACAATTCCAAACCATTTCGACAAACAAACATGAATTGTTTGGTTCCACTTCTTACGATTTAGTCTATACTTGTATGCTATGCGCATCACATAATAAGTTAGCTTAATAATTAGAATAAGAACACATGTGTTTATAAAACAACATATCAATTCTTAGTAGAGGCCGATCTTGTGATCGGGCGAGCGGGGGTGCCTATTTCAGGACCTTCCTTTCTCATATCCAAGTTCCCGAGCCAAGGCAACTTTGGTGATGACAGATGTGTGGCCTTTGGCATGAGTCAGGGTTTCCTAAATTTTTCAAAATAAAATATTTAGGTGGCGACTCTGTAATCTGGCAAAACAGTCCAATTTTGGCATTATTTAATTGAAAATCGATTTTTCAAATCGATTTGCTGGGTTGGAATCTTTGGTGATTTATCAATCTTATATTGCACTTTGTAAGATTAGATTCAGAACTGTAACAAGAGTCCGAACTGTAGGACCAATTCGAAGCCCTCCGAAAAGGGGGCGGCGAAAAAGTCGAGCTACGGGTGAGAACAATTATACTTCATGAGCTTTTTTTACGTGGCCTTATGTGCGTGGTAGAGATTTTGGTCTACTGTCGTGAGAACTCCCCGAGAGGATGTGAAGTGTGTGATTGACACTAGGTTTTATACGTACAACGTGTTGTCTTCAAAGAGTGAATTGTGTGTAGTTTTGTTAAGTATAGATTTGTACTCTAAAGGCAGGTCATAATAGCAAATATCTGTAATTATCAGGTTGGTTATTTCTTGTATAGAGATGTTAGTCCTTTATCATAGTAGTGGTTGTTAACGTCGATGGGCGGTGTGCTCAAAGTAGCTGGTATTATATTTTGAACAGTGGTATAGCGGGCGTTCCCTAAATTCTAGGATTCCCTATTGTATTTTGGTGTGAGAGGTGTGAACCTTAATTTAGAATAAGCTAAGAGATGTTATTGGAAGGATTGGTCGGGTGTAATGCCCATAGTTAATGGGTGACCTGTGTGTAGGGTTCCAATGAGTTGGTGTTTTGAGTTGGGGTTTAGAATATCAGTGAGTGTGTTGAGAACTTCATTCATTCTTCTATAGAGTTGGGATGGTAAGACTTTGAAAATCTCGTACGTCTCATGTGTGTGCTCGAGGCTCGGTTTAGGGTAATTGTTCTATAAGTATTAACAGATGACGGGTGGACTGTGAGACTTAGCGTTTTGGTTGCACTAGTGTATTGAGTGATGGGGTGATTTTGGATTAAAGAGTTGACCTTACTGGTCACTGAGGGATGGAGATGTTATGTTTTCTTGTGATTGGTTCGAGTGGTTACGTAGTAACGATGGTGTTGTAGCATAGTAAGCCCTTGCTGGTTAATTCGGTGCGAGAGAACAAGTATGTGAATTTCAATATTGTGCATTTGGTCGAGGTTATGAGTACATTCTCAGAATGAGGGATTCAATATGGGAGTGAGATATCGTACATTAAGTGAGGAGGTTGCTAGTATGGTGTGCGGTTAATGATTGGATTGAGTAGTTTAATGTTTGACTGTGCTGGGTCACTTTGGTGTGGGTGTTTGTTGTCCAGTTTGGGTAATGGAACTCTGAGTGAAGCAGTAAGATTGTATAGAGTGAGCGATGCACTTTGTCAGAGTGGTTTTTGGTTTACTCGTCCCTTGTGTGCGTGATGTAAGGTATCAGTGTATTGTGTTTAACTTGAAAAGTTCAGTTAGGACTCAAATGTGAAGCGAGGATGTGCATGCCACTTAGGCATACGTGTGAGGGGTGAATAAAAAAAAATTGGAGTACCGTGGGTTAGCTTAGAAGAATCCAGAGTGATTCATTGGACCCGAGAGGTTTTGTATGGAACTCTATTTAGGAGTTAGTGAGGTTGGGTAAGATGTTGGTAGTGATACTAAATTGGGTGAAGTTGAGTGGTATATCAATGTTTGAAGGCTAGTATGGGCGAATAGTGTTGGGATGGTTGACATATAGTCACCTCGGAAATGGGTCAAAATGGAGGGTTGTGTAATGTAAATCCCACATGGACAGTTGGGAGGTTGTCTTGAGTAGTAGTACCGATTTGGGATTTCGGTTGAGAACCTTGGTCTTGTAGACGTTTTGCACCATTATGTGACTAGTGGGTGTACAATTTCTTCCCTTGTGTTGTTGCGTTGTTAGCATCTCTAAAATTTAAAAGGGGGTCTCATTGTGGAAAGTTTGTTTTGGGTATTGTAACATTACCGTGAGTGTGATGAGTTTTGTTGGATGACTGTGTTGTGATTCACTGGAGGAATGTTGATGGATAATTTTGAGGAAAACAAATTTTTTTTTTTTTTGGGTAACCTTGGGCATCTTTCATAAACTAAAACGGTTTTGGGTTGAAGCGTGAATTTGCGATTTTTGTTTTCGTGAGGATAATTTGAAAATCTTTGAGTTCTGCTGCGGCCAGTTGTTAATGTGGTGTTTGAATTGCGACAGTGTAAGTCTGAACACCTTTTTGGGGGAAAACCAAGTGTTTTGAAACAAATAAGGTAAATAAAACATTCTCTTTAACCTGAAGGGAATATCTTATGAGAAGTCACATCTTGATTTAGCCTAAGTTGCTGGTTATAGGTTGTGTGTCTTTTGGCAAAGACTTGAAACTATCGGGCATTAATGTGCCATAACGTTATTGATTGTTCGTGCTTTATTTTGCATTTTTGTCTATGAGAGTTAACCGAAGGCCATGTGTACGAGTGGTTTCGTGTGTCCTATGTTGGGAGTGTTAAGCACTCAACACTGGTTTGGGTACTGTTGGTAGTCGAGACGTGGTGGACGGCTTAGAACGCTGTAGTTGTTGATGTTTGAACATATGTCTAGATTTTTTTAATTTTGTTAATGAAATGTAGAAACATTGTATATGTTTTAAAGTATGGAAACATTGTATATGTTAAATATGTTTTGGAAACACGAACTAATATGAGCATTGTATGTGAAATGGATGTCTCGGGGACTTGGCTTCAGATAAACATTGCATATGTCTTGAAAATATGGAATATTACGTATGTCGTATTATTTTGATAACATCGCAAGTGTTGCATGAATTTTGGGAACATGAGTGGAGTATAAATATTGTAAATATTTTGGAAATATATGAATTGTGATTCACCGTTGAAACTTGTGTATCGAGTTAATGAGAAGAGGTGACCGGAGAATGAGTCATGTTGATTAAAATTGATAAGATTATCATAGTGAGAACAATTTGATTGTTTGGGTACTTGTTTTGAAATTTTGAGGACGAAATTCTTTAAGGGGGGAAGGTTATAGCAATCCTGGTTTCACCCCGACCATTATTGTGTTCCGGACTCGGGTTCTGTGATTGTTTGTTTTTGCCTAGGCCTTGCTTCCTTCCTTTTTCTCTTTGTATTTGAGTTTGGGACTTGTTGGGTGAGTTTGGATTAGGTTGGTTGTGAGTTGGTACAAAAGGTTGTTGCCCTGGATTTGGCTTCTATGCTCGAGCAAGGCTTTTTGCGCTCGAGCAAGCTTTGGGTATTTCCTTCTTCGCTCGAGCTATGGTTCTTGCACTCGAGCGAGTTTTGCGTGGTGTGTCTCTTCGCTCAAGCGAGCGCTCTTACGCTCGAGCGTGCGTCTGCGTCTCTGTAAGACCTGAAGGTTGGTATTCTTTGCTCGAGCGAGCTTTCTTACGCTCGAGCGAGCCCTGTGTTATGTGTTTCTTTGCTCGAGCGACACTTCTTGCGCTCGAGCGAGGTTCTTTTGTGTCTGGTCGCTGGAGCGACAACTCCTTCGCTCGAGCAAGATCCGTATATCTCAGTTCGCAGCAGCGTGATTTTTATCACTTTTTCATCTCCTTTCACTCCAAACCCTAAATCCAGCTGTCTCCCTCTCTCTCTCTACAAATACACCTTGATCTCGGATCTTTCTACCCTAGTCCCTTTGTTAAAAAGGTAGAGTATTGTGTGGGGTTCATTTTGATCCGCAGAAATTCAAGTCTGGAGCATCTTCAAGTTTCACTCTTCATCTCCTTTGAGCTTCTCCATTTGAAGTAGGGATCTACTACATTTGTTTATGATTTTTAACCTAGGTATTTGTTGTTACGAATATATGGTGAGATTTGGGGTGTTTGGAGAAAACTTAGGGTTTAGGTTCAATTTTTGAAAGAGGGGTTTTTATGTATTGTTGTATATTTGACCATGGGTTGGGATATGAAGTGGTTTTGTGTTTGAATAGGTGAATTTGACCTTTGGGTTAGTACTGAAGAAAGGGAGAAATTTGCCCTAATATGAGCTAAATAATTATTTGGTATAAATAATGGAATTGGTATGAGAAATGTGAAACTGGGAAGACATGTGAATGAATGGTGTAGTTAGATTTGGTTAATCATCCACCTATGGAAATTTTGGCAAGTTATCTGTTTGATAGATTTGTTTATTGGTTTAGAAATATCTATTCTGGGCTATCGGTGGAGGATAGCTATGATTATTGTAGAAATTGCATGTGAATTAGGTGAATTGAAACCTGTCGTTTAAATTTACCTCATTGAATATGATGGTATGATTGAGATGTTGAATTTGTGTCATAGATAGTCATCGTCTATGACGATGCTTTTAATACATTGCATATGTATCATTGTTTGGAAGGAGATAGGGGTTGGACTCCATTTAAAATTAAGTTGGTCGAAGTGTTCAGGGTGAAAGTCTTGAAACCTTGCATATATGGGTGCTGGTTCCTTCGGATGAAAATTTCGTAAAATGGCAAATCATGATATCTTGTGGATATATGGGTGCTGGTTTCCTCGGATGAAAATTTCGTAAAATGGCAAAACTTCTTATCTTGTGCATATATGGGTGTCGGTTTTCTCGGATGAAAATTTCGTTAAATGAAAAAATTGAAGTGTTTGAATAATAGTAGTATTGAGTTGTGAATTATTGAGTTGCAGTCTCATTTTGGATTGTTTAGATAACAATAAGCTTGTTTCATGAATTGACTCAGAATTAACTAAATTAATATGAATTGAATAGATGGAAATGGAATTGAGATAAATGTATCAGTATTGAATGATTATGGAAAGAATGCGAGTTGGTTATGAGTGTGGAACATTTATTTAGCACATGTATCTTAGTTAAGCCTCATATATGGTGTTAGTCTATCTCTACTGGGCTTTGGCTCACCTTACTTGGGAAACCATTTTCAGGTACCAGTGTCATGCTCATTCCAAGGACGTAGCTTGAGAAGGCTTAGGAGCTGGAGACTCTATTATGTTATTTGATGTTTGATTGTTTAAATGTTTATTCAAGCCAAGAGCTTTACATGTACTGAGCTTATGACTCTCTTTTGTTGTAATCAAGTAATGTATGTTGAACTCTTTTGTATTTCTACTTCATGTAATGAAAGGATTACTTACACTCTGATTTATGTAACTGCTATTTATGCTGTTGTGGATCACATCTGTGGTATATTTTTTTGGGGGCATTACATCTACTGGGCTTGATGCTTACCCTTATGGGATTTTGGTGCAGGAAAAAACGTGGTGATCCCGCCAAGTTGAGGGCATGGATATGTTGTGAAGAGTAACATTCTATTTTGTTATGAATTAATTGCTAGCCAAGGGCTATTCATGTATGGGTCCGAGAGGCCATTTGTGTGTAACCGGGCTTAAGCCTTGGAAGTTGTAACCCATGAGGGCATTTTATTATTTTGGAACCTGATGTTCTATATGCAATAGATTCATGTATTCCTTTATCCTTGAATGTATAATTTGCATTTGGGACTTTTGTATAAACTTGTTGATTAATGATGTAAAGATGGGAGAATTGTTATTATTATTTAGTGAATGTTGGTTGACGTAGTTAATTTATATTGGTTATTTTCGGGGTGTTACCACGATTATTCCTATTGACCGCAATATTGAGTTTGTAGATAAATATCCAAATGAAAACAAGGATAAAACTCAATTACAACGTTTCCTTGGTTGTTTTAAATTATATTGCCAACTATTATCAGAATTTAGCTACTGATGTTGCTATCCTTCATGCAAGGTTAAAAAAGAATCCCAAACCATGGTCATCTATGCATACTAAAACTATTCAGAAGATTAAATTACGAGTTAAACAATTACCTTGTTTAGCTATTCCTAATCCTAATTGGGAAAATTTTGTTGAAACAGATGCCTCCAACAAGGGTTATGAAGGAATTCTTAAACAGTATAATTCGAAAGATTAGCTGCATTGTAAGTATTTATAACGTTTTATGTCTGTAAATATTTTATCTAAATTACATGAAATATTAGATTGGCATAGAAAAAGATTAGCTACTTTATTACCTCTACAACTTATTCCAACTGTACAAAATTAGATTGCTGAATTAAATCAATTAATAATTCAAACAGAACAGTCTTTGCAAGAAGATATTATCCGTTTGGCTCTTAGCGAACAAATCCCTCCTCCGCAGTAATCATCTATTCATGAGATTATATATGTGTAAATTATAAAATAAAAATAGAGAGAGTGATATGATAACTATTATATATTTAATATTTACATAATAATGAAAAAAAATTATATTTACATATTAATGAAATAATAATAATAATAATAATAATAATAATAATTTTTAATAAAAAATAATATATATTTATAATAATAATAATAATTAATTATATTTACATATTGATAAAATGAATATATAATTTTTACATATTATTTTTTATTTACATATTAATAAAATAATAATAATAATAACAATATTTAATAAAAAATAATATATATTTATAATAATAATAATAATAATAATAAATTATATTTAAATACTAGGTAATGAATATATAATTATTATATTTAAATACTAGCTACTGAATATATAATTGTTTTTTAGGGAAAATTATTGAAAAGTCTGATTTGAAAAATGTTGCACCAGTTGGCCCCACGGTTCAAATGTTTGATTGGCAAGTCCTTTGTAATGGTAAATTGTAACCAAGAAGTCTCGTTTCAAATGTAGCTTCGTATGGGTGGGACGATTATGCCCTCTTTAGTTTATTTGCAGGAAGTTCTGTGGTTTTGGAATGTGCAGATCAATGTTTGGATTGACCAAGCAAATGTGAACAATGTCACAGAAGATGGACTGACGAAGCAAACGAAATAAAAATGGTAGATCAATGTGAACAATGTTAGGGGGGAAACCGACGAACAAATAAAATCGACGTGAACAATGTTTGGAAGGAATCCGACAGATCGACTTTGTCGATGTGGTACACCGACTTGACGATGTTCACGCTAGAAGCAACAATGGCGAACTGTGTGAATCTGTGAGATATGGTGTTTTTTATTTGGGTGACGTAGGTGACGATTATGATTGTGTTGTTGGTAGGTGGTGTTTGGAAGGAATCCGACAGATTGACTTTGCCGACGTGGTACACCGACTTGACGATGTTCACGCTAGATGCAACAATGGCGGACTGTCACAACAATGGCGGACTATGTGAATCTGTGAGATTTAGTGTTTTTTATTTGGGTGACGTAGGTGACGATTATGATTGTGTTGTTGGTAGGTGGGCATTGGAGTTTGGGGTTTGGTGGCTAGAGACGACATTTTAGGGTTTACGGTGTGCGACGATTGGGGCTGATGGTGTGCCGACAGTGGGCTGACGTAACGAATTTCTAACCCTGTGATACTGACTCAGAATTGTAAGTTTTCCTTCTTGAATCCTTATGTTGGTGAAGTATAATGGTGAGGTGTCAATGTGTATACATGTTGTAAATCAAAGTATAAAACATGCAGCGGAATAAAATGTTTAGATCATACCTTTTTTGATCTAAAACCTCGTGGATAAATCACGTGCTTCCTGAATCTAGTCAATCAACCCAGCAGTGAAGTGATATTACAATATTGAATATCACCCACACAAACCACAGTGCAAATGGCTTTGATCGTTATTTTGGGAGAGAGTCAGTTTCTTGGGGAAAAAAACAAACATACGTTGTTTTTCCACTTAATCACCCATATCCCATATATCAGATATATAATCTATTTATCTCATTTATCCATTTGTTAAATGAGATAATATCTGATATCTATATCATTTATCTATATCATGATATGATAGATATATATCCTGAGTGACTATCCAAATAGGTTTGAATTCAAATTCAAAACCCATTTGGATGAGGTTCAAAAGGTCCTAAGGGTCATGCCACATGGGCGCCCAATTTCTAACATCTTCCACTCGGACATGAGTTGGCATGACACTGCCACGTCTCAATCTCAATCTCCCAAAAAATAAACAATCTCATACTAGCCACTGCACCGTGCGACTGCTGAGAACACCTGCATGTGGGAGCTCTATACTAGAAACTCAAAATGAGCCAGCATAGAGACATCAACCCAAAAAGAAAAGAAATAGTGTCTCATATACCCCAGACCCATCTAATTACACCGGTCCAAAAAACATCTCTAATCCCTCAAAAAGAGCATGTTTGACCCTCTCAATTCTTGCAATATATTCACACTCAATTCGCCTCTCATACAGAGCGATGTGAGTTGCCGGTAGTGAATATACAACAGTGGTGTAATACTAGATGATCTTCCCTTTGCACTCATGCCATTTAGTTTAGGATTGACTGCTTTCCCAGTGATGTCCCTTAAGGCCGAATCATGCATGACCACAGGCAACATACCAAAGTAGCAGAACATCAACCCCTGACCTTATGACATAGTCAAAAGTCACAAAAGGGTACATAAATGAAAGTCATATCAATAATGACACGTAAGACTCACACGGTGAGGAAGCAGGGATCCATTCTCTCACCTCATTACTCGGTCGCCAAGCACATATAGTATGAATACATGCTACGGTGGAGTAACTCTTCCATAAAGAGTGACGTCATACTCGATACACCGTACAGATATTAGTCTAGCCGCTTTCTAGCGCCTAACCCGAATTCTCTATTTGTTCGCCTTCTAGGCGCCAAATGAGATCTCGAATCTGGCTAATCATAACAGGCACAACATGGAAAGTGGGTACTAACATCCATGTTTGGTCCTTAACACGACCTCATCTTGGTTATAACCAAGGCGACATACATAGTGGATGATTTAAGCCTCTTTTGGCTCCGAATAAAAATAAACCACCAGTCTCATCCTTGCTCGCTCCCAAGCGCCAAGGGCGATTGCTCGTGTGAGTGAGCCAATCTTGCCTACTGACATCATCATTTGCTAATCATTATGACACAAACCATAATAGTGTCAACATCCCATCATCTCAAAATAAGTGATCGATTTAAAAAAATGACCACAGCTTGCGCAATTATAGATTCCAAACATAAGCCTTATCAGCACCTCTTGCGATAAGTATATACAACGGAATCCACCATGTGCACCTCACATGAAATGATTTAAGATCACTACCTCTTGCGCAATAACCTCTCTAAAGATATTTTTGGTGACTAATTTGCGTTCATTCTTAATGCGCCCAACTAGCGCAGATGCGCCCAACTAGCGCATTGAATTTTACAAGGAGCAAATTAATATGCTTCTAATAAAGCATTTTATCCACAGTCTAATGAGCAAGGTCAATGTCTAAACAACTCAGTTGACCATTTACCAAAAATAACACTTATCATGCCGAATACGCCCACATAGCGTACTTTAGGCTCCCACAACAAAAAAAATCAAGGAATATAGGTCCTCCCAAAGACAATCCGAGGATTCACTCAATAGCTAAGGCTCTGGCTTTTACCGATAGGTAAGTCAATGGATTTGCAATTTTGTATCTAGAATCATTCTAGGATATTCTCTATGTAAGTCATCGAAGACAAACCGAGAATTTTCCTATCCCTAAGGATCGTACATCCGAGCATATAAATTACATCACCCATGTCCATCATATCTAAAATAGAGGACTGCCCACCCTAGGTGGCGACAACCTTATAAATTCCTGGCTCATAATGACTAAGTAAGGAAAAACTTCTTTTGGACCATTGATCATACCTCAGTGGTCTTCATCGATCATCGTTGCCCTATCATGGCTTGACGAAATCTAAGAACCACTGTTTGGATAACTGCTTTAGGCTGTAAAAGATTTATTGGAACTAGCAACCTTTTTGCGCTCCTAACTTTTCACCATAAAAGCAGAAGGTAAATCCCTACGGATCTACTTATCCAATTCTCTAATGAGAAATCGAGTCACAATGTCCACAAATCAATGTTCCGAACTTATGTCAATTATAGCCTAAGTCAAAATAACCTCACCCCCCAGAAGGAAGTCTTCTTATGGTCTACACTTTCCTCAATGGTGCGACTTTTCGGTATCTAGCGAGCCTTATGCCTCAACAATGACTATCCAAATTACGCATAACTTTATAACAGTTTTGCGTCATAATGGAAAGTCAACCAAATTATAAAAAATGGTTAATCCTCAAAGACTTTGTCTTAAACTGCGCAACATTGATCCACTTTTTAAAAAAAAAGGGACTAGAGCCTTAGGCATTATCCTAGGCTCTTTATCATCTTGCGGAGCAATCATGAATGTTTCCCTCTCAATCACCCAGTGATGACGTGGAAAGTTTTCACATTTGCTACCACGCAACTAAGAATGTAGAGTATTCTTCTCTAATGGAGTAATCCATTAGTAGGCACATCACTCCCACTGTCCCTAGGATATTGGAAATTTCTTTCCATTCTCAACTAGGCTACATAGAGCGCTATGCTTGGAATTCTCCATCTTATAGAGTTCCGAAAACTCTATTCACGTCACCTTTACTAATAAAACTTTATGTGACTTAGTTACACTACCACAAAGCTGCTTACCTATATGCACATGACCCGGAGGATTTGCATGACCGCATACAATAATGCGCCATACGACCCTTTGTGTTTACAAGACAGCATACAATAATGCGCTATAGAACCCTAGGTCTTAACTTCACAATCTTATGAGAAGTAACATAAAGATAAGCTGCTTAACGGTTACAGATCGCCCATAGATGGCTCTCCACTAACCTATTACTCAAAATTGGAGTGTAAAATCTGATATGGAGGGCTCTTAGTTAAGGATATAGGCAACAAACTAGTGCAATTTCCAATTGGGAAACATTTTGCGCCATTATCCACCTAACATTAACAATATTTAATTCCTTATTCTCTACTACACCATTGTGTTGTTGAGTACTAGGAATAATCAATTTTCTAAGCATCCATCTCTCTTCACAGAGTTTTCTAAAAAATAACTCAAATAGATACTCGCCACCTTGGTCAAAACTAAAAGCACAAAAGCTCTTATCTAATTGATCCCAACCTCATATGTGCAATGTCAAAAATCATCTCAAAACCTTTGACTTATGGGAGATCAAATAGTCTTGACTCAGATGCGTATCATGATCTATAAATATGTCGAGATTGAGACTTAGCTATCATACCCTTACACATATCTAGTCACAAATATCATAATGGACTAAATGCGCCAAAACAAATGACCTTCTACGGCTTTCCTACTCACTTGTGCGCACCCATTGCGAACAAAGTTACACATTCACATGAGAGTAGGATGTCATAAGCGAGTGGGCCCGAGAAGGCCTACTCAAACCATCGTGTCATCATCTCATTAATGTGATTAAGTATAATAAGCCACTGGTTCATGACCAATGTCATAAACTAATTCCAATCATCTTAATGTGTGAGTTCTCAAAGATAAGTTTAAAAGGTTTAGGCCCAACTAGGTAATGACTCAGGACTAATTCATTTTCATTAGATCATAAAAAGATGTCATGAAGATATCAACTGCGCCTAAGTCGCAAATTTAACTAGTAAGTGCTAATCCCCTGCACCTTCAAGTCAATTTTATTTTCCATACACTTTAATACATCTAGTTGAAAGATGACGATACTCCTCTTGCCATATCTATTTCTCGCTTCATAGTTACTTGCAATTAATTCTACTATCCACAAGAAGGAGAGAATAAGCTATCAACTATGACAGCTCCTGAAGTAACTTAAGCGCGAATTAGGCTAAATAGTCTAATTCAACACAATGCTCTTGCTCTCACGAGCCATGCGTCAAATTCTTAGAGTCATAACAACCTTGTCAGCCTTGACCTTTTCATTACTATGCTGCAACGTTTGCGCTTAGTGGTAAATGTTATTCAAAACGTTAGCCTAGTAAAGGAATCACACAAAGAAGCACCTCATCCATGTCTCACACTTAAGTGTGGAAACAAAGTGTCCAGACTTAGACAAGTTAGCAATGCTAATAGATTTTGCAGCCACTTGGCGCTAATCTTTTCACTTAGTGTTAATAGATTTTGCTGCTACTAAGCGCTAATCTTTTAATCTTCAAGTGATACTACAACGCACACTATTATAGTGCATAAATTTTTTTTTTTATCCACTCCCAATAATTGGGTAGAGAGCAAAACACTGCTTAAACTGGCTACTCGTCTTACACTTAATGACTAATTTATTTAAGCTCGCATTTCTTGGATGACGTGACTCTTGAATGTTACTTCATCCAATGATGTAACATTATTTACAAGTCAAATTACAAAGTCAATCCGCGCAACTCATTAGTCAAGATCATATACAGATCTATTGAGGGCTTACTAATTTCATAACTCCAAAACTCGCCAACCAAAACTATGTAGCGTGCCGCTAACTATAGCGCACACATTAGTTTTTATTGTGCCGAACAAGGCAACAAAACCATGGCGACTTTGAGTCATGTTTCCTTACTTTGGCTCAATTAAGGTTTGACCTAAATTCTCCAAGACTTTTGCTCATCTAAAGAATGGGATTAGTTTGTTCACTTTTGAACATCTCTACTAAGTCTAGGTCAACCAAATTAACTTCCATAAGCTAAATCAATTTAGAGAGAAATTCGCATTGGGATTAATTTGATTAGCATAATATAATTTTGCCGCAAAAATCTAAATTAAATAGTGACAATATTACACAAGTCGCAAGATCGAAAATCCGCTATGCTCGTAATCATCTCTTGCGCCACAAGTGACAATTATCCAAAATTTAGTTTAATTTATGCGCAAAATATTGGTTTTCGGGAGTTAATTTACAAAGATTTCTCTCAACCGAATAACCTCCCACTGACTATGGCATATACAAAGTATGATAAATTCCATACAATAGCATTTTAATGTAAATCTACAAATAACTCATGCTATATTTATTTAATAATGGAATTCTAATAAATAAATACATAATCATGCTCTTCTAATTACAACATATTACAAACCCAAAAAAAAATATGCTGTATTCAATATTCAGATTATGCCATAATTAAAGTGTACATCATTTTGGAAATTTCTGGAATTTTTCTGAAAAATTCTGGAATTTTAAATAACTAATAAACACACATAAAATTAGAAATAAAAAATCCAGAAACTGATAAACTGAGACAATATTACCAGTAGATAGTAAAACATTTCAGAAGTCCACAATAAAAATTTCAACCCCAGAAAATTATTTATGTAATACCAAAATCATTTTAAAGCATAAAAAATGAATTATTAACACAGAAAAAATATTTCATATTTTCGTAAAATTTTCAAAATTTTACAGAATGTAGAAAAATTAATTCTGAGTCTAACAGTACCAACCATGCTTAAAACAAAGCTATAACGAATAAATTATGGCCAATTAACGCAATTCAGAATTAAAAACAAACAAACAGAGCCTTAGGGCCAAGCCAGGCGGGAAAAACGGCTCGGCTCGGCTCGGCGCAACTCGGCGCGAGTCGGCTCAACGCGGCGCGGCGCAGCACCGGATCGGAGCGGCTCGACGCACGGCTCAAACGCGGCTCGGCGCTCGGCTCCAGCACGCGGCGCGCGTGCGAGGCGTGGACGGCGTGCGCGTGGACAGCGCCGCTGACGCGCGCGTGATGGCGCGTGCAGGCGCGTCTGTTGGGCGTCTGGCGCGTGACAGCGCGTGGGCGCGCATGGCTGCGGCGTGGTGGCGCGTGCATACCACGCGCCGCCTTCCAGGGTACTGACTGGTCCGATTTTTATACTGCCGGACTCCTTTTTTCAAAATAAAACCGTTTATGGTATGAAAAAAAGACATTAATGAACATAAAAAATATTTATGCTCTTAATCTAATCAAAGTAGATTTTTTCCTCCTTTACAAACATTCATGTATATAATGTAAACATACACATGTAAAAATATACACATGATTAAAGGAAACACGAAAATATCCATCAATGGCTCTGATACCAATGTAAATCAAAGTATAAAACATGCAGCGGAATAAAATATTTAGATCATACGTTTTTTGATCTAAAACCTCGTGGATAAATCACGTGCTTCCTGAATCTAGTCAATCAACCCAGCAGTGAAGTGATATTACAATATTGAATATCACCCACATAAACCACAGTGCAAATGGCTTTGATCGTTATTTTGGGAGAGAGTCAGTTTCTTGGAAAAAAAACAAACATACGTTGTTTTTCCACTTAATCACCCATATCCCATATATCAGATATATAATCTATTTATCTCATTCATCCATTTGTTAAATGAGATAATATCTGATATCTATATCATCTATCCATATCATGATATGATAGATATATATCCTAAGTGGCTATCCAAATAGGTTTGAATTCAAATTCAAAACCCATTTGGATGAGGTTCAAAAGGTTCTAAGGGTCATGCCACATGGGCGCCCAATTTCAAACACATGTTGTAGACAATAGTTTGTGAGTCAGATTGTCCCATTGTCTGCCAAGCGTATGTGTGTATGGTGTGTGAATGTCGTCTGGGTTAGGTTGTTTGTTACCTTGTGTGTGTGAGATTATTTTGTGTGTTCACGTCACGTACGAAACAATATTATGACATTACCACGTTTCATTTCTACGCGTGTTACAAATCTACTAAATTAAAAAAAGTATTAGTGCACTTTTCCGATCAACGTGACACACAAACACTCATTCACCTTCGCTATACAACCCATGCCAATCAACCAATAATACTAGTAATGGCAAAATAGTAAACAAACAAATTAAGGGACCATTCAGTCACCAAGAAAACATTTAGGATCTCAAGGATTATAAGTCCACAAAATGGGATTTACTGGTCAATTCCCCTTTTTTTTATTAAAATAATTTATCTCAAAATCAAATACCGCTTAGGGGTATAAAAATAACTTGCGACTTGAAACCTGCTTGCGGCTTGATCCATCGGCCCATCCAAAGCTCAAATATCCCGAGCCTAGGTGTAGCCCAAATTTCATGGCCCGTGACCCGACTTGTCCTGAATTTTAGGAGTTATTTGGGGTGTCCTAAATAAGTGCACTTTTTGTTTTTTTAGACTAAAAAATTGAGGAGAAAAATATGGATGTTTGAGTTAACTTTTTGACTTTTTATGAAAAAATGTGTATTAAAAAATTATAAAAATTGATTTGTAGAGAAAAATTAAGATTGGGAGTTGTGCGGCTGTAATTGTTGACTTTTAGTGAACAGTGTTAACTTTTTAATTTTTTGAATAACTTTATGACTTTTTAACTTTTTCTCAATATCCCAAATTTGACCTTAATAGGAGCTTGCAGCCCTAGCCGGGGCAAATATGCACACCCTCTAAGCCAAATTAGGGTTCGACAAGCAAAAAATGGGATGTACGGCCAAATCTATGAAACAGACAAAAAAGAAAGAAGAGACTACAAATATTGATTAATGCTTCTGCAAAAGCAAAGTACTGTTTGGCCAGCTTTGTTTTTGGTGTACACCACACCACAGGCTTCTTCTACAGTCCACACCAGTTCATCGCCGAACGCATAATATTCGCCTCTGCCGAACCGGACGGGTATTCTTTCTCTCTCTCTCTCCTCATTGTTTTGTTTCTACCTATCTTATATCTTTTTTACCCCATTTTTCAATTTCTCAAAACTTTTTAAATTTTCTTAAAATATTTACTAAAAAAAATTGGGTCATTCTTGGTTTGATTTGTGTTTATATAGCTGCCATTATTGGAGATCTAATTAGTATGTGAATAAAATTGGCTTTTACTGGGTTTTCTTTCTTTGAAGTGGTTAAAAAATTATATTAAATAAATAAAATTGGTTAATGTGCAAAAAAATTTGGCAACATATGTTTTATTTTTTGTGCCCAATATAAGATTTTTTTTTTTGGCACAGTTATCATCTTCAAGTTACCCAATAGTGGTTTGATTTTTCAAAAAGTTCAGCACTTTATTCCATGGATGCCCTAATGATTTTCTCTTTATTAATAACAATAAAATAATAAATAAATAAAAAAGAGTAAAGGTAGGACCTTTTCTTTCAATTCAATGTCTATTCCTACATGCCTGGGTTTTAATTTATACACTTTATACAAGTGTGTTTTTAGTTTTTGTTTTGTGTGGTTGACTCTGCTCGCTCAAATTTGTTTGTTTGCGCTTTACATTTTTTATTTATGTTAATAGTTAGGCTAGCTCTCAACTTTCATTTTGAGTTCATCGTTTTCATGTCTGAAGCTAAACTAAGTTCATCCAAGTCTTACCGACAAATGTGTGTGAAGTTAAGCAAAAAATTATGTGTAAACCTTTTTTGAGTCTCTAGAAAAAATGAGAAAGCCAATAACTCTATATAATACATTAATTTTTTGTTTTTGTTAATTTTTTTTGTGCCCACACCCTCTAGTTATTCTCTATCTATTACGTCCTCAACGATGCCTGCTTTTTATTATGTGATATATTTCTTTTTCTTTTTCTTTTTTGTAATAACAAAATTTGCAAAACAATACATGATACGTCGGCAATGATAGAGCTTGGCAGTTAGTGCTAGTTAGGCTTTTTTTCTCAAGTCACTGGTTCAAAACTCGGCATGAATTGTTTTACTTCACAAAGATGTGCATACCTTGCGTAACGTGTGTGTGGGTGCCAATTGGTGAACCAGTACATATGTGCAACGGATTAGATACAAACTTGCCCCGTTTCCCATTCCTAATATGCAGAGTAGTGGATCAAATACAAATTTGGATTGGTCGAACCATTGGTTTTGTTGATGGTCTATATCCCACCGTTTTTTCATGGCCTGGCGCCACATGGCCTCACTGTTGTCAACCCCTTTTGTTATTCTTAGCTTTGTGTGTGTATATATATACATTTAAATAAAGTTCCGCCCTTGCAGTCTCTTTAAAGTTTGTTTGGAAAATTGATCGACTATGTCGAAGGTTGGTGTTTTTGTTTTGCTTAGATTATTTCTCTTCTGAACATCACATTTTGAGGTTTCATTTTTCTCTTCCTTAAAATCTGCAGTATAATAGTAACTCTGTTATCAGGGTTCTTTCTTCTTGCTAGATTTTGAAGTTTACATATTTTCTTTTCCCTTTGTTTTATATTGCACAGATTTGTTAAACCGTCTCACTGAGCCCTATTTTGTCGCTCAAAGTTATATGCATCAGTGTCGAACAAGGGCATGTGCGTTCCAAATGTTAGCTATTCAAGTTATGAGCAGTACCACTATTTATCATTCTACACCCTGTTTGTTATGTTTTATATCCTTCCATATCATTCTGCCTATTTGAGCAAACCCAACTCAGTGATTATCTGAATGTTTGGTATGCTTTGTTGGCATGATGTTGTCTATGTAATTGGGAAAGGTCAAGACATGAGAGGCGATGATTCGTGTCTTTTAATAGTTTGAAGTGTTATATATAGAAGAGGAAGTAAATCTCAGAAGTAACACAGTTTTATTTGTTTTATATGTTTGTTTAGTACTTTATTTATTTATTTATTTGGTAAGGATTTATGCAACCTATGAGGTATGCAATTCAAGAGAAGGAATTGGTGAAGAGGAAGCTGAGGGATGGAGCAGTGATTGATAACACAAACTTAAGAAGATTACTATTTGTTGAGTGCTCTTTATTCAATATATTAATATATAGGGACTGTACATCAGAGTAGTAGGTAACGGGTGGGTTTCCTCTCTTGGAAATTTGTTCTCAACTCTATCTTGGTATCTGTTTATGCTAAGATTGGTTAGGAAATCTATTTGCTATGTGCTATTGTATCCCAAAATCCTATTGGAACTCTTTTGTGCTAGCGTTTTTTTTTTCCCAATAAGTCAGTCATATTATAACCAAAAAAAAGAAAGATATACAATGAAGTTGTGCTAGCATTTTATATTAATATATTGATTAAAGAGCACTCAACATATAGTAATCTTCTTACCTTTGTGTTTTCATTCTCTTCTACATCCTTTAGCTTCTTTTTCACTGATTCTTTTTCTCAAATTGCATACCTCGTAGGTTGCATAGATCCTTACATAATAATAATAATAATAATATAAAAAAAACAAACACATAAAACAAGTGAAACAACATTTTTTTGGGGGTTTACTTCCTCTTCCTTTTCCTTGATATATGGAACACTTAAAATTGTTAAAAGGTAAGAATTAGCCTCACCTAAACACCTCTCAAATCTTAACCTTTCTCAATTACATAAACAATCTCAACAAAACATAACAAATAATCAGATGATCACTGACTAGGTAGGCAACCTCTCTCTCTCTCTCTCTCTCTCACACACACACACACACACACACACACACACACACACACACATAGAGATGAAAAGGAACAAGTAGGAGTTGGGAATGAAGATTCCTAGCTTAGTAGATTTTTTTTATTAGCTTGTTTTTGGTTTTGGCAAGTACCGAATCAATGTTTGATTTTGACTAAACGAATGAACTCTTGCTTTTGGTTTTATTTTTATGCATAATATATTTTTAGAAATTATAAATATATATATTTTTTACAAACATATCCTCTCTGCACCTATATCCTATTTTTTAAGGTTTCGTCACATTGCCGTATCTGTGCTTCCTAGGTCTAGTGTCACAATGGTATCTTACATTCATGTAAGATATACATATATTCTATGAAGCATCGACACTTCAAAGCAAGTGCCGTATTCGTGCCGGACACACGAACACTTTGGGGATGCAGCAGGGACACATATGGAACACACCACATGGTGTGTCCCCTTATTTAATTAATTTATTTTCAGGAACACGCCGGGAACACTTTGATGACACATTAAGGACACGCCAAATTGTCTTCTCTCCCATTTTATGTAGTGCATTTGATGAATGTTGAATATTTATTATTTTTTTCTTAGATTTACATACTTAATAGATCATCCATTAAAAAAGATATAAACTATATGTGTTAATTTAAAAGTACTTTTTAAAAATATATATAGAATAGAGTTAGTTTTTGTTAATATGGATTGTTTGTGGATCTAATATTAATCTAGATAGCAAATAAAAATATATAAAAATATATTTTATTGCTGTGTTCCCACCGTGTCCGTGTCCGTGTCCCCATTTTTTTAAAATCGTTGTGTCCTGTGTCCGCATCTGTGTTCGTGTCTTTGTCCCCATTTAATCAGGCCTTTTGCATTTTTCTACAAATTTAAGTGAAATTTAAATATGATTAGTCTTACTAGATATATATTTTCAACTTGTATAAGATAGTGAATTTTCAAATTCCAAAATTTTGATAATCATGTTTTGTAAGTGTAACAGTGTTGATCATGTATTAATTTCTTAGTCGTAGACACCTAAGAAGTGTTGGACACATTTCTTGACCTTAGGCGTTCTGTTTAGCTCTGTGTAATATATATGTACATATGTAGGAAGTTCAGCCCTTGTGGTTTGTTCAAAGATAGGATTTGGCAAATCGATTGAATGTGTTGAATGTTGATGTTGTCCTCTTGCTTTAAATTATTGCTCTTCTAAACATCACATTTTGTGGTTCCTTTCTCTCATCCTTAATTCTTTAGTATAATAACTGTGTTACAATGGTTACTTACAAATTAATAATTCGAACTGCCGTGGAGTGAAGTAGGTAAATATTCATGTTCTTCTTTTCTTCTTACATAATGATGAAATCTTTTGTTGGTATGAAGGATAGGCATCTTTGAATTTTAGCAAGTGTTGATGGGTTCGAATGATGAGGTATGCTAAGTGCTCTATCATTCAAAGTCCTCCTATTTCTCTTTACAGTTACGAAGTTTTGTTTTATATCGGTGAAACTGAAATGTGATATGGTCTTTCAATTATGTCCACATTACCAGAGATGCAGCGATAATTTTGATTTAGGGCTTGACGTCTCTCCCAAAGAGGACTACGAACTTAGGAGTACAATCATCGATGATGATAAGGATAAATTTGTGTCCGGAATTAATCGCCATAAATATAAAGCTGATGTAATCCCGCTGGTGCACTGGGAATGGATTTTTGAATATGGAGCCCTTAAATGTGCTACCGCATTGCTTCAAGGAGAGACCAGTCAGACAGTTGATTTCTACAGCAGTGACACATTCAGATTGCCCATGACGCATACACTGGCTCGTACTTATAACTATGACCTTATCAAGTTATTTATTTGCCATGGAGCTTCATTTGATCACAGGAGTTATGGTGTCGGACAATCTTTGTGGTACCTAGAAGGGAAGCTGCCACTAAATACAGCTGTTGAATCAATATTGTATGGAACTACGACTATTTATTATCTACTTATCTCCATTCAAAGCTTTTTGTTACCTTTTCGAAGTGGAGGAGGACATTTACCGTAGATTTTATTTATTTATTTATTTTTGTGTGTGTGTGTGTGTGGCCAGAGCTCTGTTTTCCAGGTCATCAATATTTTTTGAGATGTGGAATCCTAGAAAACCTTTCTTTGAGTTGCTTGTAGGGCTGAGCATGGTCATAGACGTTCTCTCTCTCTCTAATCAATTGACTGCATTTTCACTTAAATTGGTTGCCAAAGAATTAATGTTTTACCCTTTTAATAGTTCAAAAAATTGTGTGATGGCGTTGATGAGAAATTTTGCGAAGCTTGCTGATCTTGAACATTAACATTCCTGCAGAAAAAGAAGATGGATTCTATCAGGGTGCTTGTATTGAACACGAAAGAAGCTGAGCTAGAAATTTGTCACTATGCAAAGGAAGGAAATGTTGTAGAACTGGCTGTTCTTCTGATGACTGCTAGGGAAGAGGTGGCTCTACTCAAGTCTCAGATCAGAGATGGTTCTACTTCAAATGGACGCATATCTATCCACCAATATATCTTAAGTAAGATGGAGCACTAATTTGTGAGGAGTAGAAACCCACATCCTACAATGAACAAAAGAAGTTGCTTCTGGGGGCAAGGCCGCATTTACATCTGTATTAGTGCTGCTTGAATTTTTTGAGATGGAGGGTGACACTATCGAAGCAATATTCGGCAAGAACGAGCTAATGTATGTACTCCTTGTAGTGGTTGCGTTTCTAGCATCAAAGAAGAATTAATGATACTTCGGATGGTCCATTTAAAACATAAAAGAAGTATCAAATGCTAGTTAATCGTTGTTGGTTGCATTTCATGAAAATCCAAGACTAATTTAGTTCTTAGCACCCCCTCCCAACATCAATTATTTTTCTTTCGTGTTGATTTTTTATTTATATACTTTCTTTTTCCTGATCTACAAAAGGGAAAAACATATTTGTTTTCATTTCTGGCCATGGATTCTTTTTCTTTTCTTTTTTTCATTGATGGATTATTCTCAGTTGATATATATATGTAATCCTTGCATCTCTCCCCTCTTGATATGTCCTTTTTCATTCCCCACTTTGTGGCACACTCAATTCTTTTCAATTTGTTTGGCTCTGTGACAGTTGTCAAAAGAACAGGTGGCCTTAGATATTGCATGGCTACTCCAGGGAGCGAAGATACTGCCAAAGTACCGAGGCATTAATTTGAACAAGATCTGGTCCGTGACTTTTACTTTTCTGTTAATGTTCATACAACCTTTTGAGGATATTTATTTCGTATTGTCTTTCATTCATTAATTGAGTCGACTTTTAATGTTATTATATTAAATTGAACTCAATATCTCTACGTGCTTATCATTTTCTGTATTGATGAATGTTTGTTTTGTTTTGTTGACTTGAGGCTATCTATGTTATTGGGAAAGGTCAAGACCTGAGAGGTGTTTAGGTGAGGTTGACTCAGGGCTTTTAACAGTTTTAAGTGTTCCATACATCAAAGAAAAGGAAGAGGAAGTAGCTCCCCAAAAGAAAAGGATTTTGTTTCACTTGTTTTATTTTATGTATTTGTTTATTACTATATTTATATTGTTTTGTAAGGATTTATCCAACCAACGAGGTATGCAATTCGAGCAAAGGAATTGGTGAAGAGGAAGTTGAAGGATGGGGAAATGAATCGCAACGCAAAGGTAATAAGATCACTACATGTTGAGTCCTCTTTATTCGTTTATTTTTGCCCTTGATGTTGGGGTAAAGTAAAAGACTCGGGACTGTTGATTTCTCAAGTATTTCTTGAGTAGGTTGGTATCGAGGGACCTGAGGAATCAGTTACAGAAGAGCCAAAGGCAGCTATCTGTTTTAGTTCTAGCAAGATGGAAGCCATTTATTCAAAAATTTGTAAGAGCAACAGAGTCCCTAAAAATGATCGTGACAAAGCTTCAAACAAAGAGGTTGGGCTGTTTTTTGAATGTCTTAGTTAACTTGTTTAGATGTGTATCATATTTGGATGTAAGACATAGGTCGAGTTTCAGACAAGCACGACAACAAAAACCTACATTTGTCTCTTTAAGTACGTATTTACTTCATTACATCCATCTTTGAATGTGTTTGCATGATGACACATTGTGCTTATGTATCAAAGTGCTTCCTGTTTGCACTTGAAAGTGAGAAAAATACCGATTGGGATGTTTTGCTTGCCTTTCTTGGTTGTCTTGCCCTACATGACTGTTTATATAGTGTAACCTTATTAATATGTGAGATTATTGGACTTTAACTTCAATCAGATATATTTTTTTTAATCTACAAGGGATACATGTAATGGTTCTTGAGAGACCACCCTTATCCTGTAGGGGTTATCATCATCTTTCTCATTGGGATATCGACTGGACTGAACTCTCTTTCTCACCTTTTGGTTCTCTTTCTTGATTCCCCCCTCTCAAATCTGTATGTCTCACCTCCTAGTCTCCCCTCTCTCACCCTTGCTTGGCTCCCCTCATCTGTATGAGTTTATTAGTAATATAATAAAGAGTTTCTTTGTGCAATTTTAAGCTCCGTTATGCCATATACTCAACAACCATCCTACTGAGGTATGCCAGTATATACAGTTCTTTTGTATTTTATTAAACTGGTTGTACTCTCTAGTCATTTGGACCATTTTCTTAGATGAACATGTTCTCCCCTTGAGTGCAACATCCTCTATCTTTTATTGCCTTTGGCCCCCTTCTTTATGGTGTATTCCATGCCTGCCCTGGTTGAGGCATGACCTAGGTGCCTCTTGCGGTGGTGTCTGTCATCCCAAGATGATTTGGTGATGTCGCCAGTCCTATGTTCTACCATAATTAATCCAAATGTGAAAAACAAAAAAAGAAAGAAAAGAAAGAAAAGAAAAGGAAATAAAAATTAAAAAAGAGAGAGGAGGAAGCCCTGTTTATGTACAAGGAAAAGAAAAGGAATCCTTGTTTAAGTTTTTTTTTTTTTTTTTAAATATTTTTTTAGTTTTGTTTTTTAGACTACCAAATTGGTAGTTGTGCTGATGTATTACCTTGTTCTTTGTTTTCTAATTTGTGATGTTTTCTTTTCCTTGGTCTAGATTAATATTTTTCCCACTGGCTGGTCGAGTTGGACCTTTAAGGCCCGATCATTCCATACAATACGAGCAGCCTCATGTTCTCAGTCTACTACCTCCTCTAGGGATGTTCAGGCAAAGAGAACGATCAAACCAAGAAAGCTATATCTGGAAAATATTTTGTCATGCCAGCAATGCGCCTCCGTTGCGATTGCTATTAAGATGGGGATAAGGCATTTATGATTTGATTATGTACTCTATTTGAGGTATGAGTGTTGCTCTGACATTTTCTTTTTATTTTACTTTTGTAATCTTAAAGTTATTTCTGCCCCATGGTTTTTTGATCTCTGCTACATGTTTCAGCATCTGCACTACTGCACTTCCTCTCTGGGATGAGGTGGTTGGCTCAACCACTGCTGCTGAAGTAGGTGATGGGGATGAAGTGATGCAAGCCGTCACAACTAATGCTGCTATTGGCTGAAAAATGAACCCCTATTCTTAACTCTGCATCCTCCTTTAGATATTTTGTAAAGAATTCACATCAGCCATTTTATTTCTTTGGCGGGTTATAACCTTTGCACCCTCAATATTTGTGGTTGTTTTGCTTTTTAACTTTTGTATCTTCAAGTGTTTGTTCTAAGATCTTAAGCTTTGTATCTTGAAATCTTGTTATAAGATCTTGTGATTGTTCTGGGCCTTATTTTGTTAGGGTATGGTTGACTCTATTTGGAGTAGAGATACCTTTGCAATTTTTGTTGATTTTAGGGTCAGCTTTGAGCTGATCTGCGCTCATTTGGGACCTTAGTCTTATTTGGAACTACCCTCTCGGTGAGGTTGCACGTCCTTTTTATTCTTTCTTGATTTTGTTGTCAGCTCAGGGAAAAACTAACACCATTTGTGACTCTAGTCCTTTATTATTCTTTCTTGATTTTATATTTAAAGACTGAATCACCAATCACGTTTTTGGAATAACAGTATGACTACAGCTTAGGGAAAAACTAACACCATTTGGAACCCAAGTTGAGTGACCCAACCCAAGAGTATATGACTACAGCAAACCCGCACCACAAGATATTGCCGGCTGGGCCAACCCAACAATTTGATGAGGTCATGAGATATAAATTTCGATTTGTAGATTCTATAAAAACAAAAACAAAAAGGTATGAAGATATAAATTAATTATGAAAATGGACACAATTCTCTCATATAAGATAGGTTGCACAAAATGATAACACGGTTATATCTAATTTTGAAAACTGATGAAATCATATGATTTTGATTATCGAATTGATGTAAACTACATATCGAATTGATGTAAACTACATATAATGTAAACTTACAAACTAACAAAATGAAAAGTTAAATTATCAAAACTAAACCTTGTTCTTTTATAATTGAGTGTCTGGGTCAACTTGCAAGACATTAACTGGAAAATATATTTTCAGTACAATATGAGTACGCTTTACTTTTGTGTAACTCGCATTTATATAGACCAACACACGTCCAAGACAACGAGATCATGCATTTGAAACACAGAAAAGAACTAGCAAATAGCTCATATGTTCTTGCTCCAATTGGAATAGACTTACTGACCTTACAGTCTAAGGTGTTATTTGCTCACCCTATAAAATACAGTCATTAGAAAAAGCAAGAACCAAGTGAAGGAATGGAAATGAAGAAACAATAACCAAGCCTTTTGTTTTTCATCGCTTGATCATTTTCTCTACAAAGCCCACTAGCAAATGAAGGTTGAGAGAGCCGACTCGCCAATGTTCAAGATTGCCGAAGGCCATCAACAGAGTTGGCAATTTAATGCCGATCGATGAATGTTGAACGAGCCCTTCTCCATGTGTAGGATAGTCAAAGGCCATCAATAGAGTAGGCCAAGTTTAGAAGACCACCCATAGGGTCGGCCAAGTTCAAAATGGTCACCCCGGGGTCTGCCAAGTTCATAATGGTCATCCCACGGGGTCAGCTAAGTTCAAAAGACCACCCCGGGGTTGGCCAAGTTTATGTAAGTTCTTGTGATTGTTTGGGCCTTTGTTGGAGTAAGATTCACTCTATTTGGAATCAATACACCCTTGCAATTATTGTTGATTTTAGGGTTAGCTTTGAGCCGATCTGAGCTCATTTGTGACCAAGTCTTATTTAAACTATCCTCTTGGTGAGGGTCCACGTTCTATTTGGGACTATCCTCACAAGGAGGCTCAAATTCGTTTATTATTCTTTCTTGATTTTGGTGTCAGCTTAGTGTATAACTGACCCCATTTGGGACCTTTGTTCTACTTGGGACTATCCTCACGAGGAGGGTCAAAGTCCCTTGCAATCATTCTTGATTTTGGTGTTAGTGGCCATGGTAGTCGCGCTAGAGGGTTGAGAGTGGAGACAATGGCGACAAAGGATGGGTGGGTGAATGGGAGAAAAATTAGAATTTTAAAATTGAAGATGAGAGTATTATTGGAATCAAAATTCGGATTTTGTTGTCAGTGGCGATAAAGGGTTGAGAGTGATCAAATGCATTTGTTTTTGGACCCAACACGCATTTGTTTTTGGATTTTTTTTTAAAATTTACTTTTTAATCAAATGCGTGTCTGCATAATGTATACAGGTAGAAATTAGGTTGAATAAAAATTATTAGAAGTCTATATTACTGATTAAAGTTCATGGAATGTTGATTGAAAAAAGAAAATGGAGACTTACGTGTAGGTCTTAATAAAGTGGACTTATTGTCCACAAGGTCTTATGATAATTAATGACATTTTTCATTAAACACTATTAAAAAATGTCACTAATTATTAATTTTTAGCGACAGCTTGAAAATTGTCACAAAAAACGTTATTAATTATAAGTTTAAACTACAGTTGAACAAAAAAAGTCACTAATTTACATCTTTTAGTGATAGTTTAAAAATTGTCATAGAAAAACGCTACTAATTGTATATTTTAGCGACAATTTATAAAAATCATGATAAAAATAGTCACTAATTATCAATTTTTAGCGACATATGTAAAAAATGTCACAAAAAACTATTTTTAGCGACAATTTTACTAAGACTTATTTTCAATAGAACTTGATAAGAATGTATTCCAACTATTAAGACTTATCGGTGGTTTACCGAAAAGGAAATGAGGGAGAAGATAAGGGGCAAGAAAAGAGAAATCCATGGGGAAGAAGTTGTGGCATGTTTGAATTAAAACTCTTATCTTTTCTTGATGTTGTGGCACCGGTATATAAGGTGGTGTTGATTGATGTGGCATCTCTCAGTTGACTTACAAGTTGAACCAAGTAGGGATTTGGAGTGCCATTTCTCTCACACATACAACCACCTCCTTTATTGCGAGACATATGAGATCAAACATTCAGATTATTGATTTTTTGTATGGATAATTTTTATTACGAGACTTACGAAGTAGACGATTTAGATTATTAGTGTAAGTTTAGGTTGAGACTCACAAGAGAGGTATAGAAAGATGAGATATGAAGGAGAGCTTATCCCATCCCGAATTTAGTTTGAATTTGAATATATTTGGGGCATTTACTACTAAATCATATTCAAATTCAAACTAAATTCGGGATGGGGCATTTACTAATAAATCTCTCAAATGAAGCATAATTATTCTTGTGATCCCATAAATTTTCTTGGTGGATACTCAAAAAATTAGTACTTTTTATTGTGTTTATTATAGTGAATTCAAAATTGTATATAAAAAGGTTTGATCATCTATTAAAATAAAAATAAAAATAAACTTTGAACATGTCATAATATCCCTGAGATTCCTAACTCCAAACAGAACTTTCTGAAGTGGAAGTTATCAAATTGATGCTGAAATCCTTAGGGGTGAAATTTGCTCTACTATGGGGGGTCTTCCTTCTCAGGTTTGACCTCTGGGTCCTCCTTTCTTATGGATGACCTGGGAGTCATCCTCAAAGGATAACCTCAAAGTCTTTCTTCATGGATGAGCTCTTTTATGCTTCATGAGTTTTACTCTTCTCTGGATGATCTCTATCCACCCTTTGACGAGTTTTGCTTTTCTTTGGCCTTGTGCTAGGCTATGCTCTACCTCTACATCGAGATCAACTCAAGTCAAGTCAGTTGGCTACAATGTTTCAGATAATCTGATGCATCATCCGATTTGTACAAATTTTTACTTTATTTATTTAAAAAGCATATACAAGACACTCATCACGCCCAACAAATGACATGCCAACATCTTTCAAATCCAAAGAAGTCATTGTGCCTTTTCAGTACATAAACAAACTCAACAAAATGATCTCCATTGTTTCATCAAACTACGCCCCCCCCTCCGGCCAAAAAAAAAAACCCACGTAAAGGAAATAGATGAAATAGCAAGTATACAATATTAAATTTAAACAAACGCATATTGTTATCCCCGAAATGAAATTTAAGTTTGGAGATGTCACAACTATAAAATTCACTTTAACGGTTTGAAATATTGTGCAAGTTACACATTTGGATTTCATACCCATAGGAAAAAAAGAAGAAGCAAGATATGTCTCAGTCCCACCATGCTGACTAATTTGTGCAAATCCATCCAGAGTATATCCCAAAAATAAAACATGCATTTGTTCAAGACAAATCCATAACATTGCCAAATAAATCCATCCACAACACCATCCATATCACAATTCCAATCGACATCTGTTACATCTTGTTGTAAAAAGCTCCTGTAATACAAACTGTCTGCACGCAAGGTACAAAAATATTCAGCTTCGAAACCTGAACTTGATAGTGATGTAAACATCAAATTACACACAAATTCTTAAAACAATGAATAGTTAACAATTATCAACCCATTCACTCCAAAAGCATTGAAATGAAGAATTCAAACTCATTACTATGGCTTTACCATATACATTAAATTAAGACCAATATTATGGCAAAGAGGAAACAAAAATTAGAGCAAATTACACAGAATTCCCTTGACAATTACTACTGGCCTACCCTGATTGACCTCAAAAGTTGACTATATATGTCAACACAAAGAACATGAAGAGAAAAAAAACAAAAAACAAAAGTATCCCATATATATGGTGATGCTATAAAAACATGGGTTGTAATGAGTCATAAGTACTAGGAAGTCCACGTCTGCGTCTGCTCTGATCCCTTTTCATTCACGCCGGCCTTATCTGCAAATAGAGAGCAAAAATACAAACTTTAAAAAACGAAACAACTTTTCCATTTATTTATTTTGGATACTAAAATGAGAAGTATTAACTTACCACGAGGAGAAAGCACGTAATCCACTAGCATATATTTGCCCTGCACAATGTATTAGTGAAAAGAGTCTATGATTTTATATTTTTTATCTTTATATAGATCAAGTAACGAAATCACATTGGCAGCCTTCTTCATCTCTCGGGGAACCCAAATCAATGATGCATCCTTAAAAGAATGCAACAAATTCTTGGCGAAACTGTTGAAACACATTAGATCCATTAAATCTATAATTATTATGCAAAACACCCACATATTTTATGGTATTGTACTTGCAAAATTTTCTCGAAGTAGACAGAATTTTTTGGAATTTTGAGGGAATTGATGTCAAGGACAAGATCCCGCCGATCCATCTCAACAATTAATTGATCAATTCCTTTAAATTTCATCTGAACCATCTCCATCGCCTTAATAAGAGTATCCAGTTCTGCCTCTTTTATATTTTCACAACGGTAGTTGTAGTGAGTGTAACTAATAAGCTCCAAATTTTCGTCTCTTACAACAATACCACAATAGGCTTCTTCTCCCTTTCGAATATTGGCATCCACGTTTAGTTTGAAAAAACCTTTGGGTGGTCTTCTCGAAACAAATCGACGAGGGGATCCTTCGTTGTGAATTCCAAAGAGTCACTTATAATTAGGCTCTTTTGTTGTATAATTTCAAGAATGCGATCAATGTCCACAAATGGAGATACAGTCAACCACCGAGCCATGTCAGCCTTGGACAATTTTTTTTTAACTGGATTGCTTTGCTTTTGAATAGCCTTTTTTATACTTTCCTCATGGCATTTGAATAAAAGATAGATACTGAAATAAAGGGAGGGAGAACCATGTCAAATCTTATACATAATGGTCTGTAAAAAATAAAACTATCTTGAAAAAGAGATGGCTTTCTATCCTGTATAATTCAAAGACAACACTTAACTTAGACAACATTCCCCTACCCAACAATCTCCAAAAACTTTATAGTCCAGAAAGGAAGAGCCAAAGCAAAAAACATTTGGTGCCAAATACACTAGCTATATGGAAAAATTGGTTCAATTGCTCAGCAATCCCAAAATCCATATCTAAGAATGAAGTAAACATAAGGTACGTGGACCCATCGGACATGAAACATGAGATTCCTCAGTTAATGTGAAAACTTAATTACTAGTAAGACAAGAATAAGAGCTATAAAAACCAGACATTATAAAAACAACTACAAAAATTTCAATACTAGTAATCATATACTTATATTGACAAGGCTCAGAAAATAAACTCTGATAAGCAATTTTACAAGGATTTTATAATTATATTAATAGGGCATAGGGCTTCATAATAATTAATAGAACTTCCGGATTTACAGTTTATTTCTATATTTTTTTCAAGGACTAAATTGATTTGGAATTGAATCATGAGGGACTTAATTGGTTAGGAATAGTTCTCTCAATCTAGGAGTAGTTTCAGTAATTTGTAACTTATGACTCTTGTAAACTTGGATAGTTTCATTTTGAAATTATCTTTTGTTTACTTTGTAACTATCAATTGTTCTAGAAAAGTTCCCATTTTTTTTTGAGGCATTTGAATGAATTACATAATTGCTTGATCCTTTTTGTTGATTGTTTGTTTGAATTATTGTAAAGTCTTTGTCGATCACAACCTTAGCATAATTTTTACTAACAGATGAACATAGAAAATTTAAAGTCCATGGGCCAGTGGTGGACGAAAGGGTACATATATGGTTCGGCTTGGTTTGAATTAAAACACAAACTCAAAGAATCGAACCGATCCCATTGACTCACACTAAATGTGAACCCAAAATAGAAGCAAGTCGGTTAGTTCCATTCAATCACAATCTATCCACACTATCTATCCATCTATACTATTATATAAATCCAAAATTGCATATGTTCTCTTCTTAACGAATTTTAAAGTGCTTTGGCCAGTGGTGCACGAAAGGGTACATATATGGCTCGGCTTGGTTGAATTATTAGCAAACTCAAAAACTAAACCGATCTCATTGAGTCACACTACATATGAACCTAACCTAAAATAGAAGTAAATTGGCTAGTTCGACTCATCTCATCACGAGTCCAGAATCCATATCCTCCGTAGTGTAAAAATTGTAATGCAATCTGTAGTACTTTCTCTGAGAGAGCGCGGGAAATGAAGGGTTGAAATTTGTGCTCATCAAAACAACGTTGTTTTGTGGGATTTTATTTTATTTTATTTTATTGATACATGTCTCTGCATGTCTTATTTGGTTTATTTCAGATTTGGATTGAGAATAGCGGATGAATGACCAGGGGCGGAGCTATGATTACAACATTGGGGGGCCAAAAGTAAGATATTAAATAAGTCCAAGTGGTTGGATCAAGTCCAATTTAGATGACTAAAATTAACAAATCACTATTAAAACTAAGCTAAAAAATGTATTCCATGAACTTAAATTTTAGTGATTTACCACTAAAAAATGGAAATAAGAAGTAATATTACATAGTTCATCCTGTACATGAATAGTAATGAATTATAGATCGCATTGCGTACACAAAATTTTTAAATTGTCATATACTAATAAATGAAAGATGAAAATACTTGGGTGTTTTTTAATAAGAAATAAAACAAGCAAAACTGTGCTACACTCTAAAAAATGCATACAATATGTGTAATGACTCCGCTATGTACAATATTTCACATTTAATTAATCAAGGTGACTTGGATTTTAATTAGTTATTATTCTAATTTAATTGTGGAATTGATGAACATCATTGTGTTTGATTCGTATATGATTTTATAAAAGAGTTATTTTTGAATTAGAAATTGAAGGCCTAAATAGCTTAAGAAAGTATAATTGGTGAGTTGAATCAGTTTAATTTTAAGGATTGAACCATAAGGGAATTCAATTAAATATTCGATTCAGTGTAGTAAAATTAAGATTTGATTAATTGGGTCCGAATTGGAACTAATTAAGTTAATTTAATTATGAGGATTAGCAATTCTGATTATTTTGAATTAAATTTACGTATGAGGTGTCCAATTTGGAGATGTAATTTATTGACGGAGATTTTGAGTTTGATCTGAAATTGAAGACTTTAGTGATTTGCGAAACCAAGATTGATGATGTAAATGAGTTTAATTTAATATTTGGAGCCCCTTTTGAAATTTGATTAAAACTCTGATTTAGATTGATAAGTTTAAAAATGATTGATTGGGCCTTAATTGAAGTTAATTTGACTAATTAAGTTATGAGGAATTTGTAATTAGTTATGATTAATTCTAAAAGAATGGAGTTAGACTTGATTATTAATTAGAATTCACGTAGTAATTCGTTTAATAAAGGATTTTTATTTTGAATCAATTTAATATGAAGAGCCTTATAAGAGTTTAATCAAAAATCTGATTTAAATTAATAAAATTTAGAAAGATTAAATAAATACTTAATTGGGGTTAATTGAGTTAATTAAGTTATGCGGTAATCATAATGGATTAAGATTAAGAATTGATTAATTAAATTGATGGGTGATTAATTATTAATTAATCCTACTCACAAATAAAATAATAGAGCAAGATTGGGAGAAGTTAGAGAAAGTTTTTTTTTTTTTTTTGAACAGGGGAATTAATAGCCAAGGAAAAGAACAAAACAACACCTGAAAGCAAAGAAAAAACTAACCAGCACCTAACAAAGCAACAAGGGCAGATGGTGGGTTTGGGACCTAATCCTGTGGGAGATAACCATATAGTGAGGCTTGTGCCACCCAATGGGCTACACGATTTGTAGATCGAGGTCTCCATTGAAGAGGCAACACTTCTTGAGAAGCCAATCTCTTAATATCATCAATAATCAGTCCACACTCTCAAGGAGAAACAATCTCTGATACACTGAGGAGGATGACTGATTTGTTATCTCCTTCAATAATCGCCCCTGGTAAACCGCAAGCTTGAGCGCAGAGACAGGCCCATCTGCAAGCTAGAGCTTCACCTTGGAATGAAGAGGAGATATATTCTTTCTTGGTTAAACCATTCAGAATCCGTCCCGAAGAATTCCTCAATACCACTACAATAGAGGCCTGGGAGGAGCCTTTTTTAGTATCCACATCCCAATTGATTTTGAATTTGCCTTGATCAGGGGGCATCCAGGTGCCCACTTCATTTGGGATCAGAGAAGGCTCGTGAGAAAATGAAACAACTGGGCTTATCATAGCATACTCAAATTCTGCCATTGCCACTCCAGCTCGACGTAAAGTCGAGGAGGGCTCCACAGGGTGATGGTTGAAAACATAATTGTTTCGATCCTTCCAAATGAACCAGCCAATCCAAACTACTTTACCGAGGCAGGAAGCTTGATCCTCCTCATTCTTGAAGTTTGCCACCACAATCGATTGAATAGCTCCACAATCAACTTTGAAGTTCAAATCACTCCCGAACCAAACGGCTCTAACCCATTCACAATCAAAAAGCAAATGTTCCACCGATTCAATTTTGCATTGAGATATCGGGCATACATTAGAAGGGGCACACCGTCTTCGAAACAAGTTTTCTCTGGAAGCCAACACATTTTTACAGGCTCTCCACCAGAAATGGCAGATTTTTGGAGGAACTTTGAGAGACCAAATCAACTTCCAAAAAGTATCCGGAGGGCTAAAAGAGGTAGAGGGTCTCTGAATCCACTGGTTTTGCGTCTCTGACAGAGCCACATGATATCCAGATTTAACTGAGTATACCCCTGTTGATTCAAAATGCCAAATCAGTGCATCTTCTTTAGGTGCCAACGGTAGAGGAGTTGTCCTGATTGCTTCCATTTCAGATTCAGATACCAGGGTTCGAAGAACATCAACCTTCCATCTCTTACTGGTAGAGTCAATTACATCTTCTACCTTTGAGATCAAAGATCCTCCAGGTAGTGGAGTGGATATCTTGAATTTAGGGAGAGTTGGCACCCATTTATCTTGCCAGAACTTAACATTTGCACCGCTATGAATTTGCCATCTTAACCCTTCCATAAGCATATTCCTTCCCTGCAAAATACTAGCCCAAGCCCAAGAAGCCCTACGCCCTTTCACCACTTCCAAAAAGGAGGAATGAGGAAAGTAATTGCCTTGCAAGATGCGAGCACGAAAAGAGTTCGGATACTTCACTAATCTCCAACCTTGGCGAGCTAAAAGGGCCAAATTAAAAGCTTTGAAATCTCGGAAGCCTAACCCTCCTTTAAATTTTGATAGCACCAAAAAGTCCCAATTGATCCAATGAATCCCTCTTCCTTCTGGATCCCCACCCCACCAAAATTTGCTAATATGGGCATTCAATCGTGTACAAAACCATTTTGGAAAAGCGAAAGTCTCTTTCCCCGCTTGTGATAACAATTTTGATTTCCACCCTTGTAACTTGGAGAGAACTTTTTCAATTATGAATTGAAAAGCTTCCGCTTTTGACCGACCCCAGACTGAGGGTAAACCCAAATATTTTGCATTAGCAGGGGTAGTCTTGAGACTCGAGAGGGCACTGATTAAGCTGCTCACCTGTGGCTGAACATTTGTGGGGAATTACACTTGATTTTTCAAAATTTACTTGTTGACCAGATGCCTTGCAATAAATGTCCAGAATCTCCAACCATTTTTACATTCCTGAGTGTCAGCCTTAAGAAAGAGTAGCACATCATTTGCAAAAAATAAATGCGAAAGAGTTGGGCAGTGCCTTGTTATTTTCATCCCCGAGATTTGATTTTGAGTGAGACTCCGATTGAGGAGTTTTGATAGAACATCCACAACTAAAATGAAAAGATATGGGGAGAGGAGATCACCCTGTCGAAGCCCTCGAGAAGGAATAAAAGAGGCTCTTTTTTCACCATCAGCAAAAATAGAGAAGCTCACTGTAGAAACACATTCCATAACCCAATTAATCCATTTAGGGTGATACCCCAACTTTTGCAGAATAGCAGCTAAAAAGTCCCATTCTATCCGATCATAGGCCTTGTTGAAGTCAAGTTTGATAGCGATGTTACCAACAACCCCTGATTTTTTTAATTTGAGAGCATGGAAGGCTTCATGGGCCACAATAATATTGTCTTGAATCATTCGCCCCGGAACAAAAGCTGATTGGTTTGGAGAGATAAAGTTCTTCAGGATTGGTTTCAGACGATTGACAAGGATCTCTGTGATGATTTTTAGGTTAAAATTACATAAGCTGATTAGGCGAAATTGGGATAACAACACAGGATCGCAAACCTTGGGAATCAAAATCAGATTGGTTTGATTGAGTTCTTTGAGCAGATACCCTCCTAGAAAAAAACTCTTCACTGCTTCACAAACCTTTGCTTCCACTTATTCCCAATAAGTTTGATAGAAAAACCCTGGAAAGCCATCCGGCCCTGGAGCCTTCACTGCCCCTAATTGGAATACTGCTGCCTTGATCTCTTCATCACCGACCAGTTGAATTAAGATCCTATTCATAACATCAGAGACCATAGGATCCACAACAGATAAGGGCTCCATGAAGTTTCTGTTTCCAACACTTGTGAATAAAGAAGAGAAGAAACCCAAAAGATGGTGATTAATATCCAATTCCGAGTTTAGTCAAGTCTCGTCCTCTATTTGTAAGCGAAGAATCTAGTTTCGTTGGCGACGTTGGATCATCGAGGCATGAAAAAAATGAGAATTCCTATCTCCATAATTTAGCCATCGGATACGGGATCTTTGATGAATGAACATTTCCTCCCTAGAAAGAGCTGTCTCGAGATCAGATTTCATTTGGTCTTGTGCCTGCATATTAGCCTCTGTCCAGGGTTGGGACTGAAGAGACAAAAGCTTAGATTTTATAAGAGCAATGTTTAAGCTATTGTTTCTGAAATGTTCTTTACTTTTAAGCCCATCTCTACAGCACTGAAGTTTCTTAACTAATTGGAACATAGGAGATCCACCCTGAATGACAGCCCATTTGGAGCTGATAACCTCCACACAATCAGGACTCGTTGACCACATGGTTTCGAATTTAAAGAGTCGAGGCACCCTCTTGAGAGGTACACATCAATTTAACACCACAGGGCAATGATCTGATCCAACAAAGAGTTCATGGAATACCTAGGCACAAGGAAATAGAGCTCGCCACTCCACAGTTGCAACTGCTCTATCTAACCTTTCACGAATATTAGCATTTCCACGTTAGTTATTTGACCACGTTGGTGGCTCGAGCGATTAGGCTATTTTCAGCATGTTTTGAAAAATCACATTTTGTTTATATTTTTATCTCTTCTCCTCACAAACATTTCTAAACAAGAATTATGACTTAATGAAGATTAATAAACTAACAATCAACATAAATTAGTTGGTTAAAGAATAAATCATTGATTTAGTAGTAATTGATTAAGACGCCAAGAAATCGGTCTATTTGGAAAAAAGGGATTTAGTAATGAAAGAATATGTGAAATGAGAATCCGGTTTATTGGAGTAAGAAAGAATGAGCATAGTAGAACTTCGGATTACTTAGACAGAAAAGGACAAGAGAAGTTAAGTTTGATCAAAGAAGTGATATTGTGTTTCAATGTGTATCTGTCATGTGTTTGTGTAGGTCACAAGCTATCGTCTGCCTGATTTGTCTAATCTATCTAATTTGTCTGATCTGTGTCTGGAACTATCCGTTAGTAACAACTCTGTAAAGCTATGATTGAATTTAAGTATTTTTTTGAACAATATGATATGATCTGTTTTCTGAAATGCTATTTTGTGAATCATGAATGATTGTCCAGTTTTCTGGAATGTATTCGTGGTGTAACGCCCTCAAAATAATAACATTAAACCCATCAAATAAGGCATGCATTTGCATATAAACTAACCACATTCCTTTATTCCTTAGAGTTTCATTACATAAGTATTACATGTTAACATCATAACAAAATGCCCTACAGGCTTACAGCTTTCCAAGTTAACACTTGGTTACAACAAAAGAGTACTAACTCGTTTACACATTAAGCCCTAGGCTTGAAGTTACATGTAATACATCAAAAGTTAAGCGACAAAAGTATGTCCGCCACTAGCCTCCCAGCTATGTCCTTGGAGGTGGCATGCTTCCTGCACCTGAAAATGATATTCCCATATAGGGTGAGCCACAGCCCAGTAGAAATACACTAAACCAACCATGAACAATGCCTAAAATATTAGCAATTGATAGATGGTCAACACTGATACATTCACATAAATTACACATTTATGTCATACAACTTATGAGTCTAAGTTACCTTTCATTTTTTTCCCTTTTTCAACAGATAAGCATGCTAGCTCTATCATTATTTCCACAGATATGTATAAAAACTATATCTCACATTCAGATAAGCATAAAAGCTATATCCACATTCTCAACAGATATGTATAACAACAATATCCCACATTCACAGATAAGCATATAAGCTGTATCCACACATCACAAAGATAAGCATATAAGCTCTATCTTCACTTCTAGACAAGCATATGAGCTGTATCTACGGAGTTCATCCCCTATCTTCTCCCAACACTAACCGGTTTAGAGATACATCCCCTATCTTCCCCTAAACCGCGGAGTACATCCCCTATCTCCTCCTCTACACATAACGTATATAAACACATTGGTTCTATATACAATCACCCAATACATACAGTTAATGTATTCTATCAACCGTCAAGTTCCATGGCACATTTCATTGATTAGTTTCAGTTCGCCTAATCATCATGCATTGTCTACAACAATCACGACTATCCTCCACCGATAGCCCAAAGCAGTTATTTCTAAACAGAAATAAATGCACAATGGATATTCAATCAACATTTCATTTCTTCATTCTTCTCAATTAATTATCCCAATTAATTAAACAATGTAATTAGGTCAATTCCCATAATTAACATTTCAACCCTTAGGTCCCATTTTCATCAATGATTCAACAATCATTCCATTTTTCTATGCCAAACATGCATCTAGGTTTATTATGAATGAAACCCCAACTTTTGTAAAATTACACAAAAGCCCCAAACTTTCACAAAATTACCAAACCAAGCCCAACATCTCAAAATACCAAAATTTAAAGACAAAACCCATAGAGAGGAGTAGGATATCCCTACCTTGAAGTTTTAGCCAAAAAGGAGATGAAGACTCGAAGATCAACTTGCTCCAAATCCAAACTTTTTCAGATTAAATCGAAGCTCTCAACGCCCTCTATCTTTTTAACAAAGGCCCTAGGCTAGATTCACACCCTAGGGAGATCAAATCTTAGAGAGAGTGCAAGTTTAGAGAGAGAGGGTGTCGGATTTAGGGTTTAATCAAAGAAAGGGACTGAAAAAGTGATGTTTAAGACGCTGCTGTCCGCTGATATAAAACACGCTCGCTCGAGCGAAGGCTTGGTCGCTCGAGCGACCAGACACAGAAAACTCTCGCTCGAGCCAAGAAGTTCTCGGTCGAGCGAAGAAAAACCCAGACCGCTCGAGCGAAGGAAGCTCGCTCGAGCCAAGAAAGACAGCTCTCAGGTCCAGAACCAGGTGCAACACAACTCTCGCTCGAGCGACAAACTCCTCGCTCGAGCGAAGGACCAAAAATCTGGGCAGCAACACTAGGCTCCCAAACACAACCAACCTGTAACAAACCTGCCCAACACATCCCATAACTCAATATACAAGGTACAAAGGATGCAAACACGATAATAAACAACAACCAACATCCACGGACACATGTCCGGATCACTGTACAACAAGGGTAAACCCGGGATCGCTATACGTGGTATCTTTAGCATCATGTGTTCATGTGATATCTATTATCTGGTACTAGGATTTCACGTGGGCTCCATTCATGGAGCTGGTTATGCATAACCGCTTATATCATCTGCACATGGGTCTTTATGACCAATCTGATCTGTTAGCTAATAGATGTACCACATATGACTGTTTACAAATATGATTATGTATATGAATTTGATTCTGATATGATCTGAATTTTGATTTCTGAATCTATTATGGGACATCATTCATTAAAACCTTTACTTTGTTGTTATTCATTGGGTTCCAGCTCACTGTATTATTTATATATATAGGCGATCAGGCGCGTGACCAGGCCTAGAGCTTCTGCCTGGACTCTGTCTTGTTAGCCAACTTATGTGCCTCCCGTGGAGGTTCCAGATACGTTAAGTCGTCATAGCTATGTGATTAAAGTTTAAGTTTTTGTTTATTTTAGAAATAGGGTTAAGTTCCCTTTTTGTCTTATCTATATAAATGTGATAACGTAAGAGTGATGTACGATATATGTATATAAAGTTTAAATTTTTTTTGTCCCATATATGTTTGCACAGCTCAATGGATGTTATATATTTGTTATTTGCTCCTGCTAGCCCCCTAATAATTTGATTTCTATTTAAGAGGCCTTCGATAATTTATAGATTTCTGGCCGATCACGATGCTAAACCTACAGAAACGAGTTTGGGTCTTGACAATATGTCCTTTCAAAACTATAATATAATGATTGATAATAAAATCAAAATAGTTAAATAACTTTTTCCTCCGTAACAAGATGTAATATTTTAATATTCATACAATCATAATCATAATAGTCCATTATATAACTATAATAGTTTGTAAGTAAAACTTGCATGGTGCATCCCTTCCTAACATAATTATAAGGGCTAATTACATCAATTATCATGTGTTTGATTGGACAAACTAGATAAGAAGGGATTAGAATCCATCGGATTGGAATCCTGGGATTGTGAATCCCCCGGACTATTTGGTCGGATTGGATGTGTAGCCCGTGTTTGTTTTCTTATGAGATTAGATGTCTGGATTAAACTATTTTTAATAAATTCAATATTTGGTTGGACGGACTGGATAGGATAAATGAACAAAAGACTATTTTATCCTTTTTCAATTGTTTACTAAGTAATAGAAATATTAAACATATCTTTAATATTTTAATTATTTTTAGCTAGATTAAATAAAATTTTATTTTATTTTATTTTTTACACAATTAAATAAATTTATTTTTTAAAAATTAAATACATAAAATAAATAAAATATCAATAAAAATATATTTTATTTTTTTAATTAAAATTTTAAATAAATTTATTTTTAAAAATAATAATAATTTAATAATGAAATTAAATAATATATAAACAAAATTTTAAAATAAAACATCAATAAAATATCTATTAAAAAAATATTTTAAAAATTAAATAAATAAAACATCAATAAAAAGTTAAATAAATTATTTTATTTTTAAATTGAGACATTTAAATTTTATTGAATTTTACTAAATATAATACATAATTAAATAGTAGAAAGGTCAAAATGGTCATTTCATCACCTAATCCCAACAGTGATAGTCCCCTGAAAATTGTCTTAACCCCCCTAGGATACAATAGTCCCCCATATGAGAGATAAAGAGTCCAGCTAGACTCCATGTCCGGCGGACTAAAAAAAAACAAACGCCAAACTAACATGTAGAATGGACTCCATGTCCGCACAGTGAATAGTTCCCCCAAATCCCTTGAATCCAACACTCCCTTAGTTTCCTCAAATTTCAATTTGGTCCTTATAATTTGAATTTCGACAATTTGATCCTTATATTTTTTATTTGGGTAAATTGCACTGATGGTCCTTATATTTTACCCCTTGTGCCATTTTGGTCTCTACACTTTCAATTGGCTCAATTTTAACTCTTAATTTTAGATTTTGTTTTAATTTTGGTCCAATTAATAATATTGTTAGTGTTTTTTAAGAAAAATTATCATTAAATTGGTTGAGGTTAACTAACTGAGTTAACTAAACTTATAATTTTACCCTTAAAAATATGACACATGACACTTATGTGCATATTTTTCATAAAAAAATGCTAAGAATTGTAATTAATTAGACCGAATTGAGACAAAATCATAAATTTATGGTCAAAATGAAACCAATTGAAAATATAGAAACTAAAATGACACAAAGAGTTAAGTATAGGGACTACCGTCATAATTTACCCTTTTTTTATTTTGTTTGACTTTGGTCTTTTTTGCTTTACAATATTGACTATAATATTTTAGTCATTATATTCTTACCTCTTAAGTTTTGTTACATTATTAAATAAAAAAAACCTTTTTATTTTATTTTTTATTTTATCACACTTTTTTTTTTTGGGTGATATTAATTCAAAAGCTTCCTTTAGAGAGTTCCCCTTATAAGGATAAAAATAATTATTTTGGCTGTTTTCTTACTTATTTCTACAATAACTATAGCGATCCCGGTTTTCTCTCCTTTGGTTGTTGTATTCTGGACTTAGGTTCCGTGGTGTTGGTTGTATGTATCTTGTTTCCATCCTTCAATTCTATATATTTGAGTTTTAGGGTGTGTTGGGCAGGTTTGTAATAGGTTGGTTGTGATTGGGAACAAATGGTTGCTGCCCAGATTTTTGTATCTTTGCTCGAGAGAGACTTTTGTCGCTCGAGCGAGCTCTGTGTTTTAGTTCCTTCGCTTGAGCGAGAGTTGAGTGTTGTTTTTGGTGGCTCGAGCGAGAAGTCTTGCGCTCGAGCTTGCGTCTGCGTCTGGTTCTGGACCTGAGGGTTGAATTTCTTGGCTCGAGCGAGCATTCCTTTGCTCGAGCGAGCGAGCTGTATGTTTTGGACTTCTTCGCTCGAGCGAGAATTCTTGCGCTTGAGCGTGCTTCTGGGTTGCAGACCTAAAGCTTCGAATTATTGGCTCGAGTGAGGCTTTTTACGTTCGAGCGAGGTTTCTTTGTGTCTGGTCTCTCGAGCTACCATTCCTTCGCACCAGCGAGGCTCGAATATATCAGTTGCAGCAGCTTGTTTCTCCTTCACTTTTTCATCTCTTTTCTTTCTCTCAAACCCTAGAACGGATGCCTCTCTCTCTAAACCACCACTTCTCTCTACTAGAACTCTTGATCTAGGGTCCTCCTACACTATTTCCTTTGTATAAAAGTTAGAGCTCGGTGTGGGCTTCTTTTTGATCCGAGAATCTTTGAGTTTGGAGCATCTTGAGCTTTGTCCTTCTTTTCCTTTGAGCTCTGAAATTTGACGTAGGGATATCCTACTCCTTCTTATGGGTTTTGACATAAATTCTAGTTATATTGATTAGTTGGTGTTGTTGGGTAATTTTGGGAAAAGTTAGGGTTTGTTGTGTAATTTATAAAATAGGGGTTTTCAATGTTTTGAGTCAAATATGTGTTAGAGACTTGCAATTGGGGTTGTTTATGAATTATGAGTGAAGTTTGGCCTTGGGGGCAACATTTGATAATAGGGAGATTAAAGCCCTAATTGAAATTAAGCAATTAATTTGTATAATTAATTGGGGAAATATGGAAATATGAAATTGGGTTGAGAATCATGCAATTGGATGGACTTGTGGTAGAATGGTGTGGTTGGATTAATTTATTACCCACTTATGAAACTGTTGATTATTTATCTGTTCGATAAATTTATTATCTGTTTAGATATAACTGCTTTGGGCTATCGGTGGAGGATAGTCTTGATTGTTGTAGACACTGCATGTTGATTAGGGAAAATTGAAACTAATCATTTGGAATATGTCATTGAATATGACGGTTGGAATAATACATCGAATATGTGTATTGATTGATCATTGTATATGATAAATGGTTAAATACATTGTATATGTATGTTGTGTGGGAGGAGATAGGGGATGGACTCTCAAACCTGTTTGGGAGGAGATAGGGGATGGACTCCATTGGTAATTGAAGTATGGAAGTGTTTTAATATGAGTTATAGTCTCATTTAATTGTTTGGCCAGGTTCTAAGCCATGTTTATGAATCAAAGTTGTTTAAGTGAAGGAAAGTGGATTGAAAAATGAATGTATCTATTGTCGAATTGAAAAGTGTTGTAAGTAGGTTTATAAGTGTTAACCATCTATCGAATGCTAATGTTTTAGTTATTTCTCATAATTGGTTTAGTATATCTCTACTGGGCATTGGCTCACCCTATATGGGACATCATTTTCAGGTTCAGGTGACATGCCACCTCCAAGAACGTAGCTTGGGAGGCTGATAGAACTTTTTGTTGTTCTCTTTTGGTATTACATGTAAATTCAAGCCAAGGGCTTAAAAGTGTATTTGAGTTAGTACTCTCTTTTCTTGTAACCAAGTGTTGGCTTGGAAAGTTGTAACCCGTAGGGCATTTACTTTTGTTGTCAACATGTAATACTTTTGTAATGGATACTCTGATGAATGGAAATATGCTTTATTCTCTTTTGTCTATGCTTGTCAAGAATGTGGGTTTATATGTATTATTTTGAGGGCGTTACAGCTTACATTTACCTAATAGTAGATGTTGAATTTCGTGTTTTAATAATCTGATTATAGTATTATTTTATTCAATTACTATTTATAGTGAAGTATTATTATTTAAATTATCTTATTCGACTTCTTTAGTATATCTAATGCTCATATATTTATATTGGCAAGGTTGATAAAACAGACCTTGATTCTAAATACAAACAATTTTATAGGGATTTTATAATTATACATTATAGTGACCAAATTTGATTATTTGTTATTTTTTTTTCTTCTATCTTGTTAAAACTTTCTTCTCTCTCCCTATCTGCTGCAATTTCTTTCATTATCAACAAACAAGAACAACAAAAACTCAACAATGACAACCATCACAAAAAATCAAAACCTATCTGTTGCAATCTCGTTCATCATCATCAACAAAAATAAAAAAAATAAATTAATAACAACAACAGCAAACTCTTCAAAATTATTATTATCTGTTGCAATCCCTTTGAATGAAAAATCAGAAGAAAAAAGAGTATTATCAAACACAAACAGATCAACACTTTTTTTTTATCAGTTTAAATCAAACATAAACACATCAAACACAAACATAAACAAAACAACTCTTTTTTTTTTCTTTTTTTTTTTAATCTGTTTAAATCAAACACAAACAAATCAAACTCAACGATTTCAGAATCAAAGACAAGGCCATAGTGGAACCGACAGTTTGAACCGGTGGTGGAACAGATCTGAGCTCAAATCTTACAAAAAAAAAAAAAAGAAGAAGAAAAAGAAGTAGAAGAAGAAAGATCCAAGGTAGATGAGGGACCTCATCACCATGAAAATAGCTTCTTCATGCTGTCCAAAAAGGAGAGCTCCAGAGAGTGAGACCATCATTGATTGGAAGAAAAATGAGAGAGTGTCTTCCATAGCCATCGGGTTAGAGAGAGAAAATAAGAAGTGAAGCCTGGGTTGCTTCTTCTCTCTCCTCTCTCTAAACTAATGATCGACGTCATCTAAGTCGCGACACCATCTGCGACAACGCCGACGCGCTGTACATCACCGAGAGCAGAAGTCGGTCAACAATGCCATACTAGAGGAGGCGGCGGTGGATTCGATTATTGCCCAGAGAAGATGTGAGAGATCAGATAAAGCTTAGAGAGAGAGAGAGAGAGAGAGAGAGAGAGAGAAATGGAGAGATAGAGAGAGGAATGGGTTTGATCTGTCAACTTATTGGAGAGAGAGAGAAAGTGGGTTTGATTTTAATATTGCATTCAACAAAGGCAACACCATTGTACCCACCATTGAATATTTGAATGTTTACATCTTCGAATACATGTTTTTTGATTTTTTTCATTTGCATGTTTTTTTAATGTTTTTTATTTGTTTTCTGCTTCAAAGATCTTTGACCCATAACCCAAAATTCAAAATCTCTGAAATTGATTTTTGTTGCTGCTTTTATGGTTGTTTCTTTAATTTTGATATGTATTCAAAGGTGCAGGTTAGGTGAGGAACAAGAAGAAGATGTTCTACTAGGTGTCTATGATCATGGAGCAAGACATGTATTCAAGCTTCATGAGTGCTTGAATCTGATTTGACAAAATAAACACTAATATATATATATATATTTAAAAATATTTATCCTCCAAGAAGAACAAATCGTCTATCACATTTACCTAAGAATATCCCTCAGCAAATTGATGAATGCTTCTTTCAGTTGACAGGACTTGTGGAAGAATCCTTCATATCCATCTATACATATTGTTCTCCTCTGTGTGTCTTTTTTGTCTTTCTTCTCTCCTTTTCTCTTTCTGTATTTTCTCTTTTGTTTTCTTCAACTTGGGGTCAAGACCGTTTTTATCAAATTCTCTCTCATCTCCTTTGTTGCACCAGTTTTTAGACCTGGGGCATTTCTCTTTGTTAACCTGCAACAATCAGACGTAGCACATACTCATGATAATTTTTTAACCAATGATATTTGTCTAGCCTTCTCTTTTTATTTAAATTCCCGTGATTAAGAGTTCCATCCGGATGTGAGTTCGTTTTTTATTTTTTTGATTTTTTAGTTATTTTAGTTGAGGGTAAAAAGTCTCGTTTAAGATGGATATTTTAGCTTTTTAAACTTTTATTAGAGAAAAAATAAAATAATTATAATTTGAATATGACATTTTATCTTATTAATTTTTTAATTTATTTTATCTTTTTATAACTATTTTAGCTCCGTAACCTTATACCAAACGAGTGCTAAGTCTGAGATTGATGAACAAATAGGCCCGTTTGGAAAAATTGTTGGAACTAATTTAACTTATTAAAATACAAAATAAATTAAAAAGTTAAAAAGATAAAATATCACATTCAAATCATAATTATTTCAGTTTTTCTCTTACAAAATTTTAAAAAACTAAAAATTTATTCCAAATGAAACCTTTTTAAACAAACTAAAATAGCTAAAAGAAAAAAAAAACCAAAAAAAAAAAAAAAAAAAACCAAAATGTCAAACTACAAAATTCATTCTAAATGAAGTCATAGTAGTCTAGTGCAAATTCACATTGTGACTTACCTTGTTATTATTGTTATTGATTGGTCAAAATTGTGAGATTCAACATTTTTTTTATTAGAATTGTAGGAGACAATTTGACACTTGTCAAGTGATAAATGGTGAGGAGTAATCTTTACGACCACCAAAAAATCACTCCATATCACGTGGCCCTATTACTATTTAATGAGCATTATTAATTTACGGTAGAAATCACAATTTTTTTGGATTAGTGAGAGACAAGGATTGACTACTTAATGTATTTGTGGCTATTTATTTGTGATAAGTGGTTGATGATTAGAAAATAAATAAGGGAGAGAGTTGACTTAGATATTTTAATAGAGTGTCACATAATTCAATCTAAAAGTGAGTCTAATTTTTTGTCACGACCCCATTTCGCCCCTAGTAGAATGGTGCCATGATGGCCAGTAATCCGAGATTTACCGAAGGCCAACTTTCTAAATTCACACACAATCAGAGTATTACATATGGGGCTAACATGTGCGGAAGCAACATATACAAATTTAATTAGTCCATAAGAGCTGTGCATAAGTTAAATGGAATGGCATACATTCGTACATAGCTTTAATACAACAAAATGAAGTACAAGAAATACATTTTGACCAAAAGGCTTCTTAGCTATCAAATACAAAATACAATAAAATACAACTAAGAAGCATAATCTTCAAGGTGCGGCAAAAGTGCATAATCCAAAACAAGTAGCAAGTACATCTAGGCGTCACCGCCGTCCTGCTCGTCACCTACATATATATAGGGAGGGATGAGCTTGGATACTCAGTGAATGGTATAAATAATAAAGGGGTTTACATGAATGATATCTGAAATCTTTATCAAATCAAGGCACATCACATCTTGTACAAAATCCAAGGGCAAATCAAGTTTATCTAACAATCTTTCAAGGCTCAATAATTTAAGTCTTTCAAGGCTTTCAAGTTCCAAGGGGTGACATTAACAAAGGTTGTGCTACAAATGCTTATAGTCCCCTAGCACGTACGAACTTTTCAAGATTGTGCTACAAATGCTTATAGTCCCCTAGCACGTACGGACTTTTCAAGATTGTGCTACAAATGCTTATAGTCCCTTAGCACGTACGGACTTTTCAAGATTGTCATTCAAAACAAGGCTAATACTTGATATACACAATAGGGATCATCATTCATGCTTCACAAAATACTTTTCCAAAACAAGCAAGGCAAAACTTTATCAAAACTCAATAACATAACTTTATTAAAAATACCACTCACCTAGTTCTTCAAACGTCGAGGTCAAGGCAAATCCAAGTCCTACAAACACGTGGCAAAGTCTATTGAATGCACTACTCAAAACAAGTCTTGCATGCATGCAAATGACCTCGGCATTCTTCAAAAACTAAGTCAAATCAAAACAAAACACAGTTCCTTATCTCGAGAAAACATGATGGGCAACTACCAGGTCTAGGCCGAGGTCCCACACCTCCTTGCCGAGGTGTGGCCTCGATGGCCACATTCAAGGAAATGCAGTCGGGAAAATCTGGATTTCCCTCTCTTGAAGAACATGATGAACATGAAGAACATGAACATGAGGAAGATGAATGCAAGATCATAATTTGCTATTACAAAATCTAAGATTTCATGCTATGAATTCAAAAACATGAACTTGGGTACCCATATTCAAGGATCTTGCGAGAACAAACACAAAACATGAATCTTAAGGCACACTTTCGGATCAAACAAGACTTTTTCTTAAAAAACACATGAACACCATCTTCTCTTTCTAAAACCAACTTTAAACCAATGCATAACATGCAAAACAGGTTCGATCGTGCAATGCAGCTAGATAAACATAAGGAACATCAAAAGTAAATTAAGAATCTAACCTCAATACACGAATCTAACGGTTTGATCTCTAGGAATCAAGCTCAAAAGCCCATTCTCTCACTCTAAAACTTCTTCTTCTTCTTCTAGAGCTTCTCTCTCCTCACAAACAAAGACATATAGCAAATGATACATTTCTAGGTCTGCTGACTGACATAACACTCAGCTGGGACACATGGCACTACCGGGTTGGTTCTCCTCAAAAAGGTGGCTGAGTGAAAAGACAAGACTATGACAAATTGTGTTCAACAAGTAAGATGGCATGGGCACTCCGGCGGGTAATGATCTCGGCTAAGAACAAGACATCGGCAAGTAGGGGAACAATGATCTCGGCTAGGAAGGGCAACACTTGACTAAGTTGTGCCACACCTTGGTCTAGGTCACACCACTCCAGGACAAGATCACTTAGGTGCAAAGGTAACATCTCGGCTTAGATAATACACATCTCGGCCTTGGTGATAAACACCTCGGCCTAGATAATGACATCTCGGCCAATATGTCAGGGCGAAGGTGGAGGTCAAACAAAGTGGTTCCAAGGAAGTTCTAGACTAAAGATGACCTCAGCTAAACTCACACTAAGCAAGGTACAAAACATGCGAGAAACACTTAAGCAAGACGAATCAAGGTTTGCAAAGATGCAACATATCAAGACAAGATTATGTAATATATGCAAGCATGACTAGGGTAGAGTGAGGGTTGTTACATCCTACCCTCCTTAAAGAAGTTTGGTCCCCAAACTTAATTTACCTTGTTCTATAAATAACCCCGGATAATGGATTTCCATTTCTTCTTCCATTTCCCATGTAGCATCCTTGCTGTAATGCTCTTTCCATTCGATTTTCACCATTGGTATAGATTTGTTCCTCAACTGTTTCACTTGTCTGTCAATAATTTTCATCGGCTTCTCCTTGTAGTCTAAATCGTCACTAACCGCAATCCCGGTATAATCAATTACATGTAGTGGATCCCGAATATACTTCCTCAACATCGAAATATGGAACACATTGTAAACTTGACTTAGTTCTGGTGGCAAAGCTAGTCTATAGGTAGCTGGGTTAACTTTCTCAAGAACTTCAAAAGGCCCGACGTAACGGGGTGCCAATTTACCCTTCTTCCCAAATCTTGAAACTCCTTTCATCGGCGAGATCTTCAGGAATACATGATCCCCAACTTCAAACTCTAACTCTTTTCTTCTCTGGTCGGCGTCACTCTTTTGTCGACTCTGAGCGGTTCTAATTCTCTGTTGGATAAGCTTGATCTTTTCGGTTGTCCTTTGAACTAGATCGGGGCCGACCAAAGCTTTATCTCCTACCTCGGTCCAGCATATCGGCGATCTGCACTTTCTTCCATACAGTGCTTCATATGGCGCCATGCCAATGCTAGCTTGATAACTGTTGTTGTAAGCGAATTCTACTAATGGCAAATGCTCTTCCCAGCTTCCCTTGAAATCCAATACACATAGTCTAAGCATATCTTCAAGTGTTTGAATTGTTCTCTCTGTTTGGCCATCGGTCTGGGGATGAAAAGCCGTACTAAACCTCAATTCGGTCCCCAAAGCCCTTTGTAAACTCTACCAAAATCTAGAAACAAACTTTGAATCCCGGTCTGACACAATGGACATCGGCACACCATGAAGTCTAACAATCTCATTCATATACAACACAACAAGTCGATCAGCATTAAACAAAGTTTTAACAGGCAAGAAGTGTGCTGACTTAGTTAATCTGTCGATTATAACCCAGATCGAATCCATTTCTTTCTGTGTCTTTGGCAAACCAATCACAAAGTCCATGGAGATGTGTTCCCATTTCCACTCAGGAATCGGCAAAGGTTGGAGAAGTCCTGCTGGCCTCTGATGTTCTGCTTTCACTTGTTGACAATACAAACACTGAGACACGAACTCGACGATCTATCTTTTCATATTCGGCCACCAAAAATTCTGTTTTACATCTTGATACATTTTGGTGTTCCTTGGGTAAACTGCAAATCTGGATCCATGAGAGTCTTGCAAAATCTTTCCTTTCAACTCTGGGACGTCGGCCACGCACAATCTTCCTTCAAACTTAAGCACTCCATTCTCAAGGGTGTAACCTGACCTTGGCCTGGTGATAATCTCGTCGGCTACCTTCTTTAGGAATTCATCCTCCATTTGCCTTGCCTTTACTTCCCCAATAGTAGTCGGCTCCACTGAAATCATGGCTAGGCATGCCAAACTTCCCACTGACTTTCTACTCAATGCGTCGGCTACCGAGTTTGCTTTACCTGGGTGATACCGAATTTGCATGTCGTAGTCCTTCAATAATTCAAGCCACCTTCTCTGCCTCAAATTTAGTCCCTTTTGAGTAAACAAGTACTTCAAGCTTTTGTGATCTGTAAAAACTTGGCAAGAGGCTCCATACAAGTAGTGACGCCAAACCTTCAAAGCAAACACCACGGCTACTAACTCTAGATCATGGGTTGGATAGTTCTTTTCATGAAGTTTCAACTGACGAGATGCATATGCTATGACTTTGTCCCCTTGCATTAATACACAACCTAAACCCTTATGTGAAGCATCACTGAAAATCTGAAATTCCTCATTACCTAATGGGAGTACAAGAACTGGTGCCGTAACTAACCTCGTCTTCAACTCTTGGAAGGCTGATTTTCTATCATCGGTCCATTCATATGCTGTTCCCTTCTTGGTTAGTTGTGTCAATGGTACTGCAATCCGTGAGAAGTCATTCACAAACTTTCTGTAATAACCTGCCAAGCCCAGGAAACTATGAACCTCGGACACGTTGGTCGGCGTCGGCCAATTCACAATGGCTTCAATCTTATTGGGATCAATTGATATACCCTCTTCATTAATCACATGCCCTAAAAATGAAATGCTGAAAAGCCAGAACTCGCACTTGCTCAGCTTGGCATACAACTTCTTGTCTCTCAAGATTTGCAGGGCAAGTCTCAGATGATTCTCGTGTTCAATTGCACTCTCGGAATAGATCAGTATGCCGTCAATAAAAACAACTACGAACTCATCTAGATACGGCTTAAAGACTCTATTCATCAAGTCCATGAACGCTACAGGAGCATTGGTCACTCCGAAAGGCATTACCAAAAATTCGTAGTGGCCATACCTTGTCTGAAAAGCAGTCTTCTCAATATCCTCGGCTTTAACCTTCAGCTGATGGCAGCCCGACCTAAGGTCAATCTTGGAAAAGACTCATGCTCCTTGTAGTTGATCAAGCAAATCGTCAATCCTAGGCAATGGGTACTTGTTCTTGATGGTTACCTTATTAAGTTCTCTGTAATCAATGCAAAGGCGAAGTGTGCCATCCTTTTTCTTAACAAATAGAACCGGGGCTCCCCATGGTGAAGTGCTCGGCCTAATGAAACCCTTACCTAACAATTCTTGTAATTGCAGTTTTAGTTCCTTAAGTTTAGCTGGGGCCATTCTATAGGGTGTTTTGGAGATAGGTTACGTTCGCGACATGATCTCCACTGTAAACTCTACCTCTCTATCGATCAAGTGGCCAGGCAACTCATTTGGAAAGACGTCAGGAAATTCCTTAACAACTGGTATGTCGGCTAACTCAACACTTCCATTCGAATCACTTAGTATACTGCACAAATAACCCTGACACCCTTTTTGGATCAACTTATAGGCTTTCATGGATGAGATTAAGTAAGGTGGGGGCACTACTCCCTTACCTTGGAAAATAACCTCGGCTTGGTTTGGGGGTTTCAGTGTGACATTCTTCGAAACACAATTAATGGATGCATGATTCGCTACTAACCAATCCATTCCCAATATGACATCGAAGTGAGCCATGGTTAACGGCATTAAATCGACTAACAATTATACACCCCCAATCACGGCCACACACGCCCTATAAATGGATGCAACAATCATAGTTCTCCCAGATGGAGTAGACACATATAACACATAGTCAAGGGGTTCTTGTTCTCTATTTAACTTCTCGGCAAACTAAGCAGATACAAATGAATGCATAGAACCCGAATCAATTAATATGTATGCATCTTGAGAGCAAATTGAGAGTATACCTGACACTACTGTCTCAGCATTCTGAGTGTCTCCTGGTACCAATGCAAAAACTCTGCCCTGTCTCGTCTGTGCCCTTCCGATGTTATTTCTCTGTGCATAGCCCGAGGTACTCCCATTCTTCTTACCATCATCAGTCCTTGCCTTCGGGCAGTCTTTCACACGATGACCCATTTCACCACATTCAAAACAGGCTCCCGATGCCCAATAGCAAACTCCGGAATACGGCTTCCCACAGCTTGCACACGTCGGCCTAGTATTACCTTCTTGGTTCGAGTTGCTAGAGCTGCTAGCATTCGCTTTCTTCTTGGCGTTAAATGGAGCTCGGCGATTATCATAGTTCTGCCTCTTCCTCTGATTTTCTCCTGAGTTCTGATATCAGTTCAAGTTAGCCTCTGCCAAGATGGCCTTGTCCAACACTCCGGCGTAGGTCGGCATATTGAGCATGTTAACTCGATCCTTAATTGGTCCACGCAGTCCACTTTCGAACTTCCTGGCCTTTCTGTATTCATCATCGACCATGTGAGATGCATATCTCGCCAACTCGGTAAAAGCACGGTCATATTCTGCCACTGTCTTGTTGCCTTGTGTCAAAGTCTGAAACTCTGTGGTCTTACGGTCTCGAACACTAAGGGGGAAATGCTTGTTATAAAATAATTCCAAAAATTTGGCCCAAGTCAGATCTGGGTTGCTTTCTCGGGTCATCATCCACCATCTTCGTGCATCGTCGTCTAGTGTGAATGTTGCTAGTGACACCTTCTGGGCATCGGTACTGGGAAAGATCTCGAACAGCTTCTCCATTTCCAAGACCCACGCTTCGGCCTTCATCGGTTCAATACCCCCAGAGAACCTCGGCGGTTTCATCTTTTTGAACTCTCTGATCAAGGCTATGGTGTTGTCCTCATATAAAGCTTGTTGTGGAGGCACTTGTGGCATTGGAGGAGGCGGAGGTGGAACTGCACGTCGGCCATTTGTCTGCTCGGCCTGGGTAGAAGTAGTACTAGTGTCTTGTGGCCGAGTTTGCCTCAACTCACGGACCAAACCTTCGACCAGTCTCTCTAATCTGTCCAATCTATCTTCAAGATGATCTCGGCCAACTGGTGGTCTACCCCTTCTCATGATGCTAAGAGTATGTAAAACATGACTTAAAACAAAACGATCAAATGGACATGTACGCAAGCAACAAACAGTCAAGCCGAGATAATGCACACCTTGTCAAATAGCAAGCAATATGATGTGATCCTAACATTTTTCTAAGGGAAATCCTATGCTCTTTAGGACTCAAGTGTGTGAATAACGCACTATAAGAAACTTGTGCTCTGATACCAATCTGTCATGACCCCATTCCGCCCCTACTAGAATGGTGCCATGATGGCCAGTAATCCGAGATTTACCGAAGGCTAACTTTCTAAATTCACACACAATCAGAGTATTACATATGGGGCTAATATGTGCGGAAGCAATATATACAAATTTAATTAGTCCATAAGAGCTGTGCATAAGTTAAATGGAATGGCATACATTCGTACATACCTTTAATACAACAAAATAAAGTACAAAAAATACATCTTGACCAAAAGGCTTCTCAGCTATCAAATACAAAATACAATAAAATACAACTAAGAAGCATAATCTTCAAGGTGCGGCAAAAGTGCATAATCCAAAACAAGTAGCAAGTGCATCTAGGCGTCACCGCCGTCCTGCTCGTCACCTATATATATATAAGGAGGGGTGAGCTTGGATACTCAGTGAATAGTATAAATAATAAAGGGGTTTTCATGAATGATATCTGAAATCTTTATCAAATCAAGGCACATCACATCTTGTACAAAATCCAAGGGCAAATCAAGTTTATCTAACAATCTTTCAAGTCTCAATAATTTAAGTCTTTCAAGGCTTTCAAGTTCCAAGGGGTGACATTAACAAAGGTTGTGCTACAAATGCATATAGTCCCCTAGCACGTACGGACTTTTCAAAATTGTGCTACAAATGCTTATAGTCCCCTAGAACGTGCGGACTTTTCAAGATTGTGCTACAAATGCTTATAGTCTCCTAGCACGTATGAACTTTTCAAGATTGTGCTACAAATGCTTATAGTCCCCTAGCACGTACGGACTTTTCAAGATTGTCATTCAAAACAAGGCTAATACTTGATATACAAAATAGGGATCATCATTCATGCTTCACAAAATACTTTTCCAAAACAAGCAAGGCAAAACTTTATCAAAACTTAATAACATAACTTTATTAAAAATACCACTCACCTAGTTCTTCAAACGTCGGGGTCAAGGCAAGTCCAAGTCCTACAAACACGTGGCAAAGTCTATTGAATGCACTACTCAAAACAAGTCTTGCATGCATGCAAATGACCTCGGCATTCTTCAAAAACTAAGTCAAATCAAAACAAAATACAGTTCCTTATCTCGGGAAAACGTGCTGGGCAACTACCAGGTCTAGGCCGAAGTCCCACACCTCCTTGCCGAGGTGTGGCCTCGATGGCCACATTCAAAGAAATGAAGTCGGGAAAATCTGGGTTTCCCTCTCTTGAAGAACATGACGAACATGAAGAACATGAACATGAGGAAGATGAATGCAAGATCATAATTTGCTATTACAAAATCTGAGATTTCATGCTATGAATTCAAAAACATGGACCTGGGTACCCATATTCAAGGATCTTGCGAGAACAAACACAAAACATGAATCTTAAGGCAAACTTTCGGATCAAACAAGACTTTTTCTTAAAAAACACATGAACACCATCTTCTCTTTCTAAAACCAACTTTAAACCAATGCATAACATGCAAAACAGGTTCGATCGTGCAATGCAGCTAGATAAACATAAGGAACATCAAAAGTAAATTAAGAATCTAACCTCAATACGCGAATCTAACGGTTTGATCTCTAGGAATCAAGCTCAAAAGCCCACTCTCTCACTCTAAAACTTCTTCTTCTTCTTCTAGAGCTTCTCTCTTCTCACAAACAAAGACATATAGCAAATGATACATTTCTAGGTCTGCTGGCTGACTTAACACTCGGCTGGGACACGTGGCACTACCGGGTTGGTTCTCCTAAAAAAGGTGGCTGAGTGAAAAGACAAGACTATGACAAAGTGTGTTCAACAAGCAAGATGGCATGGGCACTCCGGCGGGTAATGATCTCGGCTAAGAACAAGGCATCGGCAAGTAGGGGAACAATGATCTCGGCTAGGAAGGGCAACACTTGACTAAGCTGTGCCACACCTTGTCCTAGATGAGCCACACCTTGGTCTAGGTCACACCACTCCAGGACAAGATCACTTAGGTGCAAAGGTAACATCTCGGCCTAGATAATACACATCTCGGCCTTGGTGATGAACACCTCGGCCTAGATAATGACATCTCGGCCAATATGTCAAGGCGAAGGTGGAGGTCAAACAAAATGGTTCCAAGGAAGTTCTAGACTAAAGATGACCTCAGCTAAACTCACACCAAGCAAGGTACAAAACATGCGAGAAACACTTAAGCAAGACGAATCAAGGTTTGCAAAGATGCAACATATCAAGACAAGATCATGTAATATATGCAAGCATGACTAGGGTAGAGTGAGGGTTGTTACATTTTTTAACCAGAATAGTCAAATGTTTTTTATTTTTATTTTTATAGCGAAAATTGCAATACAAGGTAAGTTTCCAAAAAAAATTAACCAACAAACATACAATTAAAGTGACAAGCTTTTTCATGTTTTTACAATTTTTTTTATTTTTTATTTTTATCTTATCACTTATAACTCTTTTTATTTTCTTCTTTTTTGTGAATGCCTTTGCTTTAAAACAACCAATCAGACCTTAGTGTGGGCCCCATTTCACTGTAATGCTCTGTTAATCGTTTGTGAAAGTTGTAGAAATCATTTGTCAACTAACCTTTCAACTTTAGTGAAAGTGACTTAAAATATATTTGTTTTTATTTTTCTTAAATAATGATATTTAGATTATTTTAAATTACATATAAAAAGTGAAATAAAATGGGACAAATAATGGCTTCGTTTGAGAAGTTGACTATATTTAATAAGTTATTTTAGTTTTTAACTATTTTAATAAGATATAATATTTGTATTTGGAAAGGGAGTTATATTTTTTTTTTTATAATTGAATGTGATATTTGTGAGAGAAAAAGTAAAATAATTATAATTTTGATACAACATTTTATCTTAATGATTATTTTCGCCAATATTTTTTTTTTGTTGTAAATTTTAGCCAAAAAAAAAATTTCTTTTGCTAAAAATAAATAATATATCTTCCATTAGAAAGTTTTTTCGTCCAAATTAAATATAGGTTTGTTTGTAAAAAAAAATGTAAAACAACTTGATAACTCTTTTTTGTAGTTCTTGTATATTATTCTCCCCATCAAAAAAAAAAAAAGAAAAAAAGAAAAAGGGTGAGTGGAAAAGGCATGAGAAGAGAAACTAGTAGTTGCTGAAAAGGGCGAGTGTGGCAACAGGTACGATAGTCCTACTCTCATGCTTATTTCTCATAGGAAAACGGCGGAAATGCTGGACGAAACAAACTTGCAACTTGCAGACAAAACAAGAGAGAGAGAGAGAGAGAGAGAGAGAGAAAAAAAAAAAAAGAAAATTGTGATATGTTTACCGAATAGTCCAAACAAGAGCATCACAATGGAATACTTAAAAATATATGTTAAAATATGTATTATATTGCAAAAAGTATAAAAAATGAGGCTTAAAAATGTGTTAAGGTGTGTTAAGAGTTTGTTAATTTTAGAGAGTGAATGATGGTGTAATGAATATGTTAAGCAGTGTGGTAAAGTGTGTATATGTATATATATATATATAATAAATAAAATAAATAAATAATTTAATTTAATCAAAAATTTTAAGCCCAAAAATAAATAAATAAATAAAATTATCCTTGACCGGTCGACCGGTTGGTCAACCTGAGGCTCAACCAAGGGGTCAACCCGGGGGTCGTCCTGTTGCTTTACCCAAGGCACATCTCTTTCTCTCTCGCTCTCTAAAATGCTCTCTGCAGTTAACAATGAGTTTGACAAATGACACTAACACACAACACTAATACATTCCTTAACAATTCCATTGTGAGACAAAACAATATTTTTGGTTCTCCAAAAATTAGGTACTAACACTAACACACACCTTAGTGCGTCCACTGCTAATGCTCTAAAGCAAAAACAAAAGTCCTTGCAAAACAAATTCAAGAACATACAAGGGGAAAATGGTCCCAAAAAACAAAAAAAAAAGCCATTGTACCCTAAGCAGCTGCAACTCCTTGTTATTGTAAAAAATATTACATATATTGATCCTTAGGCCTTATTTGGCAAGTGGTAATTTTAGTCAAAAAGTCAAAAAGTCATCAAAAAAATCAAAAAGCCAACCACCTATACCAAAAAGTCAAAAATTTCATTTTCTCTCTACTTTTTGCCCACCTTTTCGTAAAAAATCAAAAAATTATCCTAAACATACTAATTTTTTTTACCTTATATTTTAACTAAAAAACTAAAAAATTACTAAAATAACATGTTCCCAAACAGGCCTTAACCACGAGGGAAAGAAGTACTCCTCCACAAGCAAAAACAATAAATGGGACTACAGGTGGAGGGTCCATTTATCATGTTTCATATTTATATTTTTAAAAAATGTATAATATATTAGTTTAAGACAATCAAAGATAAAATTATTATTAACTCTCATAAATATTAATTTAACAACTGATAATTAGGGGTAGATAAATATCAGATCGGGGTCGGATTTGGGCCGGGTTGATACTACATAATATAATATTTTGTGTCTGTTCAAGCATGATCTAGCTCTAACATCGGGCCACTATATTTGCCGAAGTCCAGTCCAAAAAATAATTATAAATTCTAAACCCACTCATGGGACTATATGTTAAAAAAATTTAAAACATTATATTTCTTAAATAAATATATTGACATCATTATAAATTGAAGTATTTTTTGTATCAATCAAAAATTTCTTAAATAAATTCAATCATACATCACTACAAATGTGGGTTTCAATAAAATTAACAAAGATAAAGTCTAGTTCCAAAAAAATATATATTTTAATATATTATAAATAAATAAATAAATAAATAATTTAGTAGTGGGCCGAGCCGGGATGGGCTAAAAGTATAAATCCCAAACCGAATCCATTAATATTTCGGACTGAAAATATTGGCTCAGCCTAGCCCTATAGGCTAAAACAACCTACTCGAGTCCTAAAAAAATTAGGACTGAACCGGACAGGCTGGACGGGCCAATATCCACCCTTGCTAACAACTGACTTTCACCGATCTAAAAAAAATAAGATAAATGTTATTGTATTTGAATTTAAACAATCTAATGTTGGTTAAAAAGCCGCAAAAACATTAAATAGTCAATATTTGCCTCTTATTAATTCAAAAAAAAAATTATGATTCTTACTGTAAATTAATAATGTTATTTGAATATGGTAATACAGCCACATGATATTGAATGATTATTTGATGGTTTTGAAATATTATTCCACACCATTTATCACTTGATAAATGTTAAATTATCTCTTATAATCTTAAAAAAAAAATATTAAGTTTTATAATTTTAACCAATCAATAACAAAGTCAATCACAATGTAAATATGCTGCTAGACTACTTTTTCTCATCAATCTTAGAGTTAGTTTGTGAGAATTTAAATAAATAGTAGATATGTGGACAATTATAATTGGTTAAAAAATTCTCACAGTACATGCTACGTTGTTGGATGATGCAGGTTAACAAATATCATTCCACAGGTTCAAGAATTGGTGCAACAAATGAGAGGTGTGAGAGACTATTTTTTGTGAATAATTTGATGTTTAAAAAAAATTTATTGTAAATACTTTTTTATTTTTGAAAACCAACAAATTTAGTACTTTAAACTATTATATGTTTGTGCAAGGGGAAGAGGGAGACGGTAATGGTTCTCCACCTCTTCGATCTCCCTCTTCTCTCCTTCTCCCTCTTCCTCTCTTCGATCATTCTCTTAACCTAAATTTAATGTTTACTTCTCTAGTCTGGTCGTCATTGTCTTACTTTCTCCACCATCGAGTCCAAAACTTTAAGATTTGATTTCAGATCTTACCATTCGAAGACTGACACTAGACAACGCGTTTGTTTTACACTAGATGATCATCTCAACCTCAATGTACTATCTTAACCAGCGGAAGTAGGTTTTCAGATTCCAAGTTGAAGGCAGCAAAGCAATGGAGTTTTGGATGAGTTCGGTGGCAATTTGGATCTAGTTTTTTTGTTTAGTTTTCTTAATTTTTAATTTGGTGATGTAATAATTTTTCTTGTGTGGAGGTTTGTTTGCCTCCCTTGTGAGGGGCTTTTCTCTTCCTCTATGGAGGCTTGGATCTTTCATTCTATAGAAATTGTTTGTCTCTTTTTGAAATCTTGTGATACCGTTGTATCAGATTGATTCGATCTTTTATCGATTTTTGCAATAAAGATTTTCTTTCTGGTCTAAAAAATATGTGTAACACTTGGTACTTCTTAAACTTATGAGATTGCTTGTGACACTGTTATTATTGTATTTGGAGCGTCTTTGGTTCATTTTAGAATATTGATTGAGGTGGTATCATAACGGTAAAGTAAAATTGAACCAAAAATATTGATTTGGATAATTGTCCCTTGAGTAGTCTTCACTCTTTTGCCCTTTTATCTTTCCACACTTTAAATTTGAATTTGAATGTGAGACTAAAACCATTGGAAAGCTGTTTCTGGGGCTTCGATTTAGACACAAGTACGACCTAAAACGGAGTTCGAACGAGAGTTATACCTGTTTGAATTTTGAGTAAATGGAAGTAGGTTAGCTCAAGCGAACTTTTCATCGCTCGAGCGAACTGTGCGAATTTCAAAGATTCTAGGAGCTTCTTTTCACCGCTTGAGCCAAGCTTTGACCGCTCGAGCGAATTGGTCGGTATCAGACACTTTAAAGTCATTTTTTTGCCCAAAATATTTATTCTTACTTCCTCTTCTCTTCCTCTCCATCCATATACTCGAAACCATAGAGCTCCAAACACTTGATTTCTCTAATTTCTACCTTAGATTTACCTAAGACCCTTCAAGGAGGTTGAAAGGAAAGCTTGAATCAAAAGTTCTACCGATTATTTCGCAACTTCGTCAATCTTCAACTTTCAATCTTGAGGTAGGGGTGTCTTTAACTTGTTATATTTTTTATTTGAAACCCACATATGGTAATTTCATTAGATATTCATCCTTATATATATATGTGTGTGTGTGTGTGTGTGTATAATTGTGTTTGTTGATTAATGATTTGGGAGGATATGGTTAATAATTCAAGATTTTTCAATGGAATTATGTTTTTATTGATGATTTTCATTGTTGATGAGGACCAGTAGTCCTTAATTCATAAAATGGAGGAAACCCCAAATTTTTCATAATCCCTAGTTTTGAAACTTGTTCAACAAAGAGGAGTTTTGCTCAATTGGTTTCAAAAACATAAAATTGAATGTATTTACTTAACTTTAAGGTTGAAATGTGGGAATTGAAACTTTTCTCTACATAAACTTGAGATGATGATGATTGTTTAATGAAAAATCCTTTATTATTGATATGTGAAGTAGTTAATGGTGGTGAATGTAAATCATTTTAGGAATGTAACGCCCTCAAAATAGACTCATTATATATTTGTCACAGACATGCAATATTTAAAGTAAACCATTCATTATCTTATTCATCAGAGTATTTCTAAATAAAAGCATTACATGTAACATCAAATTAAATGCCCTACGGGCTTACATCTTTCCAAGCCAACACTTGGACACAAAAATATGAGTTCTAACTCAAATACAAGTAAAGCCCTAGGCTTGAATGTTTACATGTACTATCAAATCAAAACAACTATCTGAAGATAGTCTTCAAAATCCAAAAGTCAAATCCTTCCAAGCTAAGTCCTTGGAGGTAGCTTATCACCTGAACCTGAAAATGATGTTCCCATAAAGGGTGAGCCACAGCCCAGTAGAAAAATACTAAACCAAATATAAGCATTGAATAAAGCTATAGCATTCAATAGATGGTTAACCAAGATAATCAATTGTATCATTATACAGTTTCATGACACTAATGTCTAAGACACATTTCACTTTCCATTATTATCAACATGGCTCAGAACCTGGCCAAACTCACAACAGTGAACTATATATTATATTCACATTACTTTCACTATCAACAAAACAAATGAGACTCAGGCTCATATCAAAACACTTCATACTTCCCGTTTGATACACATTGTAGTGCTGTATCAATAACATGTAAAAACACTTCAATATAATAAGCACACATAATAGTGATGCTAATGGAGTCCATCCCCTATCTCCTCCCAAACAAAATCCGGTTTAGAGGTCCATCCCCTATCTTCCCCTAAACCGTGGAGTACATCCCCTATCTCCTCCCAAACAATATGGATATGCAATGCTCAATCAATACATGTAATTTCTGTATTAATTCAATAGTCTAAATTTATGACTTAAACAAATTGATTAGTTTCAATTTTCCCTAATCCACATGCAATGTCTACAACAAACACGACTATCCTCCACCGATAGCCCAAAACAATTATTTCTAGACTAGAAATAAATATATCAACAATTCAATAGGCGAGTGATTTTAATTATCCAACTACACCATTTAATCAATGAATTCCTCAATTTCATGCATTTAACCAATTTCCCCAATTTTCTTAAATTAATTACACAAATTAATTTATTAATACAACTAGGGTTTTTCCCAAAATTACCAAAGTACTCCCAACATATCAAAATACCAAAACTTAGAACAAAACTTATAGGGTGGAGTAGGAAATCCCTACCTCGAAGAAAATAACCCGAATGGAGAAGACGAAGATGAAGACCTAAATTCCAAAGTGCTCCAAACCACCAAACGTTCAGATTAAATGGAAGCCATTGACTCACTCTATCTTTTTAATAAAGGACTAAGGTTAGATACTCACCCTAGGTAGATCAATTCTTAGAGAGAAGGCAGGTTTAGAGAGAGAGAGACTCTCAAGGGGCAGTTTTTTAAAAGTTAAGAAAGAAAAGTAGGTCAAAAAGTGATCCAAAAAGTGAAATCACGGACTGATGTAGTCGACTCCCCGCTCGAGCGTCGAAACTCCTGCTCGAGCGTCGAATACGCACTCCCAGTACTTTTGCAGAACCAGGTCCCCGCTCGAGCGTCCAACTCCACGCTCGAGCGGTACTCACACATTTCCGCTCGAGCGTCAAATCCCACGCTCGAGCGTCCAACACTGCACAGGAAATACTGGATGGGTGATAATCCCGCTCGAGCACCAAAACCCCCGCTCGAGCGGACAAGCAACTAAAGAATCCCCGTTCGAGCATCAAACTCCCGCTCGAGCGGACAGTTCAAAAACTGGGCAACTAGTTTTGGCATCTAAACTCAACACATCCTATAACTTAAATACAAAGAGATTAAAGGACGACAACAACCAATATATACTAACAGGATCCACGGAACCTAAGTCCGGATATAATAATCTAAAGGAAAAAGACCGGGGTCGCTATAAGGAAAAATGAAATATTTATAAATTCATGCATCATATACATTATAAATTTCTCCTGTGATACTACACTTGTGTGAATGATGGAAAAGTTGAAAGAGGGTAAATAGTCTATGAGTCCGGGTAGTGAGTCAGATTGGTTTTGAGTTGTGTAATGTAATTGGTACCCGCGCAGGGAGTCAAGGTGCCCAATTGCCTTGTCTGCGCATATCGCTGAATGAATGTGGGAAAATATTTTTGGGTGTCCACAATCCTGCCATTTCTGGAGGCGGCAAATGTGGAAAAATATGATTTTAGGTGTCCACATCCCCATCGTTTATGGAGCCGGCAAATGTGGAAGGTCAAAAGGTTTTTGGGTGCCCATCGCCCCACCGTTTCTGGAGTTGGTAAATGTGGGACCATTTTCTATATAAAAATCTATATCTATGCATGTACTTTGAATTGTGGCTCTTACTTGGGATGTCATAGTATATTTACCGCTCATGTACAACCTGGAAATGTTAATTCAAACTTCATTTATTACCTAATTCACACCCATACATAAATACATTTACATACATACGTATTGTAGTTAACCAAATGTTTGTATTGCGTGATCATGTGTTTTTTAATTAATTATATAACTTGTTAAATTCATTACCTATTGAGTTTTTGCTCACCCCAAAGCTAACCATTTTCAGGAAATGAAGACGAACGCACCTACTAATTGATGTTTTTGAAATGAAGAACTCATTTTTGGAGCATGAATGCTTTTCTTTTGGGATTATGTTGTATTTAAGCCTAAGGTTGTCATTGTTGTGATGTGTTGATTTGCTTTTGGTGTAGTAAAGGTAAAGGTTTGATCAAATGTAAGCCGGTGAACTATCTTGTTATATTATTTCTTACTCCTTGAACGGTTTTATTTTACCAGTGGATGTAAAAGAAACAGTGTTGTAAGTTTTGGAAATAGTTCAACATGGAAGGAATATTGAGAATGTTGTATTATTACTGTTGTTGTCTCTATCCTTCTTGTGTGTTATATGTCGGGAATGCCCGAGTGAACAGTATCAGGGAGGTTCCTTTTCTAGGGCGTTACAATATATATTATATGTTCGATACACATTATAACACTTATTATCCAGATTGATCCACATTTAATTTTGAAATAATTTTAATACTTTAATTTGTTAACAATTTATTATTACATTGTCATCTTAAATTTTTTTTGTTCTTATGTGCTACGCAATGATTTTTTATTGTATTTTATGACAATATAAAAGAATGGGTTTTTAGTTTAAGGTCACTAATGTTATGATTTTATAAGATAAAAGATATGTAATATTTTCATAGTAGTTGGGATCCCTCAATATTTTCAAAGAGAAATTTGGCACAGACAGAGAAATTTTAGCTTGCATAGAGAAATTTGAAATTTCTTTGTAACAAACTGAAAATGTCTCTAAATATTATTGAGGGACTTTAACTAATAAGCAAAAAAAAAATATTGGATCTTTCCTACTACTAAAAGTTGGATAGAGATGTTTCACTAATTTTTCCATAAAAAAAAATGCTAATTTGTATTTGTTGTGTATAGGACAAGCATTACACAAGTATAATATAAGCAAATACGTTGTTGGGCCTTTGAGGTTTAAAATTTTACGATCTTAAATTACTTGAGGTTCTAAAATTTTACAAATTTAAATTACTTAAGTTGGGCCAACCCAAGTTGCACCTAGGCTAGTCATTGGATTAAAATAGACAGGGCTCTAAATTTTATGCTCTAAAAATTCATGCAATGTTAATAAATATCTTTATCATATATCTCAAAATTCAAAAATAAACATAAACTTATAATCTAAAAATTTATAAAATATTTATATATATCATTATCATATACATGTAGCCATATACAGCACGAGTTGAATGTTAGTATAATATAATCAAATATATTGTGGCATGTTTAGGCTTGAAGTGACAATCAATTTCTCTCAATTTTTCTGAATTTTATAATTTTTAGAATACATGTATCATTTTACAATTAGACTAAAATCTTATTTAGTTAAATTAAAGGGTAAAACACCAGCAAATCTCAAATTATGATATGTTACACCATTTAGTCCTAACCTTTTTTTTATAGCTCGAAAAGTCCTATGTGAATGTTAATTACGTTGGACACCGTGTAGTTTGGAAATGGGCTGTATTTGGGAAGGGGTATTTGTGGTTTTTCCGTGATGTTGGAGTTACCAAAATACCTAAAGCATACTATTGCATTTTTTCATTTTTCCCTCTATCCCGAACAAAATGGACGATGTAGGATAGAAACTTTTGGATTTCCATACAAATGTTACGGATTGGATCATCGTCAATCTTGAAAGGAGCGATGTTGATTGTGTGATATTCATCCCATAAATAACATCGCATATCACCCACCAAAACCCTAAAAAAGCTTAAAGCCCCCTTTTGGCACAGTTGTGAAGGCGTTTCAGTGTGGACACTGAGGGTTCTTGAATTGTGATCCATCGTCGGCCGAGAGATTGGCGTATTAATGTCGCTAATCCGCCAGTACCGTCGACATTCACATTGAATAGCGAAATCGTTACCCCAGATTGCAACCAAGGCATCACTTAACGTTAGAACCGTAGAGTGGTCATGTTAAATTCAGAGAAGTCGAAGCATGACAATGAGAAATAGAGGTATGTGTTGTGGTTTTTATGTTCTAATTTTCAATGTTGTTGGGTCAATGGCTGGTAACATCGTAAGGGTTCTGATGTTTATGATGTAGTTGATGTTGTTGATGTTGATGATGTCACTAATGTTGCTGATGTGGTTGATGTTGCTGATATTGATGGTGTTGATGATGTAGTTGATGTTGTTGATGTTGATGATGTAAATGTTAATTACGCTGATGATGTTGGGAACCGAGACTTCAATTCCTTTGCGGTTGAAAATCTAAGAAGACTTCTTGGATGACACAGTACAGAAAATATAGCGATCCCGGTTTTCCCTCCATTCATTATTGTATTCCGGACTTAGGTTCCGTAGTGTTGGATGTTGTATATATCTTGTTTCCGTCCTTCAATACTTTGTAATTGAGTTATAGGATGTTTTGGGCAGGTTTGTTACAGGTTGGGTGTGATTGGGAGCAAATGGTTGCTGCCCAGAATTTTGGTTCTTCGCTTGAGCGAGCCTTTTGTCGCTTGAGCGAGCTCTTTGTTTTTGGTCCTTCACTCGAGCGAGAGTTGGGTGTTGTGTCTGGTGGCTCGTGCCAGGGTTCCTTCGCTCGAGCGTACGTCTACGTCTGGGTTTGTACCTGAGAGTTTCCATTCTTGGCTCGAGCGAGCTTTCCTTCGCTCGAGCAACCGAGGTGTATGTTTTGGGTTCCTTCGTTCGAACGAGCTTTTCTTCGCTCTAGCGTGCTTCTGGTTGCAGACCTGAAGGTTTGAATTGTTGGCTCGAGCGAGGATTCTTTGTGTCTAGTCGCTCGAGCGACTACTCCTTCGCTCGAGCAAGCCACGTATTTATCAGTTCGCAGCAGCCTCTTTCTCTTCATTTTTTCTTGATCTCTTTTAATTAAACCCTAGGACGGCTACATCCTCTCTCTCTATATACCTTCTATCTAAGGTTTGATCTACTTCTAGTAAGTTTCTAGCCTAGTCTCTTTGTAAGAAAGATAGAGGGTGTTGAGGGCTCCCTTTTAATCTGAAGAGTTGTGGATTCAGAGCACTTTGGATTTTCATCATCTTCTCCATTTGGTCTCTTCACTTCGAGGTAGGGATATCCTACTCTTTCTCATGGGTTTTGACATAAATATTATGCATTTTGGATAGATGGTATTGTTGGGTAATTTTGGAAAAAGTTAGGGTTGGTTTTGCAATTTATAAAAGAGGGGTTTTTCATGTTTAAGTCAAATATGTGTTTGAGACTTGAAATTTGGGGGTTGTTCATGAATTATGAATGAAATATGAGCTTTGGGGGCAATCTTGTGAATAAGGAAAAAATGCCCTAATTATGTTGGATAATTAATTTGAAAAATTAATTTGGGAAAATGTGAAATTTAGTTGAGGATAATGAAATTGGGAATTTGTGGGAGTAAATGGTGTAGTTGGATAATTTAATCTCTCACCTATGAAAATTGGATATTTTATTTGTTGATAAATTTATTATCTGTTTAGAGATAACTGCTTTGGGCTATCAGTGGAGGATAGTCTTGATTGTTGTAGACACTGTATGTGGATTAGGGAAAACTGAAACTAATCGAACGTGTTATGTCATTGAATATGATGGGTGAAATAATACAGCAAATATGTGTATTGATTAAACATTGTATGTGATGAAATGTTTAAATACATTATATATGTATTCTTTTTTTAGGAGGAGATAGGAGATGTACTCTAGTGTGTGAGACGAGATAGGGGATGTACTCCACACACATATGTGTTCATATACTTTAACACATTGTTTATGTATTGTTGTTTGGGAGGAGATGTGGGGTGTACTCTATATGTGTTCATATACTTTAACACATTGTTTGGGATGTATTGTTGTTTGGGAGGAGATGGGGGATGTACTCCATATGTGTTCATATACTTTAACACATTGTTTATGTATTGTTGTTTGGGAGGAGATGGGGGATGTACTCCATATGTGTTCATATACTTTAACACATTGTTTATGTATTGTTGTTTGGAAGGAGATGGGGAATATACTCCATATGTGATTACATGCTTAAATACATTATATATGTACCCTTGTTTGGGGGAAGATGAGGGATGGATTCCATAGGTAATTAAACTGGCGAGAATGTCCGGGGTGAAAGTCCCGAAACTTTATGAATTGAAGTGCATGAATAAAGTTGTCAATTGGGGTATTAATTATATGAGTGTAGTCCCATTTTGAATCGTGGGTAGCGGAAGTATTAATGAGTTGAGCTATAGTCTCACCTAAATTGTTTGGTTAGATAATGAACCATGTTGAGGAATTGAATTGGATAAATAAGGGAAGTGGAGGGTAGCATGGATGTAATTGTTGTTGGGCGATGAGAAGGGTGTGAATTGGTCTACACGTGTCAATCATTTGTCGAATGATAATGTTTTAGTTATTTCTCATATTGGGTTTAGTATATTTCTGCTGGGCTTTGGCTCACCCTACTTGGGACACTATTTTCAGGTACAGGAGATGTGCCAAGTTCAAGACCTTTGCTTAGGAAGTTGTCGGAGTTGAAGACTCTACTTTGCTATTTGTTTTATTGATAACATGTAAATGCAAGCCGAGGGCTTTACCTGTATAAGAGTTAAAATTCTTCTTTTGTGTAACCAAGTAACAACTTGGAAAGATGTAAGCCCGTAGGGCATTTTATTATAGTTGTAAACAATTGTTACTTATATGAAATTCTCTTTTGTAACATTAACTCTGATGTATGTTTGGAAAAGTAATCTATCTATCATGAATATAGAATTGTTGGATGTTGGGTTTATGTATTATTTTGAGGGCATTACAGAAAATGGCGTGAATTAGTCTAGGGTTTTGGATAGTGATTGGGTTTGGGGACAATCCATTGCATTTGATTGGGGATTTGAGGGTTATGGTGTGGTGATGCATTCAGAGAACAGTGTTAAAAGAGCCAACAAGAGAGAGAGTGTGAGTGTGAGTGTGAGTGTGAGAGAGTGAAGAGATAGAAGGGTTTAGATGATATTAAAGAAATGAGAGATAGGGAGAGAATATATGCACACCATGACAAAATTAAAATGAAATCACAATATGAGTAAAAATATAAACTCCATATATAATATATCAAAAATATATATTATATCAAAAATAAAAAGGACTAAATGGTTTAAGAAAAAATACTCAGGACCAACTAGAGCAACATTTATCAAAATGAGATTTATGAGTAATTTTTCCTAAATTAAAATAATATTTAAATTGTTTTAATGATTTCTAATAATATAGCAATAGTTATGGAATTACAATCACTCCCACAATAGAATCAATAATTATACAAATGACAAAAACTTAATTCAAAAGATTTTCCATTACTATCAATGCCCATACGTTTTTCCTCTGTCTTCTATTCTTATAATAATAATTCTATGGGAAGTAAATCAACACTGACGGTTTTTGTCATGGTAATTCTATAATGTAGTCTTTTATTATTCTTTTTCCTTTACACTCTGTTTGGATCATGAGAGGAGGTAAGAAAAAAAATTATTGTGATTTCTTTTCACACTTCCCACCTAAGTGAGAAAAGAAAAGAAATGTTATATTTCTCACCATTTGGATAAATAAAAGAGAAGTGAATGTGATTTCTCACCTATCTTATTTGAAAAGAGTAAATAAGTAAAAGGAAAAGAAAGTGTTTTAATTCATTTTATCAAAATAACCTTTCATATTAATAAATTATGTTTTTTCGTAAGGGTAGATTTGGTATTTTAAACAAGGTTCATTAAACCTAATTATTTTCTCAGCAAATATCACAACTTTTGATGAGAAACAAAACACAAGTTTGGTGAGAATCCATCTCACAATCTCTCACAATTTCTCAAATTACTTAACCATCCAAACAAGTGAAGGATTTTCAATTCTCACAAATTTTTTTCTTTTCTCATCAAACTCCTTCATCCAAACAGAGTGTTAAACTCTTCTTTAATCTTTTATAGGTAAATCACTACCCATGTTTCAGTCTTCTACTATTCTTTGATCTTGAGAGGCTATGCAACTTCTTTTTTTTATGATGTTAGATTTAGAACTCTCTTATTATGTTAGATTTGTATCATTTTTTTTTTATGATGTCAGACTTTTAAGATCTATAACTTATTAGTACATTATTGGTATATCATTATTTTTTATGATTGATTTTTCTTTACATCTTTCTCACAATTATGTCCTCATTATATTTGTTTTAACTGAATTATTATTTTGAAATTTTTAAGAATGAATCAAATCTGTATTCATAGATGGAATGGAACAAGTTACTGATGTGGCGCAAGTTACAACAATAAAACATTCGCTACATGGTAATATTTTTATTAATATTTTGCTTCAATGGAAAACCAAAATGTTTTTATTAATATTTTTATTTAGAAATTCCCATGCATTTTCTTTTCAAGCAAAACACAAACTTTAAACCTTAACAGTTCTATGCACGGCTAATAACTTTATTATTAAAAATACATTTTATTTTAAAGCAAAATCTTCTTAAACCCGTGCTATGCATTAAGTATAAATATTAATAAAAATATTTTGATTGCTATGAATTTAATGTAAATATTAATAAAAATATTTTGGTTTCCCATTAAAACAAATATTAACAAAAATTTTCTAGAACCATAACCATGTTTAACACCAATTTATCATGTTCCCAAAAATATATTTTGATAATATGTAAATAATTAAAAATAATTTTATTAAAGTTTTTAGTAATAATTTTATTAATTTTTTATTTAGATTTTGGTAATCAACATTTCATCACACATCAAGATATTTCCGAAACAAATGTAATGCATCTGTATTCTAACCAAATTGAACAGGATGCTAATGTGGCAGAAGTTACAAGTTAAAAAAAAAAAAACAATAGCACATTGGCTAAATGGTAATATTTTATTAATATTTTGCTTGGAAAATCAACATTACTTTTCTATACTTCCATTCCGATTCATTTTCTTTTCAAGCAAAACACAAATATTAAATCTAGCATGGCTAATAATTTTGATTACAATCTATAATTTATATTATTATTAGAAGAGAATGAAAACAATTATTTTTTGAAATAGATTTAAGATTAATATTATTTTTTAATGGAAATTTTAAAATAATCTATTAAATTATAGGATTATTTTGCGATGCACACCGACAAAAGTTTAAGGGAAAAATTACTTGTAGGGACTAAATAATTTTAGACAAAAATTCATTTTTCACATATCACTATAACAAGAGTTTATTTATGGACAAAAATAATTTTTAAGGACCAAACATTTTATTGCAAAATATGTTATTGTTGTTAAACATTTAGTAATTGATGTTACAGTTACGATACAACGGGTTCCAGAGGGAATGGGTCGGACTGGTCCACGCTTCTCCAACTGATATCTGAATGGCCAAGCCTACCTGAGAACCTGCACAGGAGTTCAATGGGGAACGGGGAGTCCCCCAGCGAACCCTCCGACGGTCAAGTTAGAGAGAGAAGTGGAATGTAGAGACATAAATTAGAGAATAGAGAACTTAACTTTCTTCTTGTTATTCACCCAAAAAAAACTTTCTTCTTGTCTTCAACGTCTGCTTATATCCTTTGGTAATCATTTCGTTGTCCCGTCCAACTTGTCACCTTGGCCAAAAGTCTATGCTGTAGCTTACCTTGTTCAGGGTGAGGGCGTGCTGTCCCGACGGAGAGGTGTTGTCGTAATAAATGCTGTGAGGGGCTGCATTAATGGTGATGTGAAGTGGCAATAACTTTGTAGATCTTTGTCTGCTGAAGTGGCTGTTTGCCCTTTACCTGCCACGTGTCTGAATATCATTGGTCCTTCATGTCATGTTGACTTCCAGCTGTGCTGGGCTTTATCAGTTGGGTTATGCATTGGGCCTTAAGTGGTAGGCTTGGGTTGTTCATAGTGGGTTGTGGGCTTTATGAGCCTATCCACGTCAGTAATGAATTACTATTTTTTTGTTTGTTTAAATATTATAAGAACTAAATTATTTTATCCCTAAAAATATATTTTTTAATGACATTTTTAAAATTTTATCACTAAAATATATTGACTTGGTTCTTGATAATTGAGAATAATTTAGTGCTTTTTTTTAAAAAAAAACTTCTCGCAACTACTTTTTTTACTTTTGGGAATCGATAAATTTGGCACTTAAAACTATTATATGCTCGATGCACATTATAACATTTTCAAGTCATAATGAAATAAATCAAAATGAACTATTATTACATTATTATCCACATTGATCCATATTTAATTTTGAAATAATTTAATACTTTAATTTGTCAACAATTTATTATTAGTCAATATTTCACACTATTTTAAATTTCTTTTGTCCTCATTTGCTACACAATAATTTTTTATTTTATTTTATGACAATATAAAAAAATGCTGATAACATAAATGTATTAGCCGTGCATAAAATAGACATTACACTATTATATATATATATATATATATATAAGCATTGCTATTCAGACTAAAAAATTAGACTCACTTCCTAGATTGAATAATGTAGCACTCTATTAAAATATCTAAGTAAACTCTCTCCCTCATTTATTTTCTAATCATCAATCACTTGTCACAATTAAAAAGCCGCAAATACATAAGTAGCCAATCCTTATCTCTCACTAATCCAAAAAAAAAAAATTGTTATTTCTACCGCAAATTAAAAATGCTCATTGAATGGTGATATGGCCATGTGATATGGAGTGATTATTTGGTAGTTGTAAAGCATTACTCCACACTACTTATCACTTGACAAGTGTCAAGTTGTCTCCTACAATTCTAACAAAAAAAAATATATATATATTGAGTCTTACAACTTTAACCAATCAATAACAATAATAACAAGGTAAGTCACAATGTGAATTTGCCACTAGACTACTATAACTTCGTTTGAAATAAACTTTTTTTAACTTGACTTTTTAGTTTGTGGCTATTTTAGTTTGTTTAAAAAAGTTTCGTTTGGAATAAGTTTTTAGTTTTTTTCTAATTTTGTGAGAGAAAAACTGAAATAATTATAATTTAAATGTGACATTTTATCTCATTAACTTTTTAATTTATTTTATGCTTTAATGGGCTAAATTAGTCTCAACCATCTCCCCATACTGGGCCTATTTGCTCATCAATTTCAGACTTAGGGGTGCTTAGGAAGTCAAAAATTATCTTTTTTTGGTTAAAATTTACAAAAAGATAAAATAAATTAAAATAATTAATAAGACAAAATATCACATTAAATCTAAAATCATTCTAACTTTTTTCTTACAAACATTACATTCGATTATAAAAAAAATGCATTCCTCTTCCCAAATATAAATATTTTAATCTATTAAAATAGTTAAAAATTAAAGTAACATACTAAAATAGATAACTTTTTAGAGTAATGCTAAAAACCTCAAAAGTTCTACCAAAATTTCTATCAAATGTCTTATATGGGTGTAGGACCCATGCCATGTAGGTCCCACACTCATGTAAGATATTTAATAAAAAATTTTGTAGAATTTTTAAAATCTCTAACATTTTTGAACTTTTTAAATCATACCTTAGTTGTGGGAATTTAAATAAAAAAATAAATGCGTGGACAGATATAATTGGTTAAAAAATTATCATAGCTATAATAATGAGTAGGTGCTACATCGCTGGTTGTTTTAGGTTAACAAAGAATAAGAGAAATGTCCCAGATCTACGAATTGGTGCAACAGAGAAGATGAGAGAAAATATTTGATAGAGACGACCTTGGTTGTTGTTAGGGCTGTGCAGCGGATCCACCGTTCTGCCAGAACTGCCCGACCCGATTCGACCAATAACGGATACGTAGTAAGTGGTAGGGGTTTAACTCGGGCGGGTTTGGTCAGGTTGGGGGTATGCCCAAGCCCGACCAGAATTGTATTTGGCAGTGCCCAAGCCCGCCCAAGCCCGACCATGAATCCGAGCATTGCTGCCCAAGCCCGGCCCAAGCTTTGTATTTTGAACTCGGGTTAGCCCGAATTGCCCGAGTCCAGAAACCTGTAGGTAGATCTAAGGGTAGACATAAAATATGCTAATCTAATGGTAGAAGACTAACAAAATAAAAATAAAAAATAAAAATTAAGACTAACTCTTTTACTTAATTTATATATATTATATAATTTATTAAATTATATATATATATATATTATATAATATATTAAATTCAATTTGGATTCGAGTTGCTCGGGTTGGCCATTGGTTCTGCCCAAGCCCGGCTCGAATTACAATTCGGGCATCAAAAATCTGCCCAAGCCCGTCCAGATTACAAGATATAGTTGCCCAAGCCCTAAAGAAACTCAGGCTGGGCTTGGGTTGCTCGGGTTGAGCCCGCCCGAGTTGCATCTCTAGTAAGTGGCGGACAGGTGCAGGCCAGGTATTTGTATTTTTTTTGGGTTCGGGTTGGGTGCGGATCATCCGCCACTTTACCAGCTGGCCCGACCCGACCATGCCACATTATTTTATTTATTTATTTATTTTTGTTTTACGCCTCAGCAGCAGCCCCTTTTCTTTCTGATATGCTACATTTTGCCCTAATTTCTTCGGCGGACAGACACAAAACAAAACACAACACACAGACACCGTCTCTCTCTTCTCTCTCTATCTCTATCTCTAGAGACGACCTTAGCTGTTTAGGGTTGTGCAGCGGATCCACCGTTCTGCCAGAATCGCCCGATCCGATTCGACCAATAACGGATGGGTAGTAAGTGGCGGACAGGTGCAGGCCAGGTATTTGTATTTTTTTGGGTTCGGGTTGGGTGCGGATCATCCGCCACTTTACCCAGCTGGCCCGACCCGATCATGCCACATTATTTTATTTATTTGTTTATTTTTGTTTTACGCCTCAGCAGCAGCCCCTTTTCTTTCTGATATGCTTCATTTTGCCCTAATTTCTTCAGCGGACAGACACAAAACAAAACACAACTCTCTCTTCTCTCTCTTCTCTCTCTATCTCTACCCTACCCATCGTCCGACGATCTACACCGAACGGCGATCGATCTATACTAAACGCCGATTGATCTACACTAAACGGCGATCTACACTGAGGTCTCTCTCTCTCTCTTCTTCTTCTTCTTTCCTCTTCTTCTCTTCTCCTCTTCTCTTTTTCTCTTCTTCTCCCTATTTTCTGGGTTTTTGATTTTTTCACCTTTCCCCTTCTGACTGTTCTTATGACGGTTCTTAAATTTGGGTTTTCTAGATTACAACACAGCCGATTCGGAAAGCTGCAGAGGTTATATTGTCTCCATTTGACCTTTCTTGCCAGGTTAGTTTTGTAGATTACCTAATTATTCATGCTTCTCTATTTAGGAACTCTGTTTCTTTGTTGTTTTCTTTATTGTATTGATTTCAAAAGAAAAAATTGCTGGCTGAAACTTGCTCTAGCTTATTGATGTTGAAATATCTATATACTTCTGGAATTGATAATTTACTAGGCCTAGAAAGCTTAAGGATTATGTGTGTATGTACAGTTAAGCCTTAATTTCCTTGGTGAAAGCTTACCACTCTGTTTTTAGACTTTTCTGGGAATTTATTTGTTGCCTTTAGTAGTCTTTGACACTCTGCAATTGCAATGTTGGAACATTTATTTTTATATTGTTTTTAGTATTCAAGGGCATCCTTTTGTTCTTTCCTCTTATTTCTTAGGTTGCAGAACTATGTTTGAGCTGATCCTGTGCTTGTTGCAAACTACTGAAATTGGTAACATGTTTTGTGGTCAAGTGAAAGAATGCCTTTTCTAGTATTCATAAAAAACTTAATCATATTAGCTAGAAAGGTCAAATTGGGTAATCTATTAGGTAATCTACAGAGTTCATAAAAAACCTGTTTTGTGGTAACATGTTTTGTGGTCAAGTCAAAGAATGTCTTTTCAAGTATTCATTAAAAACTTAATCATGTTGGCTAGAAAGGTCAATTTGACCTTTTGTAAGAGCTACAATAAATTTTCCAATAAATTGCTTTCTACTGCAAGGCTGGGAGGCTTAAAGTTGTTACTAAGTTATATTTTACTAACACTTCAGGTACAGGAATAGCCGTGCCTGTAGCATTCCATTTTTTTTTTCTTTCTCATTCATTATTTTGTACTCACTGGATCATGTACAAAGTCATAGTCAATCTACATTAAGAAAGAAAAATAAAATGGTAAATACATTAACTATGAAATCAATTTATAGGATATTGAGAATGCTTCTAGTATCTATGCATTTGCAAAACATATTTTGAATGATTTCTTATTGGTTTTTGGCTGTATATTTGATGATCTTTTAGTCATGGGTCCACCAAGCGAATCAACATTTTTTGTAAGTCCTAATGTTGAGCCCGAATCATCTTCTATTGACCCCTCTACGCAACCTAATACTCCCCCTCCTAGACCACCCCTGGCCAAAACTAGTAGTAGTGGGAGAGCAACATCAAAGGCTTGGGATCATTTTGAAAAGATTAAGGGTGTTGATGGGAAAGATAGGGCTATGTGCAAGTATTGTAAGAAAGAATATATGGCAGAGTCTAAGAGTCATGGAACAAGTAATTTGAATTGCCTAGGTTGTTGTGAATGAATATTGCATTGCCCTAGTTGTGTTTTTTAGCAAGTGCACAATTGAATTATGTTGAAAATGTTATTTTTTTTAGGAAGTGTACAATTGAATTATGTTGAAAATTCGTAAAATTTTCAACCGCCAAACTGATTCTTATCCATCCATCAATCCGCCAATCCGCATCTGCCGAATTGGCGGATGGATGCGGATTGATTTTCTCCAATTCGCCAATTTGGCAAACGGATGGCGGATTGAGAGTTTCGTGGCTGCAACAGATCCGCGCCCATCCCTAGTTGTTGTAGGTTAACAAAGAGAAATGACCCAGGTGTAAGAATTGGGTTTAAGAATTGGTGCAACGGAGGAGAGGAGAGAGAATATTTGATAGAGAACCTTGTTCCCAAGTCGAAGAAAAAAGAAGAGGAAATAGAGAGAGAAAAGGAAAGAAGAAATACAAAAGAGACACACAGAGAAGAACGATATGTATCAGAGGATATGGAGTATTTTTCCACAGTTCCTGTCAACCGGACGAAGCATTCATCAACTGGGTGACCAATATTCTCAGGTAAAATAACTAAATCTGTGAGAGATGATTTGTTCTTGGAGGATAAATATATATATATATATATATATAATGTTTATTTTGTCAAATCAGATTCAAACCCTCATGAAGCAAGAATACATGTCATGCTCCATGATCATAGACAGTTAGTAGAACATCTTTTTGTTCCTCACCTAACGTTCACCTTTAGATACTCATCAAAATTATACAAACAATCATAAAAGTAGCAACAAAAATCAATTTCAGAGATTTTGGATTTTGGGTTGTGGGTCAGAGATCTTTGAAGCAAAAAGTAAATGAATAACATCAAGAAAAACATGTATTCGAAGATGTGGACATTCAAATATTTAATGGTAGGTACAGTGGTGTTGTTTTTGTTGAATTCAATATTAATATATGTACATGAATAGGGGGTGAGTTCAGGTCAATCCTTTGTTAGGGATAATTTGGCAGTAGTGGATCATGTTTAACGCTCAGTCTGGGTCCTGCCACCACCTCCTCCGGGTGTGTACCGAGGGAAGTTCAATGCTATAATGGTGCCTGCGTCGTTCGTTGGGGAGGGGAGGGGGGTCTTGCCCGTGCTCAATTGGTGGAATTGCTAAGATATGTCTGTAATTAGGGATGGTAAAATACCCTGATCCATTGGGTCTTTGACTTTCTTGACCCTAATGAGATGGGTTTGGGAGTAGTTAAATAGGGTAGGATTAGATTTGGGAAATTTTTTGAAAAATCCCATTAGGTTTGGGTCAGGGGTAGGGGAGAGCAATTTTTACCTGAACCCTATCCGACCCACAAATGTAATGTTAAACTTCCTCCGGAACGCACCCCGCGGAGACGTGGCATGACCTAGTCCGAGCGTCCAACATGATCAACTAGTGCCAAATTATTCCCAACAAAGGATTGGTTCATATACATATATTAATATTGAATTCAACAAAGGCAACACCAGTGTACCCACCATTGAATATTTGAATGTTTACATCTTCGAATACATGTTTTTTAATGTTTTTCAGTTGCATGTTTTTCTTTTTGATGTTTTTTATTTGTTTTCTGCTTCAAAGATCTCTGACCCATAACCCAAAATTCAAAATCTTTGAAATTGATTTTCGTTGCTGCTTTTATGGTTGTTTGTTTAATTTTGATATGTATTCAAAGGTGAAGGTTAGGTGAGGAACAAGAAGAAGATGTTCTAGTAGGTGTTTATGATCTTGGAGCAGGACATATATTCAAGTTTCATGAGTGCTTGAATCTGATTTGACAAAATAAACACTAATATATATATATATATATATTTAAAAATATTTATCCTCCAAGAAGAACAAATCATTTCTCACATTTACCTGATAATATCCCTTAGCAAATTGATGAATGCTTCTTTCGGTTGACAGGACTTGTGGAAGAATCCTCCATATCCTTCTATACATATTGTTCTCCTCTGTGTGTCTCTTTTGTCTTTCTTCTCTCCTCTTCTCTTTCTGTATTTTCTCTTCTGTTTTCTTCAACTTGGGGTCAAGACCGTTTCTATCAAATTCTCTCTCATCTCCTTTGTTGCACCAGTTCTTTGACCTAGGGCATTTCTCTTTGTTAACCTGCAGCAACCAGACGTAGCACGGACTCATGATAATTTTTTAACCAATGATATTTGTCTAGCCTTCACTTTTTATTTAAATTCTCACGATTAAGAGTTCCATCCGGATGTGAGTTCGCTTTTTGATTTTTTAGTTATTTTAGTTGAGGGTAAAAAGTCTCGTCTAGGATGGATATTTTAACTTTTATGAGGAAAAAAAAAATTAATTTAAATATGACATTTTATCTTATTAATTTTTTAATTTATTTTATCTTTTTATATCTATTTTAGCTCCTTAACCTTATACCAGACGAGTGCTAAGTCTAAGATTGATGAACAAATAGACATGTTTGGAAAGATTGTTGGAACTAATTTAACTTATTAAAATACAAAATAAATTAAAAAGTTAATAAAATAAAATATCACATTCAAATCATAATTATTTTAGTTTTTCTCTTACAAAATTACAAAAAAACTAAAAATTTATTCCAAATGAAACCTTTTTAAACAAACTAAAATAGCTAAAAGAAAAAAAAGAAAAAAAAAACCAAAAAGTCAAACTAAAAAATTCATTCTAAATGAAGTCATAGTAGTCTAGCGCAAATTCACATTGTGACTCACCCTGTTATTATTGTTATTGATTGGTCAAAATTGTGAGATTCAACATTTTTTTTTATTAGAATTGTAGGAGACAATTTGACACTTATCAAGTGATAAGTGGTGTGGAGTAATCTCTACGACCACCAAATAATCACTCCATATCACGTGGTCATATTACTATTCAATGAGCATTATTAATTTACGGTAGAAATCACAAATTTTTATGGATTAGTGAGAGACAAGGATTGACTACTTAATGTATTTGTGACTTTTTATTTGTGATAAGTGGTTGATGATTAGAGAATAAATTAGGGAGAGAGTTGACTTGAATATTTTAATAGAGTGTCACATAATTCGATCTAAAAGTGAGCCTAATTTTTTAACTAGAATAGTCAAACGTTTTTTTTTATTTATTTTTATAGCGAAAATTGCAATGCGAGGTAAGTTTTCAAAAAAATTAACCAACAAACATACATTTAAAGTGACAAACTTTTTCATGTTTTTACAATTTTTTTTATTTTTTATTTTTATTTTTATCTTATCACTTATAACTCTTTTTAATTTCTTCTTTTTTGTGAATGCCTTTGCGGTAGAACAATCAATCAGACCTTTGTGTAGGCCCCATTTCACTCATGGTTATCAGAATCTCGATCCGGATCTTACGATCCATTTGAGTACAATCGATCCGGATCGTGTAAAAAAATCCTTATAGGTAGGATCTTTCGATCCTGGTAGTGGGATCTTATAGGATCGTGGAATCCCGATCCGAATCCGATCCTATCCGATCCAATTTACAAACCTTGTTTTGTATTGTATGACATATTTTGTTGTAAATTTTATGTTTGTTGTCTAAACACCAATTTATGTGGTCAAAATAAATAATAAAAATTTAGTAGTATTGAATCAAATAGACTAAGAAAAACAAACTAGGAAACAAACATTCAAATATTGCGGTAATTTAAGAAAATTAAATAGTTAGAAAAACAAACTTAGCTTTAGCGGAGTCTAAGGAGGGTAAGATGATTGCAACTTTATCCCAATTTTTGGAGAGATTATTTTTGTGACTCGAATCCGCTCCACCAAGGATGCTAACGACAAACCTTATCATTCGATTAAGCTACTCTTTTGAGTTTTTAATTTATTTTCATATCCAACTTTGTTAAATATTTTTTCTTTACTTTTTATGCATTATTGTAGATTGTAATGTATTTTGTTGTAGAATTCTTCTTCTTCTTCTTCTTCACTTTCTTTTTTGATGAAATACAAAACTTTTACCATCGAGTTTTCTATTGTATAATATTATATGTACATTTTACATAGAGTATTGTATTTTTCACAATATCTTTACTTCTTTTTAATAGAATATAGGCTCATTTTGTGTATACTTTGTAAGAAATATTTATTTATATTAAATTATTATGTAATTTGTCTTTTTTGGTAGGATCTTACGATTCTCGATCCGATTCTACGATCCGATCCTATAAACACCTCCAAGGATCCAACGTAGGATCCCGATTTTAACAACCTTGATTTCACTATAGTGCTTTGTTAATCTATAACCTATATAAAAAGTGTATAACGCGGTATAACGCTCTTGCCTGCTTGCTTTCTAACGTTTTCCAATAGACAAATGGGACCGCTTGGTTGTCTACCAGAAGAATTCTACTCCTTCCTCATCAAAGTAGCTGTGCATCCTCCTAGAAATTTCCAACATCGGTGCTTCATATCGTTGTTGTGTTGGACCTTTGTGCTGACCTCTTTATCAATTTGTGCCACTTGTACCGCTGTTGTCAAGGCGGTGGCTTCTCACCCAGGCTTGTTCCTGAAGTCCTAAGCTATTAAGAGGTGTAAATTGTTCAATTTCATTGCTGCAAAATCACTATCAGTTTTATCAAAGATACAGAAAAGGTATGCTCTTCTTCCATTGCCATTTTTCAGTTGTTGTTAAATGTAAAACATATATTCATTCTTCCATTGTCACTATTGTTGTTGTTGGTAGTGTATTTGTTGCTGTTTCTTTGGTCTATGCTTGTAACTGTTGTTGTTTTTCATTCTCTTCCTCTTGTCTTTTTGCAATTATTTCTAACTTGTTTATTTCGAGCTCTGCTCTTGTTCCTCACAACTGTTTAATGGAGTGCCCACCATGTTCTAGACCATATGCCACAATGAAACACACACATAAATTGACAATTAGAATGTGAAACTTTTTATCTACCATGTACTTGACCATATGCTTAAACGAATAAACACACCGAAATTGACAATCATAATGTGAAATTATTTTCCCAAATTAAAAATAAAAAATAAAAAATAATAACAACGTATGATTCACCAAATGTTGGGGAAAACTCTTGGTGTACATAGACAGCTCTGTTTTTTTTTCTTTTGTTTGTCTACTTGGCCTTTGGCCTCGATTGCACTAAAAACACAAATTAAAATAAAATAATGTGCTTCTAAACAATCAAACTTACTGACTTCATAGTGATGAAAGCTAAAATTCCAAGTATAATAACATACATATCTAATTCAAGCAAACGAGAGAGTTTTTGTTAAAGGTTTCGTGAGCTTTAGCTTTTGCATTTTTGCCCATAATTTCAGGTTTCTTTTCGGGGATGATTACACTTTATCCCAGATGGCAATCTATTTTATCTTTTTCATTTGAATTTCATACACTTGTGAGTTTGATAAATGCTCTTTAGTTCTTTCCTTTGGCTTCTTAGCTTTTGATGATAATTATGCTCTTTTTATGATTTTTAAATTTATAGTTGTTCATACTAAACAGCCATAAACTGGGCGTAGGAGCAACCTCCAAAAGTAAATATTCATTAAACACACAGTAATCTTATAATTAAATAATTTGTTTTTCTTAAACGTTGGGATTGATATCTTCATGTAATTTTGTGTAATTAGAAAGTACAATAAAATTTGAGATGGTTGAGGTTGGAGTGATTTGGCTTCTCTAGGAATTTTTTCATACTTCTAATGTGGACCCTCTTCTGGGATGGATGGATGGATAGATAATCATGAATCGTGATCATGGTGGGATCTGTGCAAAGTGGTGTTAGGGACTCTTGTGATGAGGTGAACAAAATTCTTCTGATTTCATCCAAGAAAGAGGATTGTGAATTGGCCATTGGGCTGCCCCTTTGTTCTTCTTCTTTTCTTTTCTTTGATGCAAAAAACCAAACAGGTAATAGCAAAAGTCACATCCCCTTTCATCTAATAAAATCAATGTAATTTACCCATAAAAATTGTATAACTACTCAGTTCATCCTCACCAAAATTAAATGAAACAATTCTCAGCATTCCTCACCTAATTCATAAACCAAACATCACTTCCTCTTCATTTTTTACCATATCACTCCATCCAAACAGAGTAAGATTCACGGAACAAAATTTCATTATAACTAATTACAAATTGAGAAGAAATAGAAATCTAAAATTTATACTGGAAACTAGAAGCACAATGGGGGAGCAGTAGCAGTGTGGCAGAGCAACTGAGATTACAAATCCCATTTAGCCATTAAAGGATATTAATGTGACCAAATGAACAAAGATCTACTGGATACGTGAAATTCAGATCTTTAACAGAATCAACATTTGACTTAAAACTAAACAGAGAGTGAAGAAGAAGAATAACCCCAAAACACAACATACAATTGCAATAGAAGATTAAGATTGTGTTTGGACAGATGGATTTGAAATGTATTGAGCTCCAACTTTATAAAAAGATAAGAGAGTTGGTTATTATGGATAAATTACGAACTTTAAGGGGGAATATAGAGTAAATTAAGAAGAGAATTATGATACTAATATTGTACATTGTGATGTATCTTATTCTTAGCCAATGTAAAAAATTTATTGTCAAATTTCCATAAGCCAAGCATAGCAAGGCATGTGTGTGGACACAAAGATGATGGTATTATTATTAATGTTTTCTTGAAGAATTTGTGTTCATTTAAGTATGTTATTCCCAGGCACAGGGTCAATACATTTGGTCACTGATTCAAAGAGGAAGCTTGGACACTGTTAGACCTGTTGGAGGCTCGGGCTTAGTTTTGAAGTTATTCCTTTTTCTTTTTCTTTTTCCTTTTTTTTTTAATTCCACATATAGTTTCTATATAAAGTACATTTTGAAAAAAATTTACTCATTTTTTATAACTGCAGCTTTTTTAATATATTCATTGAAGCCTTTTAAAAAAATTAGGAGAAATTAGGTAGATTGGAGAAGTAAGAAGAAGATCAGAGGGTTTTTTTTTTTTTCATCTCTGGTGATTGGGAAGCTATTGGTGGTGACGGTACTGCTTAGTTGTTCAGCCATGGGTGATCTTAAAATGTATAGTTAAAGAATATGTGACCTGTGTAGAGGATATTGTTGCCAGAGTAAGTGGAGGACAAATTGGGTAGTTTGGAGGTCCATTTATTATTATTTTCTCTTTTTCTGGTTTAACATTTGGCTAACTGTATAAAAGAGTGATGATAATTATTTCAAAATAATGAATTTGGAAGACATTGTAGTGGCCAATTGAAGCTACATCTTTCAACTTTGATGTCGTTTGTGGTGCTAGAATTGGGATAGGTATGTTGTTATTGACATTAATTACTACCCAACATATGCGGAGATGCCATCATATGAACAATGTGTGTCGATGAGTTACCCCCCTTTTGGCTGTCGTAATGTTATCGTCTCTTATCAAAAGAACAAAACTAACACATGAGATTGTTTTGTCAGCTTTTCTTGCTAGATATCTGAAACAAGAAAGCTTCAGATTTCGATTGCTGGCTATGATCGATCATGAGAAATAAGTGGGGCAGGATGATGGGGCAGTTTATTGTTGTAACCAATTAGGAATGAGGAAAAGGAGAACCCCATTCAAGTCCGAGTATTTGAATCAAATACACATTAGAATGTCTTAACTTGTTGGTTCATTGGCTGACAGTTCAATTAGTGGAATTTACCCAAATAGCGATCATTCTATTGGTTTATGGGTTGAAGCAGTCTGTTTGCTTTTGACAGTATTATGTGGTTTTTATTGTTGTTTTGATTATGCATATGCATATTAGTTTGTGCCATGGAGATTGTACTTCTAAAATTTTCAGAAATTGTTATGACAGTTAGTTTGTCCTCTCACTTCTCAGGCATTCCTTACATACTTTTAGCAATTTTAAATAATGGCATTTTTCCAATTTCTTTATATTTTCATGTTAAATTTTCTTGCACCGTATGTACTTTGGGTTTATGTTCTGTTTCCTTTGAACGAGCTAACTGATTAAGAAGTGATCTTACCACAATGAAGTAGTGAATTTAAGAATTTAGCATAATTTTTATGTTAATACTAACAATTGATTTGCTAGAAAGTCATTTGCGTTAGACACTTGTCAAAAAGAAAAAAAAATATGTTGAAAGTATATTTGAAGTATTTTGGGTTAGACAATTGGGCTGCATGGATTGATGTATTTTGTTGGAGTTTAACAAACAATTGGAAGTAAATATATTGAAAGTACCAAACAATTATTGTCTGTGTGTTTCCTTGAGTTGACCCTGATTTTTTGAGCATCTTCTAAGTTGACCTAGAGCCTGGTGGTATGCTTGTTTAGATTTGGGCTTCTTTCAGTCATGTCGGCTAAGCAACTCCTAAGCATTAGCATGCTAATAAAAAGTATGATAGCATGCATTGCGTCCATGTGCAGATGAGAAATTAAAGATTATAATTTCAAACTTCTCCATTATTATTTATTATTTGTGCTCTGAATACTACAGGCTTTGACTCTTCAAGGGATTAAGAAAAAGCAACTGTGTGAAACTTTTTTTTTTTCTTCTTTTTCTTGTAGATGTAAGTTGGTGACAATTTAGATTTCTTGACGATGATTTTGCTCCTCCAATATCCACTTTCACATTAATGCAATAAGTGAATGTATAGTTCTTAGTAAGCAAATCCTTGACCCCATTACGCTAACGTATTTTTCTTGTATTTTATTAACAATTAATTATATTTGCATTTTTGTCTGTACATAGTCCATGAGCATAGCTCTTAGTGATGTGGATGGCTTTTATCTATCTGAAAAATTTTAAAAAATGGAGTAACGGCTACTAATTTAATCTTGATACACTATGTCACGATCCCCACGTGCGGAGCGTGTGGGTGTCCAACCGGTCATTTGTGAAAGTTGTAGAAATCATTTGTCAACTAAACTTTCAACTTTAGTGGAAGCAACGGTGATTTAAAATATATTTATTTTTATTTTTCTTAAATAATGATATTTAGGTTATTTTAAATTACATATAAAAAGTGAAATAAAATGGGACAAATAAGTTGGCTATATTTAATAAGTTATTTTAGTTTTTAACTATTTTAATAAGATATAATATTTGCATTTGGAAAGAGTTATATTTTTTTATAATTGAATGTGATGTTTGTGAGAGAAAAAGTAAAAGAATTATAGTTTTGATAAGACATTTTATCTTATTGATTATTTTAGTTAATATATATATATATATATATATATTTTAATTTATTTTTTTTGTAAATTTTAGTCCAAAAACCAAAAAAAATATCTTTTAGCTTGAAAACCAATATATATATATATATATTTTTTTATATGTAAATTTGAGCCCCAAAACCAAAAAATCTTCATAGTTGTTGGGATCTCTCAATATTTTCACAGAGAAATTTGAAATTTCTTTGTGACAAACTGAAAATGTCTCTAAATATTATTGAGGGACTTTAACTAATAAGAAAAAAAATATATTGGATCTTTCTTACTACTAAAAAATTGGATAGAGATGTTTTACTAATTTTTCCATAAAAAAATGCTAATATGTATTAATTGTGTATTGGATAGGCATTACACAAGTATAATATAAGCAAATACGTTGTTGGGTCTTTAAGGTTTAAAATTTTATGATCTTAAATTACTTTAAGGTTTCAAAATTTTTCGAATTTAAATTACTTAAGTTGGGCCAACCCAAGTTGCACATAGGCTAGTCGTTGGATTAAAATAGATAGGGCTCTAAATTTTATGCTCTAAAAATTCATGCAACGTTATTATATATCTCAAAATTCAAAAATAAATATAAACTTATAATCAAAAAATTTATAAAATATTTATATATATCATTATCATATACATTTAGCCATGTATAGTACAAGTTGAATGTTAGTATAATATAATCAAATATATTGTGGCATGTTTATAATTTTTAGACAATCAATGTTAGTGACAATGAATTTCTCTCAATTTTTCTGAATTTTATAATTTTTAGAATACATGTACCATTTTACAATTAGATAAAATCTTATTTAGTTAAGTTAAAGGGTAAAACACTAGTAAATCTCAAATTATGATATGTTACACCATTTAGTCCTAACTTTTTTTTTATAGCTTGAAAAGTCTTATGTGAATGTTAATTACGTTGGATCCTGTGTAGTTTGGAAATGGGTTGTATTTGGGAAGGGGTATTTGTGGTTTTTTCATGATGTTGGAGTTACCAAAATATCCAAAGCATACTATTGCATTTTTCCGTTTTTCCCTCCATCCCGAATAAAATGGACGATGTAGGATAGAAACTTTTGGATTTCCATACAAATGTTAGGGATTGGATCATCGTCAATCTTGATTGAGGCGTAGAAAGGGGCGATGTTGATTATGTGATATTCATCCCATAAATAACATCGCATATCACCCACCAAAACCCTAAAAAAGCTTAAAACCCCCTTTTAGCACAGTTGCGAAGGCATTTCAGCGTGGACATTGAGGGTTCTTGAATTGTGATCCACCGTTGGCCGTGACATTGGCATGTTAGCGTCGCTAATCTGCCGATATCGTTGACATTCACATCGGATAGCGAAATCGTGACCCTAGATTGCAACCAAGGCTTCACTCAACGTTAGAACCATAGAGTGGTCATGTTAAATTCGATGAAGTCGAAGCATGACAATGAGAAATGGAGGTATGTTTTGTGGCTTTTATGTTCTGATTTGCAATATTGTTGGGTCAGTGGCTGGTAAAATCGTAAGGGTTCTGATGTTGATGATCTAGTTGATGTTGATTGCTGATGTTGATGATGTAGTTGATGTTGATGATGTCGCTGATGTGGTTGATGTTGCTGATGTTGATGGTGTTGCTGATGTTGCTGATGTTAATGTTAATTATGCTGACGATGTTGGGAATCGAGACTTCAATTCCTTTGCGGTTGAAAATCTAAGAAGACTTCTTGGATGACATAGTAGGAAAAATGGCCTGAATTAGTCTAGGGTTTTCAAGAGTGATTGGGTTTGAGGACAATCCATTGCATGTGATTGGGGATTTGAGGGTTATGGTGTAGTGTTAAGAGAGCCAACAAGAGAGAGAGAGAGAGAGAGAGAGAGAGAGAGAGAGAGAGAGAGAGAGAGAGAGAGAGAGAGAAGGCTTTAGATGATTTTAAAGAAATGAGAGAGAGTGAGGGCGAGAATATATGCACACCATGACAAAATCAAAATGAAATCACAATATGGGTAAAAATGTAAACTCCATATATAATATATCAAAAATATGTATTATATCAAAAATAAAAAAGATTAAATGGTTTACGAAAAAACACTCAGGACTAACTAGAGTAACATTTACCAAAATGAGATTTATGAGTAATTTTTCTAAATTAAAATAATATTTACATTGTTTTAATGATTTCTAATAATATAACAATAGTTATGGAATTATAATCACTACCACAACAGAATCAATAATTATATAAATGACAAAAACTTAATTCAAAAGATTTTCCATTACCTTCAATGCCCATACGTTTTCCCTCGGTCTTCTATTCTTATAATAATAATTCTATGGGAAGTAAATCAATACTGATGGTTTTTGTCATGGTAATTCTATAATGTAGTCTTTTATTATTCTTTTTCCTTTACACTTTGTTTCGATCGTGAGAGGAGGTAAGAAAAAAAAATATTGTAATTTCTCACCTAAGTGAGAAAAGAAAAGAAATGTTATATTTCTCACCATTTGGATAAATAAAAGAGAAGTGAATGTGATTTCTCACCTATCTTATTTGAATAGAGTAAATAAGTAAAAGGAAAAGAAAGTGTTTTAATTCATTTTACCAAAATAACCTTTCGTATTAATAAATTGTGTTTTTTCGTAAGGGTAGTTTTGGTATTTTAAACAAGTTTCATTAAACCTAATTCTTTTCTCAGCAAATATCACAACTTTTGATGAGAAACAAAACACAAGTTTGGTGAGAATCCATCTCACCATCTCTCACAATTTTTCAAATTACTTAACCATCCAAACAAGTGAAGGATTTTCAATTCTCAGAAATTTTTTTCTTTTCTCATCGAACTCCTTCATCCAAACAGAGTGTTAAACTCTTCTTTAATCTTTGATAGGTAAATCACTACCCATGTTTCAGTCTTCTACTATTCTTTGATCTTGAGAGGCTATGCAACTTCTTTTTTTTATGATGTTAGATTTAGAACTCTTTTATTATGTTAGATTTATATCATTTTCTTTTATGCTGTCAGATTTTTAAGATTTATAACTTATTAGTACATTATTGGTATATCATTATTTTTTATGATTGATTTTTCTTTACATTTTTCTCACAATTATGTCTTCATTATATTTGTTTTAACTGAATTATTATTTTGAAATTTTTAAGAATGAATCAAATCTGTATTCATGGATGGAATGGAACAAGTTACTGATGCGGTGCAAGTTACAACAATAAAACATTCGCTACATGGTAATATTTTTATTAATATTTTGCTTCAATGGAAGACCAAAATGTTTTTATTAATATTTTTATTTAGACATTCCCATGCATTTTGTTTTCAAGCAAAACACAAACTTTAAACCTAAACACTTCTATGCACGGCTAATAACTTTATTATTAAAAATACATTTTATTTTAAAACAAAATTTTCTTAAACCCGTGCTATGCATTAAGTATAAATATTAATAAAAATATTTTGATTGCTATGAATTTAATGTAAATATTAGTAAAAATATTTTGGTTTTCCATTAAAACAAATATTAACAAATTTTTTCTAGAACCTTAACCGTGCTTAACACCAATTTATTATCTTCCCAAAAATATATTTTGATAATATGTAAATAATTAAAAATAATTTTATTAAAGTTTTTAGTAATAATTTTATTAATTTTTTATTTAGATTTTGGTAATCAACATTTCATCACACATCAAGATATTTCCGAAACAAATGTAATGCATCTGTAGTCTAACCAAATTGAACAGGATACTAATGTGGCAGAAGTTACAAGTTACAACAATAGCACATTGGCTATGATGCCAACCTAGTTGAGATTGATTTGGTTCGCTAGGATGCTTTTTGCACTCATCCTTACCTTCTTTTTTATTGATGTATGTAATTATCTTATAATTCATCAATAAAGTTCCTTTTTCTTTGATGATGAGCACAAAAAAAAAAAAAAAAAAAAAACAATAGCACATTGGCTAAATGGTAATATTTTATTAATATTTTGCTTGGAAAATCAACATTACTTTTCTATAGTTCCATTCCGATTCAATTTCTTTTCAAGCAAAACACAAATATTAAATCTAGCATGGCTAATAATTTTGATTACAATCTATAATTTATATTATTATTAGAAGAGAATGAAAACAATTATTTTTTGAAATAGATTTAAGATTAATATTATTTTTTAATGGAAATTTTAAAAGAATCCATTATATTATAGAATTATTTTGCGATGCACACAAACAAAAGTTTAAGGGAAAAATTACTTGTAGGGACTAAATAATTTTAGACAAAAATTCTTTTTTCACATATCACTATGACAAGAGTTTATTTATGGACAAAAATAATTTTCAAGGACCAAACATTTTTATTGGAAAAAATGTTATTGTTGTTATACATTTAGTAATGAATTACTATTTTTTTTGTTTGTTTAAATATTATAAGAACTAAATTATTTTATCCCTAAAAATATATTTTTTAATGAGATTTTTAAAATTTTATCACTAAAATATATTTACTTGGTTCTTGATAATTGAGAATAATTTAGTGTTTTTTTAAAAAAAAACTTCGCGCAACTATTTTTTTTATTTTTGGCAATCGATAAATTTGGCACTTAAAACTATTATATGCTCGATGCACATTATAACATTTTCAAGTCATAATGAAATAAATCATAATGAACCATTATTACATTATTATCTAGATTGATCCATATTTAATTTTGAAATAATTTAATACTTTAATTTGTCAACAATTTATTATTAGTCAATATTTCACACTATTTTAAATTTCTTTTGTCCTCATGTGCTACACAATAATTTTTTATTTTATTTTATGACAATATTAAAAAACACTAATAATATAAATGTAGGGGGATGCACCAATAAATCCCAAATTAATAACTTATACACTGTTTAGTCCTAAAAGTTTTCTTATAGACTAAAAGGTCCCATTACAATGTTTCAAACATCAGATTAATGTTTCGAACATTAGATTTCGAACATCAGATTAATGTTTCAAACATTAGATTGATGTGCAAATGGGACTAAATGGAGCATAAGAAAACTTTTAGGACTAAATGGTTCAACTTTTCAGAAAATAGGACTTATGGGTAAATTTTCCATAAATGTATTAGTCGAGCATAACATAGACATTACACTTATATATATATATATATATATAAGCATTGCTCTTCAGGCTAAAAAATTAGACTCATTTCCTCGATCGAATAATGTGGTACTCTATTAAAATATCTAAGTAAACTCTCTCCCTCATTTATTTTCTAATCATCAATCACTTGTCGCAATTAAAAAGTTGCAAATACATAAGTAGCCAATCCTTATCTCTCACTAATCCAAAAAAAAAATTTCTAATTTCTACCGCAAATTAATAATGCTTATTGAATGCTGATATGGCCACGTGATATGAAGTGATTATTTGGTGGTCGTAAAGCATTACTCCACACTACTTATCACTTGACAAGTGTCAAGTTCTCCTACAATCCTAACAAAAATATATATATATATATTGAGTCTCAAAACTTTAACCAATCAATAACAATAATAACAGGGTAAGTCACAATGTGAATTTGCCGCCAGACTACTATAACTTCGTTTGGAATAAACTTTTTTAACGTGACTTTTTAGTTTTTTTTTATTATTATTATTATTATTATTATTATTATTATTATTATTATTATTGTGGCTATTTTAGTTTGTTTAAAAAAGTTTCTTTTGGAATAAATTTTTAGTTTTTTCTAATTTTGTGAGAGAAAAACTGAAATAATTATGAATTAAATGTAACATTTTATCTTATTAACTTTTTAATTTATTTTATGTTTTAATGGGCTAAATTAGTCTCAACCATCTCCCCACACCAGGCCTATTTGGTCATCAATCTCAGACTTAGGGGTGTTTGGGAAGTCAAAAATTATATTTTTTTGATAAAAATTTACAAAAAAACAAAATAAATTAAAATAATTAATAAGATATAATATCACATTAAATCTATAATCATTTTACTTTTTTTCTTACACTACAACAAAACTAACTATTAACGGTATTATGTTTACGGCATGCATTAAATGCATGTCGTAGTTAGTCAATTCTACGACATTTTTTTTGTTCAAGTCGTTAACGTTTTGTCAATAACAACATATATACAATGTAAGTCGTTAATTCATCTATTTATAACATACAAAAGTATGCCGTAAAAAATATATGTTTTCATGACTTATAAAAATATGTCGTCAAATATTTACACTTAAGACGACATACATTTCACGTTGTAAGATATGAAAACTTTACACGACATGCTAATGAATGTCGTGAAAGCTTCTTTAAAATAATTAAAAAAAAATTCAATCCGATTTTTTTATGACATGGAAAAGTATGCCGTAAAAAATGTATATTTTCACGGTGTACAAAAATATGTTATAAAATATTTGCACTCATGACAATATACATTTCATGTCGTAAAATATTAAATTTATATTTTTTTGAATTTAGTGATTTTTTTAGAAAATTAAAAAATATTTTCCTTCTAAGTATATGAAAATTATTTGAATTTAAAAAGTAAAAAAAAAATTTATTTAAAAACTTACGCCACACTCCCTCTCATTTTAGATCCATACTTGTTTTTATAGCGATTCCGGTTTTGACCCAACCTTTGTTGTATTCCGGACTCGAGTTTTGTGGCTTAGTATTGCATCCATGTCTTGTTTTCCTCCTTTACCTCTTTGAATTTGAGTTTTGAAACTTGTTGGGCGTGTTTGGAACAGGTTGGTTGTTAGTTGGTTTTGATTGTTGTTGCCCAGATTTTGTGTACTTTGCTTGAGCGAGGCTTGTGAAATTTGCTTCTTCGCTCGAGCAAGCTTTCTTGCGCTCAAGCGAGGATTGAGAGTCCTCAGGTTTCTTTTCCAGGCGCAAAATTTCTCAGAAGGTTGAGGTCTTCGCTCAAGCAAGGCTTCGTGCGCTCGAGCGAGCTTGTGTGTCTGTAAAACCTCTGAAGCTTTGCATTTTGCGCTCGAGCGATGTTTCTTGTGCTCAAGCGAGGTCACTTGTTGTGTCTGGTCACTCGAGCGACAACTCATTCGCTCAAGCGAGCCTCGCGTATAACAGTTTGCAGCTGGGCCATTTTACATCACTTTTTGATTTCATTTCTTCCCACAACCCTAATCTGGCTCCCCCTCTCTCTAAAAATCCAACTTCTCTCTATAAATCCCTTAGAATCTAAGAGTTTCTACTCCATCTCCTTTGAGAAAAAGGTGGAGCATCTTGTGGGCTTCCTCTTGATCCGAACAAAACTGAATTTGGACATTTTTGAAGTTCTTCATCATCTCCTTTGAGCTTCTCCACTTAAGGTAGGGATATTCTACTCTTTAATATGGGTTTTAACCTAGGTATTTATCATTTTGTATAAATGGTGGAATTTGGGAAGATTTGGGGGAAGCTAGTGTTTGGGTCCAAAACTTAAAAGAAGGGTTTCCATTTTGGGTTCCATGAATACATATTTGGAGTATTGAATAGGAGGTTACATGGGTTAAAATGATGAAATTTGGCCTGGGGTTTGATATTTGGAAAAAGGGGAAAGATTGCCCTAATTGGTGTTAAATAATTATTTTTGTGTAAATAATGAAATTGACATGAGAATTATGAAATTGGAAGGGTGTATAAATGAATGGTGTAGTTGGATTTGTTAAATCACTCATCTATGGAAATTTGATAAATTATTTGTTTGATAAATTATGTATCTGTTTAGAAATATCTATTTTGGGCTATCGGTGGAGGATAGTTATGATTGTTGTAGAAACTGCATGAGGATTAGGTAAATTGAAACTAATCATTTGAATTAGCCAGAAGTATGAGCCGAATCCATCACACGTGTTGGATTGAACCGACCTAGAAATAGATAAGGATGCCACGTATGAAGAGAGATCGGTGAGAGTCTTGGATAGACGTGACCAAGTCTTACGAGGCAAGACGATTCCCTTAGTCAAGGTATTGTGGAAACATCACGGGGTTGAGGAAGCAACATGGGAGCATGAATTGGAAGTCCAAGAAAAATATCTAGACTTATTTGTTGATGTTTAAGAATATGTTGGATTTTAGTTTTTGTTTAAGAACTATAAGGGCATTGTATGTGTTTTGAGATTATGAAAGTATTGTAAATGTTGAGTATGTTTCGGAAATACAAGTTAAATTTGAACATTGCATATGTTATTTAAGTTTTGGAAATGTAAACTTGTTATAAACATTGAATATGTTTTGAAAACATGAGAGATATGTATTGAAATTTGCTAAATCTTCGGAATATGCATATTGGTAAAATATATTGGGTTATGTATATACTGTGAATTTGTTCTCTCGTGAAGAGATGAAATGACCGGTGAGTGGGTCGTAATGGTGAGTGTTAAATTGTAATCATGTTGAAAATTGAATAATCTTGATTCTGAGAACTTGTACGAAAATTTCGGGGACGAAATTCTTTAAGGGGGGAGGTTATAACGATCCAGGTTTTTACCCCGATCTTTATTGTGTTCCGGACTCGGGTTCCGTGATTGTATATTGTTGTCCATGTCTTGTTTCCCTCATTTAATTCTTTGAAATTGAGTTTTGGGTCATGTTGGGTAAGTTTGGAACAGGTTGGTGGTGAGTTGGTACAAATGGTTGCTGCACAGGTTTTGGCTTCTTCGCTCGAGCAAGGCTTTTTGCGCTCGAGCGAGCCTTGGGTATTTGTTTCTTCGCTCGAGCGAGGGTTCTTGCGCTCGAGCGAGAATCTAGGGTCTTTAGGTTTCTTTTTCAGACGCAGCTTTCACTCGAGTAAGCCTTCTTGCGCTCGAGCGAGACTTGTGTATTTGTTCCTTCACTCGAGCGAGAACTCTTGCGCTCGAGCGTGCATCTGCGTTGGTAGCAGACCTGAAGCTTTGCATTCTACGCTCGAGCGACGCTTCTTGCGCTTGAGCGAGTCTACTGTTGTGTCTGGTCGCTCGAGCGATGACTCTTTCGTTCGAGCGAGCACTGTGTATATCAGTTCGCAGCAGCATGATTTTATATCACTTTTTGATCTCCTTTTCACTCAAAACCCTAGATCGACTGTCTCTCTCTCTCTACAAACCCAACTTCTCTCTACATACCTCTTTGAATCTAAGGGCTTTTACTCTACTTCCCTTGTCAAAGAGATAAAGTATCGCGTGGGCTCCCCTTTGATCCAAAAAAGTTCAAGTTTGGAGCATCTTCAAGTTTCTCCTTTTTCCTCTTTGAGCTTCTCCATTTGAGGTAAGGGCATTCTACTCTTTAATATGAGTTTTAACCTAGATATTTGTCATTTTGTATAAATGGTAGAACTTGGGAGTGATTTGGGTAAAGTGAAGATTTGAGCTTTAAACTAAAGAGGGGTTTCTTGTTGGCTTGTAAAATAACCTTGGGGGTTTATGTATGAGGTTCCTTATTGTTGAAATGGTGAGATGTATACCTATGGGTTGATGTCTTGGAATAGGGGAAATATTGCCCTAAGTTGAGTTAAAATAACTATTTATGTAAATAATGAAATTGGTTTGGGAATTATGGAATTGGGGGAATATGTGATTGAATGATGTAGTTAGATTTGATAAATCACACACCTATGAAAAGTTGATAATTTATCTGTTCAAAGATTTAATTATCTATTTAGAAATATCTGTTTTGGGCTATCAGTGGAGGATAGTTATGATTGTTGTAGAAACTACATGAGAATTAGGAGGATTGAAACTAATCAATTGAATTATGTCATTGAATATGACGGTGTAATTAAACCATTGAATATGTGTTTTGATTAGCTATTGTATACAACAAAGTGTTTAAATACATTGTATATGTATTGTTGTTTGGGAGGAGATAGGGGATGAACTCCATTGATAATTAAGTTGGCCGGAGTGTCCAGGGTGAAAGTCCCGAAATCTTATATATATTTGGGTGCCGGTTCCTTCAGATGTGATTCCGTAAAATGGCAATAAATTAGAAGTCTTGAATAATGTTTGTTATTCAAGTGTCGATAAATAAGTTGTAGTCTCGTTTTGAATTGTTTAGATAATAATGAATTATGTCAATGGACTGACTTGGATAAATGAATAGAAACGGAAATGAATTGAAGTATTGGCTATCTATATTGAAAACTTTTGGGAAGAACATGTGTTGACTAAGAACATTGCACATTTATCGAATGCTGATATTTTAGTTAATTCTCATATATTGTTTAGCATATCTCTACTGGGCTTTGGCCCACCCTACTTGGGACACCATTTTTCAGGTACAGGTGACATGCCGCCTCCAAGGACATAGCTTGGGTGGTTTAAGGGTTGAAGGCTCCATTTTGTTATTTTTGCTTTGTGTTAAGTGTAAATCCAAGCCGAGGGCTTTATATGTAAAGAGTTAGAACTCTTCTTTTGTTGTAATCAAGTGTTAACTTGGAGAGCTGTAAGCTCATAGGGCATTTATTTTATTGTTCTAGACTAAAGTTACATGCTATAGTTTCAAGATGAACGTTTATGAAAGTGTAATACATGTGATATCTTTTGTAATTTAAACTCTGATGAATGAAAATGTAATATTTCTATTATGTCTCTAGATCTGATGAATGGTTAATTTGTATAATATTTTGAGGGTGCGACAACTTGGTATCAGAGCGTACCGGGTTTGAATACTTTGGGTACATGGGAAGTGGTTAGTACCACAATGGATTTGTCTCACTTGTTAGAGACTTAAGTATGACGTTATGTGTTTATATAATGACATGTTTATGTGACTATATGGGTATGAGATTTAGTTTCTAGGATATTGATCAGGTCTATGGGTTTCTGGGAGTCCCGTTGGAAAGGCACTTGATCACTGCCATTTCTGACTAGAACTCTAGCAATGCCACGGGACGGTCATTATCCGGAAATGAAATTCATATGTGCTTACATGATTACATGCTTACGTGGAGTGAATTATAATTGTCCATCGTATTAGGACGTGAGTGAGATAGCTTCGGTACATTTGCAAATGTGCAAATTTCTTTTATTACCTTTATTAGGATGTCAGGACGTGGTCGTGGTGGTAGGCGTGGTAGGCCTAGGAGGCATGAGATGCCTATACCGAATGAAATTTCAGCGCAGGAGGAGGGAGTTAGTCTGGCCAACGTGGCTGAACCAGTAGATCAACAGGCCATGGACGCCTTAGCCTGTGAAATGGTCGGAGCATTGAGGGAATTTATGGATATTCTCAAGGCTGAGAATCAAGTCCAAGCCCATGTAGCTGAAGTGAGACCTTTTTTTCTGAAGAGGGAGTTCTTTCGGTCGTATCTGGACGAGTTTTTGGGTGACTCTAAAGAGCCACTGAAGGCTGATGAGTGGTTGGAATAGATGACGACAACGTTCGTCCTTTCAGCTGAAGGGAGACGCGGGTTAGTGGTGGAAGTATGCGCGGGGCGCATTGGAAGGACTTAGGAGGCTTTTGTTGACGCCTTCCAAAAGAAGTTTTTGCCTCCCACTGTTAGGGAGGAGTTGAGGGACCAGTTTTGTCAGCTCAAGCAGCTGAATACACTAGTGGCTGAGTTTGAAGCCACTTTCACTAGGTTATTGAGGTTTGCACCAAAGTTAGTGGCGACCAAGGAGCGTCGCTGTTTGGAGTTCAAGAAGAAATTGAGGACCGGACTCAAGTTTTGAGTGGCCGGGTCCATGATTAGGGAGTATGGGCGCTTGTGGAGGTTGTAGCCCATCTTGAGACTATTATGCATGTAGAGGATGAAGGGCTCCAGAAAGAGTTAGGATGGTCGGGGGGACAGTAAGAGACAGAGGGGTTCTAACCCTCAGCAGTCCCAAGGAGTACATTCGAGATCTACTTTTCTAGTGTCGAGTTCGGGTTCTATGAGAGGTGGTTAGGGAGATATCACCTGTTACAAATGTGGTCTGCTGAGCCATAAGTCTTTAGCTTGCCCAGAGAGAGGAATAGGGCAGAGCAGCTTCATCATCGGCCCGTTCTCAGGGCCAGAATCAGGGTAGAGGCTAGCCGCTTACTTGTTATCAGTGTGGGCAGGCGGGGCACTTGAAGAGGTTTTGCTCGCAGTTGGATGGCACGCCTGGTGCGTCTGGTTCTAGACAGACACAGAGTTACCAGCCAGTTTAGTCGGTACAGGCCTCAAAGGCCAATTATGGAGCCTCCTTGGCTCAGTCAGTGCAGCAGTCTTATGCTCCGAGAGGTGAGTAGGTAGATTAGAGACCTTCAGGGCGCGTGTATACTGTTACAGCGCCAAATCTTGTACCAGCTCCGTCTGTTGTGAGAGGTACCTTTTTGTTTTGCAACTTGGTTGCTAATGTGTTAATTGATATCGGTGCATCCCATTCCTATATATCCTTCTGCAATGAGCCTCAAAACTTTAACCAATCAATAACAATAATAACAAGGTAAGTCACAATGTGAATTTGCCGCCAGACTACTATAACTTCGTTTCTTCGTTTGTTTAAAAAAGTTTCGTTTGGAATAAATTTTTAGTTTTTTCTAATTTTGTGAGAGAAAAACTGAAATAATTATGATTTAAAAGTAACATTTTAACTTTTTAATTTATTTTATGTTTTAACGGGCTAAATTAGTCTCAACCATCTCCCCACACCGAGCCTATTTACTCATCAATCTCTCAGACTTAGGGGTGTTTGGGAAGTCAAAAATTATATTTTTTTGATTAAAATTTACAAAAAGACAAAATAAATTGAAATAATTAATAAGACATAATATCACATTAAATCTATAATCATTTTACTTTTTTTCTTATACTACAACAAAACTAACTATTTACGGCATTATGTTTACGGCATGCATTACGTAGTTAGTCAATTCAACGACATTTTTTTTTGTTCAAGTCGTTAATGTTTTGTCAATAACAACATATATACAATGTAAGTCGTTAATTCATATATTTATAACATATAAAAGTATGCCGTAAAAAATATATATTTTCACGACTTATAAAAATATGTTGTAAAATATTTGCACTTAAAACGACATACATTTCATGTTGTACAATAAGGTAACTTTATACGACATGCTAATGAATGTCGTGAAAACTTCTTTAAAAAAAAAAAATTCAATCTGATTTTTTTATGACATGCAAAAGTATTCCATAAAAAATATATATTTTCACGGTATACAAAAATATGTTATAAAATATTTGTACTTAAGACAATATACATTTCATGTCGTAAAAAATTAAATTATATATTTTTTTGAATTTAGTGATTTTTTTAGAAAATTAAAAAATATTTTCCTTCTAAGTATATGAAAATTATTTGAATTTAAAAAGTAAAAAAAATTATTTAAAAACTTACGCCACACTCCCTCTCATTTTAGTTCCATACCTGTTTTGGTCTCAAACCCTCTCATTCTCTAGAGAAATTATATTTTAATTATAAATAATAAAAACAAAATTCTAGACATTTTTAAATATTTATAAATTTTTAGTAGATGTGAGAAATTTTTGTTTTTATTTCCAATAAACTAGAAATTCTAGTTATAATCTAGATTTTTTTTAATACACAAATAATTTATAAATTTATCCTTAAATCCTTTTGTCGAATGCGTCGAATGTATGTCGCAGTTAGTACATTTTACGTGTAACGCCCTCAAAATATTGTACAAATCAACCATTCATAAGATCTAGAGACATAATAGAAATGTTATATTTTCATTCATCAGAGTTAATATTACAAAAGATATCACATGCATTACACTTTCATAAATGTTCAACTTGAAACTATAGCATGTGACTCTAGCTTAGAACAACAAAATAAATGCCCTAAGGGCTTACATCTTTCTAAGACTTTCGTCTTTGATGCTGAGCATCTCAAACGTCTTCGTCATCTATTCCAACCACTCATCAGCCTTCAGTGGCTCCTTAGCGTCACCCAAAAACTTATCTGGATTCGACCGGAAAAACCCTCTCTTCGAAAAAGATGGCCCAGCTTCAGCGACATGGACCTAGACTTGGTTCTCAGCTTTGAGAATGTCCATAGATTCCCTCAATGCTCCTGCCATTTCACGGGCTAAGATGCCTATGGCCTGTTGACCTACTGGCTCGGCTACGTTGGCCTGACCAACTCTCTCCTCCTGCGCCGGAATTTCATCCGGTATAGGCATCTTGTGCCTCCTATGCCTACCACGCCTACCGCCACGACCTCGTCCTGACATCCTAATGAAGGTAACAAAGAGATTAGCACATTTACAAATGTGCCGAAGTTATCTTACTCGCGTCCTAATACAATGGACAATTGTAATTCACTCCACGTAAACATATAATTACATAAACACATACGAATTTCGTTTCCGGATAATGACTGTCCCGTGGCGTTGCTAGAGTTCCAGTTAGAAACGGTAGTGATCAAGTGCCTTTTCAACAGGACTCTTAGAAATCCATAGACCCGATCAACATCCTAGAAACTAAATCTCATACCCATATAGTCACATAAACATGTTATCATATAAGCACATAACATCATACATAAGTCTCTAACAAGCGAAACAAATTCATTGTACTAACCACTTCCCACGTACCCAAAGTTTTCAAACCCGGAACGCTCTGATACCAAGTTGTAACACCCTCAAAATATTTTACAAATCAACCATTCATAAGATTTAGAGACATAATAGAAATATTATATTTTCATTCATCAGAGTTAATATTACAAAAGATATCACATGCATTACACTTTCATAAATGTTCAACTCGAAACTATAGCATGTAACTCTAGTTTAGAACAACAAAATAAATACCCTAAGGGCTTACATCTTTCCAAGACTTCGCTTGGTTCCAACGAAAGAAAAGTCTAGTAGTCCCTATACAAGTAAAACCCTCGGCTTGAATAAACATTCAACTCAAAACGAAATCACAAAAGTGGAGCCCTCAGCCCCTAAGCCTCTAAAGCTATGTCCTTGGCATGTCACCTGTACCTGAAAATGGTTTCCCAAGTAGGGTGAGCCAAAGCCTAGTAGAGATATGCTAAACCATATATGAGAATTAACTAAAATATGAGCATCAAATAAATGTGCAACATTCTTAACCAACACATAATCTTTTCAAGGTCATTCAATATAGATAACCAATATCTCAATTCATTTCCATTCTACCATCTCGGGTAAATCAATTAGCCAAATTCATTATTATCAAGCAACCAATATGAGACTACAACTCAATGGTTCACAATTCAATACGTTCATCAAATTCAACACTTCTATTTCTTGCCATTTTACGGAACCACGTCTGAGGGAACCGACACCCATAAATATATAAGATTTCAGGACTTTCACTCTGGACACTTCGGCCAACTTAATTATCAATGGAGTTTATCCCTATCTCCTCTCAAACAATGGAGTACATCCCCTATCTCCTCCCAAACAAAGATACATATACAATGTATTTAAACACGTTGTCATATACAATGACCAATCAAATCACATATTCAATGGTTTAATCTAACCGTCATATTCAATGACATAATCCAATTGATTAGTTTCAATTCACCTAATCCGCATGCAGTTTCTACAACAATCATAGCTATCCTCCACCGATAGCCCAAAGCAGACATTTCTAAACAGATAAATAAATCTAACAAACAGATAATTTATCATATTTTCCATACATGAGTGATTTATCAAATCCAACTACACAACTCACTCGTGCATTCTTCCAATTTCATATTTCTCATAACAATTTCATTATTTATACCAATAATTTATTTAACTCATACTAGGGTAGATCTCTCAATTTTCAAACATCAACCCCCAAGACTCAATTTCATCATCTATATAAAAATAACTCCATTTTCAAGACCTCACATACACATATGGATCCCCAAATAGAAAACCCCTCTTTCAAAAATTCAAACCCAAACCCTAACTTCACCCAAATCTTCGCAAATCCCACCATTTATACAAAATGACAAATATCTAGGTTAAAATCCATATTAAAGGGTAGAATATCTCTATCTCAAGCTTAGATGAGAGAGAAGAGAGAAAGCTCAAAAGTCGGTGGTGACGAAACCACGTTTTGCTCCGATCAAAACGAAGCCCTTGACAAGCTCTACACTTAATCTCAAAGGAGTAAGGTGAAAAGATCACTCTAGGTGAGTAGATCTAGAGATTTAAGTAAAAAAATTTGAGTTTTAGAGAGAGAAGAGAGAAATCACAGTTTAAGAGGAAAATGGGTGGAAAATCATGAAAGAAAAATGGTTTGGGCCTATTTATAGTAGTAAGAAATAGCCCTAAGGTCAAATAAAATAATAGGTCCAAAAACCCTCTTAGATAGGGCCCATTCGGACCTCAACAATCTGAAAAAAAAAACACGCAGGGGTCGACCATTCGGGCATGGGGGTCGACCCTTAGGTAGAAAACACAATCTGCACAAGCAAGGGGGGTCGACCCTTAGACAGGAGGGGATCGACTCTATTTTCCAGCAATTAACACATAGACATAAAGAGGGTCGACCCTCCCCAGTCTGGTGTCTACCATATTTTCCAGCAACTAACACATAGACATAAGAGGGTCGACCTTCCCCAGTCTGGTGTTTACCCTATTTTCCAGCAACACTTCCAGGAATTTCACCAACAGGTAAGGGTCGACTATTAGGAAGGCTGGTGTCGACTCTAGAATAGAATTTCTAAGTCTCCAAGGGACTTTTGACAAGAACAAGTGCGAACAACCAAACCCAACAAATTTAAATCGGATTATACTTCTCCAAAACCAACCCATAACAACACCAAAGGTTTTCAAAATAAAAATAAAGGATTCGAATACACTTTCCCATAAGTTTTGAAGGATATAGGTGCTACACTATGACATTTTTTTTTTTGCAAGTCATTAATTCATATATTTGTGTGGCATGCAAAAGTATGCCATAAAAAATGTATATTTTCACGGCTAACAAAAATATATTATAAAATATTTGCACTTAAGACGACATACATTTCATGTCAAAAACTATTTTAACTTTACACGGCATGCATTAGCACGCCGTGAAAACTTCTACTAAAAAAATTTTAATCTGATTTTTTTATGGCATACAAAAGTATGCCATAAAAAAATATATTTTCACGTCATACAAATATTTCCATTTAAGACGACATACATTTTATGTTGTAAAATATTATACATTTACACGGCATACATTAGTATGTCGTGAAAACTTCAATTAAACAAAGTTTCAATCTGATATTTTTTTAAAATTAAAAAAAAAAAAAAAGTTAACAATTTCCAACCAAGTTTTTCACTTTAAAGTTTCCTAATTGATGACAATGTAAAAAATAATTTATAGCGTAATTTTTGTTTTACTTAATATTTTACTCTCTATTCACATGGTGTCATATCTTGTAAGTTCCACACACTATTTGAGTAGTGAGTAAAATATTAAATATTAAATAAAAAATTTGATTAACTTAACATTAATCTTTAAGTGGTCACATTTTCTATTATTGAATTTGTAATCCAACCCTTCAATTGAATAAAAACTGCATCTCTTAAAATAATGGGAGAAACGTTTTATATACATTTATATTTATTTGGGTTAATTACACTTTTCACCTCTATCATTTGATCTAAATTTTAATTTAATTCCTATAGTTTTAAAGTGAATAATTTGATCCATATAATTTGAGTTTAATATCAATTTTGTCATTATGTCCAAATTAAAGATTTAACTTGATTATTTTGGAACACTTGTCAATTTTCTAAGATATATATAGATAGAATTAAAAAAAATTTAGACAAAAAAAATTAAATTAAAGTATGAATTGTCCATATAGTTCTAGAATTTACATCTCACCCCTGAAGTTTAAAATTTTATAACAAATGATCCATTTTATTAATAAATTATAAAGTTAATTAACAATTTTTAATGATATTAAAAATTTATTTTAAATAATAATTCAAATAATTTTATTATTATAGCAGTTAATTTTTATTTTTTTAATTAATTTTATTAAATAAAAATAAGAATAAAAAAGTATATGAGGGAATATTATTGGGGATTCTTTGTTACTTGAGCGAGAGACTCTCTCTCTCTCTCTCTCTCTCTCTCTCTCTCCTCGTCGTCCTCCTCCTCCAAAACCCTAGAAAAAGAACCAAACCTTCAAATCCCCTATAGATCTTCATACATTCTTTGCATTTGAGATGAAAGTAACATAGATCTTGGATTCACACAAGCAGACGAGCACCACCATCGACCACCATCAGCCGCTGCCACTCCGAGCTTGGAGTTCGATTCCGAGCTTGGAGTTCAATTCTGACTCTAAGCCCCTTCCACGGATTCGATTAATTTGGTGTTTGCATATCTATTCGATTAATTCGATTCGAAGCCTTGAATTTATGTGTTCGATTCTCCTCTCTCATCTCTCTTTGATTTTGATTTCTAGGGTTTTCATGCCCTTATTGAATGTGTTTTCACTTCTGTGATTGCTCGTTTTGGGATTGAACAAAAAGGACCTCTTTGCGATCGCTTCAGTCAAAGTCTACTTGGAAGAACGTTTTCACGGTACCTTCTCTCTCTCTCTAGCTCTTGCTTTCTGGTTTTTACATGCTGATTTTCGCTTGCATTTCGAGATTTCTATGATTTTGCGGTGGTTTAGTAGAATGAATTGATGTTGAATTTGATATTCCTTGCTGAAGATTGACATTATGATTACGCTTGTGTTGTCGATCTGATGATCTGAACTTAACTGTTGTGATAGACTTTAATGCTTTAACTGAATTTAACGCTTGTGTTGACAATACAGTGATTGTTGCTCAATCAACCACTGTATTGTATTTGGAGTACTGTAACATCCAACCCAGTTGTTCTATAAACCTACCTTGTTTAAAAAAACTGACTCTGAGTGAATCCAAGATCAGAGACAATGTTTTCAAGAAAATAATTCAAAAGCTGCCCATTGATTGAGTACTTGTGTGTTGAGTTCTGTAAAATCTTGCAACACATTGAGGTTTCAATTCCAAACCTCAAGTCCTTGAGGCCAGGGAGGTCGCATGCCCCCTGAGTTTTTCATATTTACACCATTTCCCTTATATTGTGGATTTTTTCTTTTCTTTTCAATGATGTGTAATATGTGCCCCTTCTGCCTTGAATTTCTGACTCCGCTACTGATAGTTCATGTAGACTTTTTCGTCCATTCTATATTTTTTGGTAAGACTATACAAACACAAATTATAGAGAATTAATGATATGGTTTAATTAGGGCCATTCATTTCAAAATAAATCAACTCTTACAATAATTTGGGAAGTAAAGTGTACAGAAAATTGTGTGTGGTAGGGATCATATCCAAATAAATTTGGAACACAGCATTCCTTAGGTCCTTAATTTCCATAAGAGCAATGATATAAAGAATTCACATATAGAATTATGTGATTTTTACGTTGTGTTTAGATCATAATTGTATTTGGAACATAGATTTGTGTAAGAATTTACAAAAAGAAGGAAAAAAATGGAGAAAAAAATTTAAACTTATATTTCATTCACATTATGCTTACTTATTTTCTTCTATTTTTTAATTTTTTACCCAAATTTATAAATAATTTTTCCTGGAGAATTGAGTTAAAACGTGCTCCCTCCACTACATGCTTTGAAGCATTTGAAGTTAGAGATAATAAGTGCATCATCAACCACTTGTTCAACAATTGTGGATGGCTTGGTTTGGATTTTTCCTGGTTTAGAGACCCTAACCGTAAAGTTTGCTTCTACCAATAAGCTCATTAAGGTAAGGAAATATAACCTCTTGCGTACAGGACAAACTTCATTTGATGGAGTGCTTAGTCATTTGTTTTGTTAATTATAGTTCTTCCAACATTTTTCGGAGAATGTATACAGAGCCTTGTCAGCTAGCACAATTGGGTTTTGTTAATTACAGTTCTTCCAACATTTCTCATGTTCAATACAGAAGACAATCTTGCTTTTTGACATTGTTCTGTGATATCTTTCAGGTCCTATTACTTTTTGCTGTCTTGTATGATGTTTCATTTTAGAGTAGATTTTTTTAGAGATTTGCTTAAGTTTTTGTGAAACTTGATGAAGATAAGGGAAGGATTGTGCAACGAAAGAGAGAACAGGATTTGAGAAATATACTGCAATGCACAAAACACCGCTGTGTTCTCTGTCACTATTAGATGGGAATTAACCACTAGTACATTTATGTATTGAAGATGAGGGTTTCTCCTCTGTTTGGGTACCCACTTATTGGAGAGGCATATTTCTTCTTGTTTGCACAAAATGACTTGAGCAGGTGTCTAGGTGATATTGTCTGGCTTAATGTTCCAAGCCAGTTTGTCAATGACATTTGAAGTGAATTAACCTATAATTCATGGCGGTGATTGAAATTTCTCATTGATGGTTCAATGAAAGTATTAGAGCTAGCTAGAACAGGATAACATTTTCCATTCTACTTTCTTTTCAACCTGTTCCTACATTATCTTTGGAAGCACCATCGATCTTTTACAAGCCATTTCTTCCCCCAATATTTTAAATTAACTACTTGATGTGTCGTGCTCTACCAAACTTCCTTTAAGCCTTCAATCAGTGGCATATCTTTTCTCCTTGCAGCTTAATGGATTGTCTATCTAGGAATTGTCTGAATGCAATCTTGCCCTTATTCGTGACAATTGCATAACTCAAAGCCCATATTGCTTGTGTCACAGGGATGTTGAGGTTTTTTCTATTTATAGGCACCAATATCGAAAAGTTAAACTAATCTTTCTTCACTCAACTTCATTTTTTATTTATTTATTTTTATTTATTGTATCTCATTCACGTTAGCTTAATTGTAAATAGAATTTGCATGGATTAGGATATAAAGTATAGCTGAAATATTGTCCTTTCTTTTATAATCATTTTTGTGGAATGGTTGGTTGGCTGCTTGTTAGTTTGTTGATGTAAAACACAGGTCAATCTCAAGAAAACGTTATACTATAATGTTGTAAATGTATATATCAAATACTATTTGGTCCTGAATTTCTCCATTATTCATTTCACAAATTGTTTGTCATTGTCTTTAATATTAATTTTCTTTGTTTAGGAAGGACTGTGATGGATCAAAACAAATACAGATGGGGTTTAAGAGTCGGTCCAATCTGGTTTTGTTTTCTTTATTCTCAGTTGTAACTTTTTACGGCATATAAAATTATGTCATGAAAAGTGTAATAATTTATGACATGCAAGAAAATGCCGTAAAAGATTATATACGTCATATAAAGTATGTCATAAATATATTAAAATGACCTTCTACGGCATACAAAATTATGTCGTGAAAAGTGATGATTTATAACATGCAATAAAATACTGTAAAATATTATATACAGTATACAAAGTATGCAATAAATATATTAAAAATAAATTTTTACGGCATGCAAAATTATGTCATGGAAAGTATGATGATTTATGGCATGACAAAAATATCGTAAAAAATTATATACGACATACAAAGTATGTCATTAATATTTAATTAATTACTCTTTACAACTTAACCTGCATCTCGTAAATGATGCTCAACTTTCTACGGCATGTCATATAACGTTATTTGTGTGCATGCCGTGAAAGAGTTTTTACGGCATCCATTGCAAGCCGTAAAAATTCAATTTTGTTGTAATGTTACAAACATCACATTCGATTATAAAAAAAATACATTCCTCTTCCCAAATATAAATATTTTAATCTACTAAAATAGTCAAAAATTAAAGTAACATACTAAAATAGATAATTTTTTAGAGTAATGTTAGAAACTTCAAAAGTTCTATCAAAATTTCTATCAAATGTCTTATATAGGTGTAGGACTCATACCATGTGGGTCCAGCATTCATGTAAGACATTTAATAAAAATTTTAGTAGAATTTTTAAAATCTCTAACATTTTTGAACTTTTTAAATCAGACCTGAGTTGTGGGAATTTAAATAAAAAAATAAATGCATGGACAAATATAATTTGTTAAAAAATTATCATAGCTATAATAATGAGTACGTGCTACATCGCTAGTTGTTGCAGTACTTGGAGGTTTTAAAAAGTACATACTTTCAATATGAAAAAGAGATCAACAAATCTATTAAAGGATAAACCAATGAACCAAAGAAATTACCGTCCAAAGTTGACGTCTCATGGTGGTTGATTTCTTGTCCTAGTGGAGATGTTCCGATTATCCTCAACATCATAAAAGAGAGGATAATTATAGAAGATACTTGGGAGTTTATACGGAACAAACCACCACAAAGATTTGTTTCAAGATTCCCTCCAACAAACTATCATAAATTCAATATTGGAGTTATTGAACAAGATGTAGAAATTTTGACTTGTGCTTTACTACGGAATGAAAACTTGGGGTAGTTAGATATCAGTATAGTAACAAGGGCAAGATAGATATCAAGAAAGCCCAATTGAAGGTATTCATCGAGGGCATGTTAATGGTGCTCTCTCACAAGGAGAGTGAGATTAGTTTGTTGATTGTAGAGATGACGGACAAAGAAGTGATCAAGCAAATAAATTCAAATATGCTGCTTGATTTTAGCTTGTTTGATAAGCTTCAGGATGTATTTTATATTGAATATTATTTTATTACTATTATTTTCATTAATATCATGTTATTTATTGAGTTTTATTTGTTTTACAGTTTGGGAAACTGTTTAAAACGTTGTTTCAAGGATGTGGAACTGGTATGGGTTCCTCGATAGATAAACAAGGTTGCTGAAAAAGCTTCCACAAATGTTAAAGCAACTTTTTGGTCTTCTAAGGTCTTGGATGTAGAGATCGTAGCCATAAATGACATTCTTGACAATGACAAAGGAATGTTGGTAGCATATGATGTTGATGAATAGAGCAAGCTGCAGTTATATCTCTGTTGGTCTCCTCTGAAATTGGAGCTGAAAGTAGAAAATACCTTCTAAATGAAGCTCAAGCAACCTTAACTGTTCATTTTGTTAGTTTATATGTTTGCATTATATATAGTAAAAAATTTCCATCGATTCGATAATCAATATCATATGATTTCAGCCGTTTCAAAATCGGATATAAAAAAAAAAAAGAACAGTTAAGGTTGCTTGAAACGGCTAAACAAATCCGATTTTGAAACGGTTGAAATCATATGATTTTGATTATCGAATTGATGTAAATTTTTTACTATATATAATGCAAACATATAAACTAACAAAATGAACAGTTAAGGTTGCTTGAGTTTCATTTAGAAGGTAACTTCTATTTCCAGCTCCAATTTCAGAGGTGACCAAGGGAGATATAACTGCAGCTTGCTCTATTCATCAACATCATATGCTACCAGCATTCCTTTGTCATTGTCAAGAATGTCATTTATGGCTACGATCTCTGCATCCAAGATCTTAGAAGACCAAAAAGTTGCTTTAACATGTGTGGAAGCTTTTTCAGCAGCCTTGTTTATCTATCGAGGAACCCATACCAGTTCCACATCCTTGAAACAACGTTTTAAACAGTTTGCCAAACTGTAAAATAAATAAGACTCAATAAATAACATGATATTAATGAAAATAATAGTTATAAAATAATATTCAATATAAAATACTTACTGAAACTTATCAAACAAGGGAGAATCAACTAGCATATCCGAATTTATTTGCTTGACCACTTCTTTATCCGTCATCTCTACAATCAACAAACTAATCTCACTTTCCTTGTGAGAGAGCACCATTAACATGCCCTCGATGAATACCTCCAATTGGGCTTTCTTGATATCTATCTTGCCCTTGTTACTATACTGATAGCTAACTACCCCCAAGTTTTCATCCCGTAGTAAAGCACAAGTCAAAATTTCTCTATCTTGTTCAATAACTCCAATATTGAGTTTATGATGGTTTGTTGGAGGGAATCTTGAAACAAATCTTTGTGGTGGTTTGTTCCGTATAAACTCCCAAGTATCTTCTATAATTATCCTCTCTTTTATGATATTGAGGATAATCGGAATATCTCCACTAGGACAAGAAATCAGCCACCGTGAGATGTCAGTCTTGGACAGTAATTTTTTTGGTTCATTGGTTTGTGCTTCAATAGATTTGTTGATCTCTTTTTCATATTGGAAGTATGTACTTTTTAAAATCTCCAAGTATTGCACAAAAAAAATAAATAAATTAAACAACCCAAAGCTACATGAAAAAATTATGATGCACAATATCATCTTAATAGCAAACAAACCAATAAAAGATACTTCGGCACTATAAGCTCCAAGTACTTCTTGTACTCTATTTACATCAATAAAATTTCTTTTGCCAATAAAAAAAACAACATATTTGATGTTTCTTTTGCCAATTTATCTTCAAATCAAAATTTATATTTGATGACCTCATCAAATTGTTGAGCCGGCTTAGCCGGCAAGAGTATATCTTGTGAGTGATAATGCAACAAATGTTTGCCCGTATTGCAAAAGATCTAGTAATCATGTTCTGCTTTTGTGTTATGGAGTATGACAGGCATGGTCTGACTTGTTAAATTGGTGGAATCTTTAGTGGGTTCCACCTGGGATAGTTGAAGGTGTGCTCTAGTGGTGGTTTGGAGTTAAGCTTGGCAAAATGGAATTGAAAATTTGGAGAGCTTTAGCTGCTATTTTGTTATGGTTAGTTCAGAAACTCAGGAACGATTGTGTGTGTGCTCAGTTTAGTAGTGAGGAGTTGAGTGAAGTTGTGAAGACTAGAATTGCTCTTCGTACAAAATCCTATTTAAAGGGGCTGCCTTATTCAGCTCAGGATCTGATCTCTAATCTCAGTCAGGTTAGGTAGTGCATTGATGGAGGATTTAGAGGAGAGGGAATTGCTTAGTGGCTATTACTAGTTTGTTGGTTTGCTTGATGGCTGCTCTTGCTTATTGGTTGCTTCTGTTGTTGTTGTTTGTTTTAGCCTCTATTTTTGGTTGTCTCCTTTGTTTGTTGGTCTCTCACCAACTTTGGGCAGGAGCGAGCAAATGATTGGGTGATATTCTTAGTATCAACCTAGTTGGGATTTGAAATTCCATTTTGATGCTTTTTGCTCTTGCCTTCTTTTTTATTGATGTATACTCATCTGTATTGTATGTTTATTTTATTCAATAATTTTTTTTTATGAGGAAAAAAGAAAAGTTGTATGAACATTAACAGAAAAGCAAAAGTCACAAACTAGATCTTGTTCAAATTAATGCCTCGGTACTTTGGCAGTATCTTCGCTCCCTAGAGCAGCCATGCAATATCTAAGGCCACCTGTTCTTTTGACATTTGTCACAGAGCGTCGAATAAACACATATCATATACATAATCAATCAATACATAAATTTAATGTATTATTCCAATCGTCATATTCGATGACATATTCAATTGATTAGTTTTAGTTCCCCTAATCATCATTTATTGTCTACAACAATCAAGACTATCCTCCACCGATAGCCCAAAGCAGTTATTTTTAAATAGATAATAAATGCCTCAATAGATATATATAATTCCAACATTTTCAAAACGAGCGATTAATAAATCCAACTCCACCATTCTATCTCATATTATACCAATTTTATTATTTCCAACTCAATTTCATGATTCCATGATAAATGTCATTAATTACACTAATGACCCAAATATGCCCAAACATGGCATTTTTTCCATTTTTCCCAATATTGACCCAAAGGTTCAAATATTATCAGCAACATCAATAACCTCCTTTTTAGACCCAAAACACATAAGTTTGAATCAAAAGAACAAAACCCTACTTTCCAACATGACACATTACAAACCCTAACTTCCCAAACCAAACCATTTATACAAAAAGCCCTACATTTAGGTTAAAGATCATAAAGATGAGTAGGAATCCCTACCTCAAATTCGGAGCTCAAAGGAAGAAGATGTAGAAATCTCGAAGTGCTCCAAAGCAAGAAATTTTCGGATCAAAATGTAGCCCTCGACAAACTCAACACTTTTTACAAAGGCCAAAGGGTAGAAAGTTACTTCTACTAGATCAAACCCTAGAGAGAAGGTAGAGTTTTAGAGTGAGGTGGTCTCCAATGGTGGTTTTCGAAAAGTAAGAGAGAGAAAGGAAATCGAAAAGTGATCCAAAAAGGTGAAACTCGGACTGATATAAAGGTCTCCCCGCTCGAGCGTCAGACACAGACTTACGCTCGAGCATGAAAAGCGTCGCTCGAGCGTCGATTGCACACCTGCAGAAGTTTTGCAGGCGATGGTCCCCGCTCGAACGTCGAACTTCCCGCTCGAGCGAATGAACAAAATCAAAGGTCACGCTCGAGCGTCAAAACTCTCGCTCGAGCGTCCGAAGACCTGCAGAGAAAAAATACTGGGAGATGGAAATTCACGCTCGAGCGTCAAAACACCCGCTTGAGCGGAGAAGCAACAACAAAGGCCCTGCTCGAGCGTCAGAAGCCTCGCTCGAGCGTGAAGGCCAAATTCTGGGCATCAACTTTTGGTTTCAAAGCACAACCAACCTGTTTCAAACCTGCCCAACACAACCCAAGACTCAAATACAAAGAGTAAAGGATGGAAATAAGAATGAGGCAACAACACATCCACGGAACCGAGTCCGCAATAAATAAAGAGAGGAAAAACCGGGATCGCTATATTTGTGATGTCCCCCCTTGCTCGTTTTCGTCATCTCTGAAAGACAGCTTTGATTGAAGAGCTTGCTCTAGAGAACTTGAGGGAGTCTTCTTGTTGATCCTTTGTTCATGAATCTCAAGTGTGCCCATCATCTCATCAGTGGTCATGGCACTGAGATCCTTAGATTCTTCTATTGCTACTACAACTACATGCTCGAACTTGGGACTGAGTGATCGTAGAATCTTCTCTATCACTTGAAGAGATTCCATTTTCTCTCCATATCTTCTTATCTGACTAACAATGGTCAATTTTTTGTTGAAGACTCAGAAATTTACTCATTTTCATTCACGTGCAGCATCTCGAATTCGCCACGTAACACCTGGAGTCGAACTCTGACCGTCTTTTCAATTCCACGATGTGAATTGCGAAGAATACTCCATGCCTCTTTAGAGGTTGCTGCTGCTGAAATCTTCTCAAAGCTTGACTCATCAATGCCTTGATAGAGTAGATACAAGGCCTTTTTATCTCTCTTCCTTGAATCTTTTAACGCCATCTTCTGAGCTTCATTTAAATTTCCTTCATCTTCGAGAGTAGCTGGCTTGTCATATCCTCAATCCACTGACTCCCACAAATCTTGTGAGGCTAGTAGGACTGGTATTTGAATAATCCAATTTTCATAGTTCTCCTTGTTGAGTTTTGGAAACTAGGGTTGAAAGAAATTGTTTGTGTTGGCCATTGGTTGATTTTAAGAAATCTGCAAATTTTCAGGATGTAATTTGCAAATTCTGACCATACAAATGTGTACGGAATATTCCAAATAGCTGGAAAGCACTATTGGATCACCAAAAGCGGACTTCAAACAACTTAGATCTAGCAAAAATAATTGAACGGTTTAGATCGACTGAATTTGGAACTCCTGAGAAGCACCGGATAATTTCTCCGGATCAGCTGACGTCAGCGTGACGTCAATGCTTGGCGGCGTGGCTCGGCTCGGTCTGCGGCATGGCGGCATGGCTTGGCTCAGCTTGTGGCTTGGCTTGGCTTGGCTTGTGGCTTGGCTCAACTTAATGGCTCAGATTGACGTCAGCGATGATGTTGTCAATGACGTTAGCTTCTGGATACAGATCTGGATCCGGGCTAATGGATTGGATCATACGTCAGGCGGGTCGAACTGTGCAAATCAGGGCGAAGAAGACATGTGGCAGCGCGTGGTGACGGTATTGATGGCGTGTGTAGCGCGTGCGGTCTCTGTTGGACTCGGTTTTCAAAGTGGTTTTTTTCAGTGTGATCGTCTCAATGAGAACTACACACTGGTGTGATCAAAACATGATTTCAACAACTTTGATTTCTGGGCAAAATTTGAAACGATGCTCTGTTCTACAGTTTTTTTTGAAAAAACAGGCCCTCCTAGTGCTCTGATACCACTCTTGGTGAGAGTGGGGTGCGAACCACTTATGATGGTTTACAAAAACAAATACCAAAGAGAAGATTTATAATCTAAAACAGATTTATTTCATACATTGAGGAGGAGAAAAAACACACTCTTACTCTCTAACTCTCTTCTTTCTCCCACACTGTCACAACTCAAACCCGCCCCTAACAGTTTGGTCCATGACCGGCCCGTACTTAGGCCTCAAACCAAAATTTCAATAATATGCGTCTGACAACGGGGCCTGAAGCGGAAGTAAATAAATTACAGAACGTCCATTGAGCAGTGCTTATATGCCAAGATTTAAACACACACAATTTATACATATATACATATATAAGTCCATGTCATGTAGGTATATGCAAGGAGTTCGCAATCAAAAATTTACATATTACTCATGAGTTTAACAAATACCACCAAAAACTAGACAAAACATGTGGCATCTAAAGAAACAGACAAAAAAGCTTCAATTGTGGAGCTTAACACAACAGACCCACCAAAAAGGGCTCCTGAAGCTGATCTAGGGCTGTCCTTCAAGCTAATCACCTACATGAACATATGTAAAAACGAAATGAGTAAGACTCCGTGAATAATAATAATGTATAGAGGTTCAGGTGAATAAGCATATGTCTTGGAGAATATTTATCTAACGTTTACATGTCCCGTTCATCATATTCCAAAATGGCCAATGTAATGCACAACGACCTTGGGCCCAACATAATACATAACGGCCTCGGGTCCAACATAATATCAAACGGCCTCGGGCCCAACAATATACCAAACGGCCTCGGGCCCAATAGAGTACAAAACGGCCTTAGGCCCAATAAAGTACTCATATATAACGAAACATAACAACTTTAGGTCCTTTTATTATGCCATTACTCATGTTTATATCATTGCTCAGTCATTTCCATTCACTTAAATTTATTTAACGTGTGCCACTCACGAGCAAAAGTAGATAAATCATTGCACCATTTATCCCAAATATGCTATTTGCAATCACAATGTAATAACCATAGTACAATTTATCCCGAATGGGCTAAATACAACTAAGGTACGTAATTCATAAACAGGAATATAGAAATAAATACATAAATCGTTACACTACTATTACTCACAGTGGTTTAGGCAAGCAGCGGTCTCTTTCTGCAAGTGACCTATACGTAGCACTAGGGGTGAGCAGCGGATATACCGATCCGCCAAAACCGACCGAACCGAACCGATCCGTCGCATTTTGGACGGATGCGTGATGATGAGCGGACGGTTGCGGATTGATTTTCTCCAATCCGCCAATTTGGCGGACGGATGGCGGATTTGATATTTTTTGGCCGCAACCGAACCGCCGAACCGCCAAATCGCGAGCACCTGTAGTAATTTATAAGACTTTGTATTTTCAATTTGTTTAAATATTATGTTTGTGTTTTCAATTGAAAAAGAGTTTAAATATTCTATTGAAAAAAAGTTTTCAACTTGAATATATTTTTGAATTGAAAAAAATAAACATATTATTCATCTATATTTTTTAGTTTTTAAATCTAACTCTAAAAATAATAAATAAAAAATATGATATATGCTGGTTGGTTTTTGTTTTCAAAAACATATGTAGATGTAACAATATAGAGACATTCAATCTCTACTACTGCTCTGTTTATGGTTTTGGTGGTTTGAATTGTTATTATATTTTAAGAATCACAGATTGTAATACTTTATAGGGATGAATCATGCTGTAATTGTAATATGTGGATGAAGCATACAGTGATCGTGATATTCTAAAGTTTCAAACTTTCTTTCTTTGGATAAGGCATACAGTGATTGTAATACTTTTTTAAGTCATTGACTGTAATACTTTTTTTTTCTTTTTTTTTAAGGAAGTGCACAAGTTGAATTATGTTGAAAATTTATAAAATTTTAAACCGCCAAACCGATTCGCATCCATCCGCCAAACCGCCAATCCGCTCAATCCACATCCGCCGGATTGGCGGACGAATGCGGATTGATTTTCTTCAATCCGCCAATCTGGCGGACGGATGGCGGATTGGAGGTTTCGTGGCCGCAACCGACCCGCGCCCACCCCTACGTAGCACACATACACAAACGGATAAATAATGCCTTCTTTCCTTAGTTTATGTCTTTAATCTTTTGTTCGAGTTTTTTTACCTCTTATTTACTTCCAAGTATTTTAGAGGGATCAGATAAACACATTAACGGTTTCAAAGGGTCAAAAAGAGGTAACAAAAGTGGACAGAATTGTTCCCAATTCCCGCACATGCGGAGAGGTGTGTCGCACATGCCGCCCGCATGTGCCTTTATTTCAGAATGCCAGAGTTGTTTCCTCTGTTTTCCGCACGTGCGGCTGTGGCTCCCGCACGTGCGGCTGTGGGCTCCGCACGTGCAGTCTTGAGCTCTGTTTGAGCACTCCGAAAATCCAATAAATTCAAGCTTCCTAAACTCAATTCCAAGGTTCAATTCAAGCAAATTCATTTCAAAAACATAATATATGATCGTGGTAAACATAAATCTCAAGTTCAATTAGATCATAACTCATTCATTTCATTTCTTGATCTTTTCATAGTTTATACAAACATTCTTCATATATATATATATGCATGAGCTCAAAGCATGCAAAGATGCAAGACTAAAATTAACAAAAGGCAATTGCTCATAATCTAAGTCAATACAACTCAAAACATAAGAATCAACTCTTTAATGAATTGAATCCAAAGATCACATGCTCAATTTCATGAATATATCCAACCAAGACTATAATACATAAACCCTAACTTCAATGAGTGCAAAGCTTCATCTTAAGACCTGATTCTAACCAATTTAAGAAAGATTAAGAGAAATGTAATGGATTTTCACTTACTTTGAACTATATTCTTGATTCTCCCTTATAATTTCTCAAGGCTACAAGCTTTAATTTGTGCTCTCTTCTTCTCTCTTTTCTCTTCTCTTCTTTCTCTCTCTTGGGTGACTCTCCAGATTTTTCCATTCCCCCAAAATGAGAGAAGATGAGCTCAAAAGGGGCTTTTAGTACATATATATGTATATGGCTAAACATGCTTGCCAAACACACCTTCGCGAATCAGACTGAATCGATTTTCAATTAAACCTCTTAAAAGGGTTCTAAAATTCCCATTAGCACACTCATGTACTCAAATTCGGTCTCTGTACTCATTAAAGTCGTTAATTTCAGTTTTCTAGCCTAATGAAGGTAATTAATTCGTTACGAATCAAATTTTTACAAAACTCCACATAATGTCCTAAAAATCATGCTAATCATAATAGTAAAGTCAATTTTGGTTTATCGCACCTTTAAAGTCCTCAATTTGCAGTCCAAAGGTCACAATTTTAACAGATTTCTTTTTAACCGACATACATTAATTGAGAAACATGTAATTTACTCATTAAAATATGGAATTTCACATCAAGCACACAATCACACGTACAATCGCTCATATAATGAGGGAATTAAAGCATATGGAGCATTTTAAAAAGTCGGGTTATTACACACACATTGATCTCTACAATACATAGGCTATTTATAGATAAATTAGATAATGTGAAACCATTAAATGCAAATGCAGCTAAGGCTGTGAATTTCAAATGGTTTCAACAACTTGTTGAAAAACTTGATTTTAGCCTCCATACTTCTACTCTTAGGCCGGTGGAAAAAAGTCATGATAGGTGGTGATGAAGCAAGATTACTCCACAACAACTGTTACTCCCAAATTCATTGGACTATTGTGTCCCATGGGGGGGTTGGGACACTAATGGAGGGATAAAGGGATATGAGATTAGGTGGTGAAATAATCATTTTGACCTTTTACTATTTAATTATGTGTTATATTTAGTAAAATTTAATAAAATTTAAATGTCTCAATTTAAAAATAAAATATTTTTATTTAATTTTTATTGATTTTTTTATTTATTTAATTTTTTAAAATAATTTTTTATAGATATTTTATTGACGTTTTATTTTAAAATTTTGTTTATATTTTATTTAATTTCATTATTTAAATTTTAATAGAAGTTTTATTTAATTTCATTATTTAATTATTATTATTTTTAAAAATAAAATTATTTAAAATTTTAATTAAAAAAAACATATATTTTTATTGATATTTTATTTATTTAATTTGTTTAATTTTTTTAAAATAAATTTGTTTAATTGTGTAAAAAATAAAATAAAACAAATTTTTATTTAATCTAGTTAAAAATAATTAAAAAGGGTAAAATAGTCATTTGAACATTTATCCTTCTCTATAATATCCCAAACAAACATAAAATTCATATCATGTCCAACCAAATAGTCTCTAATCCCATGACCAAACAAACATGAGATACAAATGCAGTCCAACCAAATAGTCAGAAGATAAACAGACACACCCTTTGACCATTATGAATGGAATGTTATGCCATTTGGTTTAAAAAATGCTCCATCTGAATTTCATAATATTATGAATGATATTTTTATTCCTTATTCCGAATTTACTATATGTTATATAGATGATGTTATTGTATATTCTTCATTTATTGAACAACATATTAAAATCTCAATATTTTTAAGAATGTTATTATTAAAAATGGATTTGTTGCTTTCTCATCAAAAATGAAACTTTTTCAAACAAAAGTCAGATTTCTAGGTTACAATATTTATAATGGCACGATTGTGACGATCGGGTGTATGATTTGCTCCTTATCCTTTTGTTTTCATTGGGTTTGAAGTGTCCGGAAGTTTTGTTCTCAAACAAATACCTATTCTTGTTTCTTCAGTGATTGATTTTCACTTGTTCCGGAGAGTGCGAGGTCAGGTCCAAAGTGCCTCAAATTGAGAGGAGAGAAATTCTGGGTTGGAGAACCAAGGCCGCACGTGCGAGAGAGGGGGGCAACACATGCTGGAAGTGAGGCTGCACGTGCGGGATTCAGGGGAATGTTTGGGTTGCACACTGTCTAATATGCAGGTGCGGAGGCTAGTACGGCGGAGGAGTGTCGCATGTGCGGGGATACGTGCCGCACGTGCAGGAAGCAAGCTCCACATGTGCGGGGGCACGTGCCGTACATGTGTGACGGGTCCAGTATGAGAAACCCTGTTTTTTTTTCTCTTTTGGGCTGAATGTATATCACATTTTAACATTTCTCTCACTCTAAAATTCATTTTTCTCCTCCTCTCTAAAAACCTTCACTAAACACTCAAAAACTTTGATTTTTTATAATCCATGAGGCTTTGATCTATCTTCTTTCACAAACGTTGGAGAGCAACACAAGAACCTCACTTTATACGGTGGAGATTGAGTTTGGGGCATTTTGATTTCTAGGGTTTCATCTTCTCCTCTTCATCAAAACTAGAGGTAGGGACTTCTTGAGTTATATATACATGTTTTGCATTATTGATGTTGATCTAAGGGCTCTCTTGAAGTTATTATGTTGGTTTTGATTTTATGGCTAAAAAATGTAGAGATTTTCAAAAGTAAGCTTCAAAAATTTTAAATTCTTTTAAGATAGCATCTGGAGGGTTGAAATTGTTTTAGGAAAGAAAAAGATATGTTCTTGAGGGCCTCTTTCAAGTGTTTGTGTGTGTGCTGTTTCGAAAGAGGAAAACCTAGAATTTTGTGGGGGTTTCTTGAATAAAAGAAGATGAGAGTTTTATGGGTGATAATATATGTATATATATATACTCATGTTGGTGTGCCATGATAAGTAAAGAAAGCGGAGGTTTTCCTTGTTTAATTACAAATGCATATATATAGATAGTGATGTTGGGCTTCTCTACTCATGAAAATTGTTGAGATTGGAGAGTGTTTGTTTAGATTTCACAAATAGTTTGAAATGATGAAAATAACAGAAGTGCATAGATTGTGGATATGTTGTTGTATTAGTGATAATTGGTAGCAAACCTTGGGCTACTTGTAACGCCCCGAAATAATCCAATATAAATATAATACATCAACCCAAGATCATTAAATAATGACCCCGATACACAAGAGATACCAGAAGGTCGTAATCACCATATTCTATTACAAACTTCAAATGTTTATACAAAAGTAATCTCACATGCGAATACACCTTCATTGAAGGCTAGTACATGAATCTATAGCATGTGAAATCATTAAACCAGAATGAGTAAGGGCCCTCAAGGGCTTACAAATTCCAAGGCATGAGCCTGGTTGCACCAAAATGATCCATCGGACCCATACATATTAGCCCTTGGCTTTACAAAAAATTTACAACAAAATAAAGAGCAATCTACTCTTCACCAAAACATATCCACGCCCTCAGTTAGGTGGGATCACCACATCTTTACCTGCACCAAATCCCATAGGGGTGAGCAATAAGTCCAGTAGAGAATCCTTAACAAGTATATAGATTTATGTGAGGTATCTAATATTGAATGCATATGCGAGTGCCATGCGATGCCATTTCAAAAATAATCACATGCTATGCTTTTCTTGACAAACACCATGATTTTCATTAACATTTTGTAATCTTATCAATTTTTCAAACATCCAATTTTAATCATAAGGGGCAGTAAATACGACTCAGGTAATCTCTAGGTTGATGTCTGCAAGTAGGCTTAACAAGCAATACCAATAACCCCACTTTATCGGTTGCTAACCGGAAGGGAAGTGGTACCTCCTCCGCTCGTGTTTTCGGTCTTTCACCCCGGACACTCAGGCTAACTTATCCATTCCATCTACACCTCCTAACCGGACTTACCAACATATTTACCCCATGCACAATTTCGTTGTTCTTATTACAGTACCTTTTTCTTTCATGAAGTAAATATCTTCAATTTAAATCCACAATGCATAATGATGAATTGAATGAGTATGCAATGCAATGATTCCCCATACCTCATGGCATTTCTTCATTTTCAATATTTCTACAATAATATCAACAATCACATTTCTCATTCCCTTCATTCAATGTTCTCTCACAAGATAACCACATGTCATCAACACATAACTACAATTTCTCATCATGTATAATTCTCAACAATGTGATATATTCAAGACTACATGTGATGTTTTCAAATATTAGTTTCCAATGTTTACAATTCTCACTAGCCATGGTGCATAACAATTCGCCACTTCACAACAATACATTTTCAAGTGTTTAGCAATAATGTTAAAATAACATCTCATTTCTCATACATCAAGTAATTTGCTATTTTGCTAAACATGTGGTGAAAATTCACTCTCATTCATTCTCTTGACACAAAACCATAAAGAAACCCTTAGACATGTTCACATTTTTCCAAAATCCCCAATTTTCTAGGTTTTTCCACAAAAACCCTAACAATGTTCATCTCTTTTATAAAATCTCATCATATACTTCAATCTCAACCCATGTTGTGCAAAATTTCAAGAAAAGTCTTTAAAAGAACACAAGATAGAGTTTGCCCTACAAAATCATCAATTTTCTTGAGCCCCCAAAACCCTTTTTGGAAATAGTAAGAGAAGCTCACAAAATCAATTCAAAACTTACATAAACATGTATATAACTCAAAGGAAACCCTACCTCAATGTTTGATAAAGAAATAGAGATGAACCCTAACTTTGATGAAAGATCCTTCAACTCTCACTACACCATGAAGAGCCGTAGCTTTTGATCTCCAAAGCTTGAGAGGGAGAGATGATGGTGATGATGAATCTTGATCCAAAGGATGGCTAAATCAAAGAGTTTTAGGGTTAGAGGAGGTTTTCTAGAGAGAAGGGGAAGAAAAATAAGGTTTAGAGTGAGATAGAAAAGCCCTAAAAGTGATATAAATTTGGCCAAAAGATATACAAAAAACAAAGATTCGGACTGCCCCCGTCCTGCACGTGCAGAGCCTCCTTCTCGCACGTGCAGCCATCCACTCCCGCACCTAGTCATGCACCTGCAGATATTGCAGTGTGCTGAGCCGCAACTCCCCTGAATTCTGCACGTGCGGCCTAGCCTCCCGCACGTGTGGCCCTTCCCGCACGTGTGGCCCATGTCGCACGTGTGGCCCACGGCCCCCGCACATGCGGCTAGCCAACCAGTCTAGAAATTTTTCTTTGTTTTGACTCCCGACACACCGGACCGACTTCACACCCTCCGAACCAAGTGAAACCCAACACCGGACCAAACAAGAGCGAGAACTTTATTTAGAGAACTATTTCTAGACGTTTCAAGCCCAACGAAAATAAAAGAAGGACGGAGCGAAGAAAGAAAGAAGGAAAAAGAAAAAGAAAGAGAAGAAAGAAGGAAGATCCGATCGTCACGCTACTTGTGAAATAGCATTGCAAGGAGAAAAGGAAATTTGATCATTATTGTATAATGTTGATATTATGTTGGAAGTGGACAACTATGGCATTACATACTTATTCAATTGGTTATTATAAGATTTTTATTTAGCTTTGGCATGTTGTATAGACATTCCTAACATCTATTGTTGCAAGTGTTGAGTTGAGATTTGAAACCATTTACTTTGATAAAGAAATGATATGAAATGATATTACTGAAATGTTTATGGGGTAAATACGTTGGTAAGCCTGATAGGAGGTGTAGATCAAAAACATGTGCGGAGGAGGTACTACTTCCCTTCCAGTTAGCAACTGGTAAAGTGGGGTTATTGGTAGTACTTGTTGAGCCTACTTGCAGACACTAACCTAGGGATTACCTGAGTCGTATTTACCGCCCCTATTGAATAAAATTGCAAGTTTCGGAATTGCTGAGATTTCAATTATAGATGAAAATGGTGATTTTCAAGAAGAGCATGTAAAAGAGATTTTCATTAAACTGGCATTGCATGGCATTTGCATTCAATATTGGAAAATTTTGCATAACTGTATATACTTTGTAAGGATTTTCTACTATAGCGATCCTGGTTTCACCCCGACCATTATTGTATTTCGAACTCGGGTTCTGTGATTGTTTGTTGTTGCCTAGGTCTTGTTTCCTTCCTTTTTCTCTTTGTATTTGAGTTTGGGACTTATTGGGTGAGTTTGGATCAGGTTGGTTGTGAGTTGGTACAAAAGGTTGTTGCCCAGGATTTGGCTTCTTCGCTCGAGCGAGCTTTGGGTATTTCCTTCTTCGCTCGAGTTATGGTTCTTGCGCTCGAGCGAGCTTTTTGTGGTGTCTCTTCGGTCGAGCGAGCACTCTTACGTTCGAGTGTGCGTCTGCGTCTCTGTAAGACCTGAAGGTTGGTATTCTTCGCTCGAGCGAGCTTTCTTGCGCTCGAGCGAGCTTTCTTGCACTCGAGCGAGCCCTATGTTATGTGGTTCTTGCGCTCGAGCGTGCTTCGGCGTTGTAGACCTGAAGCTTTGCATTGTTCGCTCGAGCGACGCTTCCTGTGCTCAAGCGAGGTTCTTTTGTGTCTGGTCGCTTAAGCGACAACTCCTTCGCTCGAGCGAGATCTGTATATATCAGTTCGCAGCAGCGTGATTTTTATCACTTTTTCATCTCATTTTCACTCCAAAACCTAAATCCGGCTGTCTCCCTCTCTAAACTCTCTCTACAAATACACCTTGATCTTGGGTCTCTCTACCCTAGTCCCTTTGTTAAAAAGGTAGAGTATTGTGTGGGCTTCATTTTGATTCGAAGAAATTCAAGTCTGAAGCATCTTCAAGTTTCACTCTTCATCTCCTTTGAGCTTCTCCGTTTGAGGTAGGGATCCACTGCACTTGTTTATGATTTTTAACCTAGGTATTTGTTGTTACGAATATATGGTGAGATTTGTGGTGTTTAGAGAAAACCTAAGGTTTAGGTTCAATTTTTGAAAGAGGGGTTTTTATGTATTGTTGTATATTTGACCATGGGGTTGGGATATGACGTGGTTTTTTTGTTTAAATAGGTGAATTTGACCTTTGGGTTAGTATTGGAGAAAGGGAGAAATTTGCCCTAATATGAGCTAAATAATTATTTGGTATAAAAAATGGAATTGGTATGAGAAATATGAAACTGGGAAGATGTGTGAATGAATGGTGTAGTTAGATTTGGTTAATCATACACCTATGGAAATTTTGGCAAGTTATCTGTTTGATAGATTTGTTTATCGGTTTAGAAATATCTGTTCTGGGCTATCGGTGGAGGACAGCAATGATTATTGTAGAAACTGCATGTGAATTAGGTGAATTGAAACCTGTCGTTTAAATTTACCTCATTGAATATGATGGTATGATTGAGATGTTAAATTTGTGTCATAGATAGTCATTGTATATGACGATGCTTTTAATACATTGCATATGTATCATTGTTTGGGAGGAGATAGGGGGTGGACTCCATTTAAAATTAAGTTGGTCGGAGTGTCTAGGGTGAAAGTCCCGAAACCTTGCATATATGGGTGCCGGTTCCCTCGGATGAAAATTTCGTAAAATGGCAAATCATGATATCTTGTGCATATATGGGTGCCGGTTCCCTCGGATTAAAATTTCGTAAAATGGCAAAACTTCATATCTTGTGCATATATGGGTGCCGGTTCCCTCGGTTGAAAATTCCGTTAAATGAAAAAATTGAAGTGTTTGAATAATAGTAGCATTGAGTTATGAAGTACTGAGTTGCTGTCTCATTTTGGATTGTTTAGATAACAATAAGCTTGTCTCATGAATTGACTCGAAATTAACTGAATTAATAAGAATTGAATAGATGGAAATGGAATTGAGATAAGGGTATCAGTATTGAATGATTATGGAAAGAATGGGAGTTGGTTATGAGTGTGGAACATTTATCTAGCACATGTATCTTAGCTAAACCTCATATATGGTGTTAGTCTCTTTACTGGGTTTTGGCTCACCCTACGTGGGAAACCATTTTCAGGTACCAGTGTCATGCTCCTTCCAAGGACGTAGCTTGAGAAGGCTTAGGAGCTAGAGACTCTATTATGTTATTTGTTGTTTGATTGTTTAAATGTTTATTCAAGCCAAGGGCTTTACATGTATTGAGCTTATGACTCTCTTTTGTTGTAACCAAGTAATGTCTTGGAAAGATGTATGCCCAAAGGGCATTCGCTTATGTTGAACTCTTTTGTATTTCTACTTCATGTAATGAAAGGATTACTTACACTCTGATTTATGTAACTGTTATTTATGCTGTTGTGGATCACATCTGTGGTATATTTTTTTGGGGGCCTTACAACTTGGTATCAGAGTGTACCGGGTTTAAATACTTTGGGTACGTGGGAAGTGGTTAGTACCACAATTGGTTTGTCTCGCTTGTTAGAGACTTAAGTATGAGATTATGTGCTTATATTATAACATGTTTTTGTGACTATATGAGTATGTAATTTAGTTTCTAGGATGTTGATCGGGTCCATGGGTTCCTGGGAGTCTTGTTAGAAAGGCACTTGATCACTGCCGTTTCTAATTGGAACTCTAGCAATGCCACGGGACGGTCATTCTCCGAAAATGAAATTCGTATGTGTTTATGTGATTATGTGCTTATGTGGAGTGATTTATTATTATCCAATATGTGAGAACGCGAATGAGTTAGCTTCGACGTATTTGTGAATGTACTAATATCTTTGGGTTACCCTTATTCGGATGTCTAGACAAGGATATAACAATTTCCGTCATTCCACACGGGAAGAGTTGCAGAAATAGTTTGTGGAGTTGTGCCAAGGTACTACACCTTTGGTACAATTTGAAGCATGGTTTGCTAACCTGTCGAGATTTGCTCCGGAGGTCGTGGAGACTGAGAAACTGTGTTGTTTGGAGTTCGAGAGGAGGCTGTGTGACGATATCCGCGAAAGGATTGCCGGGTCTTGGCATAGAAGTTATAGTGCCCTTGTAGAAGCTGCGGCTCATGTAGAGGCAACGGTATTAGTCATGGGTCAGAGTAGGGAGGAGGCCATTTTGGCGACTTCGGTAACTCGGGGTATTGGTAGGCCTTTTAAGAGGCAGAGGGGTTTTAACCCACAACAGTTTTAGAGAGCACAGTCTAGCTTTACATTTCCAGTATGGAGTTTGGGCTCGGGAAATGATCAAGTAGAGGGATCTCACTTGTTTCAAATGTGACCAGCTGGGCCATAAGTCTCCGATTTTTCCGCAGAGGAAGATGGCAGGATTGGTAGTTTAACCAATGGTTACACCACCAGGATCATCTAGTCAGCCAAGGGTTGGAACAATCGAGTGCTCGATGGGGAAACAGTCATTAGGATCCTCACTAGTTCAGACTTTGGACCAGTCACGTATTTGAAAACCACTTACATGCTAGGGGTGTAATCAGTCAAGTCAACTTAAACGTTTCTGCACCTAGCCGGGGGATTCCTTAGGAGTTTCGCAACCTAGTCGGGTTCGATCTTTTTCGCCCGGGCAAGGGCAATACTGTTATGAGAAATAAGCAGGCCAGATTTCGAGGGCCGCGGGAGAGTCGAGTTCCCAGACCACTAGTGGGAAATTTATGCATTTGTTCTAGGTGTGGCCAGTTTGGACACATCAGTTGTTCCTGTCCGTAGCTTGTGAGCTTTTAGGGTATTTTGGGCTCGAGAGTAGCCGACTTTAGCAGTCCAGTGAAGGACGGTGGTGGTGGTAGTGCTATTGAAATGGTGTTGTTTTGACTATTCCGTTTTGTAACCGGTGGGTTATTGTTGTAATCATTAAGTTCTGTTTTGTAACCAATGTGTTTTGGGGATGTCGAGACATCAAAACTACTTATATATATATGTTCCTTTGCTTGTTTATTCCCATGAATTGGGTGGATTGGAATGTGTAATGATTCTACAGTTTTATTAATATGGCAAGTTGTGGGGTCGGAAAACTTTCGTATTGATGTATATATACCCTTGTGACTTGGTTTGGAAATGTGATGGTCGACGAGCCATATTTTGAAAATAGAAAGAGTTGTTGAGGAATACGTGTTTTGGTCGGGATTACCATGGGGCGATGTAGACACCCCATTTTTGTCTGTCCTCAAGACTTGGACGTCATCGTTTGAACACTCGATGGTTATCCATGTTTGTGTTCGTTTTGAATGCTTGATGTTCTTGGTGGAGTGCCTTGCCTTTGAGCCTTTGAAACTTGTCTGTTTTATGCTTGGTTGTGGACCAAGACCTTGTCTCTTCTAGCTTGGGGAAGAGGGTGGCCTGTCGGCCAGCCCTACAACCCATCGGCCATTAGTGTTGGCCGGTTGACTACACTGATGGCCAGTCGACCACATTGATGGCCGATGGCCTTTTTTTTTGCTTTTTCAGATATTTTATTTGCCAGCTGTGCCAGCTGTTGATCACGGAGTGTATCCTCCATACACGTGTATGGAGGGATTCAAACAAGCTTTAAGCTTGTTTGTCTATATAAGGGGAGGCCTCTCTCCTTTTTTTGAGGTTCAAAAATTTTGTGAGTAAAATTTCACTCTCTGTAGAATTCTCTCTCTCTCTCTCTCTCTCTCTCTCTCTATATTGTCCTTGAAAGTGAGCTTTCTCTACATTTTTGCATACAACCTCTTGACCAAATACCTTCATCTTGGAGCTGAGGTCCTTGGAGGTTCTATTTGAGGTCTAAAGCTTGGTCTTAGCTCATAATTCTTGCTGTTTTGCTACTTTGCTTCAAGGGTAAGAATTTGTCCCTTTTAAGTTTTGTTTTGGTTAAGTGCTTGGCTATCTTTTTACACTACTTTGAGGCTTGTTTTAACCTGTAAAAAACCTCTGATTTTAAGGTTCTAAAATAGTGGTTTGAGTCTTGTTTGGTTAGGGGGTGGTTCCCTCCCTTTGCTTTTTCGCTTGTGATGCTTTTGAGTCATCTTTTAGAGCTTTTCAAATAACCTCTTTTTGGCCCTTTAACCACTGAATTCCAGAGGAATTTCAGTGGTAGAAAGTTGGTTTTGAGAACCAAAATAGGAGGGGGTAGTCCCTCCTCCTCATATCTTGTTTGCATATGTAGATGGCCTAGTATTTGAGCATGCTTTTCTACCTTTTTGTAGCCTAGTTTGAGCATTTTTTTGGCCTTATTTTAACATGTTATAACTCTGTTTTTGGCTGGTTGGAGCGCCTTTTGTTTTCTTCTTACACTTGTAGTGTAATTTTGCTCACTAGCCTAGCATGCCTAAGGAGTTAGCCTATCATTCTAGCTTATGTTAGCTCGACTCCAGCACACTTTTGCTCATATTTTAGCATGGTTTAGCTCTGTTTTGGGTGGTCTTGGTCATATGTGCTTTGCTTTGTATAGCTATAGTGTAAATGGCCTTTACTAGCTTTGAATTTTAGGACCTCTAGCATGCTTTACTTGTGATGTTTGTATGATATGACATCATTTAGCATGTGATTCTAGATTTCAGAGCAATCTGGAAGTTGGCATAATTTTCAGAGGTCCAAAGATGTGCAAACAGAGGCATCTTTGCCACTCTCACATATCTTACTCTTTCATTGCTTTTGAAAGTTGTGCCTTGTACCTTGTTTGTGGGCCAACAAATGAGCATGTTTTTCTTGCTTCCTATGCTTCAATTTCAACATGTTTTAGCCACTAATTTGGCATGTTTTAGGTCTGTCAATAGCTGGTTTGATCATTTGAGCTTGGTATTGCATGCCTCTAGTGTAGTGTTCTTCACTAGTTTCATGCTCTTAACTTGGGAACATGTTGTGCATGTGTTGCTTGCATGTTGTAGCACTATTTCTCATGCCATTTCAGCATTGAATATCTGCCACCTCCCTCATTTCTTCATTTTTTAATTTTCTTTGAGGGTTGGTTCGCCTTATGATTGTGTTTAAGCTTGATAAAGAGCTTGTGCTTAATGGCTTTAACTCTCTCTTGGGGGTTTCTACGAGCCAAAGGCATGAGCTCTCTCATGTCTTAAGCCATCCTTCGGTTGACTACTCTCCAATTAGAGGACTTTCACATTGGACTTAACCGGTTAAATGACTAATCGGTAATCTAAAATGTGTAAACAAAAATGAATCAAGTAAAACTTGTGCAATATAAGCATGTGTGTTGCATTGCATGTGTTTGGATCAGACGTTAATCTAAACACAAGAAAATGTGGGACGTTTCGTTCTTGAAGTGTTGAAACGTGTTACGTTTCTTGGTTGTCGATACCTTTGATCATGCATGATAGGGTAGAGGCTCTTCAAGTCGTATGTGTGCATTCATTAACATTGTACAAGCTTGGTTCTTTGGCCGTCATGCATTGACGTGCTTGATTGGTGGCTTGAGAGCCGAGTGCCGCACTCCTTTGAGCTTGAGATATGATAAGGAGGGCGACAGTACATACATTTCCTTGCAAATACACTGCCATGCCTCTGTTTGCTCTTTGTTGCAGCAAAAGCAGGAATTTCAGGGAAGTAGTGGCTGACCGGCCATCAAAGCCAGCCGCCCGGCCACCAAAGTAGCCGACTGGCCATTAGTAGTGGCTGATGGCCACCATTTCTAGCCGATCAACCCCCAGTGTGTTTTTTAGAGCAAATAGAAGCAATCTGGAAGTTGGCATAATTTTCAGAGGTCCAAAGATGTGCAACCAGAGGCATCTTGAGGCAAGGTGGTGGATTTTCGGGACGAAGCCAATCGAGCATGCATGCATCCCTCGCTTCCCGAGGCCGTTCATTTAAATTGCTTAGCTAATTAGTTCATTAGCTTAGTATTTTTGTAATTAATTAATTAAGTGTTTAAATTAATTAATTCGGTTTGTAATAATTAATTAGCTAGAGTAGTTAATTAGTTGTGGTTTCTAATAGTTAGCTTAATTAGCATAGCTAGTTAACTCTCTTTCATTCGGACCCTCCGTCGAGAGGGCAAAATGTTGTAATAAGCGCGCGCGTGTGTGTGTGCATGTCTTCCAACCCCACGTCTTTCTTCCTTTTACTTAACCGCTTTCGATGGTTAGTTTAGGGCATATTTCAAATTAGCATACCTTATGCTTATATGTTTACATCCATTCATTTGTCTTGCATGCACCGGGTTCTGCGCATCATTCAAACTGCATTGTCGTTTGAATACATATTTGAATACGTGTTTCAAAGCATGTTATCAAATTATTGCATTCATATGCCATCTTAGATAGCCGAGATTGCATTATTGTATGTGTTGCATTAGGCATTTTGTATAGTTAGGATCATGTATTGTTTCTAACTAGTTTGTGTTTTGGCTTGGAGTACTCGGTAAGTCTTTAAGCTTTAGCATACTTGCATAAGTGTGAGTGTTGCCATGTTAGCATGCTTGCCATGAGGCTATGTGCTTAAATGATTAATTGCATGAATGTCTGTGGATTAAGGCTTCATTACTTGAATTGGAACAATTCAATAAATGCGAGTTTTAAGCCCACTTTGCGAAGTGGCAAATCATGTTTTAAGCTCATCATGTTTGATGGCAAATCCGCGCTTTAGCCTACTTGAGGGTAACAATTCCAAACCATTTCGACAAACAAACATGAATTGTTTGGTTCCACTTCTTGCGATTTAGTCTATACTTGTATGCTATGCGCATCACATAATAAGTTAGCTTAATAATTAGAATAAAAACACATGTGTTTATAAAACAACATATCAATTCTTAGTAGAGGCCGATCTTGTGATCGGGCGAGCGGGGGTGCCTATTTCAGGACCTTTCCTTCTCATACCCAAGTTCCCGAGCCAAGGCAACTTTGGTGATGACAGATGTGTGGCCTTTGGCATGAGTTAGGGTTTCCTAAATTTTTCAAAATAAAATATTTAGGTGGCGACTCTGTAATCTGGCAAAACAGTCCAATTTTGGCATTATTTAATTGGAAATCGATTTTTCAAATCGATTTGCTGGGTTGGAATCTTTGGTGATTTATCAATCTTATATTGCACTTTGTGAGATTAGATTTAGAACCGTAACAAGAGTCCGAACTGTAGGACCAATTCGAAGCCCTCCGAAAAGGGGGCGGCGAAAAAGTCGAGCTACAGGTGAGAACAATTATACTTCATGAGCTTTTTTTACGTGGCCTTATGTGCGTGGTAGAGATTTTGGTCTACTGTCGTGAGAACTCCCCGAGAGGATGTGAAGTGTGTGATTGACACTAGGTTTTATACGTACAACGTGTTGTCTTCAAAGAGTGAATTGTGTGTAGTTTTGTTAAGTATAGATTTGTACTCTAAAGGCAGGTCATAATAGCAAATATCTGTAATTATCTGGTTGGTTATTTCTTGTATAGAGATGTTAGTCCTTTATCATGGTAGTGGTTGTTAACGTCGATGGGCGGTGTGCTCAAAGTAGCTGGTATTATATTTTGAACAGTGGTATAGCGGGCATTCCCTAAATTCTAGGATTCCCTATTGTATTTTGGTGTGAGAGGTGTGAACCTTAATTCAGAATAAGCTAAGAGATGTTATTGGAAGGATTGGTCGGGTGTAATGCCCATAGTTAATGGGTGACCTGTGTGTAGGGTTCCAATGAGTTGGTGTTTTGAGTTGGGGTTTAGAATATCAGTGAGTGTGTTGAGAACTTCATTCATTCTTCTATAGAGTTGGGATGGTAAGACTTTCAAAATCTCGTACGTCTCATGTGTGTGCTCGAGGCTCGGTTTAGGGTAATTGTTCTATAAGTATTAACAGATGACGGGTGGACTGTGAGACTTAGCGTTTTGGTTGCACTAGTGTATTGAGTGATGGGGTGATTGTGGATTAAAGAGTTGACCTTACTGGTCACTGAGGGATGGAGATGTTATGTTTTCTTGTGTTTGGTTCGAGTGGTTACGTAGTAACGATGGTGTTGTAACATAGTAAGCCCTTGTTGGTTAATTCGGTGCGAGAGAACAAGTATGTGAATTTCAATATTGTGCATTTGGTCGAGGTTGTGAGTACATTCTCAGAATGAGGGATTCAATATGGGAGTGAGATATCGTACATTAAGTGAGGAGGTTGCTAGTATGGTGTGCGGTTAATGATTGGATCGAGTAGTTTAATGTTTGACTGTGCTGGGTCACTTTGGTGTGGGTGTTTGTCGTCCAGTTTGGGTAGTGGAACTCTGAGTGAAGCAGTAAGATTGTATAGAGTGAGCGATGCACTTTGTCAGAGTTGTTTTTGGCTTACTCGTCCCTTGTGTGCGTGATGTAAGGTATCAGTGTATTGTGTTTAACTTGAAAAGTTCAGTTAGGACTCAAATGTGAAGCGATGATGTGTATGCCACTTAGGCATACGTGTGAGGGGTGAATAAAAAAAAATTGGAGTACCGTGGGTTAGCTTAGAAGAATCCAGAGTGATTCATTGGACCCGAGAGGTCTTGTATGGAACTCTATTTAGGAGTTAGTGAGGTTGGGTAAGATGTTGGTAGTGATACTAAATTGGGTGAAGTTAAGTGGTATATCAATGTTTGAAGGCTAGTATGGGCGAATAGTGTTGGGATGGTTGACATATAGTCACCTCGGAAATGGGTCAAAATGGAGGGTTGTGTAATGTAAGTCCCATATGGACAGTTGGGAGGTTGTCTTGAGTAGTAGTACCGATTTGGGATTTCGGTTGAGAACCTTGGTCTTGTAGACGTTTTGCACCATTATGTGACTAGTGGGTGTACAATTTCTTCCCTTGTGTTGTTGCGTTGTTAGCATCTCTAAAATTTAAAAGGGGGTCTCATTGTGGAAAGTTTGTTTTGGGTATTGTAACATTACCGTGAGTGTGATGAGTTTTGTTGGATGACTGTGTTGTGATTCACTGGAGGAATGTTGATGGATGATTTTGAGGAAAACAATTTTTTTTTTTTGGGTAACCTTGGGCATCTTTCATAAACTAAAACGGTTTTGGGTCAAAGCGTGAATTTGCGATTTTTGTTTTCGTGAGGATAATTTGAAAATCTTTGAGTTCTGCTGCGGCCAGTTGTTAATGTGGTGTTTGAATTGCGACAGTGTAAGTCTGAACACCTTTTTGGGGGAAAACCAAGTGTTTCGAAACAAATAAGGTAAATAAAACATTCTCTTTAACCTGAAAGGAATATCTTATGAGAAGTCACATCTTGATTTAGCCTAAGTTGCTGGTTATAGGTTGTGTGTCTTTTGGCAAAGACTTGAAACTATCGGGCATTAATGCGCCATAACGTTATTGATTGTTAGTGCTTTATTTTGCATTTTTGTCTATGAGAGTTGACCGAAGGCCATGTGTACGAGTGGTTTCGTGTGTCCTATGTTGGAGTGTTAAGCACTCAACACTGGTTTGGGTACTGTCGGTAGTCAAGACGTGGTGGACGTCTTAGAACGCTGTAGTTGTTGATGTTTGAACATATGTCTTGATTTTTTTAATTTTGTTAATGAAATGTAGAAACATTGTATATGTTTTAAAGTATGGAAACATTGTATATGTTAAATATGTTTTGGAAACACGGACTAATATGAGCATTGTATGTGAAATGGATGTCTCAGGGACTTGGCCTCAGATAAACATTGCATTTGTCTTGAAAATATGGAATATTACGTATGTTGTATTATTTTGATAACATCGCAAGTGTTGCATGAATTTTGGGAACATGAGTTGAGTATAAATATTGTAAATATTTTGGAAATATATGAATTGTGATTCACCGTTGAAACTTGTGTATCGAGTTAATGAGAAGAGGTGACCGGAGAATGAGTCATGTTGATTAAAATTGATAAGATTATCATAGTGAGAACAATGTGATTGTTTGGGCACTTGTTTTGAAATTTTGAGGACGAAATTCTTTAAGGGGGGAATGTTATAGCAATCCCGGTTTCACCCCGACCATTATTGTGTTCCGGACTCAGGTTCTGTGATTGTTTGTTTTTGCCTAGGCCTTGCTTCCTTCCTTTTTCTCTTTGTATTTGAGTTTGGGACTTGTTGGGTGAGTTTGGATTAGGTTGGTTGTGAGTTGGTACAAAAGGTTGCTGCCCAGGATTTGGCTTATTCGCTCGAGCCATGGTTCTTGCACTCGAGTGAGCTTTGTGTGGTGTGTCTCTTCGCTCAAGCGAGCGCTCTTACGCTCGAGCGTGCGTCTGCGTCTCTGTAAGACCTGAAGGTTGGTATTCTTTGCTCGAGCGAGCTTTCTTGCGCTCGAGCGAGCCCTGTGTTATGTGTTTCTTTGCTCGAGCGACACTTCTTGCGCTCGAGCGAGGTTCTTTTGTGTCTGGTCACTCGAGCGACAACTCCTTCGCTCGAGCAAGATCCGTATATCTCAGTTCGCAGCAGCGTGATTTTTATCACTTTTCATCTCCTTTCACTCCAAACCCTAAATCTAGCTGTCTCTCTCTCTCTCTCTACAAATACACCTTGATCTCGGATCTTTCTACCCTAGTCCCTTTGTTAAAAAGGTAGAGTATTGTGTAGGGTTCATTTTGATCCGCAGAAATTCAAGTCTGGAGCATCTTCAAGTTTCACTCTTCATCTCCTTTGAGCTTCTCCATTTGAAGTAGGGATCTACTACATTTGTTTATGATTTTTAACCTAGGTATTTGTTGTTACGAATATATGGTGAGATTTGGGGTGTTTGGAGAAAACCTAGGGATCAGGTTTAATTTTTGAAAGAGGGGTTTTTATGTATTGTTGTATATTTGACCATGGGTTGGGATATGAAGTGGTTTTGTGTTTGAATAGGTGAATTTGACCTTTGGGTTAGTATTGGAGAAAGGGAGAAATTTGCCCTAATATGAGCTAAATAATTATTTGGTATAAATAATGGAATTGGTATGAGAAATGTGAAACTGGGAAGACGTGTGAATGAATGGTGTAGTTAGATTTGGTTAATCATACACCTATGGAAATTTTGGCAAGTTATTTGTTTGATAGATTTGTTTATCGGTTTAGAAATATCTATTCTGGGCTATCGGTGGAGGATAGCTATGATTATTGTAGAAACTGCATGTGAATTAGGTGAATTGAAACCTTTAAATTTACCTCATTGAATATGATGGTATGATTGAGATGTTGAATTTGTGTCATAGATAGTCATCGTCTATGACGATGCTTTTAATACATTGCATATGTATCATTGTTTGGGAGGAGATAGGGGTTGGACTCCATTTAAAATTAAGTTGGTCGGAGTGTCCAGGGTGAAAGTCCTGAAACCTTGCATATATGGGTGCTGGTTCCCTCGGATGAAAATTTCGTAAAATGGCAAATCATGATATCTTGTGGATATATGGGTGCTGGTTTCCTCGGATGAAAATTTCGTAAAATGGCAAAACTTCATATCTTGTGCATATATGGGTGCCGGTTCCCTCGGATGAAAATTTCGCTAAATGAAAAAATTGAAGTGTTTGAATAATAGTAGTATTGAGTTATGAATTATTGAGTTGCAGTCTCATTTTGGATTGTTTAGATAACAATAAGCTTGTTTCATGAATTGACTCGGAATTAACTAAATTAATATGAATTGAATAGATGGAAATGGAATTGAGATAAATGTATCAGTATTGAATGATTATGGAAAGAATGCGAGTTGGTTATGAGTGTGGAACATTTACTTAGCACATGTATCTTAGTTAAGCCTCATATATGGTGTTAGTCTATCTCTACTGGGTTTTGGCTCACCCTACTTGGGAAACCATTTTCAGGTACCAGTGTCATGCTCCTTCCAAGGACGTAGCTTGAGAAGGCTTAGGAGCTGGAGACTCTATTATGTTATTTGATGTTTGATTGTTTAAATGTTTATTCAAGCCAAGAGCTTTACATGTATTGAGCTTATGACTCTCTTTTGTTGTAACCAAGTAATGTCTTGGAAAGATGTATGCCCAAAGGGCATTCGCTTATGTTGAACTCTTTTGTATTTCTACTTCATGTAATGAAAGGATTACTTACACTCTGATTTATGTAACTGCTATTTATGCTGTTGTGGATCACATCTGTGGTATATTTTTTTGGGGGCGTTACATCTACTGGGCTTGATGCTTACCCTTATGGGATTTTGGTGCAGGAAAAAACGTGGTGATCCCGCCAAGTTGAGGGCATGGATATGTTGTGAAGAGTAACATTCTATTTTGTTATGAATTAATTGCTAGCCAAGGGCTATTCATGTATGAGTCCGAGAGGCCATTTGTGTGTAACCGGGCTTAAGCCTTGGAAGTTGTAACCTATGAGGGCATTTTATTATTTTGGAACCTGATGTTCTATATGCAATAGATTCATGTATTCCTTTATCCTTGAATGTATAATTTGCATGTGGGACTTTTGTATAAACTTGTTGATTAATGATGTAAAGATGAGAGAATTGTTATTATTATTTAGTGAATGTTGGTTGACGTAGTTAATTTATATTGGTTATTTTCGGGGTGTTACCACGATTATTCCTATTGACCGCAATATTGAGTTTGTAGATAAATATCCAAATGAAAACAAGGATAAAACTCAATTACAACGTTTCCTTGGTTGTTTTAAATTATATTGCCAACTATTATCAGAATTTAGCTACTGATGTTGCTATCCTTCATGCAAGGTTAAAAAAGAATCCCAAACCATGGTCATCTATGCATACTAAAACTGTTCAGAAGATTAAATTACGAGTTAAACAATTACCTTGTTTAGCTATTCCTAATCCTAATTGGGAAAAATTTGTTGAAACAGATGCCTCCAACAAGGGTTATGAAGGAATTCTTAAACAGTATAATCCGAAAGATTAGCTGCATTGTAAGTATTTATAACGTTTTATGTCTGTAAATATTTTATCTAAATTACATGAAATATTAGATTGGCATAGAAAAAGATTAGCTACTTTATTACCTCTACAACTTATTCCAACTGTACAAAATTAGATTGCTGAATTAAATCAATTAATAATTCAAACAGAACAATCTTTGCAAGAAGATATTATCTGTTTGGCTCTTAGCGAACAAATCCCTCCTCCGCAGTAATCATCTATTCATGAGATTATGTGTAAATTACAAAAATAAAATAAAATAGAGAGAGTGATATGATAACTATTATATATTTAATATTTACATAATAATGAAAAAAAATTATATTTACATAATAATAATAATAATAATAATAATAATAATAATAATAATAATAATAATAATAATAATAATAAAAAATAATATATATTTATAATAATAATAATAATTAATTACATTTACATATTGATAAAATGAATATATAATTTTTACATATTATTTTTTATTTACATATTAATAAAATAATAATAATAATAACAATATTTAATAAAAAATAATATATATTTATAATTATAATAATAATAAAAAATTATATTTAAATACTAGCTAATGAATATATAATTATTATATTTAAATACTAGCTACTGAATATATAATTTTTTTTTAGGGAAAATTATTGAAAAGTCATGATTTGAAAAATGTTGCACCAGTTGGCCCCACGGTTCAAATGTTTGATTGGCAAGTCCTTTGTAATGGTAAATTGTAACCAAGAAGTCTCGTTTCAAATGTAGCTTCGTATGGATGGGACGATTATGCCCTCTTTAGTTTATTTGCAGGAAGTTCTGTGGTTTTGGAATGTACAGATCAATGTTTAGATTGACCAAGCAAATGTGAACAATGTCACAGAAGATGGACTGACGAAGCAAACGAAATAAAAATGGTAGATCAACGTGAACAATGTTAGGGGGGAAACCGACGAACAAATAAAATCGACGTGAACAATGTTTGGAAGGAATCCGGCAGATCAACTTTGTCGACGTGGTACACCGACTTGACGATGTTCACGCTAGAAGCAACAATGGCGGATTGTGTGAATCTGTGAGATTTGGTGTTTTTTATTTGGGTGACGTAGGTGACGATTACGATTGTGTTGTTGGTAGGTGGGCATTGGAGTTTGGGGTTTGGTGGCTAGAGACGACATTTTAGGGTTTACGGTGTGCGACGATTGGGGCTGATGGTGTGCCGACAGTGGGTTGACGTAACGAATTTCTAACCCTGTGATACTGACTCACAATTGTAAGTTTTCCTTCTTGAATCCTTATGTTGGTGAAGTATAATGGTGAGGTGTCAATGTGTATACATGTTGTAGACAATAGTTTGTGAGTCAGATTGTCCCATTGTCTGCCAAGCGTATGTGTGTATGGTGTGTGAATGTCGTCTGGGTTAGGTTGTTTGTTACCTTGTGTGTGTGAGATTATTTTGTGTGTTCACGTCATGTACAAAACAATACTATGACGTTACCACGTTTCATTTCTACGCGTGTTACAAATTTACTAAATTAAAAAAAGTATTAGTGCACTTTTCCGATCAACGTGACACACAAACACTCATTCACCTTCGCTATACAACCCATGCCAATCAACCAATAATACTAGTAGTGGCAAAATAGTCAACAAATAAATTAAGGGACCATTCAGTCACCAAGAAAACATTTAGGATCTCATGGATTATAAGTCCACAAAATGGGATTTACTGGTCAATTCCCCTTTTTTTTATTAAAATAATTTATCTCAAAATCAAATACCGCTTAGGGGTATAAAAATAACTTGCGACTTGAAACCTGCTCGCGGCTTGATCCATCGGCCCATCCAAAGCTCAAATATCCCGAGCCTAGGTGTAGCCCAAATTTCATGACCCGTGACCCGACTTGTCCTGAATTTTAGGAGTTATTTGGGGTGTCCTAAATAAGTGCACTTTTTATTTTTTTGGACTAAAAAATTGAGGAGAAAAATATGGATGTTTGAGTTAACTTTTTGACTTTTTATAGAAAAATGTGTAGTAAAAAATTATAAAAAATGATTTGTAGAGAAAAATTAAGATTGGAAGTTGTGCAGCTATAATTGTTGACTTTTAGTGAATAGTATTAACTTTTTGACTTTTTAAATAACTTTTTGACCGTTTAACTTTTTCTCAATATCCCAAACTTGACATTAATAGGAGCTTGCAGCCCTAGCCGGGGCAAATATGCACACCCTCTAAACCAAATTAGGGTTCGACAAGCAAAAAATGGGATGTACGGCCAAATCTATGAAACAGACAAAAAAGAAAGAAGAGACTACAAATATTGATTAATGCTTCTGCAAAAGCAAAGTACTGTTTGGCCAGCTTTGTTTTTGGTGTACACCACACCACAGGCTTTTTCTACAGTCCACACCAGTTCATCGCCGAACGCATAATATTCGCCTCTGCCGAACCGGACGGGTATTCTTTCTCTCTCTCTCTCTCTCTCTCTCTCTCTCTCTCTCTCCTCATTGTTTTGTTTCTACCTATCTTATATCTTTTTTACCCCATTTTTCAATTTCTCAAAACTTTTTAAATTTTCTTAAAATATTTACCAAAAAAAATTGGGTCATTCTTGGTTTGATTTGTGTTTATATAGCTGCCATTATTGGAGATCTAATTAGTATGTGAATAAAATTGGCTTTTACTGGGTTTTCTTTCTTTGAAGTGGTTAAAAAATTATATTAAATAAATAAAATTGGTTAATGTGCAAAAAAATTTGGCAACATATGTTTTATTTTTTGTGCCCAATATAAGAATTTTTTTTTTGGCACAGTTATCATCTTCAAGTTACCCAATAGTGGTTTGATGTTTCAAAAAGTTCAGCACTTTATTCCATGGATGCCCTAATGATTTTCACTTTATTAATAACAATAAAATAATAAATAAATAAAAAAGAGTAAAGGTAGGACCTTTTCTTTCAATTCAATGTCTATTCCTACATGCCTGGGTTTTAATTTATACACTTTATACAAGTGTGTTTTTAGTTTTTGTTTTGTGTGGTTGACTCTGCTCGCTCAAATTTGTTTGTTTGCGCTTTACATTTTTTATTTATGTTAATAGTTAGGCTAGCTCTCAACTTTCATTTTGAGTTCATCGTTTTCATGTCTGAAGCTAAACTAAGTTCATCCAATTCTTACCGACAAATGTGTGTGAAGTTAAGCAAAAAATTATGTGTAAACCTTTTTTGAGTCTCTAGAAAAAATGAGAAAGCCAATAACTCTATATAATACGTTAATTTTTTGTTTTTGTTAATTTTTTTTGTGCCCACACCCTCTAGTTATTCTCTATCTATTACGTCCTCAACGATGCCTGCTTTTTATTATGTGATATATTTCTTTTTCTTTTTCTTTTTTGTAATAACAAAATTTGCAAAACAATACATGATACGTCGGCAATGATAGAGCTTGGCATTTAGTGCTAGTTAGGCTTTTTTTCTCAAGTCACTGGTTCAAAACTCGGCAAGAATTGTTTTACTTCACAAAGATGTGCATACCTTGCGTAACGTGTGTGTGGGTGCCAATTGGTGAACCAGTACATATGTGCAACGGATTAGATACAAACTTGCCCCGTTTCCCATTCCTAATATGCAGAGTAGTGGATCAAATTCAAATTTGGATTGGTCGAACCATTGGTTTTGTTGATGGTCTATATCCCACCGTTTTTTCATGGCCTGGCGCCACATGGCCTCACTGTTGTCAACCCCTTTTGTTATTCTTAGCTTTGTGTGTGCATATATATACATTTAAATAAAGTTCCGCCCTTGCAGTCTCTTTAAAGTTTGTTTGGAAAATTGATCGACTATGTTGAAGGTTGGTGTTTTTGTTTTGCTTAGATTATTTCTCTTCTGAACATCACATTTTGAGGTTTTATTTTTCTCTTCCTTAAAATCTGCAGTATAATAGTAACTCTGTTATCAGGGTTCTTTCTTCTTGCTAGATTTTGAAGTTTACATATTTTCTTTTCCCTTTGTTTTATATTGCACAGATTTGTTAAACCGTCTCACTGAGCCCTATTTTGTCGCTCAAAGTTATATGCATCAGTGTCGAACAAGGGCATGTGCGTTCCAAATGTTAGCTATTCAAGTTATGAGCAGTACCACTATTTATCATTCTACACCCTGTTTGTTATGTTTTATATCCTTCCATATCATTCTGCCTATTTGAGCAAACCCAACTCAGTGATTATCTGAATGTTTGGTATGCTTTGTTGGCATGATGTTGTCTATGTAATTGGGAAAGGTCAAGACATGAGAGGCGATGATTCGTGTCTTTTAACAGTTTGAAGTGTTATATATAGAAGAGGAAGTAAATCTCAGAAGTAACACAGTTTTACTTGTTTTATATGTTTGTTTAGTACTTTATTTATTTATTTATTTGGTAAGGATTTATGCAACCTATGAGGTATGCAATTCAAGAGAAGGAATTGGTGAAGAGGAAGCTGAGGGATGGAGCAGTGATTGATAACACAAACTTAAGAAGATTACTATTTGTTGAGTGCTCTTTATTCAATATATTAATATATAGGGACTGTACACCAGAGTAGTAGGTAACGGGTGGGTTTCCTCTCTTGGAAATTTGTTCTCAACTCTATCTTGGTATCTGTTTATGCTAAGATTGGTTAGGAAATCTATTTGCTATGTGCTATTGTATCCCAAAATCCTATTGGAACTCTTTTGTGCTAGCGTTTTTTTTTTCCCAATAAGTCAGTCATATTATAACCAAAAAAAAGAAAGATATACAATGAAGTTGTGCTAGCATTTTATATTAATCTATTGATTAAAGAGCACTCAACATATAGTAATCTTCTTACCTTTGTGTTTTCATTCTCTTCTACATCCTTTAGCTTCTTTTTCACTGATTCTTTTTCTCAAATTGCATACCTCGTAGGTTGCATAGATCCTTACATAATAATAATAATAATAATAATAATAATAATAATAATAATAATAATAATAATAATAATAATAATAATAATAATAATATAAAAAAAACAAACACATAAAACAAGTAAAACAACATTTTTTTGGGGGTTTACTTCCTCTTCCTTGATATATGGAACACTTAAAATTGTTAAAAGGTAAGAATTAGCCTCACCTAAACACCTCTCAAATCTTAACCTTTCTCAATTACATAAACAATCTCAACAAAACATAACAAACAATCAGATGATCACTGACTAGGTAGGCAACCTCTCTCTCTCTCTCTCTCTCTCACACACACACACACACACACACACACATAGAGATGAAAAGGAACAAGTAGGAGTTGGGAATGAAGATTCCTAGCTTAGTAGATTTTTTTTATTAGCTTGCTTTTGGTTTTGGCAAGTACCGAATCAATGTTTGATTTTGACTAAACGAATGAACTCTTGCTTTTGGTTTTATTTTTATGCATAATATATTTTTAGAAATTATAAATATATATATTTTTTACAAACATATCCTCTCTGCACCTATATCCTATTTTTTAAGGTTTCGTCACATTGCCGTATCCGTGCTTCCTAGGTCTAGTGTCACAATGGTATCTTACATTCATGTAAGATATACATATATTCTATGAAGCATCGACACTTCAAAGCAAGTGCCGTATTCGTGCCGGACACACGAACACTTTGGGGACGCAGCAGGGACACATATGGAACACACCACATGGTGTGTCCCCTTATTTAATTAATTTATTTTCAGGAACACGCCGGGAACACTTTGATGACACATTAAGGACACGCCAAATTGTCTTCTCTCCCATTTTATTTAGTGCATTTGATGAATGTTGAATATTTATTATTTTTTTCTTAGATTTACATACTTAATAGATCATCCATTAAAAAAGATATAAACTATATGTGTTAATTTAAAAGTACTTTTTAAAAATATATATAGAATAGAGTTAGTTTTTGTTAATATGGATTGTTTGTGGATGTAATATTAATCTAGATAGCAAATAAAAATATATAAAAATATATTTTATTGCTGTGTCCCCACCGTGTCTGTGTCCGTGTCCGTGTCCCCATTTTTTTAAAATCATTGTGTCCTGTGTCCGCATCTGTGTTCGTGTCTTTGTCCCCATTTAATCAGGCCTTTTGCATTTTTCTACAAATTTAAGTGAAATTTAAATATGATTAGTCTTACTAGATATATATTTTCAACTTGTATAAGATAGTGAATTTTCAAATTCCAAAATTTTGATAATCATGTTTTGTAAGTGTAACAGTGTTGATCATGTATTAATTTCTTAGTCGTAGACACCTAAGAAGTGTTGGACACATTTCTTGACCTCAGGCGTTCTGTTTAGCTCTGTGTAATATATATGTACATATGTAGGAAGTTCAGCCCTTGTGGTTTGTTCAAAGATAGGATTTGGCAAATCGATTGAATGTGTTGAATGTTGATGTTGTCCTCTTGCTTTAAATTATTGCTCTTCTAAACATCACATTTTGTGGTTCCTTTCTCTCATCCTTAATTCTTTAGTATAATAACTGTGTTACAATGGTTACTTACAAATTAATAATTCGAACTGCCGTGGAGTGACGTAGGTAAATATTCATGTTCTTCTTTTCTTCTTACATAATGATGAAATCTTTTGTTGGTATGAAGGATAGGCATCTTTGAATTTTAGCAAGTGTTGATGGGTTCGAATGATGAGGTATGCTAAGTGCTCTATCATTCAAAGTCCTCCTATTTCTCTTTACAGTTACGAAGTTTTGTTTTATATCGGTGAAATTGAAATGTGATCTGGTCTTTCAATTATGTCCACATTACCAGAGATGCAGCGATAATTTTGATTTAGGGCTTGACGTCTCTCCCAAAGAGGACTACGAACTTAGGAGTACAATCATCGATGATGATAAGGATAAATTTGTGTCCGGAATTAATCGCCATAAATATAAAGCTGATGTAATCCCGCTGGTGCACTGGGAATGGATTTTTGAATATGGAGCCCTTAAATGTGCTGCCGCATTGTTTCAAGGAGAGACCAGTCAGACAGTTGATTTCTACAGCAGTGACACATTCAGATTGCCCATGACGCATACACTGGCTCGTACTTATAACTATGACCTTATTGAGTTATTTATTTGCCATGGAGCTTCATTTGATCACAGGTGTTATGGTGTCGGACAATCTTTGGGGTACCTAGAAGGGAAGCTGCCACTAAATACAGCTGTTGAATCAATATTGTATGGAACTACGACTATTTATTATCTACTTATCTCCATTCAAAGCTTTTTGTTACCTTTTCGAAGTGGAGGAGGACATTTACCGTAGATTTTATTTATTTATTTATTTTTGTGTGTGTGTGTGTGTGGCCAGAGCTCTGTTTTCCAGGTCATCAATATTTTTTGAGATGTGGAATCCTAGAAAACCTTTCTTTGAGTTGCTTGTAGGGCTGAGCATGGTCATTGTAACGCCCTCAAAATAAACCCAATATATATATGTCATTGACATGCACCATTTAAAGAAAACAATTCATTAATTCATTCATCAGAGTATTACTAAATAAAAGCATTACATGTAACATCGAATAAAATGCCCTACAGGCTTACATCTTTCCAAGCCAACACTTGGATACAAAAAGATGAGTTCTAACTCAATACAAGAGAAGCCCTAGGCTTGGATGTTTACATGTACTAATAAATAAAGACAATTAACTAAAGATAGTCTTTGAAATCCAAATCCCTTCCAAGCTAAGTCCTTGGAGGTAGCTTATCACCTGAACCTGAAAATGATGTTCCCATATAGGGTGAGCCACAGCCCAGTAGAAATATACTAAACCACATATAAGCAATAAATAAAGCAATAGCATTCAACAGATGGTTAACCAAGATAATTAATTACTTCATTTTACAGTCTCATGACACTATTGTCTAAGACACGTTTTACTTTCCAATTTTATCAACATGGCTCAGAACCTGGCCAAACTTACAACAGTGAATTATATATATCATCTTCACATTCTCCCAATATCAACAAACAAATGAGACTCAAGCTCAATTCAAAACACTTCATACTTCCAGATTGATACACATTTTAGTGCTGTATCAATAAAACACTTCTATATAAATAAGCACACATAAAAGTGATGCTAATGGAGTCCATCCCCTATCTCCTCCCAAACAAAATCCGGTTTAGAGGTCCATCCCCTATCTTCCCCTAAACCATGGAGTACATCCCCTATCTCCTCCCACACACAAAAACAATGTATGCAAATGCAATGCTCAATCAATACACGTATTTTCTGTATCAATGCAATAGTCAAAATTAATGACTTAATCAATGTGATTAGTTTCAGTTATTCCTAATCCACATGCAATGTCTACAACAATCACGACTATCCTCCACCGATAGCCCAAAACAGTTATTTCTAAATTGAAAATAACCATGTCAACAATTCAATAGACAAATGATTCGAATTATCCAACTACGCCATTTAATCAATGATTCCCCAATTCCATGAATTAATTATACAAATTAATTTAATAATACAACTAGGGTTTTTCCAAAAATTACCAAAGTATCCCCAACATATCAAAATACCAAAACTTAGAACAAAACCTATAAAATGGAGTAGGAAATCCCTACCTCAAAGAAAACAACCCAAATGGTGAAGACAGAGATGAGTGCCCAAATACCAATGTGCTCCAAATCGCCAAATGTTCAGATTAAATGAAAGCCCTCGACTCCCTCTATATTTTTAATAAAGCAACTAGGGTAGAAACACCCTCTAAATAGATCAAATCTAAGAAAGAAGGTGAGTAGGGAGAGAGAGAAGTCGGACCTAGGGTTTGGAATCAAAAGAAGATGAAAAAAACTGATCAAAACCCGCTGCTGTGTATATAAACTGGACAGGCTCGCTCGAGCGAAGACTTGGTCGCTCGAGCGACCAGACACAAGAAGCTACGCTCGAGCCAAGGAAGCCTTGCTCGAGCCAGTAACCCAAAAGCTCGCTCGAGCGAAAGAAAACTCGATCGAGCGAAGAACTCAAACCCTCAGGTCTGAAACCAAACACACGCTCGAGCGACGAGCGAAGGAACTATAGCTCGAGCGAAGGATGAACTAACTCGCTCGAGCGAAGAAAAGCTCGCTCGAGCTAAGAATGCAAAGCTACAGGTCCATACTGGACGCCATCTCTCGCTCGAGCGACCAAACCCCAGCTCGAGCGAATAACCAAAACGACATCTCGCTCGAGCGACCAACTCCTCGCTCGAGCGAAAAACCAAAAACCTGGACAGCAACACTTGGTTTCTAAACCCAACCAACCTGAAACAAACCTGCCCAACACATCCTATAATTCCAAATGAGAAAATAAAGGACAACAACAACAATTATACAATGACAGAATCTACGGAACCTAAGTCCGGATACAATAATCAAATGGGAAAAGACCGGGGTCGCTATAGTCATAGACGTTCTCTCTCTCTCTAATCAATTGACTGCATTTTCACTTAAATTGGTTGCCAAAGAATTAATGTTTTACCCTTTTAATAGTTCAAAAAATTGTGTGATGGCGTTGATGAGAAATTTTGCGAAGCTTGCTGATCTTGAACATTAACATTCCTGCAGAAAAAGCAGATGGATTCTATCAGGGTGCTTGTATTGAACACGAAAGAAGCTGAGCTAGAAATTTGTCACTATGCAAAGGAAGGAAATGTTGTAGAACTGGCTGTTCTTCTGATGACTGCTAGGGAAGAGGTGGCTCTACTCAAGTCTCAGATCAGAGATGGTTCTACTTCAAATGGACGCATATCTATCCACCAATATATCTTAAGTAAGTTGGAAGCACTAATTTGTGAGGAGTACAAACCCACATCCTACAATGAACAAAAGAAGTTGCTTCTGGGGGGCAAGGAGAAGAAGGCCGCATTTACATCTGTATTAGTGCTGCTTGAATTTTTTGAGATGGAGGGTGACACTATCGAAGCATATATTCGGCAAGAACGAGCTAATGTATGTACTCCTTGTAGTGGTTGCGTTTCTAGCATCAAAGAAGAATTAATGATACTTCGGATGGTCCATTTAAAACATAAAAGAAGTATCAAATGCTAGTTAATCGTTGTTGGTTGCATTTCATGAAAATCCAAGACTAATTCAGTTCTTAGCACCCCCTCCCAACATCAATTATTTTTCTTTCGTGTTGATTTTTTATTTATATACTTTCTTTTTCCTGATCTACAAAAGGGAAAAACATATTTGTTTTCATTTCTGGCCATGGATTCTTTTTCTTTTCTTTTTTTCATTGATGGATTATTCTCAGTTGATATATATATGTAATCCTTGCATCTCTCCCCTCTTGATATGTCCTTTTTCATTCCCCACTTTGTGGCACACTCAATTCTTTTCAATTTGTTTGGCTCTGTGACAGTTGTCAAAAGAACAGGTGGCCTTAGATATTGCATGGCTACTCCAGGGAGCGAAGATACTGCCAAAGTACCGAGGCATTAATTTGAACAAGATCTGGTCCGTGACTTTTACTTTTCTGTTAATGTTCATACAACCTTTTGAGGATATTTATTTCGTATTGTCTTTCATTCATTAATTGAGTCGACTTTTAATGTTATTATATTAAATTGAACTCAATATCTCTACGTGCTTATCATTTTCTGTATTGATGAATGTTTGTTTTGTTTTGTTGACTTGAGGCTATCTATGTTATTGGGAAAGGTCAAGACCTGAGAGGTGTTTAGGTGAGGTTGACTCAGGGCTTTTAACAGTTTTAAGTGTTCCATACATCAAAGAAAAGGAAGAGGAAGTAGCTCCCCAAAAGAAAAGGATTTTGTTTCACTTGTTTTATTTTATGTATTTGTTTATTACTATATTTATATTGTTTTGTAAGGATTTATCCAACCAACGAGGTATGCAATTCGAGCAAAGGAATTGGTGAAGAGGAAGTTGAAGGATGGGGAAATGAATCGCAACGCAAAGGTAATAAGATCACTACATGTTGAGTCCTCTTTATTCGTTTATTTTTGCCCTTGATGTTGGGGTAAAGTAAAAGACTCGGGACTGTTGATTTCTCAAGTATTTCTTGAGTAGGTTGGTATCGAGGGACCTGAGGAATCAGTTACAGAAGAGCCAAAGGCAGCTATCTGTTTTAGTTCTAGCAAGATGGAAGCCATTTATTCAAAAATTTGTAAGAGCAACATAGTCCCTAAAAATGATCGTGACAAAGCTTCAAACAAAGAGGTTGGGCTGTTTTTTGAATGTCTTAGTTAACTTGTTTAGATGTGTATCATATTTGGATGTAAGACATAGGTCGAGTTTCAGACAAGCACGACAACAAAAACCTACATTTGTCTCTTTAAGTACGTATTTACTTCATTACATCCATCTTTGAATGTGTTTGCATGATGACACATTGTGCTTATGTATCAAAGTGCTTCCTGTTTGCACTTGAAAGTGAGAAAAATACCGATTGGGATGTTTTGCTTGCCTTTCTTGGTTGTCTTGCCCTACATGACTGTTTATATAGTGTAACCTTATTAATATGTGAGATTATTGTACTTTAACTTCAATCAGATATATTTTTTTTAATCTACAAGGGATACATGTAATGGTTCTTGAGAGACCACCCTTATCCTGTAGGGGTTATCATCATCTTTCTCATTGGGATATCGACTGGACTGAACTCTCTTTCTCACCTTTTGGTTCTCTTTCTTGATTCCCCCCTCTCAAATCTGTATGTCTCACCTCCTAGTCTCCTCTCTCTCACCCTTGCTTGGTTCCCCTCATCTGTATGAGTTTATTAGTAATATAATAAAGAGTTTCTTTGTGCAATTTTAAGCTCCGTTATGCCATATACTCAACAACCATCCTACTGAGGTATGCCAGTATATACAGTTCTTTTGTATTTTATTAAACTGGTTGTACTCTCTAGTCATTTGGACCATTTTCTTAGATGAACATGTTCTCCCCTTGAGTGCAACATCCTCTATCTTTCATTGCCTTTGGCCCCCTTCTTTATGGTGTATTCCATGCCTGCCCTGGTTGAGGCATGACCTAGGTGCCTCTTGCGGTGGTGTCTGTCATCCCAAGATGATTTGGTGATGTCGCCAGTCCTATGTTCTACCATAATTAATCCAAATGTGAAAAACAAAAAAAGAAAGAAAAGAAAGAAAAGAAAAGGAAATAAAAATTAAAAAAAAAAGAGGAGGAAGCCCTGTTTATGTACAAGGAAAAGAAAAGGAATCCTTGTTTAAGTTTTTTTTTTTTTTTTAAATATTTTTTTAGTTTTGTTTTTTAGACTACCAAATTGGTAGTTGTGCTGATGTATTACCTTGTTCTTTGTTTTCTAATTTGTGATGTTTTCTTTTCCTTGGTCTAGATTAACATTTTTCCCACTGGCTGGTCGAGTTGGACCTTTAAGGCCCGATCATTCCATACAATACGAGCAGCCTCATGTTCTCAGTCTACTACCTCCTCTAGGGATGTTCAGGCAAAGAGAATGATCAAACCAAGAAAGCTATATCTGGAAAATATTTTGTCATGCCAGCAATGCGCCTCCGTTGCGATTGCTATTAAGATGGGGATAAGGCGTTTATGATTTGATTATGTACTCTATTTGAGGTATGAGTGTTGCTCTGACATTTTCTTTTTATTTTACTTTTGTAATCTTAAAGTTATTTCTGCCCCATGGTTTTTTGATCTCTGCTACATGTTTCAGCATCTGCACTACTGCACTTCCTCTCTGGGATGAGGTGGTTGGCTCAACCACTGCTGCTGAAGTAGGTGATGGGGATGAAGTGATGCAAGCCGTCACAACTAATGCTGCTATTGGCTGAAAAATGAACCCCTATTCTTAACTCTGCATCCTCCTTTAGATATTTTGTAAAGAATTCACATCAGCCATTTTATTTCTTTGGCGGGTTATAACCTTTGCACCCTCAATATTTGTGGTTGTTTTGCTTTTTAACTTTTGTATCTTCAAGTGTTTGTTCTAAGATCTTAAGCTTTGTATCTTGAAATCTTGTTATAAGATCTTGTGATTGTTCTGGGCCTTATTTTGTTAGGGTATGGTTGACTCTGTTTGGAGTAGAGATACCTTTGCAATTTTTGTTGATTTTAGGGTCAGCTTTGAGCTGATCTGCGCTCATTTGGGACCTTAGTCTTATTTGGAACTACCCTCTCGGTGAGGTTGCACGTCCTTTTTATTCTTTCTTGATTTTGTTGTCAGCTTAGGGAAAAACTAACACCATTTGTGACTCTAGTCCTTTATTATTCTTTCTTGATTTTATATTTAAGGACTGAATCACCAATCACGTTTTTGGAATAACAGTATGACTACAGCTTAGGGAAAAACTAACACCATTTGGAACCCAAGTTGAGTGACCCAACCCAAGAGTATATGACTACAGCAAACCCGCACCACAAGATATTGCCGGCTGGGCCAACCCAACAATTTGATGAGGTCATGAGATATAAATTTCGATTTGTAGATTCTATAAAAACAAAAACAAAAAGGTATGGAGATATAAATTAATTATGAAAATGGACACAATTCTCTCATATAAGATAGGTTGCACAAAATGATAACACGGTTATATCTAATTTTGAAAACTGATGAAATCATATGATTTTGATTATCGAATTGATGTAAACTACATATCGAATTGATGTAAACTACATATAATGTAAACTTACAAACTAACAAAATGAAAAGTTAAATTATCAAAACTAAACCTTGTTCTTTTATAATTGAGTGTCTGGGTCAACTTGCAAGACATTAACTGGAAAATATATTTTTAGTACAATATGAGTACGCTTTACTTTTGTGTAACTCGCATCTATATAGACCAACACACGTCCAAGACAACGAGATCATGCATTTGAAACACAGAAAAGAACTAGCAAATAGTTCATATGTTCTTGCTCCAATTGGAATAGACTTACTGACCTTACAGTCTAAGGTGTTATTTGCTCACCCTATAAAATACAGTCATTAGAAAAAGCAAGAACCAAGTGAAGGAATGGAAATGAAGAAACAATAACCAAGCCTTTTGTTTTTCATCGCTTGATCATTTTCTCTACAAAGCCCACTAGCAAATGAAGGTTGAGAGAGCCGACTCGCCAATGTTCAAGATTGCCGAAGGCCATCAACAGAGTTGGCAATTTAATGCCGATCGATGAATGTTGAACGAGCCCTTCTCCATGTGTAGGATAGTCAAAGGCCATAAATAGAGTAGGCCAAGTTTAGAAGACCACCCATAGGGTCGGCCAAGTTCAAAATGGTCACCCCGGGGTCTGCCAAGTTCATAATGGTCATCCCACGGGGTCAGCTAAGTTCAAAAGACCACCCCGGGGTTGGCCAAGTTTATGTAAGTTCTTGTGATTGTTTGGGCCTTTGTTGGAGTAAGATTCACTCTATTTGGAATCAATACACCCTTGCAATTATTGTTGATTTTAGGGTTAGCTTTGAGCCGATCTGAGCTCATTTGTGACCAAGTCTTATTTAAACTATCCTCTTGGTGAGGGTCCACGTTCTATTTGGGACTATCCTCACAAGGAGGCTCAAATTCGTTTATTATTCTTTCTTGATTTTGGTGTCAGCTTAGTGTATAACTGACCCCATTTGGGACCTTTGTTCTACTTGGGACTATCCTCACGAGGAGGGTCAAAGTCCCTTGCAATCATTCTTGATTTTGGTGTTAGTGGCCATGGTAGTCGCGCTAGAGGGTTGAGAGTGGAGACAATGGCGACAAACGATGGGTGGGTGAATGGGAGAAAAATTAGAATTTTAAAATTGAAGATGAGAGTATTATTGGAATCAAAATTCGGATTTTGGGGTCAGTGGCGATAAAGGGTTGAGAGTGATCAAATGCATTTGTTTTTGGACCCAACACGCATTTGTTTTTGGATTTTTTTTTAAAATTTACTTTTTAATCAAATGCGTGTCTGCATAATGTATACAGGTAGAAATTAGGTTGAATAAAAATTATTAGAAGTCTACATTACTGATTAAAGTTCATGGAATGTTGATTGAAAAAAGAAAATGGAGACTTACGTGTAGGTCTTAATAAAGTGGACTTATTGTCCACAAGGTCTTATGATAATTAATGACATTTTTCATTAAACACTATTAAAAAATGTCACTAATTATTAATTTTTAGCGACAGCTTGAAAATTATCACAAAAAACGTTATTAATTATAAGTTTAAATTACAGTTGAACAAAAAAAGTCACTAATTTACATCTTTTAGTGATAGTTTAAAAATTGTCATAGAAAAACGCTACTAATTGTATATTTTAGTGACAATTTATAAAAATCATGATAAAAATAGTCACTAATTATCAATTTTTAGCAACATATGTAAAAAATGTCACAAAAAACTATTTTTAGCGACAATTTTACTAAGACTTATTTTCAATAGAACTTGATAAGAATGAAGTCCAACTATTAAGACTTATCGGTGGTTTACTGAAAAGGAAATGAGGGAGAAGATAAGGGGCAAGAAAAGAGAAATCCATGGGGAAGAAGTTGTGGCATGTTTGAATTAAAACTCTTATCTTTTCTTGATGTTGTGGCACCGGTATATAAGGTGGTGTTAATTGATGTGGCATCTCTCAGTTGACTTACAAGTTGAACCAAGTAGGGATTTGGAGTGCCATTTCTCTCACACATACAACCACCTCCTTTATTGCGAGACATATGAGATCAAACATTCAGATTATTGATTTTTTGTATGGATAATTTTTATTACGAGACTTACGAAGTAGACGATTTAGATTATTAGTGTGAGTTTAGGTTGAGACTCACAAGAGAGGTATAGAAAGATGAGATATGAAGGAGAGCTTATCCCATCCCGAATTTAGTTTGAATTTGAATATATTTGGGGCATTTACTACTAAATCATATTCAAATTCAAACTAAATTCGGGATGGGGCATTTACTAATAAATCTCTCAAATGAAGCATAATTATTCTTGTGATCCCATAAATTTTCTTGGTGGATACTCAAAAAATTAATACTTTTTATTGTGTTTATTATAGTGAATTCAAAATTGTATATAAAAAGGTTTGATCATCTATTAAAATAAAAATAAAAATAAACTTTGAACATGTCATAATATCCCTGAGATTCCTAACTCCAAACAGAACTTTCTGAAGTGGAAGTTATCAAATTGATGCTGAGATCCTTAGGGGTGAAATTTGCTCTACTATGGGGGGTCTTCCTTCTCAGGTTTGACCTCTGGGTCCTCCTTTCTTATGGATGACCTGGGAGTCATCCTCAAAGGATAACCTCAAAGTCTTTCTTCATGGATGAGTTCTTTTATGCTTCATGAGTTTTACTCTTCTCTGGATGATCTCTATCCACCCTTTGACGAGTTTTGCTTTTCTTTGGCCCTGTGCTAGGCTATGCTCTACCTCTACATCGAGATCAACTCAAGTCAAGTCAGTTGGCTACAATGTTTCAGATAATCTGATGCATCATCTGATTTGTACAAATTTTTACTTTATTTATTTAAAAAGCATATACAAGACACTCATCACGCCCAACAAATGACATGCCAACATCTTTCAAATCCAAAGAAGTCATTGTGCCTTTTCAGTACATAAACAAACTCAACAAAATGATCTCCATTGTTTCATCAAACTACGCCCCCCCCCCCCCGCGGCCAAAAAAAAAAACCCACGTAAAGGAAATAGATGAAATAGCAAGTATACAATATTAAATTTAAACAAACGCATATTGTTATCCCCGAAATGAAATTTAAGTTTGGAGATGTCACAACTATAAAATTCACTTTAACGGTTTGAAATATTGTGCAAGTTACACATTTGGATTTCATACCCACAGGAAAAAAAGAAGAAGTAAGATATGTCTCAGTCCCACCATGCTGACTAATTTGTGCAAATCCATCCAGAGTATATCCCAAAAATAAAACATGCATTTGTTCAAGACAAATCCATAACATTGCCAAATAAATCCATCCACAACACCATCCATATCACAATTCCAATCGACATCTGTTACATCTTGTTGTAAAAAGCTCCTGTAATACAAACTGTTTGCACGCAAGGTACAAAAATATTCAGCTTCGAAACCTGAAATTGATAGTGATGTAAACATCAAATTACACACAAATTCTTAAAACAATGAATAGTTAACAATTATCAAGCCATTCACTCCAAAAGCATTGAAATGAAGAATTCAAACTCATTACTATGGCTTTACCATATACATTAAATTAAGACCAATATTATGACAAAGAGGAAACAAAAATTAGAGCAAATCACACAGAATTCCCTTGACAATTACTACTGGCCTACCGTGATTGGCCTCAAAAGTTGACTATATATGTCAACACAAAGAACATGAAGAGAAAAAAAACAAAAAACAAAAGTATCCCATATATATGGTGATGCTATAAAAACATGGGTTGTAATGAGTCATAAGTACTAGGAAGTCCACGTCTGCGTCTGCTCTGATCCCTTTTCATTCACGCCGGCCTTATCTGCAAATAGAGAGCAAAAATACAAACTTTAAAAAACGAAACAACTTTTCCATTTATTTATTTTGGATACTAAAATGAGAAGTATTAACTTACCATGAGGAGGAAGCACGTAATCCACTAGCATATATTTGCCCTGCACAATGTATCAGTGAAAAGAGTCTATGATTTTATATTTTTTATCTTTATATAGATCAAGTAACGAAATCACATTGGCAGCCTTCTTCATCTCTCGGGGAACCCAAATCAATGATGCATCCTTAAAAGAATGCAACAAATTCTTGGCGAAACTGTTGAAACACATTAGATCCATTAAATCTATAATTATTATGCAAAACACCCACATATTTTATGGTATTGCACTTGCAAAATTTTCTCGAAGTTGACAGAATTTTTTGGAATTTTGAGGGAATTGATGTCAAGGACAAGATCCCGCCGATCCATCTCAACAATTAATTGATCAATTCCTTTAAATTTCATCCGAACCATCTCCATCGCCTTAATAAGAGTATCCAGTTCTGCCTCTTTTATATTTTCACAACGGTAGTTGTAGTGAGTGTAACTAATAAGCTCCAAATTTTCGTCCCTTACAACAATACCACAATAGGCTTCTTCTCCCTTTCGAATATTGGCATCCACGTTTAGTTTGAAAAAACCTTTGGGTGGTCTTCTCGAAACAAATCGACGAGGGGATCCTTCGTTGTGAATTCCAAAGAGTCACTTATAATTAGGCTCTTTTGTTGTATAATTTCAAGAATGCGATCAATGTCCACAAATGGAGATACAGTCAACCACCGAGCCATGTCAGCCTTGGACAATTTTTTTTTAACTGGATTGCTTTGCTTTTGAATAGCCTTTTTTATAATTTCCTCATGGCATTTGAATAAAAGATAGATACTGAAATAAAGGGAGGGAGAACCATGTCAAATCTTATACATAATGGTTTGCAAAAAATAAAACTATCTTGAAAAAGAGATGGCTTTCTATCCTGTATAATTCAAAGACAGCACTTAACTTAGACAACATTCCCCTACCCAACAATCTCCAAAAACTTTATAGTCCAGAAAGGAAGAGCCATAGCAAAAAATATTTGGTGCCAAATACACTAGCTATATGGAAAAATTGGTTCAATTGCTCAACAATCCCAAAATCCAAATCTAAGAATGAAGTAAACATAAGGTACGTGGACCCATCGGACATGAAACATGAGATTCCTCAGTTAATGTGAAAACTTAATTACTAGTAAGACAAGAATAAGAGCTATAAAAACCAAACATTATAAAAACAACTACAAAAATTTCAATACTAGTAATCATATACTTATATTGACAAGGCTCAGAAAATAAACTCTTATAAGCAATTGTACAAGGATTTTATAATTATATTAATAGGGCATAGGGCTTCATAATAATTAATAGAACTTCTGGATTTATAGTTTATTTCTATATTTTTTTCAAGGACTAAATTGATTTGGAATTGAATCATGAGGGACTTAATTGGTTAGGAATAGTTCTCTCAATCTAGGAGTAGTTTCAGTAATTTGTAACTTATGACTCTTGTAAACTTGGATAGTTTCATTTTGAAATTATCTTTTGTTTACTTTGTAACTATCAATTGTTCTAGAAAAGTTCCCATTTTTTTTGAGGCATTTGAATAAATTACATAATTGCTTGATCCTTTTTGTTGATTGTTTGTTTGAATTATTGTAAAGTCTTTGTCGATCACAACCTTAGCATAATTTTTACTAACAGATGAACATAGAAAATTTAAAGTCCATGGGCCAGTGGTGGATGAAAGGGTACATATATGGTTCAGCTTGGTTTGAATTAAAAAACAAACTCAAAGAATCGAACCGATCCCATTGACTCACACTAAATGTGAACCCAAAATAGAAGCAAGTCGGTTAGTTCCATTCAATCACAATCTATCCACACTATCTATCCATCTATACTATTATATAAATCCAAAATTGCATATGTTCTCTTCTTAACGAATTTTATAGTGCTTTGGCCAGTGGTGCACGAAAGGGTACATATATGGCTCGGCTTGGTTGAATTATTAGCAAACTCAAAAACTAAACCGATCTCATTGAGTCACACTACATATGAACCTAACCTAAAATAGAAGTAAATTGGCTAGTTCGACTCATCTCATCACGAGTCCAGAATCCATATCCTCCGTAGTGTAAAAATTGTAATGCAATCTGTAGTACTTTCTCTGAGAGAGCGCGGGAAATGAAGGGTTGAAATTTGTGCTCATCAAAACAACGTTGTTTTGTGGGATTTTATTTTATTTTATTTTATTGATACATGTCTCTGCATGTCTTATTTGGTTTATTTCAGATTTGGATTGAGAATAGCGGATGAATGACCAGGGGCGGAGCTATGATTACAACATTGGGGGGCCAAAAGTAAGATATTAAATAAGTCCAAGTGGTTGGATCAAGTCCAATTTAGATGACTAAAATTAACAAATCACTATTAAAACTAAGCTAAAAAATGTATTCCATGAACTTAAATTTTAGTGATTTACCACTAAAAAATGGAAATAAGAAGTAATATTACATAGTTCATCCCGTACATGAATAGTAATGAATTATAGATCGCATTGCGTACACAAAATTTTTAAATTGTCATATACTAATAAATGAAAGATGAAAATACTTGGGTGTTTTTTAATAAGAAATAAAACAAGCAAAACTGTGCTACACTCTTAAAAATGCATACAATATGTGTAATGACTCCGCTATGTATAATATTTCACATTTAATTAATCAAGGTGACTTGGATTTTAATTAGTTATTATTCTGATTTAATTGTGGAATTGATGAACATCATTGTGTTTGATTCGTATATGATTTTATAAAAGAGTTATTTTTGAATTAGAAATTGAAGGCCTAAATAGCTTAAGAAAGTATAATTGGTGAGTTGAATCAGTTTAATTTTAAGGATTGAACCATAAGGGAATTCAATTAAATATTCGATTCAGTGTAGTAAAATTAAGATTTGATTAATTGGGTCCGAATTGGAACTAATTAAGTTAATTTAATTATGAGGATTAGCAATTCTGATTATTTTGAATTAAATTTACATATGAGGTGTCCAATTTGGAGATGTAATTTATTGACGGAGATTTTGAGTTTGATCTGAAATTGAAGACTTTAGTGATTTGCGAAACCAAGATTGATGATGTAAATGAGTTTAATTTAATATTTGGAGCCCCTTTTGAAATTTGATTAAAACTCTGATTTAGATTGATAAGTTTAAAAATGATTGATTGGGCCTTAATTGAAGTTAATTTGACTAATTAAGTTATGAGGAATTTGTAATTAGTTATGATTAATTCTAAAAGAATGGAGCTAGACTTGATTATTAATTAGAATTCACGTAGTAATTCGTTTAATAAAGGATTTTTATTTTGAATCAATTTAATATGAAGAGCCTTATAGCGATCCCGGGTTTACCCTTGTTTTACCGTGATCTGGACATGTGTCCGTGGATGTTGGTAGTTGTTTATTATCTTGTTTGCATCCTTTTTACTTTGTATTTGAGTTATAGGATGTGTTGAGCGGGTTTGTTACAGGTTGGTTGAGTTTAGAAACCAAAACTAGTTGCCCAGATTTTTGGCCTGTACGCTCGAGCGGAGGTGTTGGCGCTCGAGCGTAGATTACATCCATCCAGTATCTTGTTGTGCAGTGTTGTGAGCTCGAGCGTAGGGTTGGGAGCTCGAGCGGAGGCCTGGTTCTGCAAAAGTGCTGGGCGAGTGCATTCTGCGCTCGAGCGGGAGGTTGGCCGCTCGAGCGGAAGTCTGTGAGTGGCCGCTCGAGCGGGGTGTTTTACGCTCGAGCGGAGACCTGGGTTAAAGTTCCGAAATTGTGACTTTTCAAATCACTTTTTCACTTTCTCTTCTCTCTCTTACTTTTCCAAAACCACCATTGTTGAGCCTCTCACTCTAGACTCTACCTTCTCTCTAGGTTTTGATCTAGTAGGAGTGATTTACTCACCTTTGGCCTTTACAAAAAGGTTGTTGATCGTCGAGGGCTTCATTTTAATCTGAAAATCTCGGGTTTTGGAGCACGTTGGGTTTTGTCGTCTTCTCCTTTGGAACTCCGAATTTGAGGTAGGGATAACCTACTCCTCTCTATGGGTTTTGTCTTTAAATTTTGGTATTTTGAGATGTTGGGCTTGGTTTGGTAAATTTGTGAAAGTTTGGGGCTTTTGTGTAATTTTACAAAAGTTGGGGTTTTATTCATAATAAACCTAGATGCATGTTTGGCATAGAAAATGGAATGATTGTTGAATCATTGATGAAAATGGGACCTAAGGGTTGAAATGGTAATTATGGAAAATGGCCTAATTACATTGATTAATTAATTGGGATAATTAATTGGTGAGAAATGAGGAAATGAAATGTTGATTGAATATCCATTTGCGCATTTATTTTCTGTTTTAGAAATAACTGCTTGGGGCTATCGGTGGAGGATAGTCGTGATTGTTGTAGACAATGTATGTTGATTAGGCAAACTGAAACTAATCAATGGAATGTGTTATGGAACTTGACAGTTGCTAGAATACATTAATTGTTTGTATTGTGTGATTGTATATAGAACCAATGTGTTTATATACGTTATGTGTAGAGGAGGAGATAGGGGATGTACTCCGCGGTTTAGGGGAAGATAGGGGATGGACCTCTAAACCGGATAGGTATTTGGAGGAGATAGGGGATGTACTCCGTAGACAGAGCTCATATGCTTGTCTAGAGAAGTGAAGATAGAGCTCATATGCTTATCTTTGTGAAGTGAAGTGTGGATACAGCTTGTATGCTTATCTGTGGATATTGTTGATATACATATCTGTTGTAGAGTGTGGATACAGCTTGTATGCTTATCTGTGGATATTGTTGATATACATATCTGTTGAGAATGTGGATATAGCTTTTATGCTTATCTGGATGTGAGATATAGTTTTTATACATATCTGTGGAAATGATGATAGAGCTAGCATGCTTATCTGTTGAAAAAGGGAAAATGAAAAGTAATTGGGACTTGTAAGTCGTTGACATAAATATGTAATTTATGTGATTGAATCAGTGTTGACCAACTATCAATTGCTAATGTTTTAGTCATTGTTCATGGTTGGTTTAGTGTATTTCTACTGGGCTGTGGCTCACCCTATATGGGAATATCATTTTCAGGTGCAGGAAGCATGCCACCTCCAAGGACATAGCTGGGAGGCTTGTGGCGGGCATAGTTTTGTCGTTTTACTTTGATTTATTACATGTAATTTCAAGCCAAGGGCTTAATGTGTAAACGAGTTAGAACTCTTTGTTGTAACCAAGTGTTAACTTGGAAAGCTGTAAGCCCGTAGGGCATTTTGTTATGAGGTTAACATGTAATACTTATGTAACGGAATTCTAATGAATGAAAGGAATGTGGTTAGTTTAAATGTAAATGCATGTCTTATCTGGTGGGTTTATTGTTATTATTTTGAGGGCGTTACAAGCCTTATAAGAGTTTAATCAAAAATCTGATTTAAATTAATAAAATTTAGAAAGATAAATTAATACTTAATTGGGGTTAATTGAGTTAATTAAGTTATGCGGTAATCATAATGGATTAAGATTAAGAATTGATTAATTAAATTGATGGGTGATTAATTATTAATTAATCCTACTCACAAATAAAATAATAGAGCAAGATTGGGAGAAGTTAGAGAAAGTTTTTTTTTTTTTTTTTTTTGAACAGGGGAATTAACAGCCAAGGAAAAGAACAAAACAACACCTGAAAGCAAAGAAAAAACTAACCAGCACCTAACAAAGCAACAAGGGCAGATGGTGGGTTTGGGACCCAATCCTGTGGGAGATAACCATACAGTGAGGCTTGTGCCACCCAATGGGCTACACGATTTGTAGATCGAGGTCTCCATTGAAGAGGCAACACTTCTTGAGAAGCCAATCTCTTAATATCATCAATAATTAGTCCACACTCTCAAGGAGAAACAATCTCTGATACACTGAGGAGGATGACTGATTTGTTATCTCCTTCAATAATCGCCCCTGGTAAACCGCAAGCTTGAGCGCAGAGACAGGCCCATCTGCAAGCTAGAACTTCACCTTGGAATGAAGAGGAGATATATTCTTTCTTGGTTAAACCATTCAGAATCCGTCCCGAAGAATTCCTCAATACCACTACAATAGAGGCTTGGGAGGAACCTTTTTTAGTATCCACATCCCAATTGATTTTGAATTTGCCTTGATCAGGGGGCATCCAGGTGCCCACTTCATTTGGGATCAAAGAAGGCCCGTGAGAAAATGAAACAACTGGGCTTATCATAGCATACTCAAATTCTGCCATTGCCACTCCAGCTCGATGTAAAGTCGAGGAGGGCTCCACAGGGTGATGGTTGAAAACATAATTGTTTCGATCCTTCCAAATGAACCAGCCAATCCAAACTACTTTACCAAGGCAGGAAGCTCGATCCTCCTCATTCTTGAAGTTTGCCACCACAATCGATTGAATAGCTCCACAATCAACTTTGAAGTTCAAATCACTCCCGAACCAAACGGCTCTAACCCATTCACAATCAAAAAGCAAATGTTCCACCTATTCAATTTTGCATTGACATATCGGGCATACATTAGAAGGGGCACACTGTCTTCGAAACAAGTTTTCTCTGGAAGCCAACACATTTTTACAGGCTCTCCACCAGAAATGGCAGATTTTTGGAGGAACTTTGAGAGACCAAATCAACTTCCAAAAAGTATCCGGAGGGCTAAAAGAGGTAGAGGGTCTCTGAATCCACTGGTTTTGCGTCTCTGACAGAGCCACATGATATCCAGATTTAACTGAGTATACCCCTGTTGATTCAAAATGCCAAATCAGTGCATCTTCTTTAGGTGCCAACGGTAGAGGAGTTGTCCTGATTGCTTCCATTTCAGATTCAGATACCAGGGTTCGAAGAACATCAACCTTCCATCTCTTACTGGTAGAGTCAATTACATCTTCTACCTTCGAGATCAAAGATCCTCCAGGTAGTGGAGTGGATAGCTTGAATTTAGGGAGAGTTGGCACCCATTTATCTTGCCAGAACTTAACATTTGCACCGCTATGAATTTGCCATCTTAACCCTTCCATAAGCACATCCCTTCCCTGCAAAATACTAGCCTAAGCCCAAGAAGCCCTACGCCCTTTCACCACTTCCAAAAAGGAGGAATGAGGAAAGTAGTTGCCTTGCAAGATGCGAGCACGAAAAGAGTTCGGATACTTCACTAATCTCCAACCTTGGCAAGCTAAAAGGGCCAAATTAAAAGCTTTGAAATCTCGGAAGCCTAACCCTCCTTTAAATTTTGATAGCACCAAAAAGCCCCAATTGAACCAATGAATCCCTCTTCCTTCTGGATCCCCACCCCACCAAAATTTGCTAATATGGGCATTCAACCGTGTACAAAAGCATTTTGGAAAAGCGAAAGTCTCTTTCCCCGCTTGTGATAACAATTTTGATTTCCACCCTTGTAACTTGGAGAGAACTTTTTCAATTATGAATTGAAAAGCTTCCGCTTTTGACCGACCCCAGACTGAGGGTAAACCCAAATATTTTGCATTAGCAGGGGTATTCTTGAGACTCGAGAGGGCACTGATTAAGCTGCTCACTTGTGGCTGAACATTTGTGGGGAATTACACTTGATTTTTCAAAATTTACTTGTTGACCAGATGCCTTGCAATAAATGTCCAGAATCTCCAACACATTTTTACATTCCTGAGTGTCAGCCTTAAGAAAGAGTAGCACATCGTCCGCAAAAAATAAATGCGAAAGAGTTGGGCAGTGCCTTGTTATTTTCATCCCCGAGATTTGATTTTGAGTGAGACTCCGATTGAGAGTTTTGATAGAACATCCGCCACTAAAATGAAAAGATATGGGGAGAGGAGATCACCCTGTCGAAGCCCTCGAGAAGGAATAAAAGAGGCTCTTTTTTTCACCATTAGCAAAAATAGAGAAGCTCACTGTAGAAACACATTCCATAACCCAATTAATCCATTTAGGGTGATACCCCAACTTTTGCAGAATAGCAGCTAAAAAGTCCCATTCTATCCGATCATAGGCCTTGTTGAAGTCAAGTTTGATAGCCATATTACCAACAACCCCTGATTTTTTTAATTTGAGAGCATGGAAGGCTTCATGGGCCACAATAATATTGTCTTGAATCATTCGCCCCGAAACAAAAGCTGATTGGTTTGGAGAGATAAAGTTCTTCAGGATTGGTTTCAGACAATTGACAAGGATCTCTGTGATGATTTTCAGGTTAAAATTACATAAGCTGATTAGGCGAAATTGGGATAACAACACAGGATCGTAAACCTTGGGAATCAAAATCAGATTGGTTTGATTGAGTTCTTTGAGCAGATACCCTCCCAGAAAAAAACTCTTCACAGCTTCACAAACCTTTGCTTCCACTTCTTCCCAATAAGTTTGATAGAAAAACCCTGGAAAGCCATCCGGCCCTGGAGCCTTCACTGCCCCTAATTAGAATACTGCTGCCTTGATCTTTTCATCACCGACCAGTTGAATTAAGATCCTATTCATAACATCAGAGACCATAGGATCCACAACAGATAAGGCCTCCATGAAGTTTCTATTTCCAACACTTGTGAATAAAGAAGAGAAGAAACCCAAAAGATGGTGATTAATATCCAATTCCGAGTTTAGTCAAGTCCCATCCTCTATTTGTAAGCGAAGAATCTAGTTTCGTTGGCGACGTTGGATCATCGAGGCATAAAAAAAATGAGAATTCCTATCTCCATAATTTAGCCATCGGATACGGGATCTTTGATGAATGAACATTTCCTCCCTAGAAAGAGCTGTCTCGAGATCAGATTTCATTTGGTCTTGTGCCTGCATATTAGCCTCTGTCCAGGGTTGGGACTAAAGAGACAAAAGCTTAGATTTTATAAGAGCAATGTTTAAGCTATTGTTTCCGAAATGTTCTTTACTTTTAAGCCCATCTCTACAACACTGAAGTTTCTTAACTAATTGGAACATAGGAGATCCACCTTGAATGACAGCCCATTTGGAGCTGATAACCTCCACACAATCAGGACTCGTTGACCACATGGTTTCGAATTTAAAGAGTCGAGGCACCCTCTTGAGAGGTACACATCAATTTAACACCACAGGGCAATGATCTGATCCAACAAAGTGTTCATGGAATACCTAGGCACAAGGAAATAGAGCTCGCCACTCCACAGTTGCAACTGCTCTATCTAACCTTTCATGAATATTAGCATTTCCATGTTAGTTATTTGACCACGTTGGTGGCTCGAGCGATTAGGCTATTTTCAGCATGTTTTGAAAAATCACATTTTGTTTATATTTTCATCTTGTCTCCTCACAAACATTTCTAAACAAGAATTATGACTTAATGAAGATTAATAAACTAACAATCAACATAAATTAGTTGGTTAAAGAATAAATCATTGATTTAGTAGTAATTGATTAAGACGCCAAGAAATCGGTCTATTTGGAAAAGAGGGATTTAGTAATGAAAGAATATGTGAAATGAGAATCCGATTTATTGGAGTAAGAAAGAATGAGCATAGTAGAACTTCAGATTACTTAGACAGAAAAGGACAAGAGAAGTTAAGTTTGATCAAAGAAGTGATATTGTGTTTCAATGTGTATCTGTCACGTGTTTGTGTAGGTCACAAGCTATCGTCTGCCTGATTTGTCTAATCTATCTAATTTGTCTGATCTGTGTCTGGAACTATCTGTTAGTAACAACTCTTTAAAGCTATGATTGAATTTAAGTATTTTTTTGAACAATATGATATGATCTGTTTTCTGAAATGCTATTTTGTGAATCATGAATGATTGTCCAGTTTTCTGGAATGTATTCGTGGTATCTTTAGCATCATGTGTTTATGTGATATCTATTATCTGGTACTAGGATTTCACGTGGGCTCCATTCATGGAGCTGGTTATGCATAACCGCTTATATCATCTGCACATGGGTCTTTATGACCAATCTGATCTGTTAGCTAATAGATGTACCACATATGACTGTTTACAAATATGATTATGTATATGAATTTGTTTCTGAAATGATCTGAATTTTGATTTCTGAATCTGTTATGGGACATCATTCATTAAAACCTTTACTTTGTTGTTATTCATTGGGTTCCAGCTCACTGTATTATTTATATATATAGGTGATCAGGCGCGTGACCAGGCCTAGGGCTTCTGCCTGGACTCTGTCTTGTCAGCCAACCTATGTGCCTCCCGTGGAGGTTCCAGATACGTTAAGTCGTCATAGCTATGTGATTAAAGTTTAAGTTTTTGTTTATTTTAGAAATAGGGTTAAGTTCCCTTTTTGTCTTATCTTTATAAATGTGATAACGTAAGAGTGATGTACAATATATGTATATAAAGTTTAAATTTTTTTTGTCCCATATATGTTTGCACAGCTCAATGGACGTTATATATTTGTTATTTGCTCCTGCTAGCCCCCTAATAATTTGATTTCTATTTAAGAGGCCTTCGATAATTTATAGATTTCTGGCCGATCACGATGCTAAACCTACAGAAACGAGTTTGGGTCTTGACAATATGTCCTTTCAAAACTATAATATAATGATTGATAATAAAATCAAAATAGTTAAATAACTTTTTCCTCCGTAACAAGATGTAATATTTTAATATTCATACAATCATAATCATAATAGTCCATTATATAACTATAATAGTTTGTAAGTAAAACTTGCATGGTGCATCCCTTCCTAACATAATTATAAGGGCTAATTACATCAATTATCATGTGTTTGATTGGACAAACTAGATAAGAAGGGATTAGAATCCATCGGATTGGAATCCTGGGATTGTGAATTCCCCGGACTATTTGGTCGGATTGGATGTGTAGCCCGTGTTTGTTTTCTTATGAGATTAGACGTTTGGATTAAACTATTTTTAATAAATTCAATGTTTGGTTGGACGGACTGGATAGGATAAATGAACAAAAGACTATTTTATCCTTTTTCAATTGTTTACTAAGTAATAGAAATATTAAACATATCTTTAATATTTTAATTATTTTTAGCTAGATTAAATAAAATTTTATTTTATTTTATTTTTTACACAATTAAATAAATTTATTTTTTAAAAATTAAATACATAAAATAAATAAAATATCAATAAAAATATATTTTATTTTTTTAATTAAAATTTTAAATAAATTTATTTTTAAAAATAATAATAATTTAATAATAAAATTAAATAATATATAAACAAAATTTTAAAATAAAACATCAATAAAATATCTATTAAAAAAATATTTTAAAAATTAAATAAATAAAACATCAATAAAAAGTTAAATAAATTATTTTATTTTTAAATTGTGACATTTAAATTTTATTGAATTTTACTAAATATAATACATAATTAAATAGTAGAAAGGTCAAAATGGTCATTTCATCACCTAATCCCAACAGTGATAGTCCCCTGAAAATTGTCTCAACCCCCCTAGGATACAATAGTCCCCCATATGAGGGATAAAGAGTCCAGCTAGACTCCATGTCCGGCGGACTAAAAAAAAACAAATGCCAAACTAACATGTAGAATGGACTCCATGTCCGCACAGTGAATAGTTCCCCCAAATCCCTTGAATCCAGCACTCCCTTAGTTTCCTCAAATTTCAATTTGGTCCTTATAATTTGAATTTCGACAATTTGATCCTTATATTTTTTATTTGGGTAAATTGCACTGATGGTCCTTATATTTTACCCCTTGTGCCGTTTTGGTCTCTACACTTTCAATTGGCTCAATTTTAACTCTTAATTTTAGATTTTGTTTTAATTTTGGTCCAATTAATAATATTGTTAGTGTTTTTTAAGAAAAATTATCATTAAATTGGTTGAGGTTAACTAACTGAGTTAACTAAACTTATACTTTTACCCTTAAAAATATGACACATGACACTTATGTGCATATTTTTCATAAAAAAATGCTAAGAATTGTAATTAATTAGACCGAATTGAGACAAAATCATAAATTTATGGTCAAAATGAAACCAATTGAAAATATAGAAACTAAAATGACACAAAGAGTTAAGTATAGGGACTACCGTCATAATTTACCCTTTTTTTTATTTTGTTTGACTTTGGTCTTTTTTGCTTTACAATATTGACTATAATATTTTAGTCATTATATTCTTACCTCTTAAGTTTTGTTACATTATTAAATAAAAAAAAAACCTTTTTATTTTATTTTTTATTTTATCACACTTTTTTTTTTGGCGTGATATTAATTCAAAAGCTTCCTTTAGAGAGTTCCCCTTATAAGGATAAAAATAATTATTTTGGCTGTTTTCTTACTTATTTCTACAATAACTATAGCGATCCCGGTTTACTCTACTTTGGTTGTTGTATTCTGGACTTAGGTTCTGTGGTGTTGGTTGTTGTATGTATCTTGTTTCCATCCTTCAATTCTATATATTTGAGTTTTAGGGTGTGTTGGGCAGGTTTGTAACAGGTTGGTTGTGATTGGGAACAAATGGTTGTTGCCCAGATTTTTGTGTCTTCGCTCGAGCGAGACTTTTGTCGCTCGAGCGAGCTCTGTGTTTTAGATCCTTCGCTCGAGTGAGAGTTGAGTGTTGTTTCTGGTGGTTCGAGCGAGAAGTCTTGCGCTCGAGCTTGCGTCTGCGTCTGGTTCTGGACCTGAGGGTTGAATTTCTTGGCTCGAGCGAGCATTCCTTTGCTCGAGCAAGCGAGCTGTATGTTTTGGACTTCTTCGCTCGAGCGAGAATTCTTGCGCTTGAGTGTGCTTCTGGGTTGCAGACCTGAAGCTTCGAATTATTAGCTCGAGCGAGGCTTTTTACGTTCGAGCGTGGTTTCTTTGTGTCTGGTCGCTCGAGCTACCATTCCTTCGCTCCAGCGAGGCTTGAATATATCAGTTGCAGCAGCTTGTTTCTCCTTCACTTTTTCATCTCTTTTATTTCTCTCAAACCCTAGAACGGATGCCTCTCTCTCTAAACCACCACTTCTCTCTACTAGAACTCTTGATCTAGGGTCCTCCTACACTATTTCCTTTGTATAAAAGTTAGAGCTCGGTGTGGGCTTCGTTTTGATCCGAGAATCTTTGAGTTTGGAGCATCTTGAGCTTTGTCCTTCTTCTCCTTTGAGCTCCGAAATTTGACGTAGGGATATCCTACTCCTTCTTATGGGTTTTGACATAAATTCTAGTCATTTTGATTAGTTGGTGTTGTTGGGTAATTTTGGGAAAAGTTAGGGTTTGTTGTGTAATTTATAAAATAGGGGCTTTCAATGTTTTGAGTCAAATATGTGTTAGAGACTTGAAATTGGGGTTGTTTATGAATTATGAGTGAAGTTTGGCCTTGGGGGCAACATTTGAGAATAGGGAGATTAAAGCCCTAATTGAAATTAAGCAATTAATTTGTATAATTAATTAGGGAAATATGGAAATATGAAATTGGGTTGAGAATCATGCAATTGGATGGACTTGTGGTAGAATGGTGTGGTTGGATTAATTTATTACCCACTTATGAAACTGTTGATTATTTATCTGTTCGATAAATTTATTATCTGTTTAGATATAACTGCTTTGGGCTATCGGTGGAGGATAGTCTTGATTGTTGTAGACACTGCATGTTGATTAGGGAAAATTGAAACTAATCATCTGGAATATGTCATTGAATATGACGGTTGGAATAATACATCGAATATGTGTATTGATTGATCATTGTATATGATAAATGGTTAAATACATTGTATATGTATGTTGTGTGGGAGGAGATAGGGGATGGACTCCATTGGTAATTGAAGTATGGAAGTGTTTTAATATGAGTTATAGTCTCATTTAATTGTTTGGCCAGGTTCTAAGCCATGTTTATGAATCAAAGTTGTTTAAGTGAAAGAAAGTGGACTGAAAAATGAATGTATCTATTGTCGAATTGAAAAGTGTTGTAAGTAGGTTTATGAGTGTTAACCATCTATCGAATGCTAATGTTTTAGTTATTTCTCATAATTGGTTTAGTATATCTCTACTGGGCATTGGCTCACCCTATATGGGACATCATTTTCAGGTTCAGGTGATATGCCACCTCCAAGGACGTAGCTTGGGAGGCTTTGAGGCTGATAGAACTTTTTGTTGTTCTCTTTTGGTATTACATGTAAATTCAAGCCAAGGGCTTAAAAGTGTATTTGAGTTAGTACTCTTTTTTCTTGTAATCAAGTGTTGGCTTGGAAAGTTGTAACCCGTAGGGCATTTACTTTTGTTGTCAACATATAATACTTTTGTAATGGATACTCTGATGAATGGAAATATGCTTTATTCTCTTTTGTCTATGCTTGTCAAGAATGTGGTTTTATATGTATTATTTTGAGGGCGTTACAGTTTACATTTACCTAATAGTAGATGTTGAATTTCGTGTTTTAATAATCTGATTATAGTATTATTTTATTCAATTACTATTTATAGTGAAGTATTATTATTTAAATTATCTTATTCGACTTCTTTAGTATATCTAATGCTCATATATTTATATTGGCAAGGTCGATAAAACAGACTTTGATTCTAAATACAAACAATTTTATAGGGATTTTATAATTATACATTATAGTGACCAAATTTGATTATTTGTTATTTTTTTTTCTTCTATCTTGTTAAAACTTTCTTCTCTCTCCCTATCTGCTGCAATTTCTTTCATCATCAACAAACAAGAACAACAAAAACTCAACAACGACAACCATCACAAAAAATCAAAACCTATCTGTTGCAATCTCGTTCATCATCATCAACAAAAATAAAAAAAATAAATTAATAACAACAACAACAAACTCTTCAAAATTATTATTATCTGTTGCAATCTCTTTGAATGAAAAATCAGAAGAAGACAAATTGAAAAAGAGTATTATCAAACACAAACAGATCAACACTTTTTTTTTATCAGTTTAAATCAAACATAAACACATCAAACACAAACATAAACAAAACAACTCTTTTTTTTTCTTTTTTTTTTAATCTGTTTAAATCAAACACAAACAAATCAAACTCAACGATTTCAGAATCAAAGACAAGGCCATAGTGGAACTGACAGTTTGAACCAGTGGTGGAACAGATCTGAGCTCAAATCTTACAAAAAAAAAAAGAAGAAAAAGAAGTAAAAGAAGAAAGATCCGAGGTAGATGAGGGACCTCATCACCATGAAAATAGCTTCTTCATGCTGTCCAAAATGGAGAGCTCCAGAGAGTGAGACCATCATTGATTGGAAGAAAAATGAGAGAGTGTCTTCTATAGCCATCGGGTTAGAGAGAGAAAATAAGAAGTGAAGCCTGGGTTGCTTCTTCTCTCTCCTCTCTCTAAACTAATGGTCGACGTCATCTAAGTCGCGACACCATCTGCGACAACGCCGACGTGCTGTACATCACCGAGAACAGAAGTCGGTCAACAATGCCATGCTAGAGGAGGCGGTGGTGGATTCGATTATTGCCCAGAGAAAATGTGAGAGATCAGATAAAGCTTAGAGAGAGAGAGAGAGAGAGAGAAATGGAGAGATAGAGAGAGGAATGGGTTTGATCTGTCAACTTATTGGAGAGAGAGAGAAAGTGGGTTTGATTTTAATATTGAATTCAACAAAGGCAACACCATTGTACCCACCATTGAATATTTGAATGTTTACATCTTTGAATACATGTTTTTTGATTTTTTTCATTTGCATGTTTTTTTTATGTTTTTTATTTGTTTTCTGCTTCAAAGATCTCTGACCCATAACCCAAAATTCAAAATCTCTGAAATTGATTTTTGTTGCTGCTTTTATGGTTGTTTCTTTAATTTTGATATGTATTCAAAGGTGCAGGTTAGGTGAGGAACAAGAAGAAGATGTTCTACTAGGTGTCTATGATCATGGAGCAAGACATGTATTCAAGCTTCATGAGTGCTTGAATCTGATTTGACAAAATAAACACTAATATATATATATATATATATATATATATTTAAAAATATTCATCCTCCAAGAAGAACAAATCGTCTATCACATTTACCTAAGAATATCCCTCAGCAAATTGATGAATGCTTCTTTCAGTTGACAGGACTTGTGGAAGAATCCTTCATATCCATCTATACATATTGTTCTCCTCTGTGTGTCTCTTTTGTCTTTCTTCTCTCCTTTTCTCTTTTTGTATTTTCTCTTCTGTTTTCTTCAAATTGGGGTCAAGACCGTTTTTATCAAATTCTCTCTCATCTCCTTTTTTGCACCAATTTTTAGACCTGGGGCATTTCTCTTTGTTAACCTGCAACAATCAGACGTAGCACATACTCATGATAATTTTTTAACCAATGATATTTGTCTAGCCTTCACTTTTTATTTAAATTCCCACGGTTAAGAGTTCCATCCGGATGTGAGTTCGTTTTTTATTTTTTTGATTTTTAGTTATTTTAGTTGAGGGTAAAAAGTCTCGTTTAAGATGGATATTTTAACTTTTTAAACTTTTATTAGAGAAAAAATAAAATAATTATAATTTGAATATGACATTTTATCTTATTAATTTTTTAATTTATTTTATCTTTTTATAACTATTTTAGCTCCGTAACCTTATACCAAACGAGTGCTAAGTCTGAGATTGATGAACAAATAGGCCCGTTTGGAAAAATTGTTGGAACTAATTTAACTTATTAAAATACAAAATAAATTAAAAAGTTTAAAAAATAAAATATCACATTCAAATCATAATTATTTCAGTTTTTCTCTTACAAAATTTTAAAAAACTAAAAATATAGCGACCCCGGTCTTTTCCCATTTAATTATTGTATCCGGGCTGTTCCGTAGATTCTGTCATTGTATAATGGTTGTTGTTGTTATTCCTTATTTTCTCTTTTGGAATTATAGGATGTGTTGGGCAGGTTTGTTTCAGGTTGGTTGGGTTTAGAAACCAAGTGTTGCTGTCCGGGTTTTTGGTTCTTCGCTCGAGCGAGGAGTTGTTCGCTCGAGCGAGAGGTAGTGTTTGATTTGGACCTGTAGCTGTGTATTCTTGGCTCGAGCGAGCTTTTCTTCGCTCGAGCGAGTTAGTTCATCCTTCGCTCGAGCGTGTGTCTGGGTTCAGACCTGAGGGTTTGAGTTCTTCGCTCGACCGAGCTTTCTTTCGCTCGAGCGAGCATTTGAGTTGTTGGCTCGAGCAAGGCTTCCTTGGCTCGAGCGTAGTTTCTCTGTGTCTGGTCGCTCGAGCGACCAAGTCTTCGCTCGAGCGAGCCTGTCCAGTTTATATACACAGCAGCGGGATTTGATCAGTCTTTTTCATATTCTTTTGATTCAAAACCCCAGGTTCGACCTCTCTCTCTCCCTACTCACCTTCTTTCTTAGATTTGATCCACTTAGGGTGTGTTTCTACCCTAGATCCTTCATTAAAAAGATAGAGTGAGGCAAGGGCTACCATTTAATCTGAGCATTTGACGATTTGGAGCACTTTGGTATTTTGGGCACTCATCTCTTTCTTCACCTTTTTGGGTTGTTTTCTTTGAGGTAGGGATTTCCTACTCCATTTTATAGGTTATGTTCTAAGTTTTGGTATTTTAATATGTTGGGAATACTTTGGTAAATTTTGGGAAAAACCTTAGTTGAATTGATTTGTATAAGTAATTCATGGAATTGGGAAAAGATGGTTAAATTCATGGAATTGGGGAATTCATTGATTAAATGGCATAATTGGATAATTTGAATAATTTGTCTATTGAATTGTGGACATAGTTATTTTCAGTTTAGAAATAACTGTTTTGGACTATCGGTGGAGGATAGTCATGATTGTTGTAGACATTGCATGTGGATTAGGAATAACTGGAACTAATCACATGGGTTAAGTCATTAATTTTGACTGTGGCATTGATACAGAAAATACGTGTATTGATTGAGCATTGCATTTGCATACATTGTTTGTGTGTGGGAGGAGATAGGGGATGTACTCCACGGTTTAGGGGAAGATAGGGGATGGACCTCTAAACCGGATTTTGTTTGGGAGGAGATAGGGGATGGACTCCATTAGCATCACTTTTATGTGTGCTTATTTATATAGAAGTGTTTTATTGATACAGCACTAAAATGTGTATCAATCTGGAAGTATGAAGTGTTTGATTTGAGCTTGAGTCTCATTTGTTAGTTGATATTGGAAGGATGTGAATATGATATATGTGATTCACAGTTGTAAGTTTGGCCAGGTTCTGGGCCATGTTGATAAAATTGGAAAGTAAAATGTATCTTAGACAATAGTGTCATGAGACTGTAAAATAAAGTAATTGATTATCTTGGTTAACCATCTGTTGAATGCTATTGCTTTATTCATTGCTTATATGTGGTTTAGTATATTTCTACTGGGCTGTGGCTCACCCTTTATGGGAACATCATTTTCAGGTTCAGGTGATAAACTACCTCCAAGGAATTAGCTTGGGAGGGTTTGGCTTCTGGATTGAAGAAGACTATTTTTCTGTTATTTGCTTTTATTTGTTAGCACATGTAAAAACTCAAGCTTAGGGCTTTTCTTGTATTGAGTTAGAACTCGAATGTTTGTAACCAAGTGTTGGCTTGGAAAGATGTAAGCCTGTAGGGCATTTTATTTGATTATTTAGTAATACTCTGATGAATGAATTAATAAAATGTCTTCTTTAAATAATGCATGTCAATGATGTATAATAGATTAATTTTGAGGGCGTGACAACTTGGTATCAGAGCGTACCGGGTTTGAATACTTTGGGTACGTGGAAGTGATTAGTATCACATTGGGTTCGTCTCGTTTGATAGAGACTTAGTGTAATGTTATATGCTTATGTGATAACATGTTTATGTGATTATGTGGGTATGGAATGTAGTTTCTAGGATGTTGATTGGACCCTTGAGTTTCTTGTAGTCTTGTTGGAAAGGCACTTGATCACTGCTGCTTCCAACCGGAACTATAGTAACGCATTGGGACTATCATTATCCGGGAATGAAATTCGTAGGTGCTTATGTGATTATGTGCTTACGTGGAATGAATTATTGTTGTCCATTGAATTAGGACACGAGTGTTTAGCTTCGGCACATTTATTAATGTGCTAATGTCTTTGTTTCCTTTATTAGGATGTCAGGACGAGGACGAGGACGCGGTAGGCGTGGTAGGCCGGGTAGACAGGAGTTGCCTGTGCCAGAAGAGATTCCGGCAGTTCAGGAGGGAATTGGCCAAGTCAATGTGGCCGAGCCAGTAGGCCAGCAGGCTATGGGCGCTCTCGCCCGAGAGATAGCAGGGGCATTCAGGGAGTCAGTAGGCATTCTTAGAGCTGAGAATCAAGCTCAGGCTGGTATTGCGGATGCAGGACCTTCCTTTCTGAAGAGGGAGTTCTTCCGGTCCAATCCGGATGAATTTGTGGGTGATCCTAAAGAGCCACTTAAGGCAGATGAATGGCTCGAACAGACAACGAAGACGTTTGAGATGCTTGGCATCGAAGACGAGGGGTTGAAAGTGACCTTGGCATCTTTCCAGTTGAAGGGGGATGCGGGTCAGTGGTGGAAATTTACTAAGGGGCGTATAGGAGGTACATGGGAGGCTTTTGTGAATGCATTCCAGGAGAAGTTTTTATCTCCGGCAGTCAGGGAGAAGCTGTGAGACCAGTTTTGTCAGCTTAAGCAGGCGAGTTCTTCAGTGGCCGAATTTGAGGCTGCATTTACTAGTTTGTCCAGGTTTGCACCTGAGTTGGTGGCGTCTGAGGAACGCCGTTGTATTGAGTTTGAGAAGAAGTTGAGGCGTGGCCTCAAGCTGAGAGTTGGGGGAACTATGATTCGAGATTATGGGCGTATGGTTGATGCTGCAGCCCATATGGAGATCATGATGCAGGAGGAGGAGGAAGGGCAGAAGGGCTCCAAGAGGAGTCAGGATGGTCAGAATGATGGTAGGAGACAGAAGGGTTTTAATCCCCAGCAGTCTCAGGGTAGCTTTTCTCGATCGACTTTTCCTGTACCGAGTGTTAGTTCGGGGAAAGGCAGCCAGGGAGACATTACCTGTTTCAAGTGTGGCCAGCTGGGCCACAAGTCTCCAGTTTGTCCTCAGAGGGGAGGAGTTCAGAGAGCAGCATCTTCTTCGGCTCGATCTCAGAGCCAGAATCAGGGTAGAGGTCAGCCACTCTCGTGTTATCAGTGTGGTCAGCCAGGGCATATGAAGAGGTATTGCCCGCAGTTGGGTGGCACATCTGGTGCATCTGGTTTGAGGCCGATTCAGGGTCAGCAGCCAGCTCAGTCGGGTCAGGCCTCAAAGGCCAATCAGGGGGCTTCATCGTCTCAGTCGGTGCAGCAATCTTATGCTCCTAGGGTTGAGCAGGTTGATCAGAGGTCGTCTGGGCGCGTGTATGCTGTTACCGCACAGGATCTTGTGCCAGCACCATCAGTTGTGAGAGGTACCTTCTTGTTTTGCAACTCGGTTGCTAATGTTTTGATTGATACGGGTGCATCTCATTCCTTTGTGTCTGCTGCATTTGCATCTGTTTTGGAGTTGGAATTAGCACAGTTAGCATCTCCTATATGTGTAGTATCACCTCTTGGGGGTGAATTGATTTTGAAACAAGGCGTTAGGGGTTGTGATATAGAGGTTGATTATCATAGAATCCCATTTTCCTTTGTAGTTATGCCTATGAGGGGTTTTGATGTTATTTTGGGTATGGACTGGTTATCATCATACCGGGCAGTGATTGATTGCTACCGCCAGAGGGTCACTTGTTGTACCGTGAGCGGAGAGTATTTCCATTTTCTGGGGGACCGGGTTGGTGATGTGTTGCCACCGGGGTATGTTCGGCGAGGAAGGAGTGAGCTTAGTGGGCTACTAGCTAACCTTTTGATTAGTGAGGATAATGAGACTCAGATTGTGTTGCCAAGGGTGGTTTGTGAGTACTCGGATGTCTTTCCCGAGGATCTTGTTGGTTTGCCACCGCATCGGGAGATTGAGTTCTCTATTGACCTAGTGCCCGGCACGGCGCCGATTTCCATGGCACCTTATCGTTTTGCCCCAGCCGAGTTAGTTGAGTTGAAGATCCAACTCCAGGAGTTGTTAGTTAAGGGCTTTATACGTCCTAGTGTTTCACCGTGGGGAGCACCGGCCCTCTTTGTTAAAAAGAAAGGTGGTGCTTTGAGACTTTGTATAGATTATCGGAAATTGAATCGGGCTACGGTTAAGAATAAGTACCCTATGCCTCGTATCGATGATTTGTTTGACCAGTTGAAGGGTTCCCGTTGTTTCTCTAAGATAGACTTGAGATCGGGTTACCACCAGTTGAGGGTCAGGGAAGAGGATATTCCGAAGACGGCATTCCGTACGCGGTATGGCCATTATGAGTTTTTGGTGATGCCATTCGGGCTCACCAATGCACCGGCAGTTTTTATGGATTTGATGAACCGGATCTTCCGGGAATTCTTGGATCGGTTTGTAGTCGTTTTTGTGGACGACATCCTTATCTATTCGCCTTCTGAGGAGGAGCACGAGGCACACTTGAGGGTGGTGCTTGAGTTACTTAGAGCCCATAGGCTGTATGCCAAGTTTGGGAAGTGTGAGTTCTGGCTGAAAGAAGTCAAATTCTTAGGCCATGTGGTATCCGGTGAAGGAGTGTCTGTTGATACATCCAAGGTAGAGGCAGTGCAGGATTGGGCACAGCCTAAGAGTGTATTTGAGATCCGCAGTTTTCTGGGGTTAGCTGGGTATTACCGTCGGTTTGTGAAAGATTTCTCCAGGTTAGCATCACCGTTGACTAAACTGACTCGGAAGGGAGTCAAATTTGTATAGAGTGAGACTTGTGAAAAGTCGTTTCAGGAGTTGAAAGTTAGACTGACTACCGCTCCAGTATTGATTATTCCAGAGAGAGGGTTGGGTTATGCAGTCTATTGTGACGCCTCACGAGAGGGTCTGGGTTGTGTGTTAATGCAAGAAGGGAAAGTAGTTGCCTATGGCTCTCGTCAGTTGAAAATTCACGAGCAGAATTACCCTACACATGATCTAGAGTTAGCAGCTGTGATATTTGCCTTGAAGATTTGGAGGCATTATCTTTATGGTGAGAAATTCGAGGTGTTCTCGGATCATAAGAGTTTGAAGTATTTATTTACACAGAAAGACTTAAACTTGAGGCAGAGGAGGTGGATGGAGTTCATAGAGGATTATGACTTTGAGTTGCATTATCATCCGGGAAAGGCCAATGTGGTGGCCGATGCCCTTAGCAGGAAACCTGTTGGTGACATAGCTAGCATAGCCATCCGAGAGTGGGAGATGTTGGGTGCACTTGGGGAGTTTGATTTACTTATGGGCGAATCCGTTGAGGCTGCGGCCTTGTTTTCTGTTGTTGCACAACCTACACTTGTGACTCGAGTGTTAGAGGCTCAGAGAGGTGACCTTGAGGTAGAATCTCTCCGTGAGAAGATTTCCAGTGGAAAGGTTGAGAAAGGTTTGACGGTGTATTCCGACCTGAGTGTGAGATACCGAGACCGTCCGTTTGTGCCGGAGTCTTGCCGAGAGGAGGTACTCCGAGAGTTTCATCATTCACGCCTTGCGGTGCATCCGGGAGGCACTAAGATGTATCGGGATTTGGGTCGTCAGTTCTGGTGGCGGGGTATGAAGAGAGATGTGGCAGCTTTCGTATCTAAGTGTCTTACTTGTCAGCAAGTGAAGGCCGAACATCAGAGGCCAGCGGGTTTGTTGCAACCCTTGCCTATTGCCGAGTGGAAGTGGGAGCATGTCACTATGGACTTCGTTGTAGGTCTTCCGAGGACTCAGCGGGGTAGTGATGCTATTTGGGTGGTTGTAGACCGGTTGACTAAGTCGGCGCACTTTATTTCTATGCGCATGAGAGATTCGGTAGATCATCTTGCCGACTTGTATATTCGGGACATAGTGAGATTGCACGGGGTCCCAGTGACGATCGTCTCAGATAGAGATCCTCGTTTTACTGCTAGGTTGTGGCAGAGTTTGCAGAGTGCCTTAGGCACTAATTTGACCTTTAGCACGGCTTATCATCCTCAGACTGACGGACAGTCCGAGCGTACTATTCAGATACTTGAGGATATGCTTCGGGGTTGTGTTCTAGACTTTAGTGGGTCGTGGGAGAGGCACTTGCCGTTGGTGGAGTTTGCCTACAACAACAGTTTCCAGTCTAGTATCGGTATGGCACCATTTGAGGCCTTGTATGGCCGACCGTGTAGATCTCCTGTGTGTTGGGCCGAGGTGGGTGATGCACCTCTGTTGGGTCCAGAGTTGGTGAGGGAAACTACGGAGAAAGTTGAGCTTATCCGTAAGAGGCTTGTTACAGCACAGAGTCGTCAGAAATCGTATGCCGACCGTAGGAGGAGACCTTTGGTGTTTGAGGTGGGTGATCATGTCTTTCTGAAGATATCACCTAGACGGGGTTTGATGAGGTTTGGGAAGAGTGGGAAGTTGTCCCCTCGATTCATTGGTCCGTTTGAGATCCTTGAGAGGATTGGCGAGGCTGCTTATCGTTTAGCTTTGCCGCCGCAGTTGTCTGGAGTACATGACGTGTTTCATGTGAGTATGCTTCGGAAGTATGAGCCGGATCCATCACATGTGTTGGATTGGACCGATTTAGTGGTTGATGTGGATATTTCGTATGAGGAGAGACCGGTTCGGGTATTGGATAGGCGGGATCAAGTCTTGCGAGGCAAGACCATCCCTTTGGTCAAAGTTTTGTGGAAACACCACGGAGTGGAGGAAGCCACTTGGGAACGTGAATTGGAAGTCCGCGAAAAATATCCGGACATGTTTGTTGATTTGTAATCTTATAACTAGATTCTGTTATATTGTTGAACTTAAGAGCTTTACATATGTCTTAAGTTGTAAAACATTGAGTATGTTTTGGTAATTGGTTGTATCTTGAAACTTGTTTCATTATAGAAGATTAGTGTAACATTGTATATGTTGGTTACATTGTTGGATGTGTTATATATATCATGCAATTGAATATGATATGGAAATTGTTAACATTGAAGGGAATAATGCATAATAGTGGTGCAGGTTGAAATATATGTTGTTTTATATACATTATGGGATACCTCTTGATAAAAGATGAAGTGACCAGTATTGGGTCAAGTTGTTTATTATTGTTATATACTATCTTTGGGTATTTAAAAAAAAAAAAAACCTGTTTTCAAGTTTGTGCCTAATTTCGGGGACGAAATTCTTTGAAGGGGGGGAGGTTATAGCGACCCCGGTCTTTTCCCATTTAATTATTGTATCCGGGCTGTTCCGTAGATTCTGTCATTGTATAATGGTTGTTGTTGTTATTCCTTATTTTCTCTTTTGGAATTATAGGATGTGTTGGGCAGGTTTGTTTCAGGTTGGTTGGGTTTAGAAACCAAGTGTTGCTGTCCGGGTTTTTGGTTCTTCGCTCGAGCGAGGAGTTGTTCGCTCGAGCGAGAGGTAGTGTTTGATTTGGACCTGTAGCTGTGTATTCTTGGCTCGAGCGAGCTTTTCTTCGCTCGAGCGAGTTAGTTCATCCTTCGCTCGAGCTATAGTTCCTTCGCTCGAGCGTGTGTCTGGGTTCAGACCTGAGGGTTTGAGTTCTTCGCTCGACCGAGCTTTCTTTCGCTCGAGCGAGCATTTGAGTTGTTGGCTCAAGCAAGGCTTCCTTGGCTCGAGCGTAGTTTCTCTGTGTCTGGTCGCTCGAGCGACCAAGTCTTCGCTCGAGCGAGCCTGTCCAGTTTATATACACAGCAGCGGGATTTGATCAGTCTTTTTCATATTCTTTTGATTCAAAACCCCAGGTTCGACCTCTCTCTCTCCCTACTCACCTTCTTTCTTAGATTTGATCCACTTAGGGTGTGTTTCTACCCTAGATCCTTCATTAAAAAGATAGAGTGAGGCAAGGGCTACCATTTAATCTGAGCATTTGACGATTTGGAGCACTTTGGTATTTTGGGCACTCATCTCTTTCTTCACCTTTTTCGGTTGTTTTCTTTGAGGTAGGGATTTCCTACTCCATTTTATAGGTTATGTTCTAAGTTTTGGTATTTTAATATGTTGGGAATACTTTGGTAAATTTTGGGAAAAACCTTAGTTGAATTGATTTGTATAAGTAATTCATGGAATTGGGAAAAGATGGTTAAATTCATGGAATTGGGGAATTCATTGATTAAATGGCATAATTGGATAATTTGAATAATTTGTCTATTGAATTGTGGACATAGTTATTTTCAGTTTAGAAATAACTGTTTTGGACTATCGGTGGAGGATAGTCATGATTGTTGTAGACATTGCATGTGGATTAGGAATAACTGGAACTAATCACATGGGTTAAGTCATTAATTTTGACTGTGGCATTGATACAGAAAATACGTGTATTGATTGAGCATTGCATTTGCATACATTGTTTGTGTGTGGGAGGAGATAGGGGATGTACTCCACGGTTTAGGGGAAGATAGGGGATGGACCTCTAAACCGGATTTTGTTTGGGAGGAGATAGGGGATGGACTCCATTAGCATCACTTTTATGTGTGCTTATTTATATAGAAGTGTTTTATTGATACAGCACTAAAATGTGTATCAATCTGGAAGTATGAAGTGTTTGATTTGAGCTTGAGTCTCATTTGTTAGTTGATATTGGAAGGATGTGAATATGATATATGTGATTCACAGTTGTAAGTTTGGCCAGGTTCTGGGCCATGTTGATAAAATTGGAAAGTAAAATGTATCTTAGACAATAGTGTCATGAGACTGTAAAATAAAGTAATTGATTATCTTGGTTAACCATCTGTTGAATGCTATTGCTTTATTCATTGCTTATATGTGGTTTAGTATATTTCTACTGGGCTGTGGCTCACCCTTTATGGGAACATCATTTTCAGGTTCAGGTGATAAACTACCTCCAAGGAATTAGCTTGGGAGGGTTTGGCTTCTGGATTGAAGAAGACTATTTTTCTGTTATTTGCTTTTATTTGTTAGCACATGTAAAAACTCAAGCTTAGGGCTTTTCTTGTATTGAGTTAGAACTCGAATGTTTGTAACCAAGTGTTGGCTTGGAAAGATGTAAGCCTGTAGGGCATTTTATTTGATTATTTAGTAATACTCTGATGAATGAATTAATAAAATGTCTTCTTTAAATAATGCATGTCAATGATGTATAATAGATTAATTTTGAGGGCGTGACAAAAAATTTATTCCAAATGAAACCTTTTTAAACAAACTAAAATAGCTAAAAGAAAAAAAAAACCAAAAAAAAAAAAAAAAAACCAAAAAGTCAAACTAAAAAATTCATTCTAAATGAAGTCATAGTAGTCTAGTGCAAATTCACATTGTGACTCACCTTGTTATTATTGTTATTGATTGGTCAAAATTGTGAGATTCAACATTTTTTTTATTAGAATTGTAGGAGACAATTTGACACTTGTCAAGTGATAAATGGTGAGGAGTAATCTTTACGACCACCAAAAAATCACTCCATATCACGTGGCCATATTACTATTCAATGAGCATTATTAATTTACGGTAGAAATCACAATTTTTTTGGATTAGTGAGAGACAAGGATTGACTACTTAATGTATTTGTGGCTTTTTATTTGTGATAAGTGGTTGATGATTAGAGAATAAATAAGGGAGAGAGTTGACTTAGATATTTTAATAGAGTGTCACATAATTCAATCTAAAAGTGAGTCTAATTTTTTGTCACGACCCCATTCCGCCCCTAGTAGAATGGTGCCATGATGGCCAGTAATCCGAGATTTACCGAAGGCTAACTTTCTAAATTCACACACAATCAGAGTATTACATATGGGGCTAACATGTGCGGAAGCAATATATACAAATTTAATTAGTCCATAAGAGCTGTGCATAAGTTAAATGGAATGGCATACATTCGTACATAGCTTTAATACAACAAAATGAAGTACAAAAAATACATCTTGACCAAAAGGCTTCTCAGCTATCAAATACAAAATACAATAAAATACAACTAAGAAGCATAATCTTCAAGGTGCGGCAAAAGTGCATAATCCAAAACAAGTAGCAAGTACATCTAGGCGTCACCGCCGTCCTGCTCGTCACCTACATATATATAGGGAGGGGTGAGCTTGGATACTCAGTGAATGGTATAAATAATAAAGGGGTTTGCATAAATGATATTTGAAATCTTTATCAAATCAAGGCACATCACATCTTGTACAAAATCCAAGGGCAAATCAAGTTTATCTAACAATCTTTCAAGTCTCAATAATTTAAGTCTTTCAAGGCTTTCAAGTTCCAAGGGGTGACATTAACAAAGGTTGTGCTACAAATGCTTATAGTCCCCTAGCACGTACGGACTTTTCAAGATTGTGCTACAAATGCTTATAGTCCCCTAGCACGTACGGACTTTTCAAGATTGTCATTCAAAACAAGGCTAATACTTGATATACAAAATAGGGATCATCATTCATGCTTCACAAAATACTTTTCCAAAACAAGCAAGGCAAGACTTTATCAAAACTTAATAACATAACTTTATTAAAAATACCACTCACCTAGTTCTTCAAACGTCGGGGTCAAGGCAAGTCCAAGTCCTACAAACACGTGGCAAATTCTATTGAATGCACTACTCAAAACAAGTCTTGCATGCATGCAAATGACCTCGGCATTCTTCAAAAACTAAGTCAAATCAAAACAAAACACAGTTCCTTATCTCGGGAAAACGTGCTGGGCAACTACCAGGTCTAGGTCGAGGTCCCACACCTCCTTGCCGAGGTGTGGCCTCGATGGCCACATTCAAAGAAATGAAGTCGGGAAAATCTGGGTTTCCCTCTCTTGAAGAACATGACGAACATGAAGAACATGAACATGAGGAAGATGAATGCAAGATCCTAATTTGCTATTACAAAATCTGAGATTTCATGCTATGAATTCAAAAACATGGACCAGGGTACCCATATTCAAGGATCTTGCGAGAATAAACACAAAACATGAATCTTAAGGAAAACTTTCGGATCAAACAAGACTTTTTCTTAAAAAACACATGAACACCATCTTCTCTTTCTAAAACCAACTTTAAACCAATGCATAACATGCAAAACAGGTTCGATCGTGCAATGCAGCTAGATAAACATAAGGAACATCAAAAGTAAATTAAGAATCTAACCTCAATACGCGAATCTAAGGGTTTGGTCTTTAGGAATCAAGCTCAAAAGCCCACTCTCTCACTCTAAAACTTCTTCTTCTTCTTCTAGAGCTTCTCTCTCCTCACAAACAAAGACATATAGCAAATGATACATTTCTAGGTCTGCTGGCTGACTTAACACTCAGCTGGGACACGTGGCACTACCAGGTTGGTTCTCCTCAAAAAGGTGGCTGAGTGAAAAGACAAGACTATGACAAAGTGTGTTCAACAAGCAAGATGGCATGGGCACTCCGGCGGGTAATGATCTCGGCTAAGAACAAGGCATCGACAAGTAGGGGAACAATGATCTCGGCTAGGAAGGGCAACACTTGACTAAGCTGTGCCACACCTTGGTCTAGGTCACACCACTCCCGGACAAGATCACTTAGGTGCAAAGGTAACATCTCGGCCTAGATAATACACATCTCGGCCTTGGTGATGAACACCTCGGCCTAGATAATGACATCTCGGCCAATATGTCAGGGCGAAGGTGGAGGTCAAACAAAGTGGTTCCAAGGAAGTTCTAGACTAAAGATGACCTCGGCTAAACTCACACCAAGCAAGGTACAAAACATGCGAGAAACACTTAAGCAAGATGAATCAAGGTTTGCAAAGATGCAACATATCAAGACAAGATCATGTAATATATGCAAGCATGACTAGGGTAGAGTGAGGGTTGTTACATTTTTTAACCAGAATAGTCAAATGTTTTTTATTTTTATTTTTATAGCGAAAATTGCAATACAAGGTAAGTTTCCAAAAAAAATTAACCAACAAACATACAATTAAAGTGACAAGCTTTTTCATGTTTTTACAATTCTTTTTATTTTTTATTTTTATCTTATCACTTATAACTCTTTTTATTTTCTTCTTTTTTGTGAATGCCTTTGCGGTAAAACAACCAATCAGACCTTAGTGTGGGCCCCATTTCACTGTAATGCTCTGTTAATCGTTTGTGAAAGTTGTAGAAATCATTTGTCAACTAACCTTTCAACTTTAGTGAAAGTGACTTAAAATATATTTGTTTTTATTTTTCTTAAATAATGATATTTAGATTATTTTAAATTACATATAAAAAGTGAAATAAAATGGGACAAATAATGGCTTCGTTTGAGAAGTTGATTATATTTAATAAGTTATTTTAGTTTTTAACTATTTTAATAAGATATAATATTTGTATTTGGAAAGGGAGTTATATTTTTTTTTATAGTTGAATGTGATATTTGTGAGAGAAAAAGTAAAATAATTATAATTTTGATACAACATTTTATCTTAATGATTATTTTCGCCAATATTTTTTTTTGTTGTTGTAAATTTTAGCCAAAAAAAAATTTCTTTTGCTAAAAATAAATAATATATCTTCCATTAGAAAGTTTTTTCGTCCAAATTAAATATAGGTTTGTTTGTAAAAAAAAATGTAAAACAACTTGATAACTCTTTTTTGTAGTTCTTGTATATTATTCTCCCCGTCAAAAAAAAAAAGAAAAAAAAAAAGGGTGAGTGGAAAAGGCATGAGAAGAGAAACTAGTAGTTGCTGAAAAGGGCGAGTGTGGCAACAGGTACGATAGTCCTACTCTCATGCTTATTTCTCATAGGAAAACGGCGGAAATGCTGGACGAAACAAACTTGCAACTTGCAGACAAAACAAGAGAGAGAGAGAGAGAGAGAGAGAGAGAAAAAAAAAGAAGAAAATTGTGATATGTTTACCGAATAGTCCAAACAAGAGCATCACAATGGAATACTTAAAAATATATGTTAAAATATGTATTATATGACAAAAAGTATAAAAAATGAGGCTTAAAAATATGTGTTAAGGTGTGTTAAGAGTTTGTTAATTTTAGAGAGTGAATGATGGTGTAATGAATATGTTAAGCAGTGTGGTAAAGTGTGTATATGTATATATATATATATATAATAAATAAAATAAATAAATAATTTAATTTAATCAAAAATTTTAAGCCCAAAAATAAATAAATAAATAAAATTATCCTTGACCGGTCGACCGGTTGGTCAACCTGAGGCTCAACCAAGGGGTCAACCCGAGGGTCGTCTTGCTGCTTTACCCAAGGCACATCTCTTTCTCTCTCGCTCTCTAAAATGCTCTCTACAGTTAACAATGAGTTTGACAAATGACACTAACACACAACACTAATACATTCCTTAACAATTCCATTGTGAGACAAAACAATATTTTTGGCTCTCCAAAAATTAGGTACTAACACTAACACACACCTTAGTGCGTCCACTGCTAATGCTCTAAAGCAAAAACAAAAGTCCTTGCAAAACAAATTCAAGAACATACAAGGGGAAAATGGTCCCAAAAAACAAAAAAAAAGCCATTGTACCCTAAGCAGCTGCAACTCCTTGTTATTGTAAAAAATATTACATATATTGATCATTAGGCCTTATTTGGCAAGTGGTAATTTTAGTCAAAAAGTCATCAAAAAAATCAAAAAGCCAACCACCTATACCAAAAAGTCAAAAATTTCATTTTCTCTCTACTTTTTGCCCACCTTTTCGCAAAAAATCAAAAAATTATCCTAAACATACTAATTTTTTTACCTTATATTTTAACTAAAAAACTAAAAAATTACTAAAATAACATGTTCCCAAACAGGCCTTAACCACGAGGGAAAGAAGAACTCCTCCACAAGCAAAAACAATAAATGGGACTACAGGTGGAGGGTCCATTTATCATGTTTCATATTTATATTTTTAAAAAATGTATAATATAGTAGTTTAAGACAATCAAAGATAAAATTATTATTAACTCTCATAAATATTAATTTAACAACTGATAATTAGGGGTAGATAAATATCAGATCGGGGTCGGATTTGGGTCGGGTTGATACTACATAATATAATATTTTGTGTCTGTTCAAGCATGATCTAGCTCTAACATCGGGCCACTATATTTGCCGAAGTCCAGTCCAAAAAATAATTATAAATTCTAAACCCACTCATGGGACTATATGTTAAAAAAATTTAAAACATTATATTTCTTAAATAAATATATTAACATCATTATAAATTGAAGTATTTTTTGTATCAATCAAAAATTTCTTAAATAAATTCAATCATACATCACTACAAATGTGGGTTTCAATAAAATTAACAAAGATAAAGTCTAGTTCCAAAAAAATATATATTTTAATATATTATAAATAAATAAATAATTTAGTAGTGGGCCGAGCCGGGATGGGCTAAAAGTATAAATCCCAAACCGAATCCATTAATATTTTGGACTGAAAATATTGGCTCAGCCTAGCCTTATAGGCTAAAACAACCTTCTCGAGTCCTAAAAAAATTAGGACTGAACCGGACAGGCTGGCGGGCCAATATCCACCCTTGCTAACAACTGACTTTCACCGATCTAAAAAAAATAAGATAAATGTTATTGTATTTGAATTTAAACAATCTAATGTTGGTTAAAAAGCCGCAAAAACATTAAATAGTCAATATTTGCCTCTTATTAATTCAAAAAAAAAATTATAATTCTTACTGTAAATTAATAATGTTATTTGAATATGGTAATGCAGCCACATGATATTGAATGATTATTTGATGGTTTTGAAATATTATTCCACACCATTTATCACTTGATAAATGTTAAATTATCTCTTATAATCTTAAAAAAAAAAATTAAGTTTTATAATTTTAACCAATCAATAACAAAGTCAATCACAATGTGAATATGCTGCTAGACTACTTTTTCTCATCAATCTCAGAGTTAGTTTGTGGGAATTTAAATAAATAGTAGATATGTGGACAATTATAATTGGTTAAAAAATTCTCACAGTACGTGCTACGTCGTTGGTTGATGCAGGTTAACAAATATCATTCCACAGGTTCAAGAATTGGTGCAACAAATGAGAGGTGTGAGAGACTATTTTTTGTGAATAATTTGATGTTTAAAAAAAATTTATTGTGACTACTTTTTTATTTTTGAAAACCAACAAATTTAGTACTTTAAACTACTATATGTTTGTGCAAGGGGAAGAGGGAGACGGTAGTGGTTCTCCACCTCTTCGATCTCCCTCTTCTCTCTTTCTCCCTCTTCCTCTCTTCGATCATTCTCTTAACCTAAATTTAATGTTTACTTCTCTAGTCTGGTCGTCATTGTCTTACTTTCTCCACCATCGAGTCCAAAACTTTAAGATTTGATTTCAGATCTTACCAGTCGAAGACTGACACTAGACAACGCGTTTGTTTTACACTAGACGATCATCTCAACCTCAATGTACTATCTTAACCAGTGGAAGTAGGTTTTCAGATTCCAAGTTGAAGGCAGCAAAGCAATGGAGTTTTGGATGAGTTCGGTGGCAATTTGGATCTAGTTTTTTTGTTTAGTTTTCTTAATTTTTAATTTGGTGATGTAATAATTTTTCTTGTGTGGAGGTTTGTTTGCCTCCCTTGTGAGGGGCTTTTCTTTTCCTCTATGGGGGCTTGGATCTTTCATTCTATAGAAATTGTTTGTCTCTTTTTGAAATCTTGTGATACCGTTGTATCAGATTGATTCGATCTTTTATCGATTTTTGCAATAAAGATTTTCTTTCTGGTCTAAAAATATGTGTAACAGTTAGTACTTCTTAAACTTATGAGATTGCTTGTGACACTATTATTATTGTATTTGGAGCGTCTTTGGTTCATTTTAGAATATTGATTGAGGTGGTATCATAATGGTAAAGTAAAATTGAACCAAAAATATTGATTCGGATAATTGTCCCTTGAGTAGTCTTCACTCTTTTGCCCTTTTATCTTTCCACACTTTAAATTTGAATTTGAATGTGAGACTAAAACCATTGGAAAGCTGTTTCCGGGGCTTCGATTTAGACACAAGTACGACCTAAAACGGAGTTCGAACGAGAGTTATACCTGTTTAAATTTTGAGTAAATGGAAGTAGGTTAGCTCAAGTGAACTTTTCATCGCTCGAGCGATCTGTGCGAATTTCAAAGATTCTAGGAGCTTCTTTTCACCGCTTGAGCCAAGCTTTAACTGCTCGAGCGAATTGGTCGGTATCAGACACTTTAAAGTCATTTTTTTGCCCAAAATATTTATTCTTACTTCCTCTTCTCTTCCTCTCCATCCATATACTCGAAACCGTAGAGCTCCAAACACTTGATTTCTCTAATTTCTACCTTAGATTTACCTAAGACCCTTCAAGAAGGTTGAAAGGAAAGCTTGAATCAAAAGTTCTACCGATTATTTCGCAACTTCGTCAATCTTCAACTTTCAATCTTGAGGTAGGGGTGTCTTTAACTTGTTATATCTTTGATTTGAGACCCACATATGGTAATTTCATTAGATATTCATCCTTATATATATATATGTGTGTGTGTGTGTGTGTGTGTGTGTGTGTATAATTGTGTTTGTTGATTAATGATTTGGAAGGATATGGTTAATAATTCATGATTTTTCAATGGAATTATGTTTTTATTGATGATTTTCATTGTTGATGAGGACCAGTAGTCCTTAATTCATAAAATGGAGGAAACCCCAAATTTTTCATAATCCCTAGTTTTGAAACTTGTTCAACAAAGAGGAGTTTTGCTCAATTGGTTTCAAAAACATAAAATTGAATGTATTTACTTAACTTTAAGGTTGAAATGTGGGAATTGAAACTTTTCTCTACATAAACTTGAGATGATGATGATTGTTTAATGAAAAATCCTTTATTATTGATATGTGAAGTAGTGAATGGTGGTGAATGTAAATCATTTTAGGAAAAATGAAATATTTATAAATTCATGCATCATATACATTATAAATTTCTCCTATGATACTACACTTGTGTGAATGATGGAAAAGTTGAAAGAGGGTAAATAGTCTATGAGTCCGGGTAGTGAGTCAGATTGGTTTTGAGTTGTGTAATGTAATTGGTACCCGCGCAGGGAGTCAAGGTGCCCAATTGCCTTGTCTGCGCATATCGCTGAATGAATGTGGGAAAATATTTTTGGGTGTCCACGATCCTGCCATTTATAGCGATCCCGGTATTCCCCGTTGTTGTTTAACTGTAATCTGGACTCAGTTCCGTAGATTCGTTGTTGTCTTATCCTCATTTCTATCCCTTACTCTTTGTTTTAGAGTTTTGGGTTGTGTTGGGCAAGTTGGGAATTTGTTGGTTGTGTTTTAAAGCTTTAAAATTTTGCCCAGGTTTTGGTCTCTCCGCTCGAGCGGCGGTTTGACGCTCGAGCGGGATTTTGTTGCTGCCTTTCCGCTCGAGCGGAAGTTTGGACGCTCGAGCGTGAATTTCCTTCTCTTAGCATTTTGGTCGTCTGCAGAAAATTCTGGGAGAGTGCATCCGGCGCTCGAGCGGATCTTTGGACGCTCGAGCGTGAACCTGTGTCTGACGCTCGAGCGGGGTGTTGTACGCTCGAGCGGACCTGTTTTTATATCAGTCCGTGAAATCACTTTTTTGATCACTTTTTGATTTCCTTTCTCTCTCATACTTTTTCAAAACCTCCATTGGAAAGCACCTCACTCTAAAACCTAACTTCTCTCTTAGGATTGATCTAGCTAGAGTGTTTTCCTCACCTTGGGCCTTTGTAAGAAGTGTGTTGATCGTCGAGGGCTTCGTTGTGATCCAAGAAATTGTGGATTTGGAGCACTTTGATTTCGGGTCATCATCTCCTTTTGAGTTCTCCTTTGAGGTAGGGATTCTCCTTGTTCTTTTTCAATACTACGTCTATAGATAGACATGTGGTAATTTTTGTATTGCATGAAAACCATTTTATGTTGGATTTTTATATAAATTCATGAGGTTTAACTTTGGGTTAGTTGTTGGATTTAGATCTATTATCATTAGATGTGTTTTGGGGCTAATTGGGTGTTAATTAGCATGTTGTTGTTGTAAGGAGAGGAAACCCTAATATTTATTCGGTTTAATAACTCAATAGAGGGGTTTTGATCATTGGGTAAATACTTGGGTATTTTGGGTTTTGAATGAAGCCATTGTTGTTTATTGTAGATGATTGAACCTTTTTATCAATATTGGGAGAAGGGGAGGGAAATCCTTTTTTAGTGATTATGATTTAATTTGTATAATTAAATTGGAATGGCTTGGAGATGAATGTAGTAGATTAAAATGAGCTTTGGCTTTATTGTCCTTGGATTTGATTTTGCGAAAAACAAAAGGAATAAAACCGGTTTTGAAAAATAAAGAGAGTTGGTTTTGTGAAATGGGAAAGGTACTTTGAAATGAGTATGAATGTTGGATTGTTGTATCTTATACTACTATGTTAGTATTAGTGATAAGTTGATGATCTCATGATATTTGAGTCTGTTAATAGATGTACTATATATATGCATCTAGAGGTTTTGTCCTTGGTCATCGGTGGAGGATGACATGGTTGTGTTGAATTGTTGTGTATGCATTACACCTATGTGTTTATCTACTTTAACTCGTTGTTAGATTCTTGTTGGTTATGTATATGCATTATACATGTTGGATATGCCTTGTTGCATGGTTGTTGTTGGCGTTATATGCCGCGCTCATAATCAAAGGTACCGTTACCTTCTAGCTAGCGCCTGGAGAACTAACTGCGCTAATAATCGAAGGTGCCATACCCCTCCAGCTAGCGCCTGGTAAACTGGCTTGTTGTTAATGATGTTGAATGGGGTGTATTGTTGGCTTACTACGCACATAGCTAGTAGAGCGAAATGGGATTGTTGTTGTTTCGTTGTAACTGAAAATATCATAGATTTGATTGGTTACAGTTCGGAGGACCGAGTTACTCCATTGGTTGATTGTATACATGTTAGTGGGTTGTAAATTTACATTTTTACAAAGATATGCATGTATAATTATGATAGAAATGGAAACGAACCAAAATGTCATTTTTTTTTTGTCTTTTGGAAAGTGTGGAAGAGAACAAATGTTTTACAGATAAACATGTTTGAAAAGGTACATCTGAGTATGTATAAGAAGTGGAAGAGAGTATCGGGCTTAGTGAGATTATTTTCCTAAGTAATTGTTAATGCTATGAAAGAATGGGAATGGGGATTAATGAAAGGAATAAGGAGAGATGAATCGCTTATAGTGTTGAATGAAACGGTTGTTTTCAAGGAAAGTTTATATATATATATTTTGTATAAACTGTCATATTACTATTCTAGTACGAGAATGAGTGTTCATGATCATAGCTATCTGTAAGTTGTTATTGTTGAGGATCATGTTGAGTTCCCTACTGGACTATATGTTCATCCCACGTTGTTGAATCTTTTCAGGTATTAAGCATGTTGAGCTGCACGATTTGGATCATCTTATTTGTTGGCCACGGGGCCTCTTTGTTGTTGGCGGAACACCATATGTGTAAAAGGGTTACACCCCTTCATTTGTTTATTTAAAGGTTGTAAGCCCAAGGGCAATTTATTGAGTATGTTCATGTAACATTTACTTTGCATACGAATGAGAGTATTTATATTCATTCCGATGGATTGAATGTATGAGTTTATTTCCGCATGTTATCTCTGAAATTGAATTAAGTTAATGAATTTGGTAATGGCTTCGAGGAATAAAAAGTGGGGCGTGACACATTTCTGGAGGCAGCAAATGTGGAAAAATATGATTTTGAGTGTCCACATCCCCAACGTTTATGGAGCTGGCAAATGTGGAAGGTCAAAAGGTTTTTGGGTGCCCATCGCCCCACCGTTTCTGGAGTTGGTAAATGTGGGACCATTTTCTATATAAAAATCTATATCTATGCATGTACTTTGAATTGTGGCTCTTACTTGGGATGTCATAGTATATTTACCGCTCATGTACAACCTGGAAATGTTAATTCAAACTTCATGTATTACCTAATTCACACCCATACATAAATACATTTACATACATACGTATTGTAGTTAACCAAATGTTTGTATTGCATGATCATGTGTTTTTTAATTAATTATATAACTTGTTAAATTCATTACCTACTGAGTTTTTGCTCATCCCAAAGCTAACCATTTTCAGGGAATGAAGACGAATGCACCTACTAATTGATGTTTTTGAAATGAAGAACTCATTTTTGGAGCATGAATGCTTTTCTTTTGGGATTATGTTGTATTTAAGCCTAAGGTTGTCATTGTTGTGATGTGTTGATTTGCTTTTGGTGTAGTAAAGGTCAAGGTTTGATCAAATGTAAGCCGGTGAACTATCTTGTTGTATTATTTCTTACTCCTTGAACGATTTTATTTTACCAGTGGATGTAAAAGAAACAGTGTTGTAAGTTTTGGAAATAGTTCAACATGGAAGGAATATTGAGAATGTTGTATTATTACTGTTGTTGTCTCTATCCTTCTTGTGTGTTATATGTCGGGAATGCCCGAGTGAATAGTATCAGGGAGGTTCCTTTTCTAGGGCGTTACAATATATATTATATGTTCGATACACATTATAACACTTATTATCCAGATTGATCCACATTTAATTTTGAAATAATTTTAATACTTTAATTTGTTAACAATTTATTATTTATAGCGACCCCGGTCTTTTCCCGTTTGATTATTGTATCCGGACTTAGGTTCCGTAGATTCTGTCATTGTATAATTGGTGTTGTTGTCCTTTATTTTCTCTTTTGGAATTATAGGATGTGTTGGGCAGGTTTGTTTCAGGTTGGTTGGGTTTAGAAACCAAGTGTTGCTGTCCAGGTTTTTGGTGTTTCGCTCGAGCGAGGCGTTGGTCGCTCGAGCGAGATGTCGTTTTGGTTCTTCGCTCGAGCTGGGGTTTGGGTCGCTCGAGTGAGAGTTGGCATCCTGTATGGACCTGTAGCTTTGCACTCTTGGCTCGAGCGAGCTTTTCTTCGCTCGAGCGAGTTAGTTCATCTTTCGCTCGAGCGTGTGTCTATTTACAGACCTGAGGGTTTGAGTTCTTCGCTCGATCGAGCTTTCTTTCGCTCGAGCGAGCTTTTGGGTTGTTGGCTCGAGCAAGGCTTCCTTGGCTCGAGCGTAGTTTCTCTGTGTCTGGTCGCTCGAGCGACCAAGTCTTCGCTCGAGCGAGCCTGTCCAGTATTTATTTACAGCAGCGGGTTTTGATCAGTCCTTTTCATCTTCTTTTTTATTCCAAACCCTAGGTCCGACTTCTCTCTCTCCCTACTCACCTTCTCTCTTAGATTTGATCCATTTAGGGAGTGTTTCTACCCTAGATCCTTCATTAAAAAGATAGAGTGAGGCAAGGGCTTCCATTTAATCTGAGCATTTGGCGATTTGGAGCACTTTGGTATTTGGGCACTCATCTCTTTCTGCACCATTTGTGTTGTTTTCTTTGAGGTAGGGATTTCCTACTCCATTTTATAGGTTTTGTTCTAAGTTTTGGTATTTTAACATGTTGGGGATACTTTGGTAAATTTTGGGAAAAACCCTAGTTGTATTATTGAATTAATTTGTATAAGTAATTCAAGGAATTGGGAAAAGAGGGTTAAATTCATGGAATTGGGGAATTCATTGATTAAATGGCGTAACTGGGTAATTGGTATCATTTGTCTATTGAATTGTTGATATAGTTATTTTCAGTTTAGAAATAACTGTTTTGGGCTATCGGTGGAGGATAGTCGTGATTGTTGTAGACATTGCATGTGGATTAGGAATAACTGAAACTAATCATATTGGTTAAGTCATTAATTTTGACTATGGAATTGATACAGAAAATACGTGTATTGATTGAGCATTGCATTTGCATACATTGTTTTGTGTGTGGGAGGAGATAGGGGATGTACTCCACGGTTTAGGGGAAGATAGGGGATGGACCTCTAAACCGGATTTTGTTTGGGAGGAGATAGGGGATGGACTCCATTAGCATCACTTTTATGTGTGCTTATTTATATAGAAGTGTTTTATTGATACAACACTAAAATGTGTATCAATCTGGAAGTATGAAGTGTTTGATTTGAGCTTGAGTCTCATTTGTTTGTTGATATTGGAAGGATGTGAATATTATATATGTGATTCACTGTTGTAAGTTTGGCCAGGTTCTGAGCCATGTTGATAAAATTGGAAAGTAAAACGTATCTTAGACAATAGTGTCATGAGACTGTAAAATGAAGTAATTGATTATCTTGGTTAACCATCTGTTGAATGCTATTGCTTTATTCATTGCTTATATGTGGTTTAGTATATTTCTACTGGGCTGTGGCTCACCCTTTATGGGAACATCATTTTCAGGTTCAGGTGATAAACTACCTCCAAGGACTTAGTTTGGGAGGGTTTGGCTTCTGGGTTGAAGAAGACTACTTTTAGTTAATTGTCTTTAATTATTAGTACATGTAAACATTCAAGCCTTGGGCTTTTTCTTGTATTGAGTTACCAAGTGTTGGCTTGGAAAGATGTAAGCCTGTAGGGCATTTTATTCGATGATACATGTAATACTTTATTTGGTAATACTCTGATGAATGAATTAATAAATTGTCTTCTTTAATTAATGCATGTCAATGATATATAATGGGTTAATTTTGAGGGCGTTACATTATTACATTGTCATCTTAAATTTTTTTTGTTCTTATGTGCTACACAATGATTTTTTATTGTATTTTATGACAATATAAAAGAATGGGTTTTTAGTTTAAGGTCACTAATGTTATGATTTTATAAGATAAAAGATATGTAATATTTTCATAGTAGTTGGGATCCCTTAATATTTTCACAGAGAAATTTCGGCACAGACAGAGAAATTTTAGCTTGCATAGAGAAATTTGAAATTTCTTTGTGACAAACTGAAAATGTCTCTAAATATTATTGAGGGACTTTAACTAATAAGCAAAAAAAAAATATTGGATCTTTCCTACTACTAAAAGTTGGATAGAGATGTTTCACTAATTTTTCTATAAAAAAAAATGCTAATTTGTATTAGTTGTGTATAGGACAAGCATTACACAAGTATAATATAAGCAAATACGTTGTTGGGCCTTTGAGGTTTAAAATTTTACGATCTTAAATTACTTAAGGTTCTAAAATTTTACAAATTTAAATTACTTAAGTTGGGCCAACCCAAGTTGCACCTAGGCTAGTCATTGGATTAAAATAGACAGGGCTCTAAATTTTATGCTCTAAAAATTTATGCAATGTTAATAAATATCTTTATCATATATCTCAAAATTCAAAAATAAACATAAACTTATAATCTAAAAATTTATAAAATATTTATATATATCATTATCATATACATGTAGCCATGTACAGCACGAGTTGAATGTTAGTATAATATAATCAAATATATTGTGGCATGTTTAGGCTTGAAGTGACAATCAATTTCTCTCAATTTTTCTGAATTTTATAATTTTTAGAATACATGTATCATTTTACAATTAGACTAAAATCTTATTTAGTTAAATTAAAGGGTAAAACACCAGCAAATCTCAAATTATGATATGTTACACCATTTAGTCCTAACCTTTTTTTTATAGCTCGAAAAGTCCTATGTGAATGTTAATTACGTTGGACACCGTGTAGTTTGGAAATGGGCTGTATTTGGGAAGGGGTATTTGTGGTTTTTACGTGATGTTGGAGTTACCAAAATACCCAAAGCATACTATTGCATTTTTTCATTTTTCTCCCTATCTCAAACAAAATGGACGATGTAGGATAGAAACTTTTGGATTTCCATACAAATGTTACGGATTGGATCATCGTCAATCTTGAAAGGGGCGATGTTGATTGTGTGATATTCATCCCATAAATAACATCGCATATCACCCACCAAAACCCTAAAAAAGCTTAAAGCCCCCTTTTGGCACAGTTGCGAAGGCGTTTCAGTGTGGACACTGAGGGTTCTTGAACTGTGATCCATCGTCGGCCAAGAGATTGGCGTATTAATGTCGCTAATCCGCCAGTACCGTCGACATTCACATTGAATAGCGAAATCGTTACCCCAGATTGCAACCAAGGCATCACTCAACGTTAGAACCGTAGAGTGGTCATGTTAAATTCAGAGAAGTCGAAGCATGACAATGAGAAATAGAGGTATGTGTTGTGGTTTTTATGTTCTAATTTGCAATGTAGTTGGGTCAGTGGCTGGTAACATCGTATGGGTTCTGATGTTTATGATGTAGCTGATGTTGCTGATGTTGATGATGTCACTAATGTTGCTGATGTGGTTGATGTTGCTGATGTTGATGGTGTTGATGATGTAGTTGATATTGTTGATGTTGATGATGTAAATGTTAATTACGCTGATGATGTTGGGAACCGAGACTTCAATTCCTTTGCGGTTGAAAATCTAAGAAGACTTCTTGGATGACACAGTATGGAAAATATAGTGATCCCGATTTTCCCTCCATTCATTATTGTATTCCGGACTTAGGTTCCGTAGTGTTGGATGTTGTATATATCTTGTTTCCGTCCTTCAATACTTTGTAATTGAGTTATAGGATGTTTTGGGCAGGTTTGTTACAGGTTGGGTGTGATTGGGAGCAAATGGTTGCTGCCCAGAATTGTGGTTCTTCGCTTGAGCGAGCCTTTTGTCGCTCGAGCGAGCTCTTTGTTTTTGGTCCTTTACTCGAGCGAGAGTTGGGTGTTGTGTCTGGTGGCTCGTGCCAGGGTTCCTTTGCTCGAGCGTACGTCTACGTATAGGTTTGTACCTGAGAGTTTCCATTCTTGGCTCGAGCGAGCTTTCCTTCGCTCGAGCAAGCAAGGTGTATGTTTTGGGTTCCTTCGTTCGAACGAGCTCTTCTTCGCTCTAGCGTGCTTCTGGTTGCAGACCTGAAGGTTTGAATTGTTGGCTTGAGCGAGGCTTTCTACGTTTGAGTGAGGATTCTTCGTGTCTAGTCGCTCGAGCGACCACTCCATCGCTCGAGCGAGCCACGTATTTATCAGTTCGCAGCAGCCTCTTTCTCTTCACTTTTTCTTGATCTCTTTTCATTAAACCCTAGGACGGCTACATCCTCTCTCTCTGTATACCTTCTATCTAAGGTTTGATCTACTTCTAGTAAGTTTCTAGCCTAGTCTCTTTGTAAGAAAGATAGAGGGTGTTGAGGGCTCCCTTTTAATCTGAAGAGTTGTGGATTCAGAGTACTTTGGATTTTCATCATCTTCTCCATTTGGTCTCTTCACTTCGAGGTAGGGATATCCTACTCTTTCTCATGGGTTTTGACATAAATATTGTGCATTTTGGATAGATGGTATTGTTGGGTAATTTTGGAAAAAGTTAGGGTTGGTTTTGCAATTTATAAAAGAGGGGTTTTTCATGTTTAAGTCAAATATGTGTTTGAGACTTGAAATTTGGGGGTTGTTCATGAATTATTAATGAAATATGAGCTTTTGGGGCAATCTTGTGAATAAGGAAAAAATGCCCTAATTATGTTGGATAATTAATTTGAAAAATTAATTTGGAAAAATGTGAAATTTAGTTGAGGATAATGAAATTGGGAATTTGTGGGAGTAAATGGTGTAGTTGGATAATTTAATCTCTCACCTATGAAAATGGGATATTTTATTTGTTGATAAATTTATTATCTGTGTAGAGATAATTGCTTTGGACTATCGGTGGAGGATAGTCTTGATTGTTGTAGACACTGTATGTGGATTAGGGAAAACTGAAACTAATCGAACGTGTTATGTCATTGAATATGATGGGTGAAATAATACAGCAAATATGTGTATTGATTAAACATTGTATGTGATGAAATGTTTAAATACATTATATATGTATTCTTTTTTTAGGAGGAGATAGGGGATGTACTCTAGTGTGTGAGACGAGATAGGGGATGTACTCCACACACATATGTGTTCATATACTTTAACACATTGTTTATGTATTGTTGTTTGGGAGGAGATGGGGGGTGTACTCTATATGTGTTCATATACTTTAACACATTGTTTGGGATGTATTGTTGTTTGGGAGGAGATGGGGGATGTACTCCATATGTGTTCATATACTCTAACACATTGTTTATGTATTGTTGTTTGGGAGGAGATGGGGGATGTACTCCATATGTGTTCATATACTTTAACACATTGTTTATGTATTGTTGTTTGGAAGGAGATGGGGAATATACTCCATATGTGATTACATGCTTAAATACATTATATATGTACCCTTGTTTGGGGGAAGATGAGGGATGGATTCCATAGGTAATTAAACTGGCGAGAATGTCCGGGGTGAAAGTCCCGAAACTTTATGAATTGAAGTGCATGAATAAAGTTGTCAATTGGGGTATTAATTATATGAGTGTAGTCCCATTTTGAATCGTGGATAGCGGAAGTATTAATGAGTCGAGCTATAGTCTCACCTAAATTGTTTGGTTGGATAATGAACCATGTCGAGGAATTGAATTGGATAAATAAGGGAAGTGGAGGGTAGCATGGATGTAATTGTTGTCGGGCGATGAGAAGGGTGTGAATTGGTCAACACGTGTCAATCATTTGTCGAATGATAATGTTTTAGTTATTTCTCATATTGGGTTTAGTATATTTCTGCTGGGCTTTGGCTCACCCTACTTAGAACACTATTTTCAGGTACAGGAGATGTGCCAAGTTCAAGACCTTTGCTTAGGAAGTTGTCGGAGTTGAAGACTCTACTTTGCTATTTGTTTTATTGATAACATGTAAATGCAAGCCGAGGGCTTTACCTGTATAAGAGTTAAAATTCTTCTTTTGTGTAACCAAGTAACAACTTGGGAAGATGTAAGCCCGTAGGGCATTTTATTATAGTTGTAAACAATTGTTACTTATATGAAATTCTCTTTTGTAACATTAACTCTGATGTATGTTTGGAAAAGTAATCTATCTATCATGAATATAGAATTGTTGGATGTTGGGTTTATGTATTATTTTGAGGGCATTACAGAAAATGGCATGAATTAGTCTAGGGTTTTGGATAGTGATTGGGTTTGGGGACAATCCATTGCATTTGATTGGGGATTTGAGGGTTATGGTGTGGTGATGCATTCAGAGAACAGTGTTAAAAGAGCCAACAAGAGAGAGAGTGTGAGTGTGAGATAGAAGGGTTTAGATGATATTAAAGAAATGAGAGATAGAGAGAGAATATATGCACACCATGACAAAATTAAAATGAAATCACAATATGAGTAAAAATATAAACTCCATATATAATATATCAAAAATATATATTATATCAAAAATAAAAAGGACTAAGTGGTTTAAGAAAAAATACTCAGGACTAAATAGAGCAACATTTATCAAAATGAGATTTATAAGTAATTTTTCCTAAATTAAAATAATATTTAAAGTGTTTTAATGATTTCTAATAATATAGAAATAGTTATGGAATTACAATCACCCCCACAATAGAATCAATAATTATACAAATGACAAAAACTTAATTCAAAAGATTTTCCATTACTATCAATGCCCATACGTTTTTCCTCTGTCTTCTATTCTTATAATAATAATTCTATGGGAAGTAAATCAATACTGACGGTTTTTGTCATGGTAATTATATAATGTAGTCTTTTATTATTCTTTTTCCTTTACACTCTGTTTGGATCATGAGAGGAGGTAAGAAAAAAAATTATTGTGATTTCTTTTCTCACTTCTCACCTAAGTGAGAAAAGAAAAGAAATGTTATATTTCTCACCATTTGGATAAATAAAAGAGAAGTGAATGTGATTTCTCACCTATCTTATTTGAATAGAGTAAATAAGTAAAAGGAAAAGAAAGTGTTTTAATTCATCTTACCAAAATAACCTTTCATATTAATAAATTATGTTTTTTCGTAAGGGTAGATTTGGTATTTTAAACAAGGTTCATTGTAACGCCCTCAAAATAATAACATTAAACCCATCAGATAAGACAAGCATTTACATATAAACTAACCACATTCCTTTCATTCATTAGAATTCCAAGACATAAGTATTACATGTTAACCTTATAACAAAATGCCCTACGGGCTTACAGCTTTCCAAGTTAACACTTGGTTACAACAAAGAGTTCTAACTCGTTTACACATTAAGCCCTTGGCTTGAAATTACATGTAATACATCAAAAGTAAAACGACAAAACTATGCCCGCCACTAGCCTCCCAGCTATGTCCTTGGAGGTGGCATGCTTCCTGTACCTGAAAATGATATTCCCATATAGGGTGAGCCACAGCCCAGTAGAAATACACTAAACCAACCATGGACAATGACTAAAACATTAGCAATTGATAGTTGGTCAATACTGATACAATCACATAAATTGCATATTTATGTCAACGACTTACAAGTCCCAATTACTTTTCATTTTCCCTTTTCAACAGATAAGCATGCTCGCTCTATCATCATTTCCACAGATATGTATAAAAACTATATCTCACATTCTCATCAGATATGTGTAACAACAATATCCACAGATAAGCATACAAGCTGTATCCACACTCTACAACAGATATGTATATCAACAATATCCACAGATAAGCATACAAGCTATATCCACACTTCACAAAGATAAGCATATGAGCTCTATCTTCACTTCTCTAGACAAGCATATGAGCTCTGTCTACGGAGTTCATCCCCTATCTCCTCCCAATACCTATCCGGTTTAGAGGTACATCCCCTATCTTCCCCTAAACCGCGGAGTACATCCCCTATCTCCTCCTCTACAAATAACGTATATAAACACATTGGTTCTATATACAATCACACAATACAAACAATTAATGTATTCTATCAACTGTCAAGTTCCATGACACATTCCATTGATTAGTTCCCGTTTACTTAATCATCATGCATTGTCTACAACAATCCCGACTATCCTCCACCGATAGCCCAAAGCAGTTATTTCTAAAACAGAAAATAAATGCACAAATGAATATTCAATCAACATTTCATTTCCTCATTTCTCACCAATTAATTATCCCAATTAATTAAACAATGTAATTAGGCCATTTTCCATAATTACCATTTCAACCCTTAGGTCCCATTTTCATCAATGATTCAACAATCATTCCATTTTTCCATGCCAAACATGCATCTAGGTTTATTATGAATAAAACCCCAACCTTTGTAAAATTACACAAAAGCCCCAAACTTTCACAAAATTACCAAACCAACCCCAACATCTCAAAATACCAAAATTTAAAGACAAAACCCATAGAGAGGAGTAGGTTATCCCTACCTCAAATTCGGAGTCCCAAAGGAGAAGACAACAAAACCCAACGTGCTCCAAAACCCGTGATTTTCAGATTAAAATGTAGCCCTCGACGATCAACAACCTTTTTGTAAAGGCCAAAGTTGAGCCAATCACTCCTACTAGATCAAAACCTAGAGAGAAGGTAGTATCTAGAGAGAAAGACTCAATAATGGTGTTTTTGGAAAAGTAAGAGAGAGAAGAGAAAGTGAAAAAGTGATTTGAAAAGTCACAATTTCGGGACTTTAACCCAGGTCTCCGCTCGAGCGTAAAACACCCCGCTCGAGCGGCCACTCACAGACTCCCGCTCGAGCGGCCAACCTCCCGCTCGAGCGCAGAATGCACTCGCTCAGCACTTTTGCAGAACCAGGCCTCCGCTCGAGCTCCCAATCCCTACGCTCGAGCTCACAACACTGCACAACAAGATACTGGATGGATGTATTCCCCGCTCGAGCGCCAACACCTCCGCTCGAGCGGACAGGCCAAAAATCTGGGCAACTAGTTTTGGTTTCTAAACTCAACCAACCTGAAACCAACCCGCCCAACACATCCTATAACTCAAATACAAAGTAAAAAGGATGCAAACAAGATGATAGACAACTACCAACATCCACGGACACATGTCCGGATCACGGTATAACAAGGGTAAACCCGGGATCGCTATAACCTCCCCCCCTTAAAAAATTTCGCCCCCGAAATTAAGCACAAGTTGCAAAACAAGCTTTCCTCCATTTTAAACAGTGTTACATTTGAACAGTCAACAATTCGACCCATTACCGGTCATCCCATCCCTTAAACAAGAGACATATCACAATATGTAAACAACATATGTACTTTCAACATGCATCAACATTATGCACTATCCTTCCAATTCCAACAATATATTCAACAGATATAATGTTACTTTCAATTTCCATATGAGGCAAGTTCCAAAACATACTTTCAATAAACCAAACATTTTCAATGTTTCACAACTTAAGACATATATAAAAGCTCTTAAGTTCAACAAAACGTAAAATTTAAATACAAGATCACACATCAACAAACAAGTCCGGATATTTCTCACGGACTTCCAACTCACGTTCCCAAGTGGCTTCCTCCACTCCGTGATGTTTCCACAAGACTTTCACCAAAGGAATGGTCTTGCCACGCAGGACCTGATCCCGCCTATCCAAGACCCGAACCGGTCTCTCCTCATACGAGGCATCCTCATCTACCTCTAAATCGGTCCAATCCAGCACATGTGATGGATCTGGCTCATACTTCCGAAGCATACTCACATGAAACACGTCATGCACTCCGGACAACTGCGGCGGTAAGGCTAATCGATAAGCAACCTCACCTATCCTCTCAAGGATCTCAAAAGGACCTATAAACCGAGGGGATAACTTCCCACTCTTCCCAAACCTCATCAGGCCTCGTCTAGGTGATATCTTCAGAAAGACATGATCACCTACCTCAAACGCCAAAGGCCTCCTCCTACGGTCGGCATAACTCTTTTGTCGACTCTGGGCTGTAACAAGCCTCCTACGGATAAGCTCAACTTTCTCCGTCGTTTCCCTAACCAACTCCGGACCCAACAAAGGTGCATCACCCACCTCGGCCCAACAAACTGGAGACCTACACGGTCGGCCATACAAGGCCTCAAACGGTGCCATACCGATGCTAGACTGAAAACTGTTGTTGTAGGCAAACTCTACCAATGGCAAGTGCCTCTCCCACGTCCCACTAAAGTCCAGGACACAACCCCGAAGCATATCCTCGAGGATCTGAATAGTACGCTCGGACTGCCCGTCAGTCTGAGGATGATAAGCCGTACTAAAGGTCAGCTCAGTGCCCAGTGCACTCTGCAAACTCTGCCACAACCTAGCAGTAAAACGAGGATCTCTATCTGAGACGATCGTCACTGGGACCCCGTGCAATCTCACTACGTCCCGAATATACAAATCGGCTAGGTGATCTACCGAATCTCTCACGCGCATAGGAATAAAGTGCGCCGACTTAGTCAACCGGTCTACAACCACCCAAATGGCATCACTACCTCGCTGAGTCCTCGGAAGACCTACAACGAAGTCCATAGTGATATGCTCCCACTTCCACTCGGCAATAGGCAAGGGTTGCAACAAACCCGCTGGCCTCTGATGCTCGGCCTTCACTTGCTGGCAAGTAAGGCACTTCGATACGAAAACAGCCACATCTCTTTTCATACCCCGCCACCAAAACTGGCGGCTCAAATCCTGATACATCTTAGTGCCTCCCGGATGCACCGCAAGGCGCGAATGATGAAACTCTCGGAGTACTTCCTCTCGGCAAGACTCCGGTACAAACAAACGGTCTCGGTATCTCACACTCAGGTCGGGATACACTGTCAAACCCTTCTCAACTTTCCCACTGGAGATCTTCTCTCGGATGGATTCTACCTCAAGGTCACCTCTCTGTGCCTCTAACACTCTAATCACAAGTGTAGGTTGCGCAACAACGGAAAACAAGGCCGCAGCCTCAACAGATTCGCCCAGTAGCAAATCAAACTCGCCAAGTGCTCCCAACATCTCCCATTCCCGGATGGCTATACAAGCTACATCACTAATGGTTTTCCTACTAAGGGCATCGGCCACAACATTGGCCTTTCCCGGATGATAATGCAACTCAAAATCATAATCCTCGATGAACTCCATCCATCTCCTCTGCCTCAGATTCAAGTCTCTCTGTGTAAACAGATACTTCAAACTCTTGTGATCCGAGAATACCTCGAACCTCTCACCATAAAGGTAGTGCCTCCAGATTTTCAAGGCAAAGATCACAGCTGCTAACTCTAGGTCGTGTGTGGGGTAATTCTTCTCGTGTATTTTCAACTGACGTGAGCCATAAGCTACCACTTTCCCCTCTTGCATCAACACACAACCCAAACCCTCTCGTGAGGCATCACAATAAACCGCATAACCCAACCCTCTCGCCGGAATAATCAATACCGGAGCGGTGGTTAATCTAACTTTCAACTCTTGGAACGACTTTTCACAAGTCTCACTCCACACAAACTTGACTCCCTTCCGAGTCAGTCTAGTCAACGGTGACGCTAACCTGGAGAAATCTTTCACAAACCGACGGTAATACCCAGCTAATCCCAGAAAACTGCGGATCTCAAACACACTCTTAGGCTGTGCCCAATCTTGCACTGCCTCAACCTTGGATGTATCAACAGACACCCCTTTTCCGGATACCACGTGGCCTAAGAATTTGACTTCCCTCAGCCAGAACTCACACTTCCCAAACTTGGCATACAGCCTATGGGCTCTAAGCAATTCAAGCACCACTCTCAAGTGTTCCTCGTGCTCTTCCTCAGAAGGCGAATAGATAAGAATGTCGTCCACGAAGACGACCACAAATCGGTCTAAGAACTCCCGGAAAATCCGGTTCATCAAGTCCATAAAGACTGCCGGTGCATTGGTAAGTCCGAATGGCATCACCAAAAACTCATAATGGCCATACCGCGTACGGAATGCCGTCTTAGGAAAATCTTCCTCCCTGACCCTCAACTGATGGTAACCCGATCTCAAGTCTATCTTAGAGAAACAACGGGAACCCTTCAACTGGTCAAACAAATCATCTATACGGGGCATAGGGTACTTATTTTTAACCATAGCCCGATTCAACTTCCTGTAGTCAATACACAATCTCAAGGCACCATCTTTCTTTTTAACAAAGAGTGCCGGTGCTCCCCACGGTGAAACACTAGGGCGAACAAAGCCCTTATCTAGCAATTCCTGGAGCTGAACTTTCAACTCAACCAACTCTGCTGGAGCAAAACGGTAAGGTGCCATAGAAATCGGCGCCGTACCAGGCACTAAATCAATAGAGAACTCTATCTCTCGGTGAGGTGGCAAACTAACAAGATCTTCGGGAAAGACATCCGAATACTCACAAACCACCCTCGGTAACACAACCTGGGTCTCACCACTCTCACCACTCTCACAGCTAGCAAGTAGACTACTAAGCTCACTTCGCCCTCGCGAATCAAACCCCGGTGGCAAAACACTACCAACCCGGTCTCCCAAGAAATGGAACCACTCCCCGCTCAAGGTACATAACGTGACCCTCTGGCGGTAGCAATCAATAACAGCCCGGTATGACGATAACCAGTCCATACCCAAAATAACATCAAAACCCTTCATGGGCATGACAACAAACGGAAAAGGAAGCCTATAGTCGGCGACCTCTATATCACATCCTCTAACACCCTGTTTCAGGATCAACTCACCGCCCAAAGGCGATACCACACAAATAGGAGATGCTAACTGTGCTAACTCCAATTCCAAAACAGATGCAAATGCAGCAGATACAAAAGAATGAGATGCACCCGTGTCTATCAACACATTAGCAACCGAGTTGCAAAATAGAAAAGTACCTCTCACTACTGATGGAGCCGGTACTAAATCCTACGCGGTAACAGCATACACGCGCCCCGTAGGCCCCTGGTCTACCTGCTCACCCCTCGGAGCAAAAGACTGCTGCACAGACTGGGATGACGAAACTCCCGGATTGGCCCTCGAGGCCTGCACAGACTGAGCTGGCTGAAAACCCTGCGTCTGCCTAGAACCAGACGCTCCCGAAGTGGCACTCAACTGTGGGCAAAACCTCTTCATGTGCCCAGGTTGTCCACACTGATAACAAGTCAAGAGTTGCCCCCTGCCCAAACTCTGACTCTGCGGTCTAGCTGAAGAAGAAGTAGCTTTCTGACCCCCACCCTTCTGCGGGCAAACCGAAACCTTGTGACCCAACTGGCCACACTTGTAACAAGTGAATTCCCCCTGACTGCCTCTCCCCGAGCCTACACTCGGCACTGGAAAGGTCGATCTAGAGACTGCACCCTGAGACTGCTGAGGGTTATAACCCTTCTGTCTCCTGCCATCACTCTGACTATCCTGGCTCCTCTTGGAGCCTCTCTGACCCTCATCCTCCTCCTGCATCATAAGCTCCATATGAGCTGCAGCGTCCACTAGGTGTCTATACTTTCGAATATAAGACCCACCAATTCTCAACTTGAGGCCCCGCCTCAACTTCCGCTCAAACTCATAGCAACGGCGTTCCTCAGACGCCACCAGTTCAGGTGCAAACCTGGACAGACTGGTAAAAGTAGCCTCAAACTCGGCCACTGACAAGCCCTGCTGATTAAGCCGGCTAAACTGATCCCTCAGCTTCTCCCTAGCTACTGCAGATAAAAACCTCTCCTGAAAAGCATTCACAAACGCCTCCCAAGTACCACCAACACGAGCTTTCTCGTACTTCCACCATTGACCCGCATCTCCCTTCAGTTGAAAGGATGCCAAGGTCACTTTCAGTGCTCCGTCCTCGATGCCAAGCATCTCAAACGTCTTCGTTGTCTGTTCGAGCCATTCATCTGCCTTAAGCGGCTCTTTAGGATCCCCGATAAACTCGTCCGGATTACACCGGAAGAACTCCCTCTTCAAGAAGGAAGGTCCTGTCTCAGCTGCCTGATTCCCAGCTCTAAGAATACCCAAAGCTCCTGCTATCTCTCTGGCCAAGGCACCCATAGCCTGCTGACCTACTGGCTCGGCCACATTGGCCTGCCCAACTCCCTCCTGCACTGCCGGAATCTCACCCTGTAACGGTACTTCCTGCCTCGCAGGTCTACCACGCCTAGCACCTCTTCCTCGTCCTGACATCCTAATAAAGGTAACACAGAACGTTAGCACATTCATAAATGTGCCGAAACTAAACACTCACGTCCTAATGCCTGGACAACTGTAATTCACTCCACATAAGCACATAAACACATAAGCACTTACGAATTTCATTTCCGGATAATAATAGTCCCGAGGCGTTACTAGAGTTCCGGTTAGAAACAGCATTGATCAAGTGCTTTTCCAACAAGACTCCCAGAAACTCAAGGATCCAATCAATATCCCAGAAATTAAATCCCATACCCACATAGTCACATAAGCATGTTATCAAATAAACACATAGCATATGGTACTACATCTACGTCTCTATCAAGCGAGACAAACCCATTGTGATCCTAATCACTTCCCACGTACCCAAAGTATTCGAACCCGGTACGCTCTGATACCAAGTTGTAACGCCCTCAAAATAATAACATTAAACCCATCAGATAAGACAAGCATTTACATATAAACTAACCACATTCCTTTCATTCATTAGAATTCCAAGACATAAGTATTACATGTTAACCTTATAACAAAATGCCCTACGGGCTTACAGCTTTCCAAGTTAACACTTGGTTACAACAAAGAGTTCTAACTCGTTTACACATTAAGCCCTTGGCTTGAAATTACATGTAATACATCAAAAGTAAAACGACAAAACTATGCCCGCCACTAGCCTCCCAGCTATGTCCTTGGAGGTGGCATGCTTCCTGTACCTGAAAATGATATTCCCATATAGGGTGAGCCACAGCCCAGTAGAAATACACTAAACCAACCATGGACAATGACTAAAACATTAGCAATTGATAGTTGGTCAATACTGATACAATCACATAAATTGCATATTTATGTCAACGACTTACAAGTCCCAATTACTTTTCATTTTCCCTTTTCAACAGATAAGCATGCTCGCTCTATCATCATTTCCACAGATATGTATAAAAACTATATCTCACATTCTCATCAGATATGTGTAACAACAATATCCACAGATAAGCATACAAGCTGTATCCACACTCTACAACAGATATGTATATCAACAATATCCACAGATAAGCATACAAGCTATATCCACACTTCACAAAGATAAGCATATGAGCTCTATCTTCACTTCTCTAGACAAGCATATGAGCTCTGTCTACGGAGTTCATCCCCTATCTCCTCCCAATACCTATCCGGTTTAGAGGTACATCCCCTATCTTCCCCTAAACCGCGGAGTACATCCCCTATCTCCTCCTCTACACATAACGTATATAAACACATTGGTTCTATATACAATCACACAATACAAACAATTAATGTATTCTATCAACTGTCAAGTTCCATGACACATTCCATTGATTAGTTCCCGTTTACTTAATCATCATGCATTGTCTACAACAATCCCGACTATCCTCCACCGATAGCCCAAAGCAGTTATTTCTAAAACAGAAAATAAATGCACAAATGAATATTCAATCAACATTTCATTTCCTCATTTCTCACCAATTAATTATCCCAATTAATTAAACAATGTAATTAGGCCATTTTCCATAATTACCATTTCAACCCTTAGGTCCCATTTTCATCAATGATTCAACAATCATTCCATTTTTCCATGCCAAACATGCATCTAGGTTTATTATGAATAAAACCCCAACCTTTGTAAAATTACACAAAAGCCCCAAACTTTCACAAAATTACCAAACCAACCCCAACATCTCAAAATACCAAAATTTAAAGACAAAACCCATAGAGAGGAGTAGGTTATCCCTACCTCAAATTCGGAGTCCCAAAGGAGAAGACAACAAAACCCAACGTGCTCCAAAACCCGTGATTTTCAGATTAAAATGTAGCCCTCGACGATCAACAACCTTTTTGTAAAGGCCAAAGGTGAGCCAATCACTCCTACTAGATCAAAACCTAGAGAGAAGGTAGTATCTAGAGAGAAAGACTCAATAATGGTGTTTTTGGAAAAGTAAGAGAGAGAAGAGAAAGTGAAAAAGTGATTTGAAAAGTCACAATTTCGGGACTTTAACCCAGGTCTCCGCTCGAGCGTAAAACACCCCGCTCGAGCGGCCACTCACAGACTCCCGCTCGAGCGGCCAACCTCCCGCTCGAGCGCAGAATGCACTCGCTCAGCACTTTTGCAGAACCAGGCCTCCGCTCGAGCTCCCAATCCCTACGCTCGAGCTCACAACACTGCACAACAAGATACTGGATGGATGTATTCCCCGCTCGAGCGCCAACACCTCCGCTCGAGCGGACAGGCCAAAAATCTGGGCAACTAGTTTTGGTTTCTAAACTCAACCAACCTGAAACCAACCCGCCCAACACATCCTATAACTCAAATACAAAGTAAAAAGGATGCAAACAAGATGATAGACAACTACCAACATCCACGGACACATGTCCGGATCACGGTATAACAAGGGTAAACCCGGGATCGCTATATTCATTAAACCTAATTATTTTCTCAGCAAATATCACAACTTTTGATGAGAAACAAAACACAAGTTTGGTGAGAATCCATCTCTCACAATTTCTCAAATTACTTAACCATCCAAACAAGTGAAGGATTTTCAATTCTCACAAATTTTTTTCTTTTCTCATCAAACTCCTTCATCCAAACAGAGTGTTAAACTCTTCTTTAATCTTTGATAGGTAAATCACTACCCATGTTTCAGTCTTCTACTATTCTTTGATCTTGAGAGGCTATGCAACTTCTTTTTTTTATGATGTTAGATTTAGAACTCTCTTATTAAGTTAGATTTATATCATTTTTTTTTATGATGTCAGACTTTTAAGATCTATAACTTATTAGTACATTATTGGTATATCATTATTTTTTATGATTGATTTTTCTTTACATCTTTCTCACAATTATGTCCTCATTATATTTGTTTTAACTGAATTATTATTTTGAAATTTTTAAGAATGAATCAAATCTGTATTCATAGATGGAATAGAACAAGTTACTGATGTGGCGCAAGTTACAACAATAAAACATTCGCTACATGGTAATATTTTTATTAATATTTTGCTTCAATGGAAAACCAAAATGTTTTTATTAATATTTTTATTTAGAAATTCCCATGCATTTTCTTTTCAAGCAAAACACAAACTTTAAACCTTAACAGTTCTATGCACGGCTAATAACTTTATTATTAAAAATACATTTTATTTTAAAGCAAAATCTTCTTAAACTCGTGCTATGCATTAAGTATAAATATTAATAAAAATATTTTGGTTTTCCATTAAAACAAATATTAACAAAAATTTTCTAGCACCTTAACGGTGCTTAACACCAATTTATTATGTTCCCAAAAATATATTTTGATAATATGTAAATAATTAAAAATAATTTTATTAAAGTTTTTAGTAATAATTTTATTAATTTTATTTAGATTTTGGTAATCAACATTTCATCACACTTCAAGATATTTCCGAAACAAATGTAATGCATCTATATTCTAACCAAATTGAACAGGATACTAATGTGGCAGTAGTTACAAGTTGCAACAATAGCACATTGGCTAAATGGTAATATACTTCCATTCCGATTCATTTTCTTTTCAAGCAAAACACAAATATTAAATCTAGCATGGCTAATAATTTTGATTACAATCTATAATTTATATTATTATTAGAAGAGAATGAAAACAATTATTTTTTGAAATAGATTTAAGATTAATATTATTTTTTAATGGAAATTTTAAAATAATCTATTAAATTATAGGATTATTTTGCGATGCACACAGACAAAAGTTTAAGGGAAAAATTACTTGTAGGGACTAAATAATTTTAGACAAAAATTCATTTTTCACATATCACTATAACAAGAGTTTATTTATGGACAAAAATAATTTTTAAGGACCAAACATTTTTATTGCAAAATATGTTATTGTTGTTATACATTTAGTAATGAATTACTATTTTTTTGTTTGTTTAAATATTATAAGAACTAAATTATTTTATCCCTAAAAATATATTTTTTAACGACATTTTTAAAATTTTATCACTAAAATGTATTTACTTGGTTCTTGATAATTGAGAATAATTTAGTGCTTTTTTTAAAAAAAACTTCTCGCAACTACTTTTTTTACTTTGGGGAATCGATAAATTTGGCACTTAAAACTATTATATGCTCGATGCATGTAACGCCCTCAAAATAAACCCATAAATCAACCAACGATGGCATGCTTAGACAAAAGAGAATAAAGCACAAACATATCCCATCAGAGTAATCATTACAAAATGTGTTACATGTTGACAACAAAAGTAAATGCCCTATGAGTTTACAACTTTCCAAGTCAACACTTGGTTACAAAAAGAGAGTGCTAACTCTATACAAAGAAAGCCCTTGGCTTGATATACATGTAATACATTAAAAGAAAGCAAAACAACAAAAACAGTCTGTCTGCCTCTAGCCTCCCAAGCTATGTCATTGGAGGTGGCATGCTACCTGTACCTGAAAATGATGTCCCATATAGGGTGAGCCACAGTCCAGTAGAAATACACTAAACAAACTATAAATAATGACTAAAATAATAGCATTCAATAGATGGTCCACACTTATATTCCAACTTATGTCGTATTACAGTTTCACGACAATCATGTCCATGACACATTTCAGTTTCCATTCCTTATTCAACTTTAAGTTTGAAAACAAGGCTCAGAACCTGGCCAAATCATTTAACGAGATTATAACTCATCACTAAAATACTTTCGAAATTCATGATGGATACACATTTTGGTGCTGTATCAATATAACAAAACACTTCCATACCTCACAAAGATACATATTGTAGTGCTGTATCAATATAACAAAACACTTCCATACTTCACAAATGATACACATTGTAGTGTTGTATCAATGTCAAACAACTTCTCGTTTAGAGGTCCATCCCCTATCTTCCCCTAAATCGTGGAGTACATCCCCTATCTCCTCCCACACAACACAATGTATATAAACACAGATCATATACATAATCAATCGATACATAAGGTTAATGTATTATTCCACCGTCATATTCGATGAAACTTTCAATTGATTAGTTTTAGTTTGCCTAATCATCATGCATTGTCTACAACAATCAAGACTATCCTCCACCGATAGCCCGAAGCAGATATTTCTAAACAGAAAATAAATGCATCAAATGGATAAAATATCAACATTTCGTCTAGGTGAGCGATGAATTAATCCGACTACACCCTTTTATTCCATACCTTTCCAATTTGAATAATTCCTATTTAATTTCTCATTTCCCAAAATTAATTATACAAACTAATTTATCATAACAATTAGGGCTTTTCCCCGTATTCCCAATATCAACCCTAAGGCTCTATTTCCATCAATGATCCAACATATAAGTCCATTTTCCAACCCATTACATACATATGGGTTTTTAAATTTGGAAACCCCTCTTTTGAAAAATTACACAAAGACCCCAAACTTTCTCAAAATTACCCAACAACCCCCAACATATCGAAATACCAAAATTTAAAGACAAAGCTCATAAGATGGAGTAGGATATCCCTACCTCGAAGTTAGAGCTCGAACGGAGAAGAAGACCAAACTCATAGTGCTCCAAACTCCAAACTTTTCGGATCAAAACGTAGCCCTTGACGATCAACACACTTTTTGCAAAGACCACAAGGGAGTGGAACACTCTAGCTAGATCAAACCCTAGAGAGAAAGGAGATTCTAGAGAGAGGAGCTCTCAAAATCGGATTTTGGGAAAGTAAGAGAGAGAGTGAAAAGTGAACAATGATTCAAAAATGCCCAGCTGCCAACTGATATACGCATGACCCGCTCGAGCGGAGAATAGAATGCTCGAGCGTCAAGCACAAAAATCTGGACACGCTCCAGCGCAAGAAGGCCCGCTTGAGCGCCAAGACACAAGAATAAAATACATCTGCTCGAGCGCGAAAACCAGTCCGCTCGAGCGTAGATTCCCCCTCCCAGAACTTTCACAAACAAAGCACTACCCACTTGAGCGCCAATATACCCGCTCGAGTGTAGGAAACCCGCTCGAGCGTGAAAAACACACCTGCAGAAGTTTTGCAGGGGCACGAAATACTGGGAGTGTGTAAACCCCGTTCGAGCGCAAGAAGGCCCACTCGAGCGGACAACCAAAAACCAAACTCCGCTCGAGCGCAGAATGACCCGCTCGAGCGTAACACCAAAAACCTGGGCAACTACACTTGAGACCAAAACTCAACCTACCTGTTCAAAACAAGCCCAACACATCCTAAAACTCAAACATATGGAATTAAAGGATGACAACAAGGTATACAACCACCAACTCCACAGAACCAAAGTCCGGAATACAACAAATACAGAAAGGGAAAACTGGAATCGCTATAATGCACATTATAACATTTTCAAGTCATAATGAAATAAATCATAATGAACTATTATTACATTATTATCCAGATTGATCCATATTTAATTTTGAAATAATTTAATACTTTGATTTGTCAACAATTTATTATTAGTCAATATTTCACACTATTTTAAATTTCTTTTGTCCTCATGTGCTACACAATAATTTTTTATTTTATTTTATGACAATATAAAAAAATGCTAATAATATAAATGTATTAGCCATGCATAAAATAGACATTACACTATTATATATATATATATATATAAGCATTGCTATTCAGACTAAAAAATTAGACTCACTTCCTAGATCGAATAATGTGGCACTCTATTAAAATATCTTAGTAAACTCTCTCCCTCATTTATTTTCTAATCATCAATCACTTGTCACAATTAAAAAGCCGCAAATACATAAGTAGCCAATCCTTATCTCTCACTAATCCAAAAAAAAAAAAAAATTATTATTTCTACTGCAAATTAATAATGCTCATTGAATGGTGATATGGCCATGTGATATGGAGTGATTATTTGGTGGTCGTAAAGCATTACTCCACACTACTTATCACTTGACAAGTGTCAAGTTGTCTCCTACAATTCTAACAAAAAAAAATATATATTGAGTCTTACAAGTTTAACCAATCAATAACAATAATAACAAGGTAAGTCACAATGTGAATTTGCCGCTAGACTACTATAACTTCATTTGGAATAAACTTTTTTTAACTTGACTTTTTAGTTTGTGGCTATTTTAGTTTGTTTAAAAAAGTTTCGTTGGGAATAAATTTTTAGTTTTTTCTAATTTTGTGAGAGAAAAACTAAAATAATTATAATTTAAATGTGACATTTTATCTTATTAACTTTTTAATTTATTTTATGCTTTAATGGGCTAAATTAGTCTCAACCATCTCCATACACGGGCCTATTTCCTCATTAATTTCAGACTTAGGGGTGTTTGGGAAGTCAAAAATTATCTTTTTTTGGTTAAAATTTACAAAAAGACAAAATAAATTAAAATAATTAATAAGACAGAATATCACATTAAATCTAAAATCATTTTACTTTTTTTCTTACAAACATCACATTCGATTATAAAACAAATGCATTCCTCTTCCCAAATATAAATATTTTAATTTATTAAAATAGTTAAAAATTAAAGTAACATACTAAAATAGATAACTTTTTAGAGTAATGCTAAAGACCTCAAAAGTTCCACCAAAATTTCTATCAAATGTCTTATATGGGTGTAGGACCCATGCCATGTAACGCCTTCAAAATTAACCCATTATATATCATTGACATGCATTATTTAAAGAAGACAATTTATTAATTCATTCATCAGAGTATTACTAAATAAAGCATTACATGTAACATCGAATAAAATGCCCTACAGGCTTACATCTTTCCAAGCCAACACTTGGATTCAAAAATATGAGTTCTAATCTCAATACAAGAAAAGCCCTAGGCTTGAATGTTTACATGTACTAATAAATAAAAACTATTAACTAAAGGTAGACTTCTTCAATCCAGAAGCCAAACCCTCCCAAGCTAAGTCCTTGGAGGTAGTTTATCACCTGAATCTGAAAATGATGTTCCCATAAAGGGTGAGCCACAGCCCAGTAGAAATATACTAAACCACATATAAGCAATGAATAAAGCAATAGCATTCAACAGATGGTTAACCAAAATAATCAATTACTTCATTTTACCGTCTCATGACATTATTGCCAAAGATATGTTTTACTTTCCAATTTTATCAACATGGCTCAGAACCTGGCCAAACTTACAACAGTGAATCATATATATATATCATATTCACATCCTTCCAATATCAACAAACAAATGAGACTCAAGCTCAAATCAAACACTTCATACTTCCAGATTGATACACATTTTAGTGCTGTATCAATAAAACACTTCTATATAAATAAGCACACATAAAAGTGATGCTAATGGAGTCCATCCCCTATCTCCTCCCAAACAAAATCCGGTTTAGAGGTCCATCCCCTATCTTCCCCTAAACCGTGGAGTACATCCCCTATCTCCTCCCACACACAAAACAATGTATGCAAATGCAATGCTCAATCAATACACGTATTTTCTGTATCAATGTCATAGTCAAAATTAATGACTTAACCAATGTGATTAGTTTCAGTTATTCCTAATTCACATGCAATGTCTACAACAATCACGACTATCCTCCACCGATAGCCCAAAACAGTTATTTCTAAACTGAAAATAATTATGTCAACAATTCAATAGACAAATGATCCAAATTATCCAACTATGCCATTTAATCAATGAATTCCCCGATTCCATGAATTTAACCATCTTTTCCCAATTCCATGAATTAATTATACAAATTAATTTAATAATACAACTAGGGTTTTTTTTCCAAAATTACCAAAGTATCCCCAACATATCAAAATACCAAAACTTAGATCAAAACTTATAAAATGGAGTAGGAAATCCCTACCTCAAAGAAAACAACCCAAATGGTGAAGACAGAGATGAGTGCCCAAATACCAAAGTGTTCCAAATCGCCAAATGTTCAGATTAAATGGAAGCCCTCGACTCACTCTATCTTTTTAATGAAGGATCTAGGGTAGAAATACACTCTAAGTAGATCAAACCTAAGAGAGAAGGTGTGTAGGGAGAGGGAGAAGACGGTTCTAGGGTTTTAAAATCAAAAAGGAGATGAAAAATGATCCTGAAAGTCGGATCTCGGATTTTTATACCAGTCGCCCCGCTCGAGCGTGTAAACCCCCGCTCAAGCGCCACTCACAGACTCCCGCTCGAGCGGCCAGACTCCCGCTCGAGCGGCGAATGCACTCTCCCAGAAGTTTTTGCAGACAGGTCTCCGCTCGAGCTCCCAACTTCCCGCTCGAGCGTCACTCACGACTTCCCGCTCGAGCGTCCAATCCCCCGCTCGAGCGGCCAACACTACACAGGACATACTGGATGGGTGTATTCCCCGCTCGAGCGTCCAAACCCCCGCTCGAGCGGACAAGCCAAAATCTGGGCAACTAGACTTGGTTCCTAAGCTCAACCAACCTGCTCCAAATCTTCCCAACACAACCCAAGACTCAAAATAAGAAAATAATGAATGACAACAACAATTATACATTGACGGAATCTACGGAACGTAAGTCCGGATACAATATTCAAATGGGAAAAGACCGGGGTCGCTATACGCCATGTAGGTCTCACACTCATGTAAGATATTTAATAAAAATTTTAGTAGAATTTTTAAAATCTCTAACATTTTTGAACTTTTTAAATCATACCTTAGTTATGGGAATTTAAATAAAAAAATAAATGCGTGGACAAATATAATTGGTTAAAAAATTATCATAGCTATAATAATGAGTAAGTGCTACATCGCTGGTTGTTGTAGGTTAACAAAGAATAAGAGAAATGCCCCAGATCTACGAATTGGTGCAACAGAGAAGATGAGAGAAAATATTTGATAGAGACGACCTTGGTTGTTGTTAGGGCTGTGCAGCGGATCCACCGTTCCTCCAGAACCGCCCTACCCGATTCAACCAATAATGGATACGTAGTAAGTGGCGGACAGGTGCATGCCAGGTATTTGTATTTTTTTTTGGGTTCGGGTTGGGTGGCGGATCACCCGCCACTTTACCCAGCTGGCCCGACCCGACCATGCCACATTATTTTATTTATTTTTGTTTTACGCCTCAGCAGCAGCCCCTTTTCTTTCTGATATGCTTCATTTTGCCCTAATTTCTTCAACAGACAGACACAAAACAAAGAAAAATGCTTTGGAGCTCTAATTTTTAAGCTCTAAAGGTAGCTCTAATGAGTTGGTAGTGGGCTCCACTCACAATGATGTGATGTTTTGGTCTTGGTTTGTTTTTATTTTATTTTTATTGTTCATTGCCATGTCATTAGTGCTCTATTAGAGCACCAAAATTAGTGATATGAATCATTGCTGCAAAACAAAACACAACACACAGACTCCGTCTCTCTCTTCTCTCTCTATCTCTACCCTACCCATCGTCCGACGATCTACACCGAACGGCGATCGATCTATACTAAACGCCGATTGATCTATACTAAACGGTGATCTACACTGAGGTCTCTCTCTCTCTCTCTCTCTCTCTTTCTCTCTCTCTTTCTCTCTTCTTCTTCTTCTTCTTCTTTCCTCTTCTTCTCTTCTCCTCTTCTCTTTTTCTCTTCTTCTCCCCATGTTCTGGGTTTTTGATTTTTTCACCTTTCCCCTTCTGACTGTTCTTATGACGGTTCTTAAATTTGGATTTTCTAGATTACAACACAGCCGATTCGGAAAGTTGCAGAGGTTATATTGTCTCCATTTGACCTTTCTTGCCAGGTTAGTTTGTAGATTACCTAATTATTCATGCATCTCTATTTAGGAACTCTGTTTCTTTGTTGTTTTCTTTATTGTATTGATTTCAAAAGAAAAAATTACTGGCTAAAACTTGCTCTAGCTTATTGATGTTGAAATAGCTATATACTTCTAGAATTGATAATTTGCTAGGCCTAGAAAGCTTAAGGATTATGTGTGTATGTACAGTTAAGCCTTAATTTCCTTGGTGAAAGCTTACCACTCTGTTTTTAGACTTTTCTGGGAATTTATTTGTTGCCTTTAGTAGTCTTTGACTCTCTGCAATTGCAATGTCGGAACATTTATTTTTATATTGTTTTTAGTATTCAAGGGCATCCTTTTGTTCTTTCCTCTTATTTCTTAGGTTGCAGAACTATGTTTGAGTTGACCCTGTGCTTGTTGCAAACTACTGAAATTGGTAACATGTTTTGTGGTCAAGTGAAAGAATGCCTTTTTCTAGTATTCATAAAAAACTTAATCATATTAGCTAGAAAGGTCAAATTGGGTAATCTATTAGGTAATCTACAGAGTTCATAAAAAACATGTTTTGTGATAACATGTTTTGTGGTCAAGTGAAAGAATGTCTTTTCAAGTATTCATAAAAAACTTAATCATATTAGCTAGAAAGGTCAATTTGACCTTTTGTAATAGCTACAATAAATTTTCCAATAAATTGCTTTCTACTGCAAGGCTGGGAGGCTTAAAGTTGTTACTAAGTTATATTTTACTAACACTTCAGGTACAGGAATAGCCCTGCCTGTAGCATTCCATTTTTTTTTCTTTCTCATTCATTGTTTTGTACTCACTGGATCATGTACAAAGTCATAGTCAATCTGCATTAAGAAAGAAAAATAAAATGGTAAATACATTAACTATGAAATCAATGTATAGGATATTGAGAATGTTTCTAGTTTCTGTGCATTTGCAAAACATATTTTGAATGATTTCTTATTGGTTTTTGGTGATATATTTGATGATCTTTTAGTCATGGATCCTCCAAGCGAATCAACATTTTTTGTAAGTCCTAATGTTGAGCCCGAATCATCTTCTATTGACCCCTCTACGCAACCTAATGCTTCCCCTCCTAGACCACCCCTGGCCAAAACTAGTAGTAGTGAGAGAACAACATCAAAGGCTTGGGATCATTTTGAAAAGATTAAGGGCATTGATGGGAAAGATAGGGCTATGTGCAAGTATTGTAAGAAAGAATATATGGCAGGGTCTAAGAGTCATGGAACAAGTAATTTGAATTACCTAGGTTGTTGTGAATGAATATTGCATTGCCCTTGTTGTGTTTTTAGGAAGTGCACAATTGAATTATGTTGAAAATGTTATTTTTTTTAGGAAGTGTTCAATTGAATTATGTTGAAAATGTTATTTTTTTTAGGAAGTGTACAATTGAATTATGTTGAAAATTCATAAAATTTTCAACCGCCAAACCGATTCGTATCCATCCATCAATTCGCCAATCCGCATCCGCATCCGCATCCGCCAAATTGGCAGATGGATGCGGATTGATTTTCTCCAATTCGCCAATTTGGCGGACGGATGGCGGATTGGGGGTTTCGTGGCCGCAACAGATCCGCGCCCATCCCTAGTTGTTGTAGGTTAACAAAGAGAAATGACCCAGGTGTAAGAATTGGGTCTAAGAATTGGGTCTAAGAATTGGTGCAACGAAGGAGAGGAGAGAGAATATTTGATAGAGACAACCCTGTTCCCAAGTCAAAGAAAATAGAAGAGGAAATAGAGAGAGAAGAGGAAAGAAGAAATACAAAAGAGACACACAGAGAAGAACGATATGTATCGGAGGATATGGAGTATTTTTCCACAGTTCCTGTCAACCGGACGAAGCATTCATCAACTAGGCGACCAATATTCTCAGTTAAAATAACTAATCTGTGAGAGATGATTTGTTCTTCTTGGAGGATAAATATATATATATATATATATATATTTTAGTGTTTATTTTGTCAAATCAGATTCAAACCCTCATGAAGCAAGAATACATGTCATGCTCCATGATCATAGACAGTTAGTAGAACATCTTCTTGTTCCCCACCTAACCTTCACCTTTAGATACTTATCAAAATTATACAAACAATCATAAAAGTAGCAACAAAAATCAATTTTAGAGATTTTGGATTTTGGGTTGTGGGTCAGAGATCTTGGAAGCAAAAAGTGAATGAATAACACCAAGAAAAACATGTATTCGAAGATGTGGACATTCAAATATTTAATGGTGGGTACAGTGGTGTTGTCTTTGTTGAATTCAATATTAATATATGTACATGAATAGGGGGTGAGTTTAGGTCAATCCTTTGTTGGGGATAATTTGGCAGTAGTGGATCATGTTTGACGCTCGGTCTGGGTCTTGCCACCACCTCCTCCGGAGGAAGTTCAATGCTACAATGGTGCCTGCGTCGTTGGCGGGGAGGGGAGGGGGGTCCTGCTCATGCTCAATTGGTGGGATTGCTAAGATGTATCTGTAATTAGGGATGGTAAAATACCCTGATCCATTGGGTCCTTGACTTTCTTGACTCTAATGGGATGGGTTTGGGAGTAGTTAAATAGGGTAGGATTAGATTTGGGCAATTTTTTGAAAAATCCAATTGGGTTTGGGTCGGGGGCAGGGGAGAGCAATTTTTACCTGAACTGTCACGCCCTCAAAATAATAACATTAAACCCAACAATATAAACATGCATTTATATATAAAAGATCCACATTCTTCAACTCATCAGAGTATTTCATTACAAAAGTATTACATGTTAACAACAAAAGCAAATGCCCTACGGGCTTACAGCTTTCCAAGTTAACACTTGGTTACAAAAGAGAGTACTAACTCAATTACACATTAAGCCCTTGGCTTGAATTTACATGTAATACATCAAAAGGAAATAAGTCAACAAAAGTCTATCCGTCTCTAGCCTCCCAAGCTATGTCCTTGGAGGTGGCATGCTACCTGTACCTGAAAATGATGTTCCCATATAGGGTGAGCCACAGCCCAGTAGAAACATACTAAACCGACTATGAACAATGCCTAAAAGATTAGCAACTGATAGATGGTCAATACTTACACTTCCATTTACATCTTATTACAATTCCATGACAGCCAAGTCTATGTTACAATTCATTTTCCATTTCTTATTCAACTTTGAGTTTGAAAACAAAGCTCAGTACTCTAGCCAAAACATTTGATGAGATTATAGTTCATCACTAGAACACTTTCGAAATTCAAGGTGGATACACATTTTGGTGTTGTATCAATAACACATAAACTACTTCCATACTTCGCAAATGATGATGATATACATTTTAATGCTATATCAAATTAAACAAACCTTTCAATAGATAAGCATATGAGCTATATCACTACTACAATAGATAAGCATATGAGCTATATCAATACTTCAACAGATAAGCATATGAGCTATATCAAGACTACAACAGATAAGATTATGAGCTGTATCAACATTCCAATAGATAAGCATATGAGCTGTATCAATACTTCAACTAGATAAGCATATGAGTTGTATCAACACTTAAATGGGAGAGCATATGAGCTGCATCCCCGGGTCCATCCCCCATCTTCCCTTAATCATTAACCGGTTTAGAGGTACATCTCCCATCTTCCCCTAAACCATGGAGTACATCCCCCATCTCCTCCCATACACAAGCAATGCATATAAACACAGAATCATATACATAATCGATCAATAGATAAAGTTAATGTATTCTATCAACCGTCTACACATAATGAATATAAACACATTGGTCATATACACAATCAATCAATACATAAAGTTAATGTATTCTATCAACCGTCATACTCTATGACACATCCGATTGATTAGTTTTAGTTTGCCTAATCATCATGCATTGTCTACAACAATCAATACTACCCTCCACTGGTAGCCCAAAGCAATTATTTCTAAACAGGAAATAAATGCACAAATGGATAATATATCAACATTTCAATTAGGTGAGCAATAAATGATTTAACTACACCCTTTAGTCCCATACATTCCCAATTTCAACATTTCCAATTCGATTCCTCATTTCCTTTAATCAATTATATACATTAATTAATTAAAACAATTAGGGCAAATTACCTTAATTAACAAAACAACTCTAAGGTTTCATTTTCATCCACGATCCATCATCCAACACATTTTCTTTCATACCAAACTTGCATATAGGTCTATTTCAAACAAAACCCCAACTTTTGTAAAATTACACAAAAGATCCAAACTTTCTCAAATCTACCCAACAACACCCAACATATCAAAATGCTAAAATTTAAAGACAAAATCCATAAGGAAGAGTAGGATATCCCTACCTCAAAAGATGACACTTAACGGAGAAGACGAAGAAACTCAACGTGCTCCAAAACTCAATATTTTCGGATCAAAAGATAGCCCGTGACGATCAACCCAACTTTTACAAAGACCAAAGGTAAGGAGAACACCCTAGCTAGATCAAACCCTAGAGAGAAGGGAGATTCTAGAGAGAGGAGCTCTCAAAAATGGGTTTTTGAAAAAGTAGGAGAGAGAAAGAAAAGTGAAAAGTGATTTAAAATCACCCAGCGGATAACTCATATACGCACGACCCGCTCGAGCTGAGAATAGAACGCTCGAGCGTCAAGCACAAATATCTGGCACCGCTCGAGCGTAAGGATGACCGCTCGAGCGCCAAAAAACAAAAGCAAAACACATCTGCTCGAGCGTGAAGAACCAGTCCACTCGAGCGCAGATTTTCATCTCCCAGAACTTTTCAGAAAAAGAACTACCCGCTCGAGCGCCAACAATCCCGCTCGAGCGCGACTCGCTCGAGCGCAAGAAACCCGCTCGAGCGTAGAAAACACACCTGCAAAAGTTTTGCAGGGCCACGAAATACTGGAAGTGTGTAAACCCCGCTCGAGCTCAAGAAGACCCGCTCGAGCGGACAACCAAAAACCAAACTAGGCTCGAGCGTAGAATGACCCGCTCGAGCGGAACACCAAAATTATGGGCAACAACACTAGAGATCAAAACTCAATCTACCTGTTCAAAACATGCCCAACACATCCTAAAACTCAAACACTAAGAGTAAAGGATAGAAATGAGAATAAGACGACAACACAACCACAGAACCGAGTCCGGATTACAGTTAAACAACCAAGGGAAAAACTGGGATCGCTATATGAACCCTATCCGACCCACAAATGTAATGTTAGACTTCCTTCGGAACGCACCCGGCGGAGACGTGGCATGACCCAGTCCGAGCGTCCAACATGATCAACTAGTGCCAAATTATTCCCAACAAAGGATTGGTTCATATACATATATTAATATTGAATTCAACAAAGGCAACACCACTGTACCCACCATTGAATATTGAATGTTTACATCTTCGAATGCATGTTTTTTGATGTTTTTCATTTGCATGTTTTTCTTTTTGATGTTTTTTATTTGCTTTCTGCTTCGAAGATCTCTGACCCATAACCCAAAATTCAAAATCTCTGAAATTGATTTTCGTTGCTGCTTTTATGGTTGTTTGTTTAATTTTGATATGTATTCAAAGGTGAAGGTTAGGTGAGGAACAAGAAGAAGATGCTTTACTAGGTGTTTATGATCATGGGGCAGGACATATATTCAAGTTTCATGAGTGCTTGAATCTGATTTGACAAAATAAACACTAATATATATATATATATTTAAAAATATTTATCCTCCAAGAAGAACAAATCATCTCTCACATTTACCTGAGAATATCCCTTAGCAAATTGATGAATGCTTCTTTCGGTTGACAGGACTTGTGGAAGAATCCTCCATATCCTTCTATACATATTGTTCTCCTCTGTGTGTCTCTTTTGTCTTTCTTCTCTCCTCTTCTCTTTCTGTATTTTCTCTTCTGTTTTCTTCAACTTGGGGTCAAGACTGTTTCTATCAAATTCTCTCTCATCTCCTTTTTTGCACCAGTTTTTTGACCTGGGGCATTTCTCTTTGTTAACCTGCAACAATCAGACGTAGCACGTACTCATGATAATTTTTTAACCAATGATATTTGTTTAGCCTTCACTTTTTATTTAAATTCCCACAATTAAGAGTTCTATCCGGATGTGAGTTCGCTTTTTGATTTTTAAGTTATTTTAGTTGAGGGTAAAAAGTCTTGTCTAGGATGGATATTTTAACTTTTTTAACTTTTATGAGGGAAAAAATAAAATAATTATAATTTAAATATGACATTTTATCTTATTAATTTTTTAATTTATTTTCTCTTTTTATAACTATTTTAGCTCCATAACCTTATACCAAACGAGTGCTAAGTCTGAGATTGATGAACAAATAGGCCTGTTTGGAAAGATTGTTGGAACTAATTTAACTTATTAAAATACAAAATAAATTAAAAAGTTAATAAAATAAAATATCACATTCAAATCATAATTATTTCAGTTTTTCTCTTACAAAATTACAAAAAAACTAAAAATTTATTCCAAATGAAATCTTTTTAAACAAACTAAAATAGCTAAAAGAAAAAAAAGAAAAAAAAAAGAAAAAACCAAAAAGTCAAATTAAAAAATTCATTCTAGATGAAGTCATAGTAGTCTAGAGCAAATTCACATTGTGACTCACCCTGTTATTATTGTTATTGATTGGTCAAAATTGTGAGATTCAACATTTTTTTTATTAGAATTGTAGGAGACAATTTGACACTTATCAAGTGATAAGTGGTGTGGAGTAATCTCTACGACCACTAAATAATCACTCCATATCACATGGCCATATTACTATTCAATGAGCATTATTAATTTCCAGTAGAAATCACAAATTTTTATGGATTAGTGAGAGACAAGGATTGACTACTTAATGTATTTGTGACTTTTTATTTGTGATAAGTGGTTGATGATTAGAGAATAAATTAGGGAGAGAGTTGACTTGAATATTTTAATAGAGTGTCACATAATTCGATCTAAAAGTGAGTCTAATTTTTTAACCAGAATAGTTAAACGTTTTTTATTTTTATTTCTATAGCGAAAATTGCAATTCAAGGTAAGTTTTCAAAAAAAATTAACCAACAAATATACATTTAAAGTGATAAACTTTTTCATGTTTTTACAATTTTTTTTATTTTTTATTTTTATCTTATCACTTATAACTCTTTTTAATTTCTTCCTTTTTGTGAATGCCTTTGTGGTAGAACAATCAATCAGACCTTTGTGCGGGCCCTATTTCACTATAGTGCTCTGTTAATCTATAACCTATATAAAGGGCATGTTTGATTGGATGGATTAGAGCATGAGATTGGGATTATTAATCCGTGGGCCCAACTATCCTATGTTTGTTTTAACATTTTGGTTTAGGATTATTAATCCAATGGATAATTAATCCAACAAATTTGTAGGATTATTAGTAATGGAGTAGGGGTGGGATTATATATCCTGAATTGGAAAATAAAGTAAAAAGATTTTTTTACCCTCACTATATACGCAGAAATGTAAGCCAAATCATATCATTTCTACCCAGCAAAGACTCAGCAGCTTTGCTGAGAGAAGATCTCCACCTTCGTGAAGGATCTCCACCTTCGTGAAGATCTCCATCTCGGTGTGCCGATTTCAACCTTCGTTCACCGAAAAATTCACCGTTGGCACTGAAAAACTCTCATTACTGGTGAGATTATCATCTTCGCCATTTATTTTTCCAGATTTTTATCTATTTCAACAATTAATTTTACATGCTTGGTTCAAAATTTATGATAAATCATCATTGTCAAAATTTATGAGATGTATTTGTATATATACATAGATCTATGTAGTTGTAACAATGTTTTGATGGTTTTGGTATATTATATACTAGATCTGTGTTTGATTCTATTGTTAAAATTCTGCCCACCATGTGTTTGATTCTATGTTCAAGTGAGAACTCATCATAAACAATTGGAACATGCTTATGAAAATTGTTGTGATCCATTAAATGCTTACTGGTGAGGAAAAAAAAGGAGTAAGTAGATCATTGTTAAGGTGGATATTTGTGAATGTTCTTCCTGTAGCAAGTAAAAATGTTCAAATGGATCTGCTTACCAGAACATATAATATTTACATTTCTGTCATTTTTTTCTATTGAAACTATGAAATCCTTTATTGTGATTGATTTGTCTTTGAGTTTTTAAATGTAAGGATGTTCACTATTTCTTTAAGAAAATCAATTTTCCCTTTAAAATTCAGATTTTTGGGGGGAATTCCGATGTCAGAACAGAGCAAAGTACTAAACTAGCCAATTGAGAATCTCTTTCTATTTGATCGTGGAGTGTATTTGTGGAGGTGACAAAAATGAAATCTATTAGCGCGTGTTGTCCCAAATAGTTTAAGGGCCCAAGACATAATATAGGAGAAATCAAATCTTAAGTCCAACTACTCAACTACAACCTCATGGTAATAACATTCCCAGATCTTATTAGTTTCTTTAGAACTATCATTACATTCTATGAGCAATACCAATTGATTTATGAGCCATCTATAATTATTTGGTTTTTGACTGAGGAACCTTGGCCTGTTTTTCTGACAACATTGCTAGCATGCTCGACAACGCAACAACATTGACTACATTGCCATCTTATCTTGGATTTGGTTGCTACTTGCTGTCTATATTCATAATTCTAGTTGTGTTGGATTAATTTGTGGTTGATTAAGTTTTGTTTTTCACTTAGTTCTGAATTATATGAATGAAAGGGACACCAAACATATTGCTTTCCTTTTGGTTTGATAGCCAAGTTGTCTTTAGAGTATACTATACATTGTCTAAGATTTAAATCCTCGATAAATCTGAAGATTCATCACCTGTAGGTACCTTTAGTGATTGAAATATTGCATCCCAAATTTGTGACAATGGGCAATGAAGCTTTATTGTCACAAATAATATACATCATGGAATTTTATTTTATTTTTTTGGCAAAAAAAAATGTTTATTAAATAGAAACGAAAATCGAAGCATAGAAAATATACAAGTTAAATTTCCAAAATTTATAGGCTTGTCCTCAGTATCCTCGACAGTCAGATGGAACTACATTTTCTTGGCCTTAGAAGAGCTGTGTTTGGTCTGCTTGTATGACATTTCAATGAAAATTTGTCCTATTCTATCCATTGTTTTGAACAATCAAGAAAACAATAAAAGCAGCCCCAGCTAGGACCATTCACAGAACATAAATTATAATTTGTTTTTGAAACATTTATAAAAAAAAATAAAAAAAAAGTACTCATTCAAGTCCCATGGACAAAATTATATGGACTCATTCAATTTTCATGTATGGATGGGGATGGGGATTGGGGGTGTCCTTAATAATACCCAGTTAATGGTGAGTCAAAGTTAACCAGTAGCAGTAGGTAACAGGTGGGTACACTTAACTACACATTTATTAGTGAATCCTTAATTGTCAAAATTTTAATTAATTTTGTTGATATGGTCCTTCCACTTCCTTATTTTAAAAATAAAGGCCTCTTTAATTTTCTTGAGCAAAAACAGCCATTCCCATTAATAATGTTAATAACACCATGTAATGTAGTGTATATATATATATATAAATCAGTTCATTTGTACACCCATTTATTCTTCAGCATAACCTACATTTGTTCAGTATATCTAGTAGAACTGTATTTGTATTTATTAACCTTAAGACACCAGAGCCAATAACTGCAAATTGCACAGATGATAGATGGAGGTGTTTTCAGGTATTACATAGTTTAATTTCATTTAGATTTTGGGCAAACAAACACTAACATATTTAAAATGAATAACCTTATTTTATTTTGATCTTTGGTAGAATTGTCTTGGAGCTCTAGATGGAACTTATGCTAGGGTTCGTGTTCTTGCAATAGATAAGCCAAGATATAGAACACGGAAGGGTGAAATTGCTACTAATGTCTTGGGTGTTTGTTCCCAAGACATGCAATTCATTTATGTGTTGCCTGGATGGGAAGGGTCAGCTTCAGATCCTAGGGTACTTAGAGATGCTGTGAATAGACCAAATGGTTTGAAGGTGCCGACTTAATTGATGTAATCTTAATTGCCCAATTTTTAAAGTACTTATACATATGAAACCCATACTTGTTTTCAGGTTTCTACTATCTTGTAGATGCGGGTAACACTAATGAAGAGGGTTTCTTAGCGCCGTATAGAGGTCAACGCTATCACCTCTCTACATGGAGAGAAGGGGGTATCCCAGTGAATCCTGAGGAGTTCTTCAACATGAAGCACTCTGCTACTCGTAATGTTATTGAGAGGTGTTTTGGGCTACTCAAGATTAGGTGGGCAATACTAAGAACTGCTTCGTACTACCCAATCAAGACCCAGGGTCGTATTATTACTGTATGTTGCCTTCTCCACAACCTCATCAGACGTGAAATGCCAGTGGATCCATTTGAGTTCGAGTTAAATAACACTCCTATACCTCAACCTGATTTAGGAGAAGAGTTCATCAATACAGTAGAGCCATCAAATCAATGGAGTGATTGGAGGGATACATTGGCAAACATAATGTTTAATGAATGGCAAGCAAATAGAGGAGTTGGTGGAAATCCTCCGTAGTTGAGATAGTTTATTTAAAAATTTTATTTGTAATGATGAGAATCTTGTCTATTTTCATAATTGAAAAATATGTAATGAGAATCTTACGTAGTTGAGATGGATTTATTTTTCAAGCTAATCAATTTTATTTGTTTTAATCTTTATTTCATGGAGAACCATTTGTTGCTTTCATGATTGCATAATAATATCTATATTTTAGGTAGATTGAGTAGTTGTTTAATATCAAGAGTGCTTTTATATATATATATATATAGTTCATGCACACTTTTCAATCATATTTTTACCTTGTCTTCCATACTTGTATTTTGTATATTAGAATGAGCTATTAAATCAATAATATGTGTTGTACATCATTATTATAGGCATGGATAGTGTTGCTACCAGTCGTTCTCGAAAGAAAAGTAAGGGGAAGGCAGATGCTGGTTCAATTGGGAGTCATAGGATTTGGACGAAGAGGGAGGAGTTGTTTCTCATAAGTGCAATTAGAGATTTGTGTAATAATCCTAAATGGAAGATTGACAATGGGCAATTTAAGTCGGGGTTTTATGGCAAACTTGAGAAGAGAATTGTCATGCCTTTTCCTGGAAGTGACCTTCGTGCTTGTCCTCACATTGAGTCAAAGATAAAAATTTAGAGGAAACACTATGGCCTTTTGTATGAAATGACTAAGCTTAGCGGGTTTGGATGGAATGACACTGAGAAGATGGTTCTTGTTGACAGTGATGATGTTTGGGAAAACTTTGTTCGGGTAAGTTTTTTTCTTCTATTTTTTAGTGTTCATCTCATCATAATTACTAGATATCCTATTCATCTTCATTTCAATTTTATCTCATTTAGCATACTTGAATGTCCGTTCTTTCTTTTGAACTTGTATAGAGACAACCAAGTGCAAGTTCTATGCGAAACAAGTCATTTCCATATTATGAAGATTGGCTTGTTCTCTTTGGCAAAGACAGAGCCACTGGTGAGTTAGCTGAAGATCCTGCAGATGCAGTTGAAGCAATTGCTGTGGAGGAAGCCATGGGGGAGAAGGGTGATGGTTCTCCAGCTAAGCAATTCAATGTTGCTGACTTCGAGTGTTCAATGTCTACAAATGGAAATGCATCCAACTCTTCTACCTTTAGCAAGGGAGGAACAAAAAGGGCCAGGACTACTGAAGGAATCGCAAGTAATATTGCTACAATGACAGAGACACTTGGCTCTTTTTTGGACAAAACAGACACTAGATTGGGTGAGATTGTTAAAAGGATTGGATATCAACATGACTTATCCCAAGCTAGGAGGAGTGTCAATGCTGAACTTCTGAAGCTCCCCCTTACATCAACTCAAAGGTTGATAGCAGGTTCTCTCATTGTCAAAGATGCTCAGCGAGTTGACTTCTTTTTCAGTCTTTCCGATGCCGACAAATTAGAGTGGGTATGTCTTTTGTTGGGAGGGCACGTATGAGTACACATGTTGGGGATCGTGGTTTATTCGACACAATAGAATATATAATAGTATTTGATAATGTGGGAATTTAGTTGTGTAGAAGATATTGGAGACGCTATATTTCTAGCTTACACACATCACTGTTCTACAAACTATTGTGAACATTGCTTTTCTTAGTTTAATATTGAATTGGTGGATCAAAAAAACAAAAAACATAATTTGTTACGTGTGGTCTTGATGGGTGAATCAAACATAATCTGTGTTTAGACAAATCTATGTTCAAACATAATTTTGCATGTGTACTTTTAGGCCATGTTTGCATGTGTTTAATTACCATTTTGTGTGGGTGGGTGGGTTGGTGGTGGTCATGTTTGGTTTGGTTTTTATGAACTTGTTTTAAAATTAATTTGGTGAAAGAAATTTTAAAAAAAAATTAAAACACTTATTATTAAATCTATATAATTTTATATTTTAGAAGGCCAAAAATAATTTTTATAAATTTTAAAATATTTTTTTTATATTTATTTTATCAAATTAGTTTTTATATATATTTTAAAAAAAATTAAAAAACAAACCAAACATGGCCTTTGTATTTTGTATTTTAATTTTACTTTTATTTATTTATTTATAATTTTTTTCAAAATCACATTTATGAAGAAATTTTGATAAAGTAAAAATTATGAAAAAACATTGATGGAGGGTAAAATTGGAAAAGAAAATAAATATAATTGTAATCCTACATTCATAAGTTTCTTATCCCATGCAAATCAAACAATGAACAAGAGGATAATTTATCCTACTAATCCAATTAAATAATTTATACCACAATAATTTAATAAGATTATTAATACTTCACTGTTAGTGTTGTTAGTATTGTGAAATCAATCATGGCCAAAAAGTGTATAACGGTATAACGCTCTTGCCTGCTTGCTTTCTAACGTTTTCCAATAGACAAATGGAACCGCTTGGTTGTCTACCAGAAGAATTCTACTCCTTCCTCATCGAAGTAGCTATGCATCCTCCTAGAAATTTCCAACATCGGTGCTTCATATCGTTGTTGTGCTGGACGTCTGTGCTGACCTCTTCATCAAATCGTGCCACTTGTACCGCTGCTGTCGAGGCGGTGGCTTCTCACCCAGGCTTGTTCCTGAAGTCCTAAGCTATTAAGAGGTGTAAATTGTTCAATTTCATTGCTGCAAAATCACTATCAGTTTTATCAAAGAAACAGAAAAGGTATGCTCATTTTTCAGTTGTTGTTAAATGTGAAACATATATTCATTCTTCCATTGTCACTATTGTTGTTGTTGGCAGTGTATTTGTTGCTATTTTTTTGGTCTATGCTTGTAACTGTTGTTGTTTTTCATTCTCTTCCTCTTGTCTATTGTGCAATTATTTCTAACTTGTTTATTTCGAGCTCTGCTCTTGTTCCTCACAACTGTTTAATGGAGTGCCCACCATGTGCTCGACCATATGCCGAAATGAAACACACACATAAATTGACAATTAGAATGTGAAACTTTTTATCTACCATGTACTTGACCATATGCTTAAACGAATAAACACACCGAAATTGACAATCATAATGTGAAATTATTTTCCCAAATTAAAAATAATAAATAATAAATAATAACAACGTATGATTCACCAAATGTTGGGGAAAACTTTGGGTGTACATAGACAGCACTATTTTTTTTTTTCTTTTGTTTGTCTACTTGGCCTTTGGCCTTGATTGCACTAAAAACACAAATTAAAATAAAATAATGTGCTTCTAAACAATTAAACTTACTGACTTCATAGTGATGAAAGCTAAAATTCCAAGTATAATAACATACATATCTAATTCAAGCAAATGAGAGAGTTTTTGTTAAAGGTTTCGTGAGCTTTAGCTTTTGCATTTTTGCCCATAATTTCAGGTTTCTTTTCGGGGATGATTACACTTTACCCCAGATGGCAATCTCTTTTATCCTTTTCATTTGAATTTCATACACTTGTGAGCTTGATAAATGATCTTTAGTTCTTTCCTTTTGCTTCTAAGCTTTTGATGATAATTATACTCTTTTTATGATTTTTAAATTTATAGTTGTTCATACTAAACAGCCATAAACTGGACGCAGGAGCAACCTCCAAAAGTAAATATTCATTAAACACACAGTAATCTTATAATTAAATAATTTGTTTTTCTTAAACGTTGGGATTGATATCTTCATGTAATTTTGTGTAATTAAAAAGTACAATAAAATTTGAGATGGTTGAGGTTGGGGTGATTTGGCTTCTCTAGGAATTTTTTCATACTTCTAATGTGGACCCTCTTTTGGGATGGATGGATGGATAGATGATCATGAATCGTAAGCATGGTAGGATCTGTGCAAAGTGTTAGGGACTCTTGTGATGTGGTGAACAAAATTCTCCTGATTTCATCCAAGAAAGAGGATTGTGAATTGCCCATTGGGCTGCCCCTTTGTTCTTCTTGTTCTTTCTTTTCTTTGATGCAAAAAACCAAACAGGTAATAGCAAAAGTCACATCCCCTTTCATCTAATAAAATCAATGTAATTTACCCATAAAAATTGTGTAACTACTCAGTTCATCCTCACCAAAATTAAATGAAACAATTCTCAGCATACCTCACCTAATTCATAAACCAAACATCACTTCCTCTTCATTTTTTACCACATCACTCCATCCAAACAGAGAGTAAGATTCACGGAACAAAATTTCATTATAACTAATTACAAATTGAGAAGCAATAGGAACCTAAAATTTATACTGGAAACTGGAAGCACAATGGGGGAGCAGTAGCAGTGTGGCAGAGCAATTGAGATTACAAATCCCATTTAGCCATTAAAGGATATTAATGTGACCAAATGAACAAAGATCTACTGGATACATGAAATTCAGATCTTTAACAGAATCAACATTTGACTTAAAACTAAACAAGGAGTGAAGAAGAAGAAGAATAACCCCAAAACACAACATAAAATTGCAATAAAAGATTAAGATTGTGTTTGGACAGATGGATTTTAACTGTATTGAGCTCTAACTTTATAAAAAGATAAGAGAGTTGGTTATTATGGATAAATTATGAACTTTAAGGGGAAATATAGAGTAAATTAAGAAGAGAATTATAATACTAATATTGTACATTGTGATGTATCTTATTCTTAGCCAATGTAAAAAATTATTGTCAAATTTCCATAAGCCAAGCATAGCAAGGCATGCGTGTGGACACAAAGATGATGGTATTATTATTAATGTTTTCTTGAAGAATTTGTGTTCATTTAAGTATGTTATTCCCAAGCGCAGGGTCAATACATTTGGTCACTGATTTAAAGAGGAAGCTTGGACACTATTAGACCTGTCGGAGGCTCGGGCTTAGTTTTGAAGTTATTCCTTTTTCTTTTTTTTAATTCCACATATAGTTTCTATATAAAGTACATTTTGAGAAAAAAATTTAGTCATTTTTTATAACTGCAGCTTTTTTAATATATTCATTGAAGCCCTTTAAAAAAATTAGGAGAAATTAGGTAGTTTGGAGACGTAAGAAGAAGATCAGAGGGTTTTTTTTTTTTTTTTTCTCTGGTGATTGGGAAGCTATTGGTGGTGACGGTACTGCTTAGTTTTTCAGCCATGGGTGATCTTAAAATGTGTAGTTAAAGAATATGTGACCTGTGTAGAGGAAGTTGTTGCCAGAGTAAGTGGAGGACAAATTGGGTAGTTTGGAGGTCCATTTATTATTATTTTCTCTTTTTCTGGTTTCACATTTGGCTAACTGTATAAAAGAGTGATGATACTTATTTCAAAATAATGAATTTGGAAGACATTGTAGCGGCCAATTGAAGCTACATCTTTCAACTTTGATGTCGTTTGTGGGGCTAGAGTTGGGATAGGTATGTTGTTATTGACATTAATTACTACCCAACATATGCAGAGATGCCATCATATGAACAATGTGTGTCGATGAGTTATCCCCCTTTTGGCTATCGTAATGTTATTGTCTCTTATCAAAAGAACAAAACTAACACGTGAGGTTGTTTTGTCAGCTTTTCTTGCTAGATATCTGAAACAAGAAAGCTTCAGATTTCGATTGCTGGCTACTGATCGAGCATAAGAAATAAGTGAGGCAGGATGATGGGGCAATTTATTATTGTAACCAATTAGGAATGAGGAAAAGGAGAACCCCATTCAAGTTTGAGTATTTGAATCAAATGGGCAATTTATTATTGTAACCAATTAGGAATGAGGAAAAGGAGAACCCCATTCAAGTCTGAGTATTTGAATCAAATACACATTAGAATGTCTTAACTTGTTGGTTCATTGGCTGACTGAGTTCAATTAGTGAAATTTACCCAAATAGCGATCATTCTCTTGGTTTATGGATTGAAGCAGTCTGTTTGCTTTTGACAGTATTACATGGTTTTTATTGTTGTTTTGATTATGCATACGCATATTAGTTTGTGCCATGGAGATTGTACTTCTAAAATTTTCAGAAATTGTTATGACAGTTAGTTTGTCCTCTCACTTCTTAGGCATTCATATTTCCTTACAGATTATGCCTCTAAGTACTTTTAGCAATTTTAAGTAATGACGTTTTTCCAATTTCTTTATATTTTCATGTTAAATTTTCTTCCACCGTATGTACTTTGGGTTTATGTTCAGTTTCCCTTGAACGAGCTAACTGATTAAGAAGTGATCTTACCACAATGAAGTAGTGAATTTAAGAATTTAGCATAATTTTTATGTTAATACTAACAATTGATTTGCTAGAAAGTCATTTGCGTTAGACACTTGTCAAAAAGAAAAAAAAATATGTTGAAAGTATATTTGAAGTATTTTGGGTTAGCAATTGGGCTGCATGGATTGATGTATTTTGTTGGAGTTTAACAAACAATTGGAAGTAAATATATTGAAAGTACCAAACAATTATTGTCTGTGTGTTTCCTTGAGTTGACCCTGATTTTTTGAGCATCTTCTAAGTTGACCTAGAGCCTGGTGGTATGCTTGCTTAGATTTGGGCTTCTTTCAGTCATGTCGGCTAGGTCTGCGATATTTTGTACAGTATTCTTTTGTTTATCTCTTGATGCTACAGATTCTTGATCAAGTGTCGACAAAGAATAATAAAGGAGGAGCAGGGGCTTGAGTTCTATTAAATGTCATTAACTACTTTGGTCTTGTCCTTTGACTTTTGTTTTAGGAAATGTCATGGAAGATAAGGTACTGGTTTGGATTCTGACATATTAAGCATTAGCATGCTAATAAAAAGTATGATAGCATGCATTGCGTCCATGTGTAGATGAGAAATTAAAGATAATAATCTCAAACTTCTCCATTATTATTTATTATTTGTGCTCTGAATACTACAAGCTTTGATTCTTCAAGGGATTAAGAAACAGCAACTGTGTGAAACTTTTTTTTTTCTTCTTTTTCTTGTAGATGTAAGTTGGTGACAATTTAGAATTCTTGACGATGATTTTGCTCCTCCAATATCCACTTTCACATTAATGCAATATGTGAATGTATAGTTCTTAGTAAGCAAATCCTTGACCCCATTACACTAACATATTTTTCTTGTATTTTATTAACAATTAATCATATTTGCATTTTTGTCTGTACATAGTCGATGAGAATAGCTCTTCGTGATGTGGATGGGTTTTATTTATCTGGAAAATTTAAAAAAATGGAGTAACGGCTACTAATTTAATCTTGATACACTATGCCACGATCCCCATGCGCGGAGCGGGTGGGGGTCCAACTAGTCATTTGTGAAAGTTGTAGAAATCATTTGTCAACTAAACTTTCAACTTTAGTGGAAGCAACGGTGACTTAAAATATATTTGTTTTTATTTTTCTTAAATAATGATATTTAGATTATTTTAAATTACATATAAAAAGTGAAATAAAATGGGACAAATAAGTTGGCTATGTTTAATAAGTTATTTTAGTTTTTAACTATTTTAATAAGATATAATATTTATATTTGGAAAGGGTTATATTTTTTTATAATTGAATGTGATATTTGTGAGAGAAAAAGTAAAAGAATTATAGTTTTGATAAGATATTTTATCTTATTGATTATTTTAGTCAATACTTTTTTTTTTTTTTGTAAATTTTAGCCCAAAAACCAAAAAATCTTCATAGCTGTAGGGATCCCTCAATATTTTCACAGAGGAATTTTGGCACAGATAGAGAAATTTTAGCTTGCATAGAGAAATTTGAAATTTCTTTGTGACAAACTGAAAATGTCTCTAAATATTATTAAGGACTTTAACTAATAAGAAAAAAAAAAATATTGGATCTTTCTTACTACTAAAAGTTGGATAGAGATGTTTTACTAATTTTTCCATAAAAAAATGCTAATATGTATTAGTTGTGTATTGGACAGGCATTACATAGGTATAATATAAGCAAATACGTTGTTGGGTCTTTAAGGTTTAAAATTTTATTTACTTAAGGTTTCAAAATTTTACGAATTTAAATTACTGAAGTTGGGCCAACCCAAGTTGCACCTAGGCTAGTCGTTGGATTAAAATAGATAGGGCTCTAAATTTTATGCTCTAAAAATTCATGCAATGTTAATAAATATCTTTATCATATATCTCAAAATTCAAAAATAAACATAAACTTATAATCTAAAAATTTATAAAATATTTATATATATCATTATCATATACATTTAGCCATGTATAGCACAAGTTGAATGTTAGTATAATATAATCAAATATATTGTGGCATGTTTATAATTTTTAAACAATCAATGTTAGTGACAATGAATTTCTCTCAATTTTTCTGAATTTTATAATTTTTAGAATACATGTATCATTTTACAATTAGACTAAAATCTTATTTAGTTAAATTAAAGGGTAAAACACCAGTAAATCTCAAATTATGATATGTGACACCATTTAGTCCTAACATTTTTTTTATAGCTTGAAAATTCTTATGTGAATGTTAATTACGTTGGACCCCGTGTAGTTTGGAAATGGGCTGTATTTGGGAAGGGGTATTTGTGGTTTTTTCGTGATGTTGGAGTTACCAAAATATCCAAAGCATTCTATTGCATTTTTCCGTTTTTCCCTCCATCCCGAACAAAATGGACGATGTAGGATATAAACTTTTGGATTTCCATACAAATGTTAGGGATTGGATCATCGTCAATCTTGATTGAGGCGTAGAAAGGGGTGATGTTGATTATGTGATATTCATCCCATAAATAACATTGCATATCACCCACCAAAACCCTAAAAAAGCTTAAAACCCCCTTTTAGCACAGTTGCGAAGGCGTTTCAGCGTGGACATTGAGGGTTCTTGAATTGTGATCCACTGTCGGCCGTGACATTGGCATATTAGCGTCGCTAATTTGCCGGTATCGTCGACATTCACATCTGATAGCGAAATCGTGACCCTAGATTGCAACCAAGGCATCACTCAACGTTAGAACCGTAGAGTGGTCATGTTAAATTCAGAGAAGTCGAAGCATGACAATGAGAAATGGAGGTATGTTTTGTGGTTTTTATGTTCTGATTTGCAATATTATTGGGTCAGTGGCTGGTAACATCGTAAGGGTTCTGATGTTGATGATGCAGTTGATGTTGATTGCTGATGTTGATGATGTCGCTGATGTTGATGATGTAGTTGATGTTGATGATGTCGCTAATGTGGTTGATGTTGGTGATGTTGATGGTATTGATGATGTTAATGATGTAGTTGATGTTGCTGATGTTGATGATGTTAATGTTAATTACGTTGATGACGTTGGGAATCGAGACTTCAATTCCTTTGCGGTTGAAAATCTAAGAAGACTTCTTGGATGACACAGTAGGGAAAATGGCGTGAATTAGTCTAGGGTTTTGGAGAGTGATTGGGTTTGAGGACAATCCATTGCATGTGATTGGGGATTTGAGGGTTATGGTGTAGTGTTAAGAGAGCCAACAAGAGAGAGAGAGAGAGAGAGAGAGAGAGAGAGAGAGAGAGAGAGAGAAGGCTTTAGATGATGTTAAAGAAATGAGAGAGAGAGAGGGAGAGAATATATGCACACCATGACAAAATCAAAATGAAATCACAATATTGGTAAAAATGTATACTCCATATATAATATATCAAAAATATATATTATATCAAAAATAAAAATGATTAAATGGTTTATGAAAAAACAGTCAGGACTAACTAGAGCAACATTTACCAAAATGAGATTTATGAGTAATTTTTCTAAATTAAAATAATATTTAAATTGTTTTAATGATTTCTAATAATATAACAATAGTTATGGAATTACAATCACTACAACAACAGAATCAATAATTATATAAATGACAAAAACTTGATTCAAAAGATTTTCCATTACCTTCAATGCCCATACGTTTTTCTTCGGTCTTCTATTCTTATAATAATAATTCTATGGGAAGTAAATCAATACTGACGGTTTTTGTCATGGTAATTCTATAATGTAGCCTTTTATTATTCTTTTTTCTTTACACTCTGTTTCGATCGTGAGAGGAGGTAAGAAAAAAAATTATTGTAATTTCTCACCTAAGTGAGAAAAGAAAAGAAACGTCATATTTCTCACCATTTGGATAAATAAAAGAGAAGAGAATGTGATTTCTCATCTATCTTATTTGAATAGAGTAAATAAGTAAAAGGAAAAGAAAGTGTTTTAATTCATTTTACCAAAATAACCTTTCATATTAATAAATTATGTTTTTTTCGTAAGGGTAGTTTTGGTATTTTAAACAAGTTTCATTAAACCTAATTCTTTTCCCAACAAATATCACAACTTTTGATGAGAAACAAAACACAAGTTTGGTGAGAATCCATCTCACCATCTCTCACAATTTTTCAAATTACTTAACCATCCAAACAAGTGATGGATTTTCAATTCTCACAAATTTTTTTCTTTTCTCATCGAACTCCTTCATCCAAACAGAGTGTCAAATTCTTCTTTAATCTTTGATAGGTAAATCACTACCCATGTTTCAGTCTTCTACTATTCTTTGATCTTGAGAGGCTATGCAACTTCTTTTTTTTATGATGTTAGATTTAGAACTCTTTTATTATGTTAGATTTATATTATTTTCTTTTATGATGTCAGACTTTTAAGATTTATAACTTATTAGTACATTATTGGTATATCATTATTTTTTATGATCGATTTTTCTTTACATTTTTCTTACAATTATGTCCTCATTACATTTGTTTTAACTGAATTATTATTTTGAAATTTTTAAGAATGAATCAAATCTGTATTCATGGATGGAATGGAACAAGTTACTGATGTGGCGCAAGTTACAACAATAAAACATTCGCTACATGGTAATATTTTTATTAATATTTTGCTTCAATGGAAAACCAAAATGTTTTTATTAATATTTTTATTTAGACATTCCCATGCATTTTCTTTTTCAAGCAAAACACAAACTTTAAACCTTAACAGTTCTATGCAAGGCTAATAACTTTATTATTAAAAATACATTTTATTTTAAAGCAAAATTTTCTTAAACCCGTGCTACACATTAAGTATAAATATTAATAAAAATATTTTGATTGCTATGAATTTAATGTAAATATCTGTAACGCCCTCAAAATAATAACATTAAACCCATCAAATAAGGCATGCATTTGCATATAAACTAACCACATTCCTTTATTCCTTAGAGTTTCATTACATAAGTATTACATGTTAACATCATAAACAAAATGCCCTACGGGCTTACAGCTTTCCAAGTTAACACTTGGTTACAACAAAAGAGTACTAACTCGTTTACACATTAAGCCCTAGGCTTGAAGTTACATGTAATACATCAAAAGTTAAGCAACAAAGTATGCCCGCCACTAGCCTCCCAGCTATGTCCTTGGAGGTGGCATGCTACCTGCACCTGAAAATGATATTCCCATATAGGGTGAACCGCAGCCCAGTAGAAATACACTAAACCAACCATGAACAATGCCTAAAATATTAGCAATTGATAGATGGCCAACACTGATACAATCACATAAATCACATATTTATGTCATACGACTTATGAGTCCAAGTTTCCTTTCATTTTCCCTTTTTCAACGGATAGGCATATAAGCACTAACCACATTCTCAACAGATATGTATATCAACAATATCCACATTCTCAGATAAGCAAATAAGCTATATCCACATTCTACAACAGATATGTATAACCACAATATCCACAGATAAGCATATGAGCTATATCCACACATCACAAGATAAGCATATAAGCTCTATCTTTACTTCTAGACAAGCATATGAGCTGTATCTACGGAGTTCATCCCCTATCTTCTCCCAACACTAACCGGTTTAGAGGTACATCCCCTATCTTCCCCTAAACCGCGGAGTACATCCCCTATCTCCTCCTCTACACATAACGTATACAAACACATTGGTTCTATATACAATCACCCAATACATACAATTAATGTATTCTATCAACCGTCAAATTCCATGACTCATTTCATTGATTAGTTTCAGTTTGCCTAATCATCATGCATTGTCTACAACAATCACGACTATCCTCCACCGATAGCCCAAAGCAGTTATTTCTAAACAGGAAATAAATGCACAAATAGATATTCAATCAACATTTCATTTCTTCATTTCTCCCAATTAATTATCCCAATTAATTAAACAATGTAATTAGGCCATTATCCATAATTACCATTTCAACCCTTAGGTCCCATTTTCATCAATGATTTAACATTCATTCAATTTCTCTATGCCAAACATGCATTCAGGTTTATTATGAATAAAACCCCAACTTTTGTAAAATTACACAAAAGCCCCAAACTTTCACAAAATTACCAAACCAAGCCCAACATCTCAAAATACCAAAATTTAAAGACAAAATCCATAGAGAGGAGTAGGATATCCCTACCTTGAAGTTTTAGCCAAAAAGGAGATGAAGACTCGAAGATCAACTTGCTCCAAATCCAAACTTTTTCAGATTAAATCGAAGCTCTCAACGCCCTCTATCTTTTTAATAAAGGCCCTAGGCTAGATTCACACCCTAGGGAGATCAAACCTTAGAGAGAGTGCAAGTTTAGAGAGAGAGAGGCTCGGATTAAGGGTTTAATCAAAGAAAGGGACTGAAAAAGTGATGTTTAAGACGCTGCTGTCCGCTGATATAAAACACGCTCGCTCGAGCGAAGGCTTGGTCGCTCGAGCGACCAAACACAGAAAACTCTCGCTCGAGCCAAGAAGTTCTCGATCGAGCGAAGAAAAATCCAGACCGCTCGAGCGAAGGAAGCTCGCTCGAGCCAAGAAAGACAGCTCTCAGGTCCAGAACCAGGTGCAACCGCTCGCTCGAGCGAGCCACTCTGGCTCGACCCACCAAATACGAACCCCACTCTCGCTCGAGCGACCAACTCCTCGCTCGAGCGAAGGTCCAAAATTCTGGGCAGCAACACTAGGATCCCAAACACAACCAACCTGTAACAAACCTGCCCAACACATCCCATAACTCAATATACAAAGTACAAAGGATGCAAACACGATAATAAACAACAACCAACATCCACGGACACATGTCCGGATCACTGTACAACAAGGGTAAACCCGGGATCGCTATATATCAATAAAAATATTTTGGTTTTCCATTAAAACAAATATTAACAAAATTTTTCTAGAACCTTAACCGTGCTCAACACCAATTTATTATGTTCCCAAAAATATATTTTGATGATACATAAATAATTAAAAATAATTTTATTAAAGTTTTTAGTAATAATTTTATTAATTTTTTATTTAGATTTTGGTAATCAACATTTCATCACACATCAAGATATTTTCGAAACAAATGTAATGCATCTGTATTCTAACCAAATTCAACAGGATACTAACGTGGCAGAAGTTACAAGTTACAACAATAGCACATTGGCTATGATGCCAACTTAGTTGGAATTGATTTGGTTCGTTATGATATTTTTTGCACTCATCCTTCTCTTCTTTTTTTTATTGATGTCATTATCTTATAATTCATCAATAAAGTTCTTTTTCCTTTGCTGATAAAAAAAAAAAAAAAACAATAGCACATTGGCTAAATGGTAATATTTTATTAATATTTTGCTTGGAAAATCAACATTATTTTTCTATACTTCCATTCCGATTCATTTTCTTTTCAAGCAAAACACAAATATTAAATCTAGCATGGCTAATAATGTTGATTACAATCTATAATTTAAATTATTATTAGAAGACAATGGAAACAATTATTTTTTGAAATAGATTTAAGATTAATATTATTTCTGAATGGAAATTTTAAAAGAATCTATTAAATTATAGAATTATTTTGCGATGCACACAGGCAAAAGTTTAAGGGAAAAATTACTTGTAGGGACTAACTAATTTTAGACAAAAATTCTTTTTTCACATATCACTATAACAGGAGTTTATTTATGGACAAAAATAAGTTTTAAGGACCAAAAATTTTTATTGCAAAAAATGTTATCGTTTATACATTTAGTAATGAATTACTATTTTTTTTGTTTGTTTAAATATTATAAGAACTAAATTATTTTATCCCTAAAAATATATTTTTTAATGACATTTTTAAAATTTTATCACTAAAATATATTTACTTGGTTCTTGATAATTGAGAATAATTTAGTGCTTTTTTTAAAAAAAGAACTTCTCGCAACTACTTTTTTTACTTTTGGGAATTGATAAATGTGGCACTTAAAACTATTATATGCTCGATGCACATTATAACATTTTCAAGTCAAAATGAAATAAATCATAATGAACCATTATTACATTATTATCTAGATTGATCCATATTTAATTTTGAAATAATTTAATTTTTTAATTTGTCAACAATTTATTATTAGTCAATATTTCACACTATTTTAAATTTCTTTTGTCCTCATGTGCTACACAATAATTTTTTATTTTATTTTATGACAATATAAAAAAGGGCTAATAATATAAATGTATTAGCCGTGCATAACATAGACATTACACTATTATATATATATATATATATAAGCATTGCTATTCAGGCTAAAAAATTAGACTCACTTCCTAGATCGAATGATGTGGCACTCTATTAAAATATCTAAGTAAACTCTCTCCCTCATTTATTTTCTAATCATCAATCACTTGTCGCAATTAAAAAGCCGCAAATACATAAGTAGCCAATCCTTATCTCTCACTAATCCAAAAAAAAAAAAATTATAATTTCTACCACAAATTAATAATGCTTATTGAATGGTGATATGACCACGTGATATGGAGTGATTATTTGGTGGCCGTAAAGCATTACTCCACACTACTTATCACTTGACAAGTGTCAAGTTGTCTCCTACAATCCTAACAAAAAAAAAAAAAAATTTGAGTCTCACAACTTTAACCAATCAATGACAATAATAACAAGGTAAGTCACAATGTGAATTTGCCACTAGACTACTATAACTTCGTTTGGAATAAACTTTTTTAACTTGACTTTTTAGTTTATTATTGTTATTATTTTGTGGTTATTTTAGTTTGTTTAAAAAAGTTTTGTTTGGAATATTTTTAGTTTTTTCTAATTTTGTGAGAGAAAAACTGAAATAATTATGATTTAAATGTGGCATTTTATCTTATTAACTTTTTAATTTATTTTATATTTTAATGGGCTAAATTAGTCTCAACTATCTCCCCACACCGGGCCTATTTGCTCATCAATCTCAGACTTAGGGCTATTTGGGAAGTCAAAAATTATCTTTTTTTGATTAAAATTTCCAAAAGACAAAATATATTAAAATAATTAATAAGACAGAATATCACATTAAATCTATAATCTTTCTTACACTACAACAAAACTGATTATTTACGGCATTATGTTTACGGCATTCATTAAATGCATATCGTAGTTAGTACATTCTACAACATTTTTTTTTGTTCAAGCCGTTAATGCTTTGTCAATAACAATATACATACAATGTAAGTCGTTAATTCATATATTTATAACATACAAAAGTATGCTGTAAAAAATATATGTTTTCACGACTTATAAAAATATGTCATAAAATATTTGCATTTAAGATGACGTACATTTCATGTTGTAAAATATGATAACTTTACATGACATGCTAATAAATGTCGTGAAAACTTCTTAAAAAAAAAAAAAATTCAATCTGATTTTTCTATGACATGCAAAAGTATGCCGTAAAAAATGTATATTTTTATGGTATAAAAAATATATGTTATAAAATATTTAAACTTAAGACAATATACATTTCATGCCGTAAAATATTAAATTATATATTTTTTTAATTTAGTGATTTTTTTAGAAAATTAAAAAATATTTTCCTTCTAAGTATATGAAAATTATTTGAATTTAAAAAGTAAAAAAAAAATTATTTAAAAACTTACGCCACACTCCCTCTCATTTTAGATCCATACCAGTTTTTGTCCCAAACCCTCTCATTCTTTAGAGAAATTATATTTTAATTATAAATAATAAAAACAAAATTCTAGATGTTCTTAAATATTTATAAATTTTTAGTAGATATGAGAAATGTTTATTTTTATTTCCAATAAACTAGAAATTCTATTTATAATCTAGATTTTTTTTAATACAAAAATAATTTATAAATTTTTACTTAAATCTATTTGTCGAATGCATCGAATGCATGTCGTAGTTAGTACATTCTACGACATTTTTTTTTTTGCAAGTCATTAATTCATATATTTATGGCATGCAAAAGTATGCCATAAAAATGTATATTTTCGCGGCTTACAAAAATATGTCATAAAATATTTTCACTTAAGACGACATACATTTCGTGTCGAAAACTATTTTAACTTTACACGGCATGCATTAGCATGCCATGAAAACTTCTACTAAAAAATTTTAATATGATTTTTTTATGACATACAAAAGTATGCCGTAAAAAAATATATATATATTTTCACGTCATACAAATATTTCCATTTAAGACGACATATATTTTATGTTGTAAAACATTATACATTTACACATCATACATTAGTATGTCGTGAAAACTTTTACTAAAAAAAATTTCAATCTAATATTTTTTTTAAAATTAAAAAAAAAAGCTAACAATTTCCAACCAAGTTTCTCACTTTAAAGTTTCCTAATTGAGGACAATGTAAAAAATAATTTATAGAGTAATTTTTTTTTTACTTAATATTTTACTCTCTATTCACATAGGCCATGTTTGTTTGGGTGGACATGAGCTTGGGATTGGACTAATAGTCCAATAAAATTATTAATCCGATGTTTGGTTAAACAATTGAAGTACGGACTAACAATCCATCTAGATATGGTATCCCACATATGATGGACTATTCAATCCCACAGAGGGGGGTGGGATATAAATTGAAAGACTAACCAAAGTCTGGACTATTAGTCCTCCTTATAATCCTAACTCAACATAAAATAGGATACATAATCCAAAGGATTCGTAGTCCTAGGACTATTAGTCATGGGAATGTTAATCCAACTTAATCTAGTCCGCCCAAACAAATATGGCCATAGTGTCACATCTTGTAAGTTCCACACACTATCTGAGTAGGGAGTAAAATATTAAATATTAAATAAAAAATTTGATTAGCTTAACATTAATCTTTAAATGATCACTGTGTGGGTGAAAATCTGACCACACTGCAATCTTAGTATCCAGCTGAAGAGCACTGGCAGAATAGATGGCACCTGTCTAATCTGCAACAGAAAGAGAAGACTCCGGTGGTGGTTCGCCACCCAGGGGTACTCCGACGATCAAGTCAGTACTCAATATCTCTCAAAGATAAATCAATTATTCAACTCACAAGCTTGAGCATAAAAAACATACCATAGACCCATGTAGGTGCCTCTCTTTTATAGCCAATACAATCCTAGTCCCAATAGGAGCCTAGCCCTAATGGACTTAGGATTACTGCTAATTTGAGACTCCCAGTGGGATTAGGATAAACTCTCTAAGAGTCTTATCTTTACCCAAACTGAAGTCTTTTCTCAATCTAGGACTCTTGTCCCTCATCCATGTTGAGTTCCCTCTTCATTCTAGGACTCTTGTCTCTTATCCACTTATTTCGGATTTTGATATCTTCGGAGATAATCTCGGCCTAACCGAGATTACCTCGGCATAACGACCAGGACACGTGGCACCTCGGCTGACACGTCGGCGTCACCTTGGCCACGTGTTGGTGCTCAGAAAATATATCCCCACAATCACATTTTCTATTATTGAATTTGTAATCCAACCCTTCAATTGAATAAAAATTGCATCTCTTAAAATAATGGGAGAAACTTTTTATATACATTTATATTTATTTGGGTTAATTACACTTTTCACCTTTATAATTTGATCTAAATTTTAATTTAATTCCTATAGTTTTAAAGTGAACAATTTGATCCATATAATTTGAGTTTAATTTCAATTTGGTCATTATGTCCAAATTAAAGATTTAACTTGATTATTTTGGAACACTTGTCAATTTTTTAAGATATACATAGACAGAATTAAAAAAAATTTAGACAAAAAAAATTAAATTAAAGTATGAATTGTCCATATAGTTCTAAAATTTACATCTCACTCCTGAAGTTTAAAATTTTATGACAAATGATCTATTTTATTAATAAATTATAAAATTAATTAATAATTTTTAATGATATTAAAAATTTATTTTAAATAATAATTCAAGTATTTTTATTATTATAGCGGTTAATAATTCTGTTTTTTTAATTAATTTTATTAAATAAAAATAAAAATAAAAAAAAGTATATAATGGAATATTATTGGGGATTCTTCGTCACTTGAGCGAGAGAGCTCTCTCCTCCTCCTCCTCCGCCTCCTCCTCCAAAACCCTAGAAAACGAACCAAACCTTCAAATCCCCTGATAGATCTTCATACATTCTTTGCATTTGAGATGAAAGTAACATAGATCTTGGATTCACACAAGCACACGAGCACCACCATCGACCACCACCAGCCGCTGCCATTCCGAGCTTGGAGTTCATTTCTGATTCTAAGCCCCTTCCACGGATTCGATTAATTGGTGTTTGCATATCTATTCGATTAATTCGATTCTAAGCCTTGAATTTATGTGTTCCGATTCTCCTCTCTCATCTCTCTTTGATTTTGATTTCTAGGGTTTTCATGCCCTTATTGAATGTGTTTTCACTTCTGTGATTACTCGTTTTGGGATTGAACAAAAAGGACATCTTTGCGATCGCTTCAGTCAAAGTCTACTTCGAAGAACGTTTTCACGGTACCTTCTCTCTCTCTCTCTAGCTCTTGCTTTCTGGTTTTTACATGCTGATTTTCGCTTGCATTTCGAGATTTCTATGATTTTGCGGTGGTTTAGTAGAATGAATTGATGTTGAATTTGATATTCCTTGCTGAAGATTGACATTATGATTACGCTTGTGTTGTCGATCTGATGATCTGAACTTAACTGTTGTGATAGACTTTAATGCTTTAACTGAATTTAACGCTTGTGTTGACAATACAGTGATTGTTGCTCAATCAATCACTGTACTGTATTTGGAGTACTGTAACATCCAACCCAGTTATTCTATAAACCTACCTTGTTTAAAAAAACTGACTCTTGAGTGAATCCAAGATCAGAGACAATGTTTTCAAGAAACTAATTCAAAAGCTGCCCATTGATTGAGTACTTGTGTGTTGAGTTCTGTAAAAACTTGCAACACATTGAGGTTTCAATTCCAAACCCCAAGTCCTTGAGGCCAGGGAGGTCGCATGCCCCTTGAGTTTTTCATATTTACACCATTTCCCTTATATTGTGGATTTTTTCTTTTCTTTTCAATGATGTGTAATATGTGCCCCTTCTGCCTTGAATTTCTGACTCCGCTACTGATAGTTCATTTTGACTTTTTCGTCCATTCTATATTTTTTGGTAAGACTATACAAACACAAATTATAGAGAATTAATCAGTGTGTTTGGTTCGAGTTTTCTGGATTAAGTTTTTTGAAAACTGAGTTTTTTGGTTTTCGTATTCTTTTGTTTTTAGTTAATATTTTTTAAATTTTAAGCATTTTTTTTTTACTTTTTTAGATGCACCTTAGTTAGATGTATTTAAAAAGTAAAAAAATTATGAAAAAATATTTAAAAAAATTAATAAATACATAAAAATACAAAAAATGTACTGAATTCTTGTATTTTTTTTTTGTATTTTTGGTATTTCGTGAATTTTTAAAAGATTTTTTTTACAATTTTTTAACTTTTTAGGTGTATTTATGTTAGGTGTGTCTAAAAAGTTAAAAAAATTGCTTAAACTATTAAAAAAATTTAGTAAAAACAAAAAAACACGGAAAATAAGAAAGTAAAATTTTTTGAAAAGTGTTTTCTGAAAAATGAAAACAAGCAAGCAGATGATATGGTTTAATTAGGGCCATTCATTTCAAAATAAATCAACTCTTACAATAGTTTGGGAAGTAAAGTGTACAGAAAATTGTGTGTGGTAGGGATCATATCCAAATAAATTTGGAAAACAGCATTCCTTAGGTCCTTAATTTCCATAAGAGCAATGATATGAAGAATTCACATATAGAATTATGTGATTTTTACGTTGTGTTTAGATCATAATTGTATTTGGAACATAGATTTGTGTAAGAATTTACAAATAGAAGGAAAAAAATGGAGAAAAAAATTTAAACTTATATTTCATTCACAGTATGCTTACTTATTTTCTTTTATTTTTTAAATTTTTATCTAAATTTATAATTCAAACACAACCTATAATTATTTTTCTTTAAAACTAAAATACCAATCATTGTGGCTCAAACTTTAAAATAAGCCAACACAAATTGTGTTTCAAGTTCTAAAATAAGCACAGTAACATCAATCTGGATGGATTTTTTGTTCAAAAATTCTACTTGTGAATTTTTTTTTTATTTAAAAAATGTTACATTGTTCTGTTTAACTTCTCTATAAAAATACTCCCTTTTTTTTTTTTTCCCCTTATAACATATACAATTATATTTGGGTCTTCTCGTTTCAAACCAAAAGACCATTCAAGGTGACGAATTGTTTCAAAAATATCATATATAAAATCTGCAAGAATAATCTGTTTTTTGTTTTTTATTTTTATTTTGGGGTCATGTTGTATATGTTTTTTATTAGTTATGATTTTCTTGTCATGTGACTTTTTGAAGGCCATAGGGTGTGTTTGGTTTGTTTTTGAGAGAGTGATTTTCAAAAAAAATTTGGGAGAGAGAGTTTAAATTTTTTTTTGGTTTGTTTGGTTGTAGATTTTGAAAATAGTTTTGGAGTTTGGGAGTTTGAGATGATTTGATATTTTATTGTAATTGAGTAGATGTGTGTGAGAGAAAAAGTTATTAAAAAGGAGAGAGGAGAGAGAAAAAATAATTGATTGATGTGTAAAAGAGAGTGATTTTGGAAATTTTTTAAGAAAAACCACAAACCAAAAAAAATTTTGGAAATTTTTTTCAAAAATAACTCTCCCAAAAGAAAACCAAACAAGCCCATAATTTTTCCTGGAGAATTGAGTGAAAACTTGCTCCCTCCACTACCTGCTTTGAAGCATTTGAAGTTAGAGATAATAAGTGCATTATCAAACCACTTGTTCAACAATTGTGGATGGCTTGGTTTGGATTTTTCCTGGTTTAGAGACCCTAACCATAAAGTCTGCTTCTACCAATAAGCTCATTAAGGTAAGGAAATATAACCTCTTGCTGACATGACAAACTTCGTTTGATGGAGTGTTTAGTCATTTGTTTTGTTAATTACAGTTCTTCCAACATTTTCCGGAGAATGTATACAGAGCCTTGTAAGCTAGCACAATTGGGTTTTGTTAATTACAGTTCTTCCAACATTTCTCATGTTCAATACAGAAGACAATCTTGCTTTTTGGCATTGTTCTGTGATATCTTTCAGGTCTTATTACTTTTTGCTGTCTTGTATGATGTTTCATTTTAGAGTAGATTTTTTTAGAGATTTGCTTAAGTTTTTGTGAAACTTGATGAAGATAAGGGAAGGATTGTGCAACGAAAGAGAGAACAGGATTTGAGAAATATACTGCAATGCACAAAACACCAGTGTTCTGTGTCACTATTAGATGGGAATTAACCACTAGTACATTTATGCATTGAAGATGAGGGTTTCTCCTTTGTTAGGGTACCCACTTATTGGAGAGGCATATTTCTTCCTGTTTGCACAAAATGACTTGAGCAGATGTCTAGGTGATATTGTCTGGCTTAATGTTCCAAGCCAGTTTGTCAATGACATTTGAAGTGAATTAACCTGGTTCCATAATTCATGCCGGTGATTGAAATTTCTCATTGATGGTTCAATGAAAGTATTAGAGCTAGCTAGAACAGGATAACATTTTCCATTCTACTTTCTTTTCAACCTGTTCCTACATTATCTGTGGAAGCACCATCGATCTTTTACAAGCCGTTTCTTACCCCAATATTTTAATTTAACTACTTGATGTGTCGTGCTCTACCAAACTTCCTTTAAGCCTTCAATCAGGAATTGTCTGAATGCAATCTTGCCCTTATTCGTGACAATTGCATAACTCAAAGCCCATATTGCTTGTGTCACAGGGATGTTGAGGTTTTTTCTATTTATAGGCACCAATATCGAAAAGTTAAACTAATCTTTCTTCACTCAACTTCATTTTTTATTTATTTATTTTTATTTATTGTATCTCATTCACATTAGCTTAATTGTAAATGGAATTTGCATGGATTAGGATATAAAGTATAGCTGAAATGTTGTCCTTTCTTTTATAATCATTTTTGTGGAATGGTTGGTTGGCTGCTTGTTAGTTTGTTGATGTAAAACACGGGTCAATCTCAAGAAAACGTTATACTATAATGTTGTAAATGTATATATCAAATACTATTTGGTCCTGAATTTCTCCATTATTCATTTCACAAATTGTTTGTCATTGTCTTTAATATTAATTTTCTTTGTTTAGGAAGGACTGATGGATCAAAACGAATTCAGATGGGGTTTAAGAGTAGGTCCAATCTGGTTTTGTTTTCTTTATTCTCATTTGTAACTTTTTACGGCATATCAAATTATGTCATGAAAAGTGTAATAATTTATGACATGCAAGAAAATGCCGTTAAAGATTATATACGTCATACAAAGTATGTCATAAATATATTAAAAATGACCTTCTACGGCATACAAAATTATGTCGTGAAAAGTGATGATTTATAACATGAAAGAAAATACCGTAAAATATTATATACGGCATACAAAGTATGCAATAAATATATTAAAAATAAATTTTTACAGCATGCAAAATTATGCCATGGAAAGTATGATGATTTATGGCATGACAAAAATGTCGTAAAAAATTATATACGATAGACAAAGTATGTCATTAATGTTTAATTCATAACTCTTTACAACTTTATCTGCATCCCGTAAATGATGCTCAACTTTCTACGGTATGTCATATAATGTTATTTGTGTGCATGCCGTAAAAGAGTTTTTACGGCATGCATTGCAAGCCGTAAAAATTCAATTTTGTTGTGTTACAAGCATCACATTCAATTATAAAAAAAATACATTCCTCTTCCCCAATATAAATATTTTAATCTACTAAAATAGTCAAAAATTAAAGTAACATACTAAAATGGATAGCTTTTTAGAGTAATGTTAGAAATTTCAAAAGTTTTATCAAAATTTCTATCAAATATCTTATATAGGTGTAGGATTCACATCATGTGGGTCTCGCACTCATGTAAGACATTTAATAAAAATTTTAGTAGAATTTTTAAAATCTCTAACATTTTTGTATTTTTTAAATCAGACCTTAGTTGTGGGAATTTAAATAAATGCATGAACAAATATAATTTGTTAAAAAATTATCATAGCTATAATAATGAGTACGTGCTACATCGCTGGTTGTTGCAGTACTTGGAGGTTTTAAAAAGTATATATTTCCAATATAAAAAAGAGATCAACAAATCTATTAAAGGACAAACCAATGAACCAAAGAAATTACCGTCCAATGCTGACGTCTCACGATGGTTGATTTCTTGTCCTAGTGGAGATGTTTCGATTATCCTCAACATCATAAAAGATAGAATAATTATAGATGACATTTGGGAGTTCACACGGAACAAACCACCACAAAGATTTGATTCAAGATTTTCTCCAACAAACTATCATAAACTCAATATTGGAGTTATTGAACAAGATAGAGAAATTTTGACTTGTGCTTTACTACGGGATGAAAACTTGGGGGTAGTTAGCTATGAGTATAGTAACAAGGGCAAAATAGATATCAAGAAAGCCTAATTGGAGGTATCCATCGAGGGCATGTTAATGGTGCTCTCTCACTAGGAGAGTGAGATTAGTTTGTTGATTGTAGAGATGACGGACAAACTAGTCAAGCAAATAAATTCGGATATGCTAGTTGATTCTTCCTTATTTGATAAGCTTCAGTAAGTATTTTATATTGAATATTATTTTATTACTATTATTTTCATTAATATCATGTTATTTATTGAGTTTTATTTGTTTTACAGTTTGGCAAATTGTTTAAAACGTTGTTTCAAGGATGTGGAACTGGTATGGGTTCCTCGATAGATGAACAAGGCTGTTGAAAAAGCTTGCACACATCATGTTAAAGCAACTTTTTGGTCTTCTAAGGTCTTGGATGCAGAGATCGTAGTCATAAATGAGATTATTGATAATGACAAAGGAATGTTGGTAGTATATGATGTTGATGAATAGAGCAAGCTGCAGTTATATCTCCGTTGGTCTCCTTTGAAATTGGAGCTGGAAGTAGAAGATACATTCTAAATGAAGTTCAAGCAACCTTAACTGTTCATTTTGTTAGTTTATATGTTTGCATTAAATATAGTAAAAAATTTTCATCGATTCGATAATCAAAATCATATGATTTCAGTCGTTTCAAAATCGGATATAAAAAAAAAAGAAAGAACAGTTAAGGTTGTCTGAAACGGCTAAAAAAATTTGATTTTGAAACGGCTGAAATCATATGATTTTGATTATTGAATCGATGTAATTTTTTTACTATATATAATACAAACATATAAATTAACAAAATGAACAGTTAAGGTTGCTTGAGCTTCATTTAGAAGGTATCTTCTACTTCCAGCTCCAATTTCAGAGGAGACCAAAGGAGATATAACTGCAGCTTGCTCTATTCATCAACATCATATGCTACCAGCATTCCTTTGTCATTGTCAAGAATGTCATTTATGGCTGCGATCTCTGCATCCAAAACCTTAGAAGACCAAAAAGTTACTTGAACATGTGTGAAAGCTTTTTCAGCAGCCTTGTTCATCTGTCGAGAAACCCATACCAGTTCCACATCCTTGAAACAACGTTTTAAACAATTTGCCAAACTGTAAAATAAATAAAACTCAATAAATAACATGATATTAATGAAAATAATTGTAATAAAATAATATTCAATATAAAATACTTACTGAAGCTTATCAAATAAAGGGGAATCAACTAGCATATTTGAATTTATTTGCTTGACCACTTCTTTGTCCGTCATCTCTACAATCAACAAACTAATCTCACTCTCCTTATGAGAGAGCACCATTAACATGCCCTCGATGAATACCTCCAATTGGGTTTTCTTGATATCTATCTTGCCCTTGTTACTATACTGATAGCTAACTACCCCCAAGTTTTCATCCTGTAGTAAATCACAAGTCAAAATTTTTCCATCTTGTTCAATAACTCCAATATTGAGTTTATGATAGTTTGTTGGAGGCAAACTCGAAACAAATCTTTGTGGCGGTTTGTTCCCGTGAACTTCCAAGTGTCTTCTATAATTATCTTCTTTTTTATGATGTTGAGGATAATCGAAACATCTCCACTAGGACAAGAAGTCAACCACCGTGAGACGTCAACCTTGGACAGTAATTTCTTTGGTTCATTGGTTTGTCTTTCAATAGATTTGTTGATCTCTTTTTCATATTGGAAGTTTATACTTTTTAAAATCTCCAAGTACTGCACAAAAAAATAAATATATTAAACAACCCAAAGCTGCATGAAAAAATTATGATGCACAATATCATCTTAATAACAAACAACACAATAAAAAATATTTCGGCACTACAAGCTTCAAGTACTTCTTGTATTTTATTTACATCAATAAAATTTCTTTTGCCAATAAAAAAAACAATATATTTGATGTTTCTTTTGCCAATATATCTTCAAATCAAAATTTATATTTGATGACCTCATCAAATTGTTGGGCCGGCCCAGCCGACAAGAGTATATCTTGTGAGTGATAATGCAACAAATGTTTGTCCTTTTTGCAAAAGATCTAGTAATCATGTTCTGTTTTTGTGTTATGGAGTATGACAGGCATGGTCTAACTTGTTAAATTGGTGGAATCTTTAGTGGGTTCCGCCTAAGACAGTTGAAGGTGTGCTCTAGTGGTGGTTTGGAGTTGAGCTTGACAAAATGGAATTGAAAATTTGGAGAGCTGTACTTGCTATTTTGTCATGGTCAGTTTAGAAACTCAGGAATGATTGTGTGTTTAGTGCTCAGTTTACTAGTGAGGAGTTGAGTGAAGTTGTGAAGACTAGAATTGCTCTTTGTACAAAATCCTATTTAAAGGGGCTGTCTTATTCAGCTTAGGATCTGATCTCTAATTTCAGTCAGGTTAGGCAGTGCATTGGTGGAGGATTTAGAGGCGAGGGAATTGCTTAGTGGCTATTACTGGTTTGCTGGTTCGCTGGTTCGCTTGGTGGTTGCTCTTGCTTATTGGTTGCCTTTGTTGTTGTTGTTGTTTGTTTTAGCCTCTATTTGTGGTTGTCTTCTTTGTTTGTTGGTCTCTCACCCACTTTGGGCAGGAGCAAGCAAATGATTGGGTGATATTCCCAGTGCCAACCTAGTTGGGATTTGAAATTCCATTTTGATGCTTTTTGCTCTTGTCGTCCTTTTTATTGATGTATACTCGTATGTATTGTATGTTTATTTTATTCAATAATTTTTTTTGATAAGAAAAAAAGAAAAGTTGTATGAACATTAATAGAAAAGCAAAAGTCACAGACCAAATCTTGTTCAAATTAATGCCTTGGTACTTTGGCAGTATCCTCGCTCCCTTGAGCAGCCATGCAATATCTAAGGCCACCTGTTCTTTTGATATTTGTCACAGTGCGTCGAATAAATTGAAAAGAATTGAGCGTGCCACATAGGGAACGAAAAAGGACATATCAAGAGGGGAGAGATGCAAGAATTGCAGATATATATCAGTTGAGAATAATCCATCAATGAAAAAAAGAAATGAAAAAGAATCTATGGCCAGAAATGAAAACAAATGTGTTATTCCCTTTTTTAGATCAGGAAAAAGAAAGTATATAAATGAAAAATCAACACGAGAAAAAGAATTGAGTTTGGGAGGGGGTGTTAAGAATTGAATTAGTCTTGGATTTTCATGAAATGCAACCAACAATGATTAACTAGCATTTGAGACTTCTCTTATGTTTTAAATGAACCATCCTAAGTATCATTAACTCTTCTTTGATGCTAGAAACGCAACCACCACTAGGAGTACTATATTAGCTCATTCTTGCCGAATATATGCTTTGATAGTGTCACCCTCTATCTCAAAAAATTCAAGCAGTACTAATACGGATGTAAATGCGGCCTTCTTCTCCTTGCCTGACTGATGTGGGTTTGTACTCATCACAAATTAGTGTTTCCAACGTACTTAAGATATATTGGTGGATAGATATGCGTCCATTTGAAGTAGAACCATCTATGATTTGAGACATGAGTAGAGCCACTTCTTCCCTAGCAGTCATCAGAAGAATAGCCAGTTCTACAAGATTTCCTTCCTTCGCACAGTGACAAATTTCTAGCTCAACTTCTTTGGTGGTCAATACAAGCACCCTGATAGAATCATCTACTTTTTTTTTTTGCAGGAATGTTAATGTTCAAGATTAGTAAGCTTCTCAAAATTTCTCATCAATGCCATCACACAATTTTTTGAACTATTAAAAGGGTAAAACATTAATTCTTTGGCAAACAATTTGAGCGAAAATGCAGTCAAATGATTAGAGAGAGAGAGAGAGAGAGAGAGAGAGAGAGAGAGAGAGAGAGAGGGGGGGGGAAACCTCTATGACCATGCTCAGCCCTAAAAGCAAATCAAAGAAAGGTTTTCTAGGATTCACTCAAAAAATATTGATGACCTGGAAAACAGAGTTCTGGCCAAAAGAAAAAAAATATATATCTACCGTAAATGTCCTCCTCCCCTGGAAAAGGTAACAAAAAGTTTTGAATGGAGATAAGTAGATAATAAATATTATCGTAGTTCCATTCGATATTTGATTCAACAGTTGTATTTACTGGCAGCTTCCCTTCTAGGTACGAAAAAAAATTGTCCAACACCATAACACCTGTGATCAAATGAAGCTCCATGGCGAATAAATAGCTCCATAAAGTCATAGTTACAAGTATGAGTCAGTGTATGCATCATGGGCCATCCAAATCAGTGCTGTAGAAATCAACCGTCTGACTGGTCTCTCCTTGAAGCAAAGTAGCAGCACATTTAACGGCTCCATATTAAAAAATCCATTCCCAGTGCACTAGCAGGACCACATCAGCTCTATATTATGGGGATTAATTTTGGAAACAAATTTATACTTATCATCATCGATGATTATACCCCAAAGTTTGTAGTCCTCTTTTGGACGGCCGTCAAGCCCTAAATCAAAATTATCGCTACATCTCTGCTAATGTGGACATAATTGAAAGACTAGATCACATTTCAATTTCAACGATATAAAACAAAACTTCGTAATTGTACAGTGAGATAGGCGGAAAATAGGAAAAAAAAAAAAAAGAGATGATATATGTGGACTATGAATGATAGAGCACTTAGCATACCTCATTATTCAAACCCATCAACACTTGCTAAAATTCAAACTCGTCACAAATGCCTATCCTTATGTTTGCACTACATTTTATTTTTTTGTCTTTTGTGACCTATTAGTTTTGGCCAAGTTCGATTATGGTTTGTTGATTAAAATTATAAATTATTTTTAAAGAATAACCTTGGTCACATTTGTTTTTATTATTTCTGTTGATATATATGCTAATATGGAGTGACAAGTATGCTAGTTAAGTGGTATAGAAGAGATGATGATGTGGCTCGAAGAGATTAAATAAAGCCAATAAAGATATTTGTTAAAATCAATTAGAAACCATATGCTAAAATCGGGAGAATCAATATCAAGTCAAAATACAAAATTTGCAAGTAGTTCCTATGAAGATATGGGATATGGTTGAGTGGGGCAAAGATCAAGGAAGATCATGTATTGATAACTATAACATGAGGTGGCTAAGCAAGTATAAAATGAGGACTTAAAGAATGAAAAAATGGATCTCTCAATCATCAAACACTCGCCAAGAGTTTATCTAGGAGTAGTTTAACTAGCATTGTTAGGCATAGATTAGTGATAGCTTTTTCCAACCCCCCACTTCTCTTCTTTTTGTTGATCATTGTATTTTTCGTTTCTTTGTTCTTGTTTAAGTTCGTGTAATTAATAGCAAGTGACAATTTGATCGAATAAATATATATTCTGTTTTGTTCCATTTCTTCTTCATTTAATTACCTCCAAGGAAGTCCTTAATTTGTTTAAGGCATAGAACTCAATCACAAATCCTGATTTTTATTTGTGTGTAACGCCCCCAATATAATAAAATAAAGGTAACTCATATGCGGAATAAATATGAGAAACAACATACATTCATACATCAGAGTTCACTATTTAACAAACAATTAAATGTTATGATGGCTTACATCTTTCCAAGTCATTACTTGGTTACACGAATAGAGTCTCGCTCTTTACAACTTAAGCCCTTGGCTTTACAAATAACAAAAATGCACACATCAAGCATAAATATGAAGCTTTTGCTTCTCAAAAGTCCATCCATGTTATTGCCTTGGAGGTAACACCTCAACTGCACCTGAAAATGATATTCCCGTATAGGGTGAGCCAACAATCCAGTAGAGATAATCTAACACAATATATGAAGTTTAGCAAATGTATAAATCCCACATACATAAACAATACCGATATGGAAGCATCCACAAGCCCGCATATTCATATGCCACTAAGACCAATATTATTCCATTTTTCTTCAATTCATTTCTAGTTCATATATATACTACTCAATTCATGACTTAAATCCATTATCTTTCAACAACCAAAATGAGATTACAACTCAATGGTTTTCCAACTATGCAAAATACACATAAACATTTCAAACTTTGCCATTTTACTGATGTTTCGTCCGCGGGAACCGGCACCCATTTATATATGTACTTTCGGATCTTTCACCCTAGACACTCCGACCAACTTGCTTTAAATGGAGTCCATCCCTTTCTCTTCCCAAACAAATATACATATGGAATGTATTTATAATCATAATCACATATGGAGTACATCCCTTATCTCCTCCCAATAAACATACATATACAATGTATTTGTAAACATAATCATATATGGAGTACATGTCCTTTCTCCTCCCAATAAACATACATATATAAAGTATTTATAACATGATCATATTCAATGACACCAACAATAGATTAGCATTAAATCGCCTAATCCTTATACAATTTCTACAACAATCATGACTATCCTCCACTGATAACCCAATACATTTATCTCTAGACATATATTAAATCTCAAGATAAATAATTATTTAAAACTTCCAAAGGTGTGAGATATTACATATCCAATTTCACCACCTACATCAATAACCATCCAATTTAACATATTCAATGCTAATTCTAATTATTTATACAAAATAATCATTTTATCAAATTAGGGCAAAAATCCCCTTTTTCCAATATTGACCCAAACACTCAAAATCAACTATTTTGGTACACCAAGATCGTATATTCAAACCTCATACTCATTTATCTCTCATACATCAAAAACCCCTCTTTTCCTTTCACACCCAAATCTTAGATTTGTCCAAACCACAACCAAATCTCATCATCTATCCATAATAGTAAATAACTAAGCTAAAAACCATATTAGAGTGCAGAAAATCCTTACCTCAAGTATTGAAGAAGAATAGAAATGAAACCCCAAAATTTACGGTGTCGAAACTCGACCTCCACCACACACAACGAAGCCCTCGAGAAGTTATACAACTTTGGTGAAGAACGTAGGTCTAAAACCCAATGGATTTGAAGAAATCAAAGAGAGAAGATGGTTTCTAGAGAGAGAGGCTCTAGATCTGGATCTTGGAGACTTTTAGAGAGAGAGAGGATTGCAAAAAGTGATCTGAAATGTCACTTTCGTGAGCTGATAAAACGCGGTCCGCTCGAGCGTGGAAAGCCCCGCTCGAGTGTAAGACACAAACTCCCGCTCGAGCGTGAAACCCTGCACTCGAGCGTGAAATACGCTCTCCCAGTATTTTTTTGCAGACACAGTCCCCGCTTGAGCGCCTGAATTCCCGCTCAAGCGTGGAACAAAATTTGTGAAGTCCGCTCAAGCGCATAAACGGCTGCTCGAGCGGACAAGCAATTTTGAATGCATTTTTCCTTTTTGCTTCGAGGGGCGCTGCCCCTCGACCCCGCCTAGGCGCTGCCCCGGATTCGTCAAGGGACGCTGCCCTCTGGACCCTCGCGAGCTAACCAGGTAGCTTGACCCCCGACCGGCCCAATCAAAATGGCAAAACGTGACAGAAGGATCGAAACCGGGATCGCTATATTGTGTTTATTCAAATCACTGTTGATTGGGCTTGAACTAAATTTTACCAATACCTTCATACCAACAAAAGATTTCATCATTATGTAAGAAGAAAAGAAGAACATGAATATTTACCTACTTCACTCCACACCAGTTGGAAATATTAATTTGTAAGTAACCATTGTAACATAGTTATTATACTAAAGAGTTAAGGAAGAGAGAAAGGAACCTCAAAATGTGATGTTTAGGAGAGCAATAATTTAAAGCAAGATGATAACATCAACATTTGACACATTCAATCAATTTGCCAAATCCTATCTTTGAAAAAACCACAAGGGCTGAACTTCCTACATATATACATATATATTACACAGAGCTAAAGAGAACGCATGAGGTCAAGAAATGCGTCCGACACTTCTTAGGAGTTTGACTAAGAAATTAATACATGATTATCAAAATTTTGGAATTTGACAAATCATTATCTTATACAAGTTGGAAATATATATTTGCTAAAACTAAAGATATTTAAATTTCGCTTAAATTTGTAGAAAAATGCAAAAGGCCTGGAATTCTTTTATTAAAGAAGAGACTTTAGGAGGATGAAGTGCTGGTTGTAATTATGTATGCATGCTATACTTTGTCTGTAAGATGAGATAAGATATGGTGATAATAAACTCTTACGGACTATTTAAGCATTCTTGTTACGAGTATGAAATATTTACTTATCATTTCATATTATATAAATATTTATTGTATACATATATAAGAGATAATAACATAATTCCATTTCTATAACAAGATCATGAGTAGCATTTTCTAGTTGTGTCCATGTCATATTATTTAAGGATTCACTACGTTGAATTTGTATCCGTTGAATATGTATATGCTTTATAATTAGTTTATTATATCTCATTTATCATTGGGTGCTTGCTTCATGATTAAGAGAGAGAGAGAGAGAGAGAGAGAGAGAGAGAGAGAGAGAGAATTCATTCTAGATAAAGAAAAATAAAAAACCACCTTCTTTGTTTCATAACCTCCCACAAACTACATAAATAAGGAAGATATATGCATATATGTGTCAAATATACATATATCTTACATGAATGTAAGATACCATTGTGACACTAGACCTAGGAAGCATGGATACAACAATGTGATGAAGCCTACAAAAATAGGATACAGGTACAGAGGGGATATGTTTGTAAAAAATATATATTTTTATAATTTCTAAAAATATATTTTGCATAAAAATAAAACTAAAAGCAAGAGTTCATTCCTTTAGTTAATATCAAACATTGATTTGGTACTTGCCAAAACCAAAAGCAAGCTAATAAAAAAAATGTACTAAGCTAGGAATCTTCATTCCCAACTCTTACTTGTTCCTTTTCATCTGAGAGAGAGAGAGAGAGAGAGAGAGAGAGAGAGAGAGAGAGAGAGAGAAGGGGGGGGGGGTAGCCTACCTAGTCAGTGATCAACTGATTGTTTGTTGAGATTGTTTGTGTAATTGAGAAAGGTTAAGATTTGAGAGGTGTTTAGATGAGGCTGATTCTTACCTTCTAGCAATTTCAAGTGTTCCATATATCAAGGAAAAGGAAGATGAAGTAAATCCCCCCAAAAAATGTTGTTTCACTTGTTTTATGTGTTTGTTTATTATTGTTATTATTATTTAAGGATTTATGTAACCTATGAGGTATGCAATTTGAGAAAAGGAATTTGTGAAAAAGAAGCACAAGAATGGAAAAGAGAATGAAAACACAAAGGTAAGAAGGTTACTACGTGTTGAGTGCTCTTTGATCAATATATTAATATAAAATGCTAGCACAAAAGAGTTCAAATAGGATTTTGAGATACAATAACACTTAGCAAATAGATTTCCTAACCGAACTAAGCATAAACAAACACCGTCATAGAGTTGAGTATACCTAACCAAACTTAGCATAAACAGATACCAAGATAGAGTTGAGAACAAATTTTCAAGAGGACACCCACCGATTACCTACTACTCTGATGCACAATCCCTATATATTAATATATAGAATAAAGAGCACTCAACAAGTAGTAATCTTCTTAAGTTCGTGTTATCATTCAGTTTTCCATCCCTCAGCTTCCTCTTCACCAATTCCTTTTCTTGAATTGCATACCTCGTAGATTGCATAAATCCTTACCAATAAATAAATAAAGAAATAAACAAACACATAAAACAAGTAAAATTGTGTTACTTCTGAGATTTACTTCCTCTTCTATATACAACATTTCAAACTGTTAAAAGACAAGAATCGGCGCCTCTCCCGTCTTGACCTTTCCTAATTACATAGACAACATCATGCCAACAAAACATACCAAACATTCAGATAATCATTGACTTGGGTTTGCTCACGTAGGCAGAAGGATATGGAAGGATACAAAACATAACAAATAGCGTGTAGAATGATAAATGGTGGTACTACTCATAACTTGAACAACTAACATTTGGAATGCACATGCCCTTGTTCGACACTGATCCAAATAACTTTGAGCAATAAATTAGGGCTCAGTGAGACGGTTTAACAAATGAGTTATGCTAGAGACCTCCAATGAATTACCAAATATTCTACCAAATCTCTCACATGGGTGTGAGACTCACACAAATCACATGCGTGTGGGTTCCACATCCATGTGAGAGATTTGGTAGAATATTTGATAATTCATTTGGAGTCTATAGCATTTTCCTTAACAAATCTGTGTGGTATAAAAAAGCGTAGAAGAAAATATGTAAACTTCAAAAATCTAGCAAGAAGAAAGAACCCTGATAACTCAATAGCTTAAAGCATCAAACTACACAAAACAAAACAAAATCCAAAAAAATAAAGAAACCAAAACTACCACCAAAGTGTCATAATAGGTTTACCTTGATAAAGAATGCACATCTCATACCAGATCTAAAATTTAGCACACACTTTTCCCATTGGGAAAAAAGGACAAGTAGTCGAAAAGCTAAGAGAAAACTGCAAAAGTTGCGCAAGATCAAACTAGCAAGCTAAGTTGCTAAAAGTGAACCGCAAACTCCAGGACACACTTAAACAGTCTAATCTACTGTCCCTTTTCTGGTTTATTTCTCCTAACCATGCATTGAGATTTTTACCTTTAATACTAATACCAATTTTTACACGGTAGCAAGAAACAAGAACTTTATTCCTCATTGTGCCGCATAACATCATATACATAAATCTTGATTGGATAATCAAGGAAAAGCATAATTACAAAAAACAAGAAAGGAAGGGAAAAAAAAAAGTACGAAAATAACAAAAAAAGTTCAATTTGATCAGAATAGTTTGCAAATCACTTCAAAGTTCATATTGCCATTTGTTGCACTGTAAAAGAGCAAAAGAATACTTGCTCAGACTACAAAAATTAAGTCTTCCTGAGAAGAAAAAACGTTGTAGGTACACCGATTTGTATCTCTTAGTTCATTGTGTTTGCGATGTGTTATTTGTCAAATATATATACACTAGCAAATTACTCGTGCCTAAAGGCTCTCCCAACACAATTTGTCACAATTAAAACCAATTACATCTTACTCTATTGACTCCCTTTGTCCCTAGTTTAGTTTATTCATGAATCATTTAAATTAGTAACAAAATTTCAGACAAGAAAAAAGGTTGTACACAACCAAATAATCAATTTCAATTTATTAAAATATAATTATGGCCTATCATATAATTCATAGTCTTTGATAAAATAAAAAAAACCCAATTAAAAATGTAAATCAATTCAATACTTAATTACTAGTAGAGATATGAAGCATTAATAGTCACTGTATCAAGATACAAAGTGATAACAAATTGTATCGATATTAGAAGTAATAATTGATACATAGTAGAAATTAGATAATTGTGAAATCTTTCAAATCATTGGCACTTCCTAAGCAGACTAACCTAAACCCAACAAAAACAAACCATTCCCAACACAACTTGACCTCAAACAAAACATCCTCTAACAATAATTTTGATCACATATCATAAAAATCAAATTTGTATCCAAAATTAATGTAATCAATAAGTTCCTCAATAATAAAGAAAGATAAATATGGTACGATCAAGCTTCCAAGTTCTAACAACACTTCCTGCTAGAATCATTAATATGTTTGTTATCCAAATCCCACCTGCAATTTGCAGTAGAAAAATAAGCAATTTTGTTTCATGATGAAAAAAGAAAAACTTAACTTTAAAGTTAGGGATAGCACACATGCTGCAAATTCTCAACAATCAATTTGTATGCTTCGAGAACCAACATGTAATAAATACACACGAAAATTCTATGCTGAGAATGACATAAAACCTGGCATTATAGTCTCCTATAGCAATAGCAAGAACATCCTACTTTGGCAATTTGACTGCATCAGTTCAAAAGTAGACCAAAAATTATAGACTCGTTAACTAACTTCAATTCACTATCATGGTAATTGACTACAACAAACAATAATATCTAATAAATAAGAATTATCCATGGTTAGGCACCTATATGAATAAATCCAAATGTTTTCTGCAAATTCTACTGGCTGCAATAATTTGAAATAACTTGTAAAAATCAAGAACCTTTATGCCCAACACCTTTACCGGTGCAAATCCAATGCCTCAACTCAACCATAGAATATCCACCAGTAAAATACCAGAAGAATCATAGAATATCCAAGAATTTAAATTCATTGAGACATGAACTGAGGACAAAAGCAAGTGCGGTTAATAGATAATCTAGTGAATTCATGGATTATTCAAGTTGAACTGATGTATCCAGTAAGAATTTAGCTCGTAGGTGCAAATCCAGAACCTTTATGCCCAACACCTCAACCGGTGCAAATCCAATGCCTCAACTCAACCATAGAATATCCACCAGTAAACTACTAGAAAAATCACAGAATATCCAAGAATTTAAATTCATTGAGACATGAACTGAGGACAAAAGCAAGTGCGTTTAATAAATAATCTAGCGAATTCATGGATTATTTAAGTTGAAATGATGTCTCTAATAAGAATTTAACTCGTAGGTGTGGTTAATAATAGGAATTCATGGATATGCTAAAACAGAAGGAAAAAAAATATTAATATTCATAAGATAAAGCTTTCCTTTGGAATTTTACCACATGGAAAAAATCATATATATAAGTTTCCTTAATTTTGGCTTAGTATCAAATGCATGTCCTTTTATCATGGATGTTAATGTCTGAGTTACATATCAATTTTTTTCTTTTAATCATTTTTTGTAAAAGAACTAAAGCAAAAGTTCATTTTCATCCACAAAAATTCATGCCTCTTGCAAAATCAATGTGTTGAATCACGTTGCATTAAAGTTCATGACCCAACAATTATAGAATTTGGTGGAGATCATAACTCATTCATTACATTGAAGCCCCAATTAAATTAACAAAGTAAAAGAATTCAATTCAATTGACAAACATTCAGCACATGAAATTGACTAAGATACAAAAATACATTCAAAAGAACCCATTGAGAAATAAACTTGGTTTGGATTTATTCATGTATATATAAATATTGTCTAGAATTACTTTTATTCTTGTATTTGTCCTTATTTTTGTTTTCTGTGCATGTGTCATTCATGTTATTTTTATGTATATTGCAATTTAATTTACTTATGCTCCATGTTTGTATCCATTCTTGTTTGTTCATCATCTGAAAACAGGAATATTATCGCGAATTGTCTTGATTCGTGGAGTTCAAACCTAGTCTCAACCCTTTAGTGGAATAAATAGAAGTGATTTTGAGCACCAAATATGCCTTATTCATAAGTGTCAATTAATTACTTTTTATCTTTTTCAAATCAAATAGAGCTTGCAATAAAAATTTCTCCGGTGGAGAAGATCAGTCGCCTTGAATAGGCAATTAATCAGTTGAGTGGGGTATGATGTAGTCGATTTTGAGAATCTCTCTATACCCCGGAATTAGGCTCTGTATGATTTTAAGTGGCCATAGATAAGTATACTAGACCAAATGAATAACAAAATAAGAGAAAAAGAGGTTTTTGCTTACGTTTGACATGACGTTCTTAGTGTTTAGGGTAACTACACATAGAAACATATATATTTAATTATGAAACTTGTCAAAACTAAATTGCATAATATACCTGTCACCTCTTCAGTATTTGAGAATCCCATATATTGCTCAATCAAAAGTTGTGATCCTTTGTAAGGCTCTGGTCATTTGAGTAAAACATTTATATACATCATCAAACTATTGCAAAGCTAGAACCATGAGTTGCTAAAATTACGTTGGAACTTTGTTAATTATAAATACAAAATAAGAAAGAGAAAGTTAGAGCAACATTCATACCTCAAATATAGTAGATAATCAAATCATAAACGCCTTACCCCAAGCTTAATAGCAATCACAACGAGAGTCCATCGTTGGCATGATAAGGTTTTTGGCATATATCGGTTTCTTGGTTTGGTTGTTTTCTTTACCTGAGCTTCCACAAAGGTGGTAGACTGTGAACCCAAGGGTGGTCGCATTGCATGGAACGATCGAGTCAGTAACGACAAAGTCCATGAACCATGTTGAACGCTAGTATGAACAATATTTGACTTTTGATAGAACAAGAAACAAGGAAAACATCACAAATCAAAAGAAGAAGATATACAGCGCGCGCACACAAAAAAAGGAAAAGATAAAGAAGGAAAGGAAAGGGAGATATTGGCAAAAGTAGAATGAGATTGGGAGGGGAGGAGTTTTGGGGTTCAGGGGAGATCAGAAAGGGGTGCTGGAAAATGGAAGCATCTAGTAAAAGTGAATAAATGGCATTAACAGTATGGTTTGAACGCCCAAACCTTAATTTGGCACGTGTTGGATGACATTGGGACGATGTGGGATCTTGACTACATATGGGCTAGAGCATATATGACTTTATGGGTTTAGAGGAATCTCCATTAAAGATACATTTAACACATGTATTTCATTAATTGTATTCATCCATTGTTAGGTTCATTCCATATCATATTTCTCTACCGGCATCTATGCTTAGTTTCATTCATCACATAGCAGATTCATTCCATCTTGACTGCTAGGGAATATCAATAGACTTTGCGTTAAACACATCCTTGTAAAACATACAAATTGATGCAAGTAAAAGTGATGCAAAATATAAGAAGCTCAAGGACATTAGCATGATTTCAAATAAAAATTGATGAAATCTTATGTAATTATGTTTCTAGAATTATTAGAGTCTTATTTGATGATTATTTTTATATTTTCTATGATTTTTAGGTTAGGGGTATTTTGGTAATTTTCAAATTTACTAACATGGGCTGTAGGGGTCGCCCATGGTTTGTCTTGTGGGCAAGTTATTTAATTGGTCTTTTATTTATGTTTCTTATTTGATCATAGAATAGTTTTGGAATTCAAAAGTATAAAGTTTCCTGTTTTAGAGTTCTAGTTGGTTTAATAATTCTGCTAGTTTTATGTAAAGCCATGTCATGTTTATAATTTAATAGAGTTGATATTTTATAGAATTTTCAGAACTTTGATGCTTCTTTATGCATTGTGTGATGCAATCAAACCCTAGGTGTGATGCCTAAAGGATTCTAGGAGTGATTCCTAGACCTATCTCCTTCCTTGTTTCTTTCTTTCTTAAATTTCAACCCTTTTACAGCCCAAGAACAGCCTCTAACAGTGTTGTCCTGCGTCAGTTTGGTATCAAAGCTTAAGGTTTCACCATTATGTTCTCACCAAGTGGGGGATCCTATGTGCCATAATATGTTATACGGTTATACCCCATAACAAAGAAGTTCCAGATTTTAAAGGAAGAGATGATCCTATGGTGATCCCTAATTGGCTTTGTTTCTATTGAGGAATATTTTGATTGCTATGATTGGACAGATGATCGGAAAGCGAGATTTGCTACGATGAAACTTGTAGGTTCGGCACAGCTATGGTGGTATCATGTTGAAGAACATAGAAGAAGATTGGAATTGTCACCAACAAATACATGGCAAGAGATGAAAACTAAGCTTCAAGAGAAGTATATGCCTTCAAATAATCTTGTTGAGTCACATGAGCAACTTGTTAATTCAAGACATGGCAACACATTGTTTGAAGAATACATGCAAAGACTTGAGGCACTTGACCCTTGAAATCAAGTTGTGGTTGAATCATGTCAAAGACTTTTATCTGGTTTCAAGTTGACTTAAGAAGTCTCCTAGGTCTATATAAAGCATATAATGCTTCTAATTTAATAGAATCAATATTTTAGAGAATTTGAAAAGCTTTGAAGCTTTCTTATAGATTGTGTGATGCAATCGAACCCTAGGGGTGATGCCTAACGAATTCCAGGAGTGATTTCTAGACCCATCTTCTTTTCTTTTCTTTTCTTTCTTGAATTATTTTCTTCTTTTCTGTTTCAGTTTACTGTTCACAAGCTACTATTCACAGCTCCTAGACAGTCCCTATTTTGATCTTTTCACCCAGTTTATCAATCCTAAACCTAGTTCATTTCATTTATTAATTGAAGTCATAAATTTCCTATTGATTTTCAGCTTTAAGTAGCCATAAAAACCCACCGAAATTTTTAAAGGCCTTATACCGCTGTCCCTAATTGTCCTGCATTAGTTTGGTATTAAAACCTAAGATTTCACCATGATTTTTTCACATTGTGGGAGATCCTCTACAAGTGGATTGACTTGGGAAGAGGGTAAAGCGCTTCTTAGAGAAAAAAATTCGTCTAAAGGATCTTCAAGATGATTTGCTTGATCGGTTGTATGTTCCTGAGTAGGGTGATATGCGTTTGATTGATTATGCAAGAAAATTCAAGAAATTATTTGTCAAGTGTGGAGTAGTAGAAAGTGAACGGATGACTATTGCTCGTTTCAAAAGTGGATTGAGATATGGAATCAAATAAGAGATGTCTCATGTATATATAGAAGATCTCGAAGATGCTATTGCAATGACAATACAATTTGAATTTTTTTGTATAACTTAAAAAGAAATATACAATTTTGAAGCTTGTGCAGAATGCAAAGGCTGTCCAGCAAGACCAGCCAACAAAAACTCCAAAACAAAGGGTTAAGGTGCAACAAAAAGATGCTAAAAATTCATAGCAAGATGCACCACGCAGTTGAAGTTTCAAAGCAAGGAATATGTTTAAAATTTGCCTAACAAGAATAATTGACAGATTATGAATGTTGGGAAGCCACCAATTGAAGCCCATGTATATATAATTATTTTATGTTTTCTAAGATTTTAAGGCCACGAATATTTTGGTAAATTCATAATTTTCTAGACATGGGTTATTGTTTTGGTAATAGAAACGAGGCTGGAGAGAGTATTTTAGATTTTTTGTAGGCTTCTGACTTGGTGGTGGCCAATACTATATATAAGAAGAGAGAGGAGCATTTGATAACATTTAAAAGCGGGTCAATTGGAGCCAAATAGATTAATTTCTAGTAAGAAAAGTGAACCGTCTAAAATGTAGCGACTGTAAGGTGATTCCTGGAGAGAGCTTGGCATCCCAACATAGGATTTTGGTACTAGATTTATGCTTTAAAGGGCAATACTAAGCTAGAAAATATTGTGGGTGTCGTAGGACAAGATGGTGGGACCTAAAAGGGGATAAATTAGAAATATTTATGAATAGAATAAATAAAGAAGCTACTTGTTACTTGGAAGATGATGCTAGCACTATGCGGAACTCGATGACCAATTGTATGTTCATGTTATTGCATTGCATGATTGAATATGATTTGTAAGCCATTCATTGCTTTGAAGTTCTGTTTTAGAAAGAGAAATAGCATTCATGTGTTCTTCAAGAAAAGTCATGTTTTGATCCGAAAGCTCATGCCTAGATCCATGTTTTTGTGTTTGTTTTCACATGATTTTCAAGTATGGGTACTTAGGTCCATGTTTTCGAACTCATAGCATGAAATCCCAGATTTTTGTAGTAACGAAGTTATGATTTTAGCATTCATGTTCTTCATGATCTTCATGTTCATGCTCTTCCTGTTCTTCACGGGTGGAAACCCAGATCTGCAGACCTCACTTCCCGAGGTGTAGTCGCCGAGATCGCTCTTACCTAGACCTCACACTTAGGCCAAGCATCGTATCTCACCTTGGCCTACCTCGCATGATCACTTACACCTTTAGTTTGTCTTGTGCGCACCTCGGCATGCAGCCGCTTACCGAAGCCAGGGTAGCCACACCTCGGCCAGGAGGTGTGGGACCTCGGCAAAGACCTAGTTGGTACCCAGCATGTCTCCCTGACATGTAAAACAGTGTTTTGACTTCCAGCATGTTTTTCGAGATCATTTGCATGCATGTGAGACTTGTTTTGAGAAGTGCATTCAGTATGCTTTGCCATGTGTTTGTAGGACTTGGACTTTTGCCTTGATCCCGACGTCCCAAGAACTAATGTGAGTGGTATTTTTAATAAAGTTATGTTCATAAGGTTTTGATAAAGCTTTGTCTTGTTTTGATAAAAGTATTTGTTAAGCATGACTGATATTCCTATTTTATGTATCAAGTATAAGCTTTGTTTTGAATGGCAATGTACCAAGTAAGCTTTGTTTTGACGACATTCTCGGAAAGTCTCTCGTGCTGGAGGACTCTAAACTTTCGCAGCACCTCTTGATTTGAAAGTCCCTTGTGCTGGAGGACTCTAAACTTTCACAGCACTCTAGTGTTAAAGGGCTACGGGCCTTTGTAACATAGGTCCCTCGTGCTGGAGGACTCTAAACTTTCGCAGCACCCTTGTTTGAGATATCTCCCTTGCCACCGACTGCCTTGTGCGGGTAGGTTTGTCTAATCGATTCCGGGTCGATTATTCCCTTGTTTTGGAAGTCCATTGTGCTGGAGGACTCTAAACTTTCGCAGCACATCTTGTTTTGAGGGTCCTTCCGTGCTAGGGGACTTTAAGCCTAAGTAGCACCGTCCTTCCGTGCTAGGGGACGTTAAGCCTAAGTAGCACCATTGTTAAGATATCGGCCACTGACGGACTATGAACGGGTGTGCTCGATGCCGAGGTTATGCTTTTGTTTTGAAGGACCAAAGTTATGCCGAGGTTATGTTTTAAGATTTGACGTATGTTAAGTATGTAAGTTTTGAAAGACCAAGTTTCGAATGATGTTTTATTTCAAGCCAAGCTAAGCTATGTTATGTATGGTTTTGACAAGGATATAATATGTATTGTTTTGAAAAGATCTCGGGTATCATTCATTAAACCCCTTTATTACTTATACCATTCACTGAGTATCCAAGCTCACCCTCCCTATGTATGTATGTAGGTAGCAAGCGAGAAGTCGGCTACGCCGAGATGTGTGTTTTGCAAGATGTTTTGGATGCATGTTATGTCGGCAATCCTGAATATTATGTATCTTGACTTGTATTTCATGTATTTTGTTTATGTCGGCAATTTTGAAGCTTATGTATTTTGAACATGTCAGCTTGAGAAGCCTTTTTCCAAGATGTAATATGTATTTTTATACTTCATTTTATTTGTATTCAAATTGTAAAGTTATGTAAGGATGTATGCCATTTCATTTGACTTATGCACTGCTCTTATGGACCACTTGTATTTTAAATTATTCCTTCCGCACTTATGAGCCCCGTATATTTATGCTCTGATTGTGTGTGAATTTTGAAGGTTGGCCTTCAGTGATCTCGGATTATTGGCCATCACGGCACCAAACTACTAGGGGCGGTTTAGGGTCGTGACATCCTCGGCTTCTTTGTGATGTCCCCCCTTGCTCGTTTTTGTCATCTCTGAAAGACAACTTTGATTGAAGAGCTTACTCTAGAGAACTTGAGGGAGTCTTCTTGTTGATCCTTTGTTCATGAATCTCAAGTGTGCCCATCATCTCATCAGTGGTCATGGCATTGAGATCCTTAGATTCTTCTATTGCTACAACTACATGCTCGAACTTGGGACTGAGTGATCGTAGAATCTTCTCTATCACTCGAAGAGATTCTATTTTCTCTCCATATCTTCTCATCTGATTAACAATGGTCAATGTTCTGTTGAAGACTCAGAAATTTACTCATTTTCATTCATGTGCAGCATCTCGAATTCGCCACGTAACACCTGGAGTCGAACTCTAATCATCTTTTCAATTCCACGGTGTGAATTGCGAAGAATACTCCATGCCTCTTTAGAGGTTGCTGCTGCTGAAATCTTCTTAAAGCTTGACTCATCAATGCCTTGATAGAGTAGATACAAGGCCTTTTTATCTCTCTTATTTGAATCTTTTAACGCCGTCTTCTGAGCTTCATTTAAATTTCCTTCATCTTCAAGAGTAGCTGGCTCGTCATATCCTTGATCCACTAATTCCCACAAATCTTGTGAGGCTAGTAGGACTGGCATTTGAATAATCCAATTTTCATAGTTCTCCTTTTTGAGTTTTGGAAACTAGGGTTGAAATAAATTGTTTGTGTTGGCCATTGGTTGATTTTAAGAAATCTGCAAATTTTCAGGATGTAATTTGCAAATTCTAACCATACAAATGTGTACGGAATATTCCAAATAGCTGGAAAGCACTATTGGATCACCAAAAACGAACTTCAAATGACTTAGATCTTGCAAAAATAATTGAACGGTTTAGATCGACTGAATCTGGAACTTCTGAGAAGCACTGGATAATTTCTTCGGATCAGCTGATGTTAGCGTGATATCAATGCTTGGCGACGTGGCTCGGCTCGGTCTGCGGCATGGCGGCATGGCTCGGCTCGACGGCTCGGCTCAGCTTGTGGCTTGGCTCAACTTAACGGCTCAGATTGATGTCAGCGATGACGTTGTCAATGACGTCAGCTTCTGGATACAGATCTGGATCGGATCTTACGTCAGACGGGTCGGACTGTGCAAATCCGGGTGAAGAAGACATGTGGCAGCACGTGGTGACGGTGTTGACGGCGTGTGTAGCGTGTGCGGTCTCTCTGGGACTCGATTTTCAACGTGGTTTTTTTTAGTGTGATCATCTCAATGAGAACTACACACTGGTGTGATCAAAACTTGATTTCAACAACTTTGATTTCTGGGCAAAATTTGAAACGATGCTCTGTTCTACAATTTTTTTTGAAAAACAGGCCCTTCTAGTGCTCTGATACCACTATTGGTGAGAGTGGGGTGCGAACCACTTATGATGGTTTGCAAAAACAAATACCAGAGAGAAGATTTATAATCTAAAACAGATTTATTTCATACATTGAGGAAGAGAAAAAACACACTCTTACTCTTTAACTCTCTTCTTTCTTCCACACTGTCACGACCCAAACCCGCCGCTAAAAGTTTGGTTCATGACCGGCCCGTACTTAGGCCTCAAAACAAAATTTCAGTAATATGCGTCTAACAACGGGGCCTAAAGCGGAAGCAAATAAATGACAGAACGTCCATTGAGCAGTGTTTATATGCCAGGATTTAAACACACACAATTTATACATATATACATATATAAGTCCATGTCATGTAGGTATATGCAAGGAGTTCGCAATCAAAAATTTACATATTACTCATGAGTTTAACAAATACCACTAAAAACTAGACAAAACATGTGGCATCCAAAGAAACAGACAAAAAAGCTTCAATTGTGGAGCTTAACACAACAGACCCACCAAAAAGGGCTTTTGAAGATGACCTAGGGCTGTCCTCCAAGCTGATCACCTACATGAACATATGTAAAAACGAAATGAGCAAGACTCAGTGAATAATAATAATGTAAAGAGGTTCGGGTGAATAAGCATATGTCTTGGAGAATATTTATCTAACGTTTACATGTCTCGTTCATCATATTCCAAAATGGCCAACGTAATGCACAACGGCCTTGGGCCCAACATAATACATAACGGCCTCGGGTCTAACATAATACCAAATGGCCTCGGGCCCAACAATATACCAAACGGTCTCGGGCCCAACATAATACAAAACGGCCTCGGGCCTAATAGAGTACAAAATGGCCTCGGGCCCAATAAAGTACTCATCTATAACGAAACAGAACAACTTTAGGTCCTTTTATTATGCCATTACTCATGCTTATATCATTGCTCAGTCATTTCCATTCACTTAAATTTATTTAACGTGTGCCATTCACGAACAAAAGTACATAAATCATTGCACCATTTATCCCAAATATGCCATTCGCAATCATAATGTGACAACCATAGTACAATTTATCCCGAATGGGCTAAATACAGCTAAGGTACGTAATTCATAAACAGGAACACAAAAATAAATACATAAATCGTTACACTATTATTACTCACAGTGGTTTAGGCGAGCAGCGGTCTCTTTCTGCAAGTGACCTACACATAGCACACATACACAAACGGATAAATAATGCATTCTTTCTTTAGTTTTTCTCTTTAATCTTTTGTTCGAGTTTTTTTACCTCTTATTTACTTCCAAGTATTTTAAAGGGATTAGATAAACACATTAATGGGTTCAGAGGGTCAAAAAGAGGTAACAAAAGTGGATAGAATTGTTCCCAATTCCCACATATGCGGAGAGGTGTGTCGCACATGCCGCCCGTATGTGCCTTCATTTCAGAATGCCAGAGTTGTTTCCTCTGTTTTCCGCACGTGCGGCTGTGCCTCCCGTATGTGCAGCCATGGGCCCCGCACATGCGGTCTTGGGCTCTATTTGAGCAGTCCGAAAATCCAATAAATTCAAGCTTCCTAAACTCAATTCCAAGGTTTAATTCAAGCAAATTCATTTCAAAAACATAATATATGATCATGGTAAACATAAATCTCAAGTTCAATTAGATCATAACTCATTTATTTCATTTCTTGATCTTTTCATAGTTTATACAAACATTCTTCATATATATATATGCATGAGCTCAAAGCATGCAAAGATGCAAGACTAAAATTAACAAAAGGCAATTGCTCATAATCTAAGTCAATACAACTCAAAACATAAGAATCAACTCTTTAATGAATTGAATCCAAAGATCACATGCTCAATTTCATGAATATATCCAACCGAGACCATAATTCATAAACCCTAACTTCAATGAGTGTAAAGCTTCATCTTAAGACTTGATTCTAACCAATTCAAGAAAGATTAAGAGAAGTGTAATGGATTTTCACTTACTTTGAACTATATTCTTGATTCTCCCTTACAATTTCTCAAGGCTACAAGCTTTAATTTGTGCTCTCTTCTCTCTTTTCTGTTCTCTTCTTTCTCTCTCTTGGGTGACTCTCCAGATTTTTCCATTCCCCCAAAATGAGAGAAGATGAGCTCAAAAGGGGCTTTTAGTACATATATATGTATATAGCTATACATGCTTGCCAAACACACCTTTGTGAATCAGACTGAATCAATTTTCAATTAAACCTCTTAAAAGGGTTCTTAAATTCCCATTAGCACACTCATGTACTCAAATTCGGTCTCTGTACTCATTAAAGTCGTTAATTTCAGTTTTTTAGCCTAATAAAGCCAATTAATTCGTTACGAATCAAATTTTTACAAAACTCTACATAATGTCCTAAAAATCATGCTAATCATAACTGTAAAGTCAATTTTGGTTTATCGCACCTTTAAAGTCCTCAATTTGCAGTCCAAAGGTCACAATTTCAACAGATTTCTTTGTAACCAACATACTAATTGAGAAACATGTAATTTACTCATTAAAATATGGAATTTCACATCAAGCACACAATCAAACGTACAATCGCACATATAATGAGGGAATTAAAGCATATGGAGCATTTGAAAAAGTCGGGTTATTACACACACACTGATCTCTACAACACATAGGCTATTCATAGATAAATTAGATAATGTGAAACCATTAAATGCAAATGCAGCTAAGGCTGTGAATTTCAAATGGTTTCAACCACTTGTTGAAAAACTTGATTTTAGCCTCCACACTTCTACTCTTAGGCTGGTGGAAAAAAATCATGATAGGTGGTAGTGAAGCAAGATTACTCCACAACAACTATTACTCCCAAAGTCATTGGACTATTGTGTCCCATTGGGGGGGGGGGGGTGGGACACAAATGGAGGGATAGGGGGATATGGGATTAGGTGGTGAAATAATCATTTTGACACTTTCCTATTTAATTATGTATTATATTTAGAAAAATTCAATAAAATTGTCTCAATTTAAAAATAAAATATTTTTATTTAATTTTTATTGATTTTTTTATTTATTTAATTTTTTAAAATAATTTTTTATAGATTTTTTATTGACGTTTTATTTTAAAATTTTGTTTATATTTTATTTTATTTAATTTCATTATTTAAATTTTAATAGATGTTTCATTTAATTTCATTATTTAATTATTATTATTTTTAAAAATAAAATTATTTAAAATTTTAATTAAAAAAACATATATTTTTATTGATATTTTATTTATTTAATTTGTATAATTTAAAAAAATAAATTTATTTAATTGTGTAAAAAATAAAATAAAATAAATTTTTATTTAATCTAGTTAAAGATAATTAAAATATTAAAGATATGTTTAATATTGCTATTACTTAGTAAATAATTAAAAAGGGTAAAATAGTCATTTGAACATTTATCCTTCTCCATAATATTCCAAACAAACATAGAACTCATATCATGTCCAACCAAATAGTCTCTAATCCCATGACTAAACAAACATGAGATACAAATTCAGTCTAACCAAATAGTCTGAAGATAAACAGACACACCCTTTGACCATTATGAATGGAATGTTCTTCCATTTGGTTTTAAAAACGCTCCATCTAAATTTCATAATATTATGAATGATATTTTTATTCCTTATTCTGAATTTACTATATGTTATATAAATGATGTTATTGTGTATTCTTCATTTATTGAACAACATATTAAAATCTCAATATTTTTAAGAATGTTATTATTAAAAATGGATTTGTTGTTTTCTCATCAAAAATGAAACTTTTTTAAACAAAAGTTAGATTTCTAGGCCACAATATTTATAATGGCACGATTGTGACGACCGAGTGTATGATTCGCTCCTTATTCTTTTGTTTTCCTTGGGTTTGAACTGTCTGGAAGTTTTGTTCTCAAACAAATACCTATTCTTGTTTCTTCGGTGATTGATTTTCATTTGTTCCAGAGAGTGCGAGGTCAGGTCTGAAGTGCCTCAAATTGAGAGGGGAGAAATTCTGGGTTTGAGAACCAGGGCTGCACGTGCGAGAGAGGGTGGCCACACATGCTGGAGGTGAGGCCGCACGTGCGGAATTGAGGGGAATGTTTGGGTTGCACACTGTCTAATATGCAGGTGCGGAGGCTAGTACGGGGGAGGAGTGTCGCACGTGCGGGGATACGTGCCGCACGTGCAGGAAGCAGGCTCCACATGTGCGGGGGCACGTGCCGTACGTGCGGGACGGGTCCAGTCCGAGAAACCCTATTTTCTTTCCTCTTTTGGGCTGAATGTATATCACATTTTAACATTTCTCTCTCACTCTAAAATTCATTTTTCTCCTCCTTCTCTCTAAAAACCTTCACTAAACACTCAAAAACTTTGATTTCTTACAATCCATGAGGCTTTGATCTATCTTCTTTCACAAACCTTGGAGAGCAACACAAGAACCTCACTTTATACGGTGGAGATTGAGTTTGGGGCATTTTGATTTCTAGGGTTTCATCTTCTCCTCTTCATCAAAACTAGAGGTAGGGACTTCTTGATTTATATATACATGTTTTGCATTATTGATGTTGATCTAAGGGCTCTCTTGAAGCTATTATGTTGGTTTTGATTTTATGGCTCAAAAATGTAGAGATTTTCAAAAGTAAGCTTCAAAAATTTTAAATTCTTTTAAGATAGCATCTTGAGGGTTGAAATTGTTTTAGGAAAGAAAAAGATGTGTTCTTGAGTATAGCGGTCCCGATATTTCCTGTTGTTGTTTAACTATAATTCGGACTCGGTTCCGTAGATTCGTTGTTATCTTATCCTCATTTCTATCCCTTACTCTTTTAATTAGAATTTTGGGTTGTGTTGGGCAGGTTGGGAATAAGTGGGTCGTGTTTTAAAACTTAGAAATTTTGCCCAGGTTTTGGTCTCTCCGCTCGAGCGGCGATTTGACGCTCGAGCGGGATTTTGTTGTTGCCTCTCCGCTCGAGCGGCAGTTTGGACGCTCGAGCGTGAATTTCCTTCTCTCAGCATTTTGGTCGTCTGCAGAAAATTCTGGGAGAGTGCACCCGGCGCTCGAGCGGATCTTTGGACGCTCGAGCGTGAACCTGTGTCTGTACGCTCGAGCGGGGTGTTGTACGCTCGAGCGGACCTGCTTTTATATCAGTTCGTGAAACCACCTTTTTGATCACTTTTTGATTTCCTTTCTCTCTCTTACTTTTTCAAAACCTCCATTGGAGAGCACCTCACTCTAAAACCGAACTTCTCTCTTAGGATTGATCTACCTAGAGTGTTTTCCTCACCTTGGGCCTTTGTAAGAAGTGTGTTGATCGTCGAGGGCTTTGTTGAGATCTGAGAAATTTGGGATTTGGAGCACTTCTGAGTTTTACTCATCTTCTCCCTTGGAGCTCTGAATTTGAGGTAGGGATATCCTACTCCTCTCTATGGATTTTGTCTTTAAATTTTGGTAATTTGAGATGTTGGGGTTGGTTTGGTAATTTTGTGAAAGTTTGGGCCCTTTTTGTGTTATTTTACAAAAGTTGGGGTTTTATTTGTAATAAACCTAGATGCATGTTTGGTATAGAGAAATGGAATAAATGTTGAATCATTGATGAAAATGGGACCTAAGGGTGGTAATGGTAATTATGGAAAATGACCTAATTACATTGTTTAATTAATTGAGATAATTAATTGTGGGAAATGAGGAAATGAAATGGAATTGTTGAGATTGGGAGTGCATGGGGTTAAAGGGTGTAGTTGAATTATTTATCACTCACCGAATTGAAATGTCGATTGAATATCCATTGTGCATTTATTTCCTGCTTAGAAATAATTGTTTTGGGCTACCGGTGGAGGGTAGTGTTGATTGTTGTAGACAATGCTTGATGATTAGGCAAACTAAAACTAATCAATTGGATGTGTCATAGAGCATGTCGGTTGATAGAATACATTAATTTTATGTATTGATTGATTGCATATGTGATTCTGTGTTTATATGCATTACTTGTGTATGGGAGGAGATGGGGGATGTACTCCACGGTTTAGGGGAAGATGGGGGATGTACCTCTAAACCGGTTAATGGTTTAGGGGAAGATGGGGGATGTACCTCTAAACCGGTTGTTGGAATGTTGATATAGCTCATATGCTTATCGGTTGAAGTGTTGATACAGCTCATATGCTTATCTGTTGTAGTAGTGATATAGCTCATATGCTTATCTATTGAAAAGTTTGTTTGATTTGATATAGCACTAAAATGTATATCATCATTGTTTGCGAAGTATGGGAGTAGTTTATGTGTTATTGACACAACACCATAATGTGTATCCACCTTGGATTTCGAAAGTGTTCTAGTGATGAACTATAATCTCATCAAACGTTCTGGCCAGAGTACTGAGCCTTGTTTTCAAACTCAAAGTTGAACAAAAATGAAAAGTGAATTGTAACATAGACTTGGCTGTCATGGTAACGTAGGGAGATGTAAATGGAAGTGTCAGTGTTGACCATCTATCAGTTGCTAATCTTTTAGTCATTGTTCATGGTTGGTTTAGTGTATTTCTACTGGGCTGTGGCTCACCCTATATGGGAATATCATTTTCAGGTACAGGTAGCATGCCACCTCCAAGGACGTAGCTTGGGAGGCCAGAGGCGGACTTTTTGTTGTTTTACTTTTGATGTATTACATGTAAATTCAAGCCAAGGGCTTAACGTGTTTGAGTTAGTACTCTTTTGTTGTAACCAAGTGTTAACTTGGAAAGCTGTAAGCCCATAGGGCATTTGCTTTTGTTGTTAACATGTAATACTTTTTGTAATGAAACTCTGATAAATGAAAGAATGTGAAGCTTTTGAATATCAATGCATGTCTTATTTAATGGGTTTAAAGTTATTATTTTGAGGGCGTTACATTGAGGGCCCCTTTCAAGTGTTTGTGTGTGTGTTGTTTTGAAAGAGGAAAACCTAGAATTTTGTGAGGGTTTCTTGAATAAAAGAAGATGAGATTTTTATAGGTGATAATATATATATATATATATATATATATACTCATGTTGGTGTGCCATGATAAGTAAAAAAAGTGGAGGTTTTCCTTGTTTAATTACAAATGCATATATATAGATAGTGATGTTGGGCTTCTCTACTCATGAAAATTGTTGAGATTGGAGAGTGTTTGTTTAGATTTCACAAATAGTTTGAAATGATGAAAATAATAGAAGTGCATGGATTGTGGACATGTTGTTGTATTAGTGATAATTGGTAGCAAACTTTGGGCTACTTGTAACGCTCCGAAATAATCCAACATAACTATAAAACATCAACCCAAGATCATTAAATAATGACCCCGATACACAAGAGATACTAGAAGGTCGTAATCACCATATTCTATTACAAACTTCAAATGTTTATACAAAAGTAATCTCACATGCGAATACACATTCATTGAAGGCTAGTACATGAATCTATAGCATGTGAAATCATTAAACCAGAATGAGTAAGGGCCCTCAAGGGCTTACAAATTCCAAGGCATGAGCCTGGTTGCACCAAAATGATCCATCGGACCCATACATATTAGCCCTTGGCTTTACAAAAAATTTACAACAAAATAAAGAGCAATCTACTCTTCACCAAAACATATCCACGTCCTTAGTTAGGCGGGATCACCACATCTTTACCTGCACCAAATCCCATAGGGGTGAGCAATAAGCCCAGTAAAGAATCCTTAACAAAGTATATAGATTTATGTGAGGTATCCAATATTGAATGCATATGCGAGTGCCATGTGATGCCATTTCAAAAATAATCACATGCCATGCTTTTCTTGACAAACACCATGATTTTCATTAACATTTTGCAATCTTGTCAATTTTCCAAACATCCAATTTTAATCATAAGGGGCAGCAAATATGACTCAGGTAATCCCTAGGTTGGTGTCTGCAAGTAGGCTCAACAAGCATTACCAATAACCCCACTTTACCGGTTGCTAACCGGAAGGGAAGTGGTACCTCTTTCGCGCGTGTTTTCGGTCTTTCACCCCGGGCACTCAGGCCAACTTGTCCATTCCATCTACACCTCCTAGCCAGACTTGCCAACGTATTTACCCCATACACAATTTCGTTGTTCTTATTACAATACCTTTTTCTTTCATGAAGTAAATATCTTCAATTTAAATCCACAATGCATAATGATGAATTGAATGAGTATGCAATGTAATGATTCCCCATACCTCATGGCATTTCTTCATTTTCAAATATTTCTACAATAATATCAACAATCACATTTCTCAATCCCTTCCTTCAATGTTCTCTCACAAGATAACCACATGTCATCAACACATAACTACAATTTCTCATCATGTATAATTCTCAACAATGTGATATATTCAAGACTACATGTGATTTTTTCAAATATTAGTTTCCAATGTTTACAATTCTCACTAGCCATAGTGCATAACAATTCGCCACTTCACAACAATACATTTTCAAGTGTTTAGCAATAATGTTAAAATAACATCTCATTTTTCATATATCAAGTAATTTGCTATTTTGCTAAACATATGGTGAAAATTCACTCTCATTCATTCTCTTGACACAAAACCATAAAGAAACCCTTAGACATGTTCACATTTTTCCAAAATCTCCAATTTTCTAGGTTTTTCCACGAAAACCTTAACAATGTTCATCTCTTTTATAAAATCTCATCATATACTTCAATCTCAACCCATGTTGTGCAAAATTTCAAGGAAAGTCTTTAAAAGAACACAAGATAGAGTTTGCTCTACAAAATCATCAATTTTCTTGAGCCACAAAAACTCTTTTTCGAAATAGCAAGAGAAGCTCACAAAATCAACTCAAAACTTACATAAACATATATATAACTCAAAGGAAACCCTACCTCAATGTTTGATGAAGAAATAGAGATGAACCCTAACTTTGATGAAAGATCCTTCAACTCTCACTACACCATGAAGAGCCCTAGCTTTTGATCTCCAAAGCTTGAGAGGGAGAGATGATGGTGATGATGAATCTTGATCCAGAGGATGGCTAAATCAAAGAGTTTTAGGGTTAGAGGAGGTTTACTAGAGAGCAGGGGGAGAAAAATAAGGTTTAGAGTGAGATAGAAAAGCCCCAAAAGTGATATAAACTCAGCCAAAAGAGATACAAAAAACAAAGATTCGGACTACCCCCGTCCCGCATGTGCAGAGCCTTCTTCCTACAGGTGCGGCCCTCAATCCCGCACGTGCGGCCATCTACTCCCGCACCTAGTCATGCACCTGCATATATTGCATTGTGCTGAGCCCCAACTCCCCTGAATTCTGCACGTGCAGCCTAGACTCCGCACGTGCGGCCCTTCCCGCACGTGCGGCCCACGGCCCCTGTACGTGCGGCTAGCCAACCAGTCCAAAATTTTTTCTTTGTTTTGACTCCTGACACACCGGACCGACTTCACACCCTCCGAACCAAGTGAAACCCAACACTAGACCAAACAAGAGCGAGAACTTTATTTAGAGAACTATTTCCAGACGTTTCAATCCCAACGAAAATAAAAGAAGGACGGAGCGAAGAAAGAAAGAAGGAAGATCCGGTTGCCACACTACTTGTGAAATAGCATTGCAAGGAGAAAAGGAAATTCGATCATTATTGTATAATGTTGATATTATGTTGAAAGTGGACAACCATGGCATTACATACTCATTCAATTGGTTATTACAAGATTTTTATTTAGGTTTGGCATGTTGTATAGACATTTCTAACATCTATTGTTGCAAGTGCTGAGTTGGGATTTGAAACCATTTACTTTGAGAAAGGAATAATGTGAAATGATATTACTGAAATGTTTATGGGGTAAATACGTTGGTAAGTTCGGTTAGGAGGTGTAGATCTAAAACACGTGCGGAGAAGGTACCACTTCCCTTCCGATTAGCAACCGGTAAAGTGAGGTTATTGGTAGTACTTGCTAAGCCTACTTGCAGACACCAACCTAGGGATTACCTGAGTCATATTTACAGCCCCTATTGAATAAAATTGTAAGTTTCGGAATCGTTGAGATTTCAATTGTTGATGAAAATGGTGATTTTCAAGAAGAGCATGTAAAAGAGATTTTCATTAAACTGGCATTGCATGGCATTTGCATTCAATATTGGAAAATTTTGCATAACTGTATATACTTTGTAAGGATTCTCTACTATAACGATCCTGGTTTCACCCCGACCATTATTGTATTTCGGACTCGGGTTCTGTGATTGTTTGTTGTTGCCTAGGTCTTGTTTCCTTCCTTTTTCTCTTTGTATTTGAGTTTGGGACTTATTGGCTGAGTTTGGATCAGGTTGGTTGTGAGTTGGTACAAAAGGTTGTTGCCCAGGATTTGGCTTCTTCGCTCGAGCGAGCTTTAGGTATTTCCTTCTTTGCTTGAGCTATGGTTCTTGCGCTCGAGCGAGCTTTTTGTGGTGTGTCTCTTCGCTCGAGCGAGCACTCTTACGCTCGAGTGTGCGTCTACGTCTCTGTAAGACCTGAAGGTTGGTATTCTTCGCTCGAGCGAGCTTTCTTGCGCTCGAGCGTGCTTCTGTGTTGCAGACTTGAAACTTTGCATTGTTCGCTCGAGCGACGCTTCTTGTGCTCGAGCGAGGTTCTTTTGTGTCTGGTCGCTTGAGCGACAACTCCTTCGCTCGAGTGAGATCCGTATATATCAGTTCGTAGCAGTGTGATTTTTATCACTTTTTCATCTCCTTTTCACTCCAAACCCTAAATCTGACTGTCTCCCTCTCTAAACTCTCTCTCTCTCTCTCTCTCTCTCTACAAATACACCTTGATCTTGGGTCTCTCTACCCTAGTCCCTTTGTTAAAAAGGTAGAGTATTGTGTGGCCTTCATTTTGATCCGAAGAAATTCAAGTCTGGAGCATCTTCAAGTTTCACTCTTCATCTCCTTTGAGCTTCTCCATTTGAGGTAGGGATCTACTACATTTGTTTATGATTTTTAACCTAGGTATTTGTTGTTACGAATATATGGTGAGATTTGGGGTGTTTAGAGAAAACCTAGGGTTTAGGTTCAATTTTTGAAAGAGGGGTTTTTATGTATTGTTGTATATTTGACCATGGGGTTGGGATATGATGTGGTTTTGTGTTTAAATAGGTGAATTTGACCTTTGGGTTAGTATTGGAGAAAGGGAGAAATTTGCCCTAATATGAGCTAAATAATTATTTGGTATAAATAATGGAATTGGTATGAGAAATGTGAAACTGGGAAGATGTGTGAATGAATGGTGTAGTTAGATTTGGTTAATCATACACCTATGGAAATTTTGACAAGTTATCTGTTTGATAGATTTGTTTATCGGTTTAGAAATATTTGTTCTGGGCTATCGGTGGAGGACAACCATGATTATTGTAGAAACTGCATGTGAATTAGGTGAATTGAAACTTGTCGTTTAAATTTACCTCATTGAATAGATGGTATGATTAAGATGTTGAATTTGTGTCATAGATAGTCATTGTATATGACGATGCTTTTAATACATTGTATATGTATCATTGTTTGGGAGGAGATAAGGGATAAACTCCATTTAAAATTAAGTTGGCCAGAGTGTCGAGGGTGAAAGTCCCGAAACCTTGCATATATGGGTGTCGGTTCCCCCGGATGAAAATTCCGTAAAATGGCAAATCATGATATCTTGTGCATATATGGGTGTCGGTTCCCTCAGATGAAAATTCTGTTAAATGGCAAAATTGAAGTGTTTGAATAATAGTAGTATTGAGTTGTGAATTACTGAGTTGCAGTCTCATTTTGGATTGTTTAGATAACAATAAGCTTGTCTCATGAATTGACTAGGAATTAACTGAATTAATAAGAATTGAATAGATGGAAATGGAATTGAGATAAGGGTATCAGTATTGAATGATTATGGAAAGAATGGGAGTTGGTTATGAGTGTGGAACATTTATCTAGCACATGTATCTTAGTTAAACCTCATATATGGTGTTAGTCTATCTCTACTGGGCTTTGGCTCACCCTACTTGGGAAACCATTTTCAGGTACCAGTGTCATGCTCCTTCCAAGGACGTAGCTTGAGAAGGCTTAGGAGCTGGAGACTCTATTATGTTATTTGTTGTTTGATTGTTTAAATGTTTATTCAAGCCAAGGGCTTTACGTGTATTGAGCTTATGACTCTCTTTTGTTGTAATCAAGTAATGTCTTAGAAAGATGTAAGCCCAAAGGGCATTCGCTTATGTTGAACTCTTTTGTATTTTTACTTCATGTAATGAAAGGATTACTTACACTTTAATTTATGTAACTGTTATTTATGTTGTTGTGGATCACATCTGTGGTATATTTTTTTTGGGGGGTTACAACTTGGTATTAGAGCGTACCGGGTTTGAATGCTTTGGGTACGTGGGAAGTGCTTAGTACCACAATGGGTTTGTCTTGCTTGTTAGAGACTTAAGTATGAGATTATGTGCTTATATGATAACATGTTTTTGTGACTATATGGGTATGTGATTTAGTTTTTAGTATGTTGATCGGGTCCATGGGTTCCTGGGAGTCCTATTGGAAAGGCACTTGATCACTGCCGTTTCTAATTGGAACTCTAGAAATGCCACGGGACGGTCATTATCCGGAAATGAAATTCGTATGTGTTTATGTGATTATGTGCTTATGTAGAGTGCTTTATTATTGTCCAATATGTGAGAACGCGAATGAGTTAGATTCGACGCATTTGTGAATGTGCTAATCTCTTTGGGTTACCCTTATTAGGATGTCTAGACAAGGAGATAACGATTTCCCTCCTTCCACACGAGAAGAGTTGCGGAAATAGTTTGTGGAGTTGTGCCAAGGTACTACACCTTTGGGACAGTTTGAAGCATGGTTTGCTAACTTGTCGAGATTTGCTCTAGAATTGGTGGAGACTGAGGAACTGTGTTGTTTGGAGTTCGAGAGTAGGCTGTGTGACGACATCCGCAAAAGGATTGCCGGGTCTTGGCATAGAAGTTGTAGTGTGCTTGTAGAAGCTGCAGCTCATGTAAAGGCAGCGGTATTAGTCATGGGTCAGAGTAGAGAGGAGGCCATTTTGGCGACTCCTGTAACTCGGGGTGTTGGTAGGCCTTTTAAGAGGCATAGGAGTTTTAACCCACAACAGTTTCAGAGAGAACAGTCTAGCTCTACATTTCCAGTATTGAGTTTGGGCTCGGGAAATGATAAACAGAGGGATCTCACTTGTTTCAAATGTGGCCAGCTGGGCCACAAGTCTCCGATTTGCCCGCAGAGGAAGAGGGCAGGATTGGTAGTTCAACCAGTAGTTACACCACCAGGATCATCTAGTCAGCCAAGGGTTGGAACAATCGAGTGCTCGATGGGGAAGCAGTCATTAGGAGCCTCACTAGTTTAGACTTTGGACCAATCACGTATTCGAAAACCACTTACATGCTAGGGGTGTAATCAGTCGGGTCATCTTAAACGTTTCTGCACCCAACCGGGGGCTTCTTTGGGTGTTTCGCAACCTAGTCGGGTTCGACCTTTTTCGCTCGGGCAAGGGAAATACTGTTATGAGAAATAACCAGGCCAGATTTCGAGGGCTGCGGGAGAGTCGAGTTCCCAGACCACTAGTGGGAAATTATGCATTTGTTCCAGGTGTGGCCAGTTTGGACACATCAGTAGTTCCTATCCGTAGCTTGTGAGCTCTTAGGGTATTTTGGGTTCGAGAGTAGCCAACTTTAGTGGTCCAGTGAAGGACGGTGGTGGTGGTAGTACTACTGAAATGGTGTTGTTTTGACTATTCCGTTTTGTAACCGGTGGGTTATTGTTGTAAGCATTAAGTTTTGTTTTGTAACCTATGTGTTTTGGGGATGTCGAGACATCAAAACTACTTATATATATATATATATATGTTCCTTTGCTTGTTTATTCCCATGAATTGGGTGGATTGGAATGTGTAATGATTCTACAGTTTTATTAATATGGCAAGTTGTTGTGGGATCGAAAAACTTTCGTATTGATGCATATATACCCTTGTGACTTGGTTTGGAAATGTGATGGTCGACGAGCCATATTTTGAAAACTAAAAAGAGTTGTTGAGGAATACGTGTTTTGGTCGGGATTACCATGGGGCGATGTAGACACCCATTTTTGACCGTCCTCAAGACTTGGATGTCATCGCTTGAACACTCGATGATTATCCATGTTTGTGTTCGTTTTGAATGCTTGAAGTTCTTGGCGGAGTGCCTTGCCTTTGAGCCTTTGAAACTTGTCTGTTTTGTGCTTGGTTGTGGACCAAGACCTTGTCTCTTCTAGCTTGGGGAAGAGGGTGGCCTATCGGCTAGCCCTACAACCCATCGACCATGGCTTGTGTCCATCGGCCATCAGTGATGCCCGGTCAGCCACATTAATGGCCAATGGTCTTTTTTTTGCTTTTTCAGATGTTTTGTTTGCCAGTCGTGCCAGCTGTTGATCACTGAGTGTATCCTCCATACACGTCTATGGAGGGATTCAAACAAGCTTCAAGCTTGTTTTTCTATATAAGGGGAGGTCCCTCCCCTTTTTTTGAGGTTCAAAAATTTTGTGAGCAAACTTTCACTCTCTCTCTAGAATTCTCTCTCACTCTCTCTCTCTCTCTCTATATATATATATATATATTGTCCTTGAAAGTGAGCTTTCTCTACATTTTGCATACAACCTCTTGACCAAATACCTTCATCTTGGAGCTGAGGTCCTTGGAGGTCCTATTTGAGGTCTAAAGCTTGGTCTTAGCTCAGAATTCTTGCTGTTTTGCTGCTTTGCTTCAAGGGTAAAAATTTGTCCCTTTTAAGCTTTGTTTTTGTTAAGTGCTTGGCTATCTTTTTACACTACTTTGAGGCTTGTTTGAACCTCTAAAAAACCTCTGATTTTAAGGTTCTAAAATAGTGATTTGAGTCTTGTTTGGTTAGGGGGTGGTTCCCTCCCTTTGCTTTTTGGCTTGTGAAGCTTTTGAGTCATCTTTTAGAGCTTTTCAAATAACCACTTTTTGGCCCTTTAACCACTAAATTCCAGAGGAATTTCAGTGGTAGAAAGTTGGTTTTGAGAACCAAAATAGGAGGGGGTAGTCCCCCCTCCTCATATCTTGTTTGCATGTGTAGATGGCCAAGTATTTGAGCATGCTTTTCTAACTTTTTGTAGCCTAGTTTGAGCATTTTTTTGGCTTTATTTTAACATGTTATAACTCTGTTTTTGGCTGGTTGGAGCACCTCTTGTTTGCTTCTTACACTTGTAGTGTAATTTTGCTTACTAACCTAGCATGCCTAACGAGTTAGCCTATCATTCTAGCTTATGTTAGCTCGACTCCAGCACACTTTTGCTCATATTTTAGCATGCTTTAGCTCTGTTTTGGGTGGTCTTGGTCATATGTGCTTTGCTTTGTATAGCTATAGTGTAAATGGCCTTTACTAGCTTTGAATTTTAGGACGTCTAGCATGCTTTACTTGTGATGTTTGCATGATATGGCATCATGTAGCATGTGATTTCAGAGCATATATCTTTGCCACATTCTCACATATCTCTCTTTCATTGCTTTTGAGAGTTGTGCCTTGTCCCTTGTTTGTGGGCCAACAAATGAGCATGTTTTTTTTGCTTCCTATCCTTCAATTTCAGCATGTTTTAGCCACTGATTTGGCATGTTTTAGGTCTATCCATAGCTGGTTTGATCATTTGAGCTTGGTATTGCATGCCTCTAGTGTAGTGTTCTTCACTAGTTTCATGCTCTTAACTTGGGAACATGTTGTGCAAGTGCTGCTTGCATGTTGTAGCATTATTTCTCATGCCATTTCAGCACTGAATATCTGCCACTTGTAGACACCCCATTTTTTACCGTCCTCAAGACATGGACGTCACCGTTTGAACACTTGGTGATCATCCATGCTTGTGTTCGTTTTGAGTTCTCGGAGGTCTCGGCTACGCGCCTTGTCTTAGGATCTCTCAACTTGACTATTTTGTGCTTGGTTGAACCAAACACTTGTTGGTTTTTGCTTTAGAGGGCAGGGAATGGCTTGTTGGCCATCCCCACACCTCACCGGCCATGGCTTGAGGCCACCGGCCTTGTTTCCTTGCCACCGACCATTGGTGATGGTCGGTCGACACTATTGATGGTCGGTCGGCATTGTGTTTGGTTGGCCGGCCACTGATTTTGGTCAATCGGCCACTTTTTCTGGCCGAGACCTTTTCTTGAGGGGGTTTAAACCTTTTGAACCCTTGTTTTAGCTTCTTGAGGAAGCTTGAACCTTTCAAACCCTTGGTTTTAACTTCCTGAGGAAGCTTGAACCTTTTGAACATTTGTTCTAGCTTCTCCAAGAAGCTTGACCCTTTTGCTCCAAACTTCTAAGAGAAGCTTGGACCTTTCTTAGCTTCTTGAGGAAGCTTGACCCCTTTGCTCTAGCTTCCTCAAGAAGCTTGACCCCTTTTGCTTTAGTTTCTAAGAGAAGCTTGGCCCCTTTGCTCCAAGCTTCTAAGAGAAGCTTGAACCCTTCTAAGCTTCCAAGAGAAGCTTGAACCTTTTGCTCTAGCTTCTTGTAGAAGCTTGAACCCCCTTTTTTCCTCTATAAAAGAAGTGCTCCTCTTCCATTGCAAAGGGTTGAAGAAAATTGCTAAGGCAAGAGACATACATATCTTCCTATATCTCTCTACTTTGAGCTCCAAATTGCTTGGTTCTTGGCCCCTTTGCACACCAACTCTTAGCCTAACACCTCCATCATCAACCTAAGGATCTTGGAGGCTATTTTCAGAGGTTGGAGGTCTGGGTTTTGGGTCTCAAAGCAGCTGGTTTTGCTGAAGCTACAAGGGTAACACACTTTACCCTCTTTTGGTCTTTATTTTGCTTCATCTTTTAGCCATACTTAGAAGCATTTTCGAGCTTTGTCATAAATTGAAAAAAGTATTATTTTGAGCTCCTTTTGAAGTTTGTTTAAGATCACTTTGGTGTTTGGGGTTGTTTATCCCCTCTTAGGCCTTGTTTGGCCTCATTTTTGTGCCTTTTTTGTGAGCTTCGGGACCACTTTGTTTGGGCCTCCTCAGTGGTCGGGATGGTGCTTTAAGGTCCTAAGAAGGAGAGGGCTATCCCCTCTCCTTGTTGCCTTCAATGTTGGCCATTTTTGCCTCATGTGTGAGCACATTGTTTAAGTTCATGTTGGCCATGTCTTAGCTGGTATTTGGTGTTATTTTGCCATGATATAGAAATTTTTTAAGTTGGTTTAGACACACCATGTATGCTTTGCATACTTGTCTTGTAATGCCATGAAATTGCCTTAACATGCTTTGTGCTTTGAGCCTTGTTTTTAGCATGATTTTGGCTTAGCTCTGTGAAGCTTTTATGCATATTTTGGCATGCTTTAGGTCTGATTTTGGTTGTTTGGGTCATCCATAACTTGCTTTGTATAGCTACCATGCAATCTAACTTGTATGCTTTGAGTGTTGGCTCCTCTACCATGCTCTATTTGCATCATTTTAGTGGTTTGTCACCATTAGTTATGATATTTCAGTCCTTGTTTCATGCTTGTATGCTTGCATTTGATGCCCCTTTAATGCTTTAAAAGGTTGGTGTTTCATGCTCCATGTTTGGGTCATTGTGTATGCTTCCATATGTAGGTCATTTAGATGCCATCTAAGTGTGTTTTGGGCTTTGTCTCGACCTACATTGAGACTGTTTTGAGTCCCCTTGACCCTTTGGGACTCGCCTTGCATAGCCATGGTTTGATCCCTTAGGTGTTAGCCTTAGGCCTTAGGCTTGTTTGCATGCTTTGATTACTTGATTTGGCATCATCTTCTACATGTTTTTCAAAGCTTATCATGTATGTCATGTTAAGTATGCTTACAAGCTGCCTCTTTATGCATAAGTGTTGGACTTTGTGTGTATGAATGTTTGTGTGTACATTGGCCTTACATGTTGTCACATACTTGGCCCATAAACATCTTGTCACATGCTTAAATGATAGTGCATTTGGCATGCATTCTTCTCTTTGTCTAGGTTGCTTAGCATGTTGTTACATGTTTGCCCCATGTGTTGTTGCATGCTTGTCATTAGCATGATTGTTACATGCCTTGCATGCTTGTTTGCATTGTCATGTTGCATACTTAGCTTGCATGCCTAGGTTGCATTGCATTTGGCATGCATGCCTTGCCTCTTGAATCACCATGATTGAGGTTGGGTTCCTTATGTGTTTGTGTGCATTACATTTTACATTAAAATGCACAACTTGGCTTCTTGGGCCATCACGCATTGAAATGCGTGATTGGTGGTCCGAGAATCGAGTACCATCCCCCTTTGGGTCATAAACATGATAAGGGGTGTGGTGGTGCACACATTTGCTTGAAATGCATTGCCATGCCATGTTTTCCCTCTGCTACTATCAAAACAGGTTTCTGCAGGCATACATGGCCGACCGACCACATTCAGTGTTGACCGGCCATGCATTGGTGGCCGAGAGCTCAATAGATGGTCGATGACCACTTCTCCATGGCCGGTGACCATTCCTCATAGCCGGTGGCATCCCACAGTGTTCAGATAGTGTTCCCTGGGATTTGTACAATTTTCAGAGGAGGAAAACAGTGAAAACAGAGGCAACTTGTGCATGGCATTGGATTTTCGAGCGGAGCCGAGCATGCGTGTATTGGGCCCTCTTCCCAAGGCTGTTTTACTGCTTTATTAGCTTAGTTAATTTGCTTAACTAGTTAATTGGTCTGTAATTATTTAATTAGCTTGATTAGTTAATTAAATTGTATTATTCTTTTGGTCCCTCCGAGTGAGGACGAATTTGTAATAAGTGTGGGTTTGTGTGTGCATGTCTTCCAACCCCCACTTTCTTTCTCCCTTTTATTTAACCGCTTACGATGGTTAGATTTAGCGCACGTTTCATTTAGCATAGCTTATGCTTGCATGTTTGCATCCATTCATCCGTATTGCATGCACCGGGCTCGGCTCATCATACTAACCGCATCGTATTTCAATTCCAACTTGAATACGTGTATTGAGTTGTCGCATTTCACATGCCATCCTTAGAGTAGCTGAGCCTATTCTAGTTGCATTTTGCCTGTGATGCATTAGTCATCTCAACATGAGCTAAGATCATACATTTGATTACTAACTAGCTACTGTTTTGGCTTGGAGTACTAGGTAAGCATTTATGCTTTAGTATCTCGCATGTATGTGAATGTTTCCATGAAAGCATGCTTACCATGAGGCTAATTGCTTATGTGATATAACTGCCTGAATGCCCGTGGGTGAAGGTTGGATTATCTGAATTGGAACAATGCATTAGCTATGAGTTTTAAGCCCACTAGATAGTGGCAAAACCATCTTTTCTAAGCCCGCTTGAGGGTGGCAAAACCTGCATTTTAGCCTACTTGCGAGTAGCAAACCATTTTCAAAACAAACATGAAATGTTTCACTCTAATTCAGACGACCCAGTCTATACTTGTATGCTGTACGCATCACATAGTAAACCTAGGCTAATAACCGGAATAAGAACGCATAATGTTTTCAAAACTGGATATCATGGTTAGTAGAGGCCGATCTTTGATCTGGCGAGCGGGGGTGCTCACGAAGTGACCTACACCAATCGTACCCAAGTTCTCGAGCCGAGGCAACTTTGGTGATGACGGACATGTGGCCTTAGGCAAACGAGTCAGGGTTTCCTAAATTTTCCCCAAAATAAAATATTTAGATGGCGACTCTGTATCTGGCAAAGCAGTCCATGTTTGGCATTTTTTTCACAAAAATCTATTTTTAAAAACGATTTGCCGGATTTAGACTCTTTGGTGATTTATCAATCTCACATTGCACATTGTGAGATCAGATTAAGAACCGACACAAATTGAGTCCGAACTGTAGCGAGAGGCCCACGAGGGCGCGTCTACACCACCTCCCTCATTTCTTCATTTTTTAATTTGCTTTGAGGGTTGGTTTGCCTTATGATTGTGTTTAAGCTTGATATAGAGCTTGTGCTCAATGGCTTTAACTCTCTCTTGGGGGTTTCTACTAGCCAAAGGCATGAGCTCTCTCATGTCTTAAACCATCCTTCGGTTGACTACTCTCCAATTAGAGGACTTTCACATTAGACTTAACCAGTTAAATGACTAATCGGTAATCTAAAATGTGTAAACAAAAATGAATCAAGTAAAACTTGTGCAAGATAAGCATGTGTGTTGCATTGCATGTGTTTGGATCAGAAGTTAATCCAAACACAAGAAAATGTAGGACGTTTCATACTTGAAGTGATGAAATGTGTCACGTTTCTAGATCACTGATACCCTTGATCATGCATAATAGGGTAGAGGCTCTTCGAGTCCTATGTGTGCATTCATTAACATTGTACAAGCTTGGTTCTTTGGCCGTCATGCATTGAGGTGCTTGATTGGTGGCTTGAGAGCTGAGTGCCGCACTCTTTTGAGCTTGAGATATGATAAGGAGGGTGGCAGTACATACATTTCCTTGCAAATATACTGCCATGCCTCTGTTTGCTCTATGTTGCAGCAAAAGTTGGAATTTCAGGGAAGCAGTGGCCGACCGGCCATCAAAGCCAGTCAACCGGCCACCAAAGTAGCCGACTGGCCATCAGTAGTGGCCGATGGCCACTATTTCTGGCCGATCAACCCCCAGTGCGTTTTTGAGAGCAAACAGAAGCAATCTGGAAGTTGGCATAATTTTCAGAGGTCCAAAGATGTGCAAACAGAGGCATCTTGAGGCAAGGTAGTGGATTTTCGGGACGAAGCCAATTGAGCATGCATGCATCCCTCGTTTCCCGAGGTCGTTCATTTAAATTGCTTAGCTAATTAGTTCATTAGCTTAGTCTTTTTGTAATTAATTAATTAAGTGTTTAAATTAATTAATTTGGTTTGTAATAATTAATTAGCTAGAGTAGTTAATTAGTTGTGGTTTGTAATAGTTAGCTTAATTAGCATAGTTAGTTAACTCTCTTTCATTCGGACCCTCCGTCGAGAGGGCAAAATGTTGTAATAAGCGTGCGTGTGTGTGTGTGCATGTCTTCCAACCCCACGTCTTTCTCCCTTTTACTTAACCACTTTCGATGGTTAGTTTAGGGCATATTTCAAATTAGCATACCTTATGCTTTCATGTTTGCATCCATTCATTTGTCTTGCATGCACCGGGCTCGACGCATCATTCAATATGCATTGTTGTTTCAATACATATTTGAATACGTGTTTCAAAGCATGTTATCAAATTGTTGCATTCATATGCCATCTTAGATAACCGAGCCTATTTAATTGCATTATTGCATGTGTTGCATTAGGCATTTTGTATAGTTAGGATCATGCATTGTTTCTAACTAGTTTTTGTTTTGGCTTGGAGTACTCGGTGAATCTTTAAGCTTTAGCATACTTGTATGAGTGTGAGTGTTGCCATGTTAGCATGCTTGCCATGAGGCTATGTGCTTAAATGATTAATTGCATGAATACTTGTGGATGAATGTTTCATTACTTGAATTGGAACAATTCGATAAATGCGAGTTTTAAGCCCACTTTGCGAAGTGGCAAATCATGTTTTAAGCCCATCATGTTTGATGGCAAATCCGCGCTTTAGCCTACTTGAGGGTAGCAATTCCAAACCATTTTCGATAAACAAACATGAATTGTTTGGTTCCAATTCTTGCGATTTAGTCTATACTTGTATGCTGTGCGCATCACATAGTAAGTTAGCTTAATAATCAGAACAAGAACACATGTGTTTATAAAACAACATATCATGTTTAGTAGAGGCCGATCCTTTGATCGGGTGAGCGGGGGTGCTCATTTCCGGACCTTCCCCTCTTGTACCCAAGTTGTCGAGCCGATGCAACTTTGGTGATGACGGACACGTGGCCTTTGGCACAAGTCAGGGTTGCCTAAATTTTTCAAAATAAAATATTTAGGTGGCGACTCTGTAATCTGGTAAAGCAGTCCAATTTTGGCATTATTTGATTGAAAATCGATTTTCCAAAATGATTTGCCAGATTGGACTCTTTGGTGATTTATCAATCTTACATTGCACTTTGTGAGATTAGATTCAGAACTGTGACAGGAGTCCGAACTGTAGGACCAATTCAAAGCCCTCCGAAAAGGGGGCGGCAAAAAAGTCAAGCTACAGTTTCTGGCGACTCTGCTGGGGATTTAGAGAACTTGACTTGAACTCATGATATGTTGTTTTATCTACATTTATGTGTTTCTTTGCATTGTATTTGCATTGGTGCGCCTATGTCACAGTGTTTACCATCTGCTATTCCTGAACGGTTTGCCGGAGGCTTGCTTAGAAAAGCGTGCCATAAGGCTGACCGATTACGGGCTCTGCCACGATAGGAACACAAGCCTTGGATCTGGATCACCGTTGTATTGTTTGATCCTCCTTTCACTTCTCGGTGTTAGGAGCAAGAGGTATATTAGGTGGTCTTGCTGAGGCACCCTTTTTGACCAATCAACCTAGTTGCATATCGGAAGCCATAGAGATTGTTCCAAACTAGGAAAGGTTGCTTACCCGAATGTAGGTTTGTTTGAAACTGCATGCATGCGTAGTGAATCCCTAGCTCCTGACGAAACTAGGATAAAGAAACCTTACCCACTATAGGGGTGTTTTGGCTCTTACTTACTTGATATGTGCTATTAGAGTGTGCCTCTGCAAGAATGTATGTATCAGTTGCAAGTCTGGGTATCAGTTTAGGGGGATCAGTTTTTAGGTAGAAATTTGGAACAAAAATCAGTGTTTGAGAACAGATTATCCAGCTTATGATTTCAACTGTGTTGTATCTATCTAAGCCGAGTTGCTGTCCGTTTTTTTTGATTTTTGTTTCCTTTTTTCTTTATTTTCTTTTTGCAAGGTAGTCTATCATCATTGTTTCCGATAAGGCAGACCCCCCCTCCCCAAGCACTCTGGATCAAAGAAAGGAGGCTTCACCGATCTGAGGATTTAATAGGAGGACAACCAGTGTTCTTTTCACTACCCCTAGTTACTAGACAGAGGTCAGTCAGGCACACATCGCCGGTTCAACAGTCTCCAGTTCAGCGGTCATTATCTATCTCACCTGTGCGTAATTGGGTTCAATTTCATGTTTCCCTCTCAGAAAGAGAAAATACACCAAATCAGATAGAGCAGTACCTCTCAGACAGTATGAGTATGGAGGATATGATGCATCAACTCCAGCAAACCATTGAGGCCATGCAGCGGGATGCTGCCCGCCAAGCGGAGGTTACCGCTCGCCAAGCAGAGGTTGCAGCTCAGCAAGCTGAACTAATTGCTAGTCTCTAATAACAACAACAACAACCGCAGCAGGCAACAGCTTCTATTTCACATCCATCCCCACCTCCGTCAGAATTCCAGCACTTGGGGATACAGCCAACGTCTAGGAAAATGCGGACATCCTAGTGGATCCTATTCCACCGTAGGCCTCCAAAGTACCGATCTATCCAATAGAGCAACCGTTCGAGTTTGAGGTTGATCCTACCCTTCTGAAAATGAACAAACTTGAGAAGCTTTTCAAGAAAGCTTAAGGTGTCAACTCAATCCCAGATATAGAGGATGGTTACATAGATCTGGCCGTGACATAAACCATTTTCACAGTTCGGGAGACCCTATGGTTCATCTGCAGTTGTTGCCTTACATAAACCATTTTCACAGTTCGGGAGACCCTATGGTACATCTGCGGATGTTCTCGGATATCCTATGGCCAATGGGCCTCTCCAGGTTGCAAAAGCTTTCCCTCTTTGGCCAGACCCTGTCGGGTATTGCGGCTATTTGGTATGTAAAACTGGAAGATTTTGTGAAAAGGAGTTGGGAAGAGATGGCCGAGGCCTTTATGGCTTAATACTCCTATAACACTCAAATCGAGGTCACAACTCGTGATCTCAAGAGTACTCGTCAAGAGCCAAATGAGGGCTTTTCTGACTTCATCACTCGATGGAGGGCCAAGGCCTCCATGATGACGACTCGCCCAGCCAAGAAAGACCAGATAAGAATGGTCGTGCGAAATCTGTAACCGAAGCTGTTACAGAAGATGATTGTTTTACCCCTCCCTACCTTTGATGACCTGCATGAGATTGGGGTACAAATAGAAGATGCTATGAAGCAAGGTCTGATTGACTAGGAAAAGGAGCAGCCTAAGAGGGCGTTTACTCGCAGTTCGAATGCGGCTACAACTAGCAACGCAACTGCGAGAACTTCTAATGTGGGCATGGTCATCACCACCACACCAAAAACGGCCACCCCATTCACCGGTGCGTCCGGAACTAGCTCACAACCAGCAAAATACCCACCTAGAGACCAGAGGACTTTTACCCCATTGCACATGTCTCTATCAGCGGCCTTGAGGGTCCTGATCAAAAGGGGGCATCTAAAGCCCCTGGAGCCGCGGCCATTACCAAATAACCTTCCTCCATCCCATAACCCGGCCAAATACTGCGCCTACCACCAACAACACGGTCATGACATCGACCTCTGATTTAGACTCCGTCATGACATCGACCTCTGTTTTAGACTCCGTCATAAAATCCAGGATCTCATCGACAACAAGGTGATAGTGCCTCTAGAAAAGCCAAATGTCACTACCAACCCTCTCCCACCACATAACCAAAACCCTCCACCTAGGCAGGTAAACTTCATCCAAACAATGGCCAACCCATTTGATCCTAGCATATACATCACTCCCGCCCACTTACCCAAGCCGATGTTGTTCATTCCTGAAATCACAGACTTGTGCATGATGAGCACGTCATTAAGCCAACCCAAGCCAGTGGTGGTGAATGTCGAAGACAAAGTTAGGGGGACCTTGGAGGAGAGGGGGAATGTCGGTTCAGACCCGGAAGAATCTAAAAACGCAATAGAGGAAGAATTTAATCCCTGTCGCTATATTGTGCCAACAAGCCAGGCCAGACTAGAGTTGGAGTTTCTGATGGGAATGGAGGTCAACGTAGTCTGAGAAGATGGACCAAGTCAGGGGCTGGATGACCTGGCAGAACTTGAGGAGGATATCAGCAACCTGCAGTTCTTTGACGAACAGGATCTTGGGAATGTAAAGGTTGATTGGTTTGACTTGAGCGGATCTGCGGATGCTATGGGGTGGCTTAGCGATGAGCCAGATATTGTCGAGGGGTCTCAGGAAAAGCTGGAACAGCTAGAGACGGGAACTACTGCGAGGGCCGGAACGGCCGAGGATGAAGAGAAACTGCCGGAGAGCACCGGCATGAAGAATTTTGCTCAGGAACTGGGTAGTGTTTCTACAGCAGATACGGAACATGAAGCTGCACTTAAGCAGTTCGAACTTAAGAGGTTTGAGAATGAATAGAGGGCTAGAAAAGCCGAGGGCCCTACGGGGATTGACAATGACTGTGATGTCAAGATTACAACGGCAGAACCAGACATGTGTTTGTCGGTTGCCGATGGAATATAGTGGGAAGACAATGATTTGCGTCTTGCCCATACTGATGAGAGCTGGGGATAGAACATGCCAGACGATACATAGTACTCGGAGGAGGTCGATCACATGACCCGGAGTGGGCGGTACTTTAAACCCCCACACCTCGATCAACCGAAAGTATCTGGGAAGGACAGAGAGGTAGAAAAATAGAAAGAGAAACTGTTAGAGGAGGAAGCTGTACTGAAGCAGCTGAAAATGATTCAAGCAGACATCTCCATATGGGGATTGCTTATGGCGTCACGGGTGCATAGACAAGCCGTCCTTTCAGCAATGGATAAGGCAGAGCTCTCTATTGAGACGACTCCTGAGTAATTGGTGGGATTGGTTTTCCCAGGTGGTGCTTCACTAATGTTGACCTTTACAGACAAAGAATTGCCGCCCGAGGGCTCTGATCACAATCTTTGGAATGCAAGGAAAAGTGGATACCTTTTGTCTTGGTTGACACCAGATCTGCAATCAACGTATGCCCATTGCGTATGGCTTATGCTATCGGTCTAAAGCCGGCAGATTTCACACCAACAGTCCAAGTAATCCGAGCTTATAATAATACGAGCCAAGAGGTGATGGGGACGGTCCGAATTAGAATGCAGGTGGGTCCAGCGTGACAGAACATTGAGTTTCATGATGTTCCAGCCACCTTCAACTTACTTCTGGGGCGGCCGTGGCTGCACCAAGTAAAGGCTGTCTCTTCCACCTTACATCAGATGCTGACTATTGTTTTTAGGAACTCTACAATCTATCCTCCGCCAGAGGTGACTACGCCGATCCTAGAAATTGTGCATGGCGAAGAAGATGTCTTTCTATCTGGATTCACTTTGGCCGAGGCCCGGGTAGTGCAAAACATTCTAACTATTGATGAGGGATTATATGTCAGTGCACAGTCAGTTTACCTCATGAATAAGCTTCAACATATGCCCGGTATGGGATTGGGAATAAGTGGCCGAAGGGCGTCGCTGCGTTGGCCGAAGTGCTGCAGAACCCCCATACCTTTGGTTTTGGTTACACGCCTACCAAGGAAGACTGGGTAAGAAAGAGAAAGGAGATGGTTGGAAGGGCCAAGGCTAAGCAAGCCGTGAAGCACTACGAGCTGGTGCATAGACCTATTCAAGGGACCTTGAACAGCCGCTTTGTCCAGGAGGGGGAAGATTTCCCATTTTGTGGCTTTCCAGAGCCATGGTTAAATTCAAAAAAACGGTGTTTGCCTGGCTTTGAGATCTTTTTTGACCTTTAGTTGCAAGGGGTTGAAGTTGAAGAAAAGCAGACCAATCTACCAGCTGAGGTTGAGGCTGATGGCATAGAAATTGAAATGGGGGCAGCGCTGGCTTGTCTCCTCTCAGATCCTCAGATCGTACAAGAGAGCTTGGGGGGTGACTTTTTCGTTTCCATGATTGGAGATCAAACGGCTGTGGGCCCTTTTTCAGGCATCTTGGATGCATCTATCGCACCCTTCCTCGTTTGGCAGTACGAGGAGGCCTTTTTGTCTCGCAAACCTGAATCGGGTAGTGAGTCGGGATCTGATTCGACAAAGTCTGTGGAGTCAGAATCAGATTCCAGTACTTCTGAGTCAGAGTCTGGTATTCTTGGGGTTGATAACCCGGATGTCGTTGTACTGTCCAGGTCATCTTTTTCTTTTTCCTTTGAGTCGGTTGTAACCGAAGATTTGGACGAACTGGAAGTTGTGAATGAGAATTGCACTGCTGTGGTTTCTGAGTACTTTTTCGTGCCTCTTGTTTATTGCATTAATCAAGACTTTCAAAACTTTGATGAAAACGACGAGGAAGAAATTCCTCCAATTTTGAAACATTTGAATGATCGAGAGGAGGAGAGGTTTGTAAAGCCTTTAGTTGATGAAATCACCGCAATTAACATGGGTACTGAGAAGGATTCGCGCCTGGTCTAGATCGGGTCCACGTTGTCTTCGGAGGATCGCGAGCGCTTAGTTGCTTTATTAAAAGATTTCAAAGATGTTTTTGCGTGGTCCTATGAAGACATGCCTGGAATCGATCCTGAGATTGTACAGCACCGGATCCCTCTTGACCCTGAGGCCTGACCTGTCAAGTTGAAGCTTCAGAGAATCTGCCCGGACTGGGCTCTGAGAATTAAGGAAGAGGTCACCAAGCAGATTGATGCAGGGTTTCTGCTAGTATTTGAGTACCCTACTTGGTTGGCCAACATAGTTCCGATGCCAAAGAAAGACGGCAAAATTCGTGTGTGTGTAGACTTCAGAGATTTGAACAAAGCCAGTCCGAAGGACGACTTTCCTCTGCCATACATCGACGAATTGGTGGACTTTACAACAGGGCATGTGCTGCTCTCATTTATGGATGGGTTTTCCGGGTATAACCAGATCTTGATGGCACCTGAAGATAGAGAAAAGAATGTTTTCACCACCCCGTGGGGAACCTATTGTTATAGAGTAATGCCGTTTGGGCTTAAGAATGCTGGGGCTATTTATCAATGGGCTGCGACCACGATTCTACATGATATGATCCACAAAGAGGTTTTGGTGTACGTGGACAACATGATTGTCAAGTCCAAGGAAAGAAAGGGCCACTATACTACCTTAGAGAAATTCTTCCAATGGATCAGGGAGTATCGGTTGCGACTGAATCCTTAGAAATGTACATTTGGTGTCACAGTAGGGAAAATGCTAGGATTCTTGATTACACAGAGGGGCATTGAGGTTGATCCTTCCAAAATCAAGGCCATCCTAGAAATGCCACCACCAATAATTGAAAAGGAGGTTCGAGGCTTTCTAGGCAAAGTGCAATTCATAAGACGGTTTATTGTGAAATTAACCTTGACTTGTGAATCACTATTTGGTCTCCTGAAGAAAGGAAAGAAATTCTAATGGGATGATCGATGCCAGGTAGCTTTTGAGCAGATCAAGCAGTATTTACAGAATCCACCCGTGTTGTCACTGCCAGAGCCGGGGAAACCGTTGATTTTGAATCTGTCTGTAACGGACGCGACTATGGGTTGCATGCTTGCACAGGAATTTGAGGATAGAATGAGAAAACCATCTATTACCTGAGCAAGAAGATGCTGGACTATGAAACCCGTTACACCCCTTTGGAGAAGGCATGCTTAGCTTTGGTATGGGCCACCTGGAAGTTGAGACACTACCTGTTAGCTCACTCTGTAATTCTGGTTTCAAGATTAGATCCAATCAAATATCTTTTCGAGAAACCAGCGCTTACGAGTAGTCTAGCCCGTTGGTTGCTTCTTCTCTCTGAATTCGATTTGAAATATGTGGCGCGCAAGTCTGTGAAAGGGAGAGCGGTAGCGGAGTTCCTAGCCGATCACCCAGTGGAACAGGATGAAGCAGTAGAGTATTTGTTCCCAGATGAGGCCATTCTGTAGATTGAAAAAGAGATTTGGACCATGTACTTTGACGGAGCGTCAAACATGTATGGGTATGGGATAGGGGTGTTGCTAATAGCACCTGACAATTCCCACATACCCTTAGCCTTCAAACTCTGGTTCAAAGTATCGAATAATGAAGCAGAATATGAGGCGTGTATCGCTGGCTTAGAAGCCGCCCTAGAACTAGGGGCAAAACGGTTGGACGTCATTGGGGACTCGAACCCGGTTGTATCTCAAGCAAAAAGAGATTGGAAAGTTAAAGAAGAAAGGATGAAAATCTATCACCAGACCTTGGACGTGCTGATTCCTCGGTTTGAGAAGCTGACCTTCACCCATCTGTTATGAGAGAACAACAGGTTCGCTGATTCACTAGCAACTCTATCATCAATGATAGACATCCCCTTGGGAGTCTGGATGCGTTCGATTATTATTGAACAGAGATACACACCGGGCTACAAGTTGATTGCCGCAATTAATGAAGTACAAGATCAGAACCCCTGGTATTATGATGTCTGGAACGTCTTGGAAAATGAGGCTTATCCGCTAGGGGCAAATGCCAAAGATAAAAGGGCGATTCGACGAATGGCAACTCAGTTTATCATCTGTGGGGGTAAATTATATAAGAGAGGCCATCTGGGGATGCACAAGCTGTGTGTTGATGCTCAAGAATCAAAGCGCCTAATAGAGGCCATTTATGAAGAAGAGTGCAGATCGCACATGAGTGGAGTAATGCTGGCCCGGAAGATTCTTAGGCAGGGTTACTACTGGTCAACCATGGAGAAGGATTGTATTGGTTTTGTTCGGCGATGCCACAAATGCCAGATCCATGCAAATCATATGAATATTTCGCCATCAATGCTATACAACATGACTTCTCCGTGGCCTTTTTCAGTCTGGGGGATTGATATGATTGGGGCAGTTACTCCGAAGGGGTCAAACATGCATGAATATATCCTAGTAGTGATAGACTACTTTACAAAGTGGGTCAAGGCTCAATCCTATGCGGTGCTGAAAGCGTCGCATGTAGCCAAGTTTATCAAGAATAACATCATTTGTCGCTATAGGGACCCGAATGAGATCATCTCGCACAATGGTTTCCACTTCAAGAAGGAAGTGATCGACTTGTTGGAGAAATACAACGTGGCTTTTCATTAGTCATCCACATATCGGCCGCAAACCAACGGAGCTGTTGAGGCCGCCAACAAGAACATCAAGCACATTCTACAGAAAATGGTGGAAACCTACAGGGATTAGCCAGATAAGTTACCGTTTGCTCTCTGGGGCTATAGAACATCGATTCGAACGTCTACTGGGGTAACTCCGTATTCCTTGGTTTATGGGATGGAGGTTGTTCTACCGATTGAAGTGGAGGTACCATCACTGCGGGTTATGGCTGAGTGCCAAATAGCAGAAGCGGATTGGTAGCAAAGTAGATTTAAGAAACTGATGTTGTTTGATGAAAGAAGGTTGAAAGCACTATACCACGTCCAAGGTTATCAACACAGGATTGCCCGGGCTTTTAACAAGAAGGTTAAGTCCAGGAATCTGAAAGAAGGGGATTTGGTGCTCAAAGACAACCGAGCTCCCATCCACGACCCTAGGGGCAAGTTCAAACCTAATTGGACTAGCCCTTACATCATCAAGTCTATTTTGTTGGGTGGAGCTGTCATTCTTATGGACCTGGATGGACTAGAATTCTCCTAACCAATCAACATGGACAAGTTAAAGAAATACTACCCCTGAGAGGCTCGCTAGGCCGAAAACCCGAAAGGGCGACCTAGGCAAAAATTAGAGCATGGAAAATTTAAAATAAGAAAAAGTGAGCTCGCAAGGTCGAAGACCCAGAAAGGGCGGCTTTGGCAAAAGTTAGAGCACAAAAGGAGAGTGTTAATACTCGAGTGAATCTGAACCGAACTACGTAAGGCTTGATTCCCATCTTTGGGATACGTAGGCAACTTCATTCTGAAGTCCAGCCATAAACACTTCCAAATCAACTGTGTCCGTGTGATTGTTTTGATAATCTTTGTTTTCTCTGTATCCGAGAGTTCAGTTGTGACTTTGATTATGAGAACTGATTACAGTGCGCTGCGGTGCTATTCAAACAAGAGGCAACTTTCCATTGTTGTGCAGCGCCTTTCGGACAAGGGGCAACTTTCCGTTGCCGGGTTCAGGGTTGTGCATCTCGAGGATAGTTTCCGGGCGTGTCCAGTTGTGATCCATATCGAAAATGGTTTTGAAAAGTTTTAATAAAAGTTGATTTTGTTCAAATTAATCTTTTTACAACTTAAACCATTTTTGGACCAAATGAAAAATTTTCAGTACCCACAACCTTCAATTTCATTGATTTCAATACAGAGTTCTCCGCCTCTTGATACAAATTGAAGTTTCTTTTTATTTCATTCAAAAAGAAAACTTGAAAGTACATATTAAAGTAATAAACTTGGGGCATGGATAAGTCAAGTGTTCCTACGCCTCCTCCTAGAGCTTGTAGAAACTTCGGATGCTAGAGTAGGCCCAGTTTGTGCCTCATCTTCAAGCCAAGCTATGCATTCGCCAGAAAGGGTGCAACTGAAGTTGGGAGCAAGAGCCAGAAGTTCTCTTGTCCTCCATGCATTTGAATATCGAGCTAGCTGTGCGCCTCGAAAAGGATATGAAGCTGGGTACTCTACCCCCTCTTCTGGGCAAATCTGGTTGTGTCCGAATTGACGCCAAAACCGGAAGGAAAAATAAAAAACACAGCATGTCAGGCCAATCAACTGGATGTCGGGCTACCGAGCCATGTTGTAGCTCATCTCGGGTAGGTCGAACCAGGGGCAGAGCCAAGCAATGTCAACAGCAGACTTGTTGCACATCCATTGACACCACCATCCCTCATTCAGGAAATCAACTAGCTGTGGATGAAAGAAGTAGCCGCGTGCTGAATATGCTGGGCAAGAGTCCACTACTTTCAACTATCTGGGGAGAGATGAAAAATAAGAGAGATTAAAGAATAGAGAGGAGGTGTATGTGGAGAGAAAAGTGAGAAAAGGGTTTTGAGAGAAAACAGAGCCTAAGGGCTGAGTGATGTGAGAAATACATGTGAGATAGCGCAGGAAACATTACCTGTAAGAGTAGTGGACTTCCAGCAAACTTGGTTGTCTTCCGACGGTGGAAAGTATCCAGGCCTATCAAAGTCTTGGCTAATGTTAAGCCGATGCAGCTCTTGCCCTCTCTCAAACCTTGAGCTACCTCGATCAACCGAATGCTAGACCCGTCGAAGCCTAGGGCAAGCAAAAAATGAGCTAACATACACAACCAGAGGGCATGTTGCCGAAAACCTTACCAGAGACGATCGCCATGATCACCAGCATCAGAAAATCGATGGATCAAGCTGGGAATGTCCAACTCCCCGTTGTGGACCAAAGATTGGGCATCATGTAGGGTGAATCCACACATCCTTCCCAAAGCTTGGATGTGACCAAAACGTGACTGGGGCAGGATTTCCTCGTCATGCTGAGACTCCATCAGAGCTTGGAATTCTTCAAATGTACGGCATACCTCTTGTCCTCCGAAGCTAAAACATGTGTAATAGAAAACATAGCGGAGTGCGACTTAACGGGAATAGTGCATTTAGCCCGAAACCCCAGAAATTCAGCTTTTCCAAGCCATCCAAAGTGGCGATCCAATCGGAGAGTTTTTTTGGCAAAGAAGGGTTCTATTTGAATAAAATACGGAGGTGAAATGAAGAAACCACGAAGCTAGGGCTTTTGTAGAAGATAAGGTGTTGAGTGGAAGATATGTGGCAACAATCTAGAGATTCCTTACACTAGTGGCCGACCGGCCAGTGTTGGTGGCCGACCGACCATTTTTGTAGCCGATCGGCTAGTAGTAGTGGCCGATGGCCTCTCTTTGTGGCCGGTGGTCTCCTATCTTGTTTCCTGAGCCATCCATGTCTTGGACCATGTGTTGGAAGTGCTGGGAATCTGTGTCTTGTTCCACTCTGGATGCATTTTGGTCGTGGTTTTACGAAGTCGTAGTTGTGTTTTTTCAATTTGTTTATCGAGTTGTTGCAATTTGTTTATAGAGCTGTATTTACGTTGTTTGTCAAGCTCTTGTCTTGCTTATCGAGTTATGTTTTCATTTGATTAGCCTGTCAAGTTCTTGTGTTGTTTATTGAGTTGTGTCGTTCTTTCAATTGTTAGTTGGTTCACTACCTGATTGTGACAATGCATTTTGATATATGCAGTTTTCAACAAAGATCAAATCTCATTTTCATGTTGTGCGATGTTATGTGATGCTCATAATTTAAAAATGCAACACTTTTTAATCAAAAAGCTGTTTTCATTCCAATCATGGTTTCCTTTTTACAAACGAGTGCCTAAGGCTGTACAATGTGCTAACACTACTAGAAAAAAGAAACAAAGCAAAAAAGCATCCGAATTAATACCATCGATCTCAAGATCGAGAGGCCCTCTTCGTCCTCTTCCTCGGCAGAGTGGACTCTGCAGCACTGTCGCTATCGGCCCCGCTATCTGAATCTGAGCCAGAGCTCCCCTCAGCATCGCCACTACCCTCAGAACCCGAGCCAGTGTCGTCGCCTCCACCCTGTGATGACTCGGACTGTGGGCTCGTTGGCTCCTCATCCTCATCAGTATCATCGTCCTCTGGGATAGGCTCTGGTGACTTGCTTTCAGTACGAGCACGCCTAGCCCTGCCTCGGCTGTGTGTCGGAGTGTCCCGCCTCTCTCTCCCTGCTGTCGGGAGAGGCATCGAAGGTCCCGCTGGGGCGCCCGCTGGGGCTGGTATCGGAAATGGGACCTGAAAAGAATGGTTTGGAAAATGCATCAGTTATGGTATGTGAAGCTGAGTATGGTATCGAATGTAGTGTATGGAAATAATGTATCGATGCAGTGTTGCTAATGCAACGAACTCAGATCATTATGAAGCAAATTGTGTTTGAGATGCTAATATATTGGTGGAAAATTTCTTGGCATGGAGTGCAAACTAAGGAAACTTATCGGAATGCAGTAGATGCTGAGCAGGTCCATGCTGGTCTGAACCATCCCCATCAGAGAAGTCGATAGCTCGAGAGCCTGCCCGGTGTACTCTATAGAATCCTGCAAATGTGTTGAGATGATTAGCAGTCTACAAAGCATAACTGAACTGAAATGAATGTGCAAAACGTAAAGTATGATACATACCGGGGTCGGGCCTCGAACTCCGACAAGCTCGTGACCAACTGGTGCAGGCTGGATGGGAATATGATAAGTCTCTCCAGCGCATCCCCGGCAAGTCATAGTAGTGGGCAGCTCTGGCCACCCTGCTCTCTGCCTCCTCTGGGAGCCTCTCCTATCATGGGCCTGAGCCACCCTAGATCCTCCTACTCTTCCTTCCGTGGCTGGAGCTCTGGCTCTCTCACCCTCGCTAGTGCTGGTCAAGGGCGTTATGAGGTATGTCTGGATGAAGACGGTGTAATCGCCGTTGAGCCTGAAGAAGTCGGCATCCCAACCTCTCGTGAAGTCAATCATCTCCTGCTCGGTGTACCTCTCTATGATCCTCATGTAGGTGGGAGGTGGCATCGGGACCACTGGCTCAAGCAAGCTGAGGCTCTGTCGTAAGAACCGCTCTCCCAGGAACCACGCTGGACAGACTGGGCCCTCGAGCAAGATCCAGAAGCGTAAGGCCTCTCGAGCGCCCACAAACTGGTCTCTAACCCCGTCAGGCAACACCGCCCATGGCTGCCAGGTGATCTGCAATTAGTGAATATGCAGATTGTTAGCTGCTATTGAAGGTGCAATATGAAGCAAAGCTCAAATAAAATGTAAGGTTTGAAATACCTCCGCTGCGGCTACAGTGTCAAAATATCGGTGGAAAAATGAGAATGACTCTTGGGGTCTCCGTTGGCATCTCCTGTCGAATTTGTGTGAATAAGGTACCATAGGAGGTACCTCTACCTCTGGCTCTGGGGCAAGCCTCAGGAAGTAGGCATACACCCATAGCTGTAGAAGGTGAAAGGGTAACAGTGAGTATATCCATGAGATGTAAATAGTGCACAGATAAAGTGGAAAGCAGATTGTGTGCAGTGCAGTGTATAGTGTACAAGTAATGTAGAGCAGAAAACAGATTGTGTGTAGTGCACTGTACAGTGTGTGCAGTGTACAAGTAATGTCGAGCAGATAGCAGATAGTGTGCAGTGCAGTGTACAGTGTGTGCAGTGTATAAGTAACATAGTGCAGAAAGCAGATAGTGTGCAGTGTAGTGTACAGTGTGTGCAGTGTACGGGTAATGAAGAGCAGAAAGCAAATTGTGTGCGTTGCAGTGTGCATTGTGCAGTGTGTGTGGCGTACAGATGATGTAAAGAAAAAATGTAAAGCAGAAGGGTAGGATGTAGCTCCTAGGCTCTCCAATAGCCTCCTAGCAAATGCCCACTCCGGCGAGAAGAAGAGCTCATGTATCTGTATAGTGTGGCCAAGCCTGCACCGCCCCAGTTGTAGAGACGAACGCGAGACAAGTCCACTAGTGCACTCAAAAGGTAGAGCCCGACGGTGTTTGCTCGATCGGCGAACAGAGTGGTACCGAACACGAACATGAGGAACCCTCGGGCATAGTACTCGGTCTCCTCATGGGTTGTCGGCATCTCCCCCCTGAAGTAGATGGCGAACCATGAATATCGTACCATCCCTGGTCGGGAGAGGGGTGGGCAAGTCCCCAGCAAGTAGACCTGAGCAGCATCCCACTCGCCCATGTCGGTGTCGTAAGGGATCGAATGACCCCCTACTCCTATGCCGGTTAGCATGGAAAAGTCGAAGGGAGTCATCATTATCTCCCCTGCTGTAGAGAGATGGAAAGAATCGGTCCCCTGCTGTAGAGAGATGGAAAGAATTGGTGGTATCCCACTACATCTCCACTAAGGCGCCTAGAAGAGGCCGACTCGTAGTGAGGCGTGAGAGCCCCATGCAAAATGCACCAAAACCCGCCTCGTCGACAATGTGGCGTACGGTATCGGGCAGCTCCATGTACCACTCCCGTGCGATAGTGGTCCCGTATCCTCGGAAGGCATGTGAATCTCCCTATGAACAAGGCAATCAGATGTAAGGCAATGTAAGAAATACAGTGCAAGGGTGTGTTCAAGATAAACAGATGTAAGGCAGTATAAGAGATGCAGTGCACAAGTGTGTTTGGGTTGAATAGATGAAAAGCAATGTGAGTGTGATCTACATTGCAGAATATAAAGGGAAGATGTGTTCCTCCGAGGTGCCATAAGATAGGTGCGACTCCGGCTCGCATAGCAGGAGGTCCTCCGGTGCACCTCATGCCAACCCTTGGAACTGGCGGATACTGTATGGAGGCAATACGTGTACCTCTGGGTGGTACGTCGTCGGATCAAATGGTCGGATGCCGAGTGGCAAAGGCTTGAACTCGGGGTCCATCTCTATCCCCGGGGGAGCTCTGTCATGTGGGACGTCGTCCGCCATCTCAAGAAAGGATGCGAAAATGGTCGAAGATGTGAAAATGGGTGGGAATGCCAAAAGTCAACAAAAAGTCAACTCTAAGGGGTGAAAATGGAAGAAAACGTCAAGGCTCGGGAGAGGGGACCGAAATCAAGGGTAACTTGAGGGAAACAAGCCCCAAGTGATGAAAATCAAGGAGGAAGCACCAAAGGTATTTTTTAATCGGTTCAAAGTGTGTAAAACAACGAGGGTTTTGCGCGAATGTTTGTGGAATGCCTGAAAATGCGTTTGAAGCACAGATCTGAGGAGGAAATTGATCTAGAGCAGGAGAAGAAAGGTTTTCGGCCTTGAGGAAGTGAAGAAATAGGGTTTGAAACCCTATATTTAACGACCTGTGGTGAAAAGTCAAGTTTGCCCCGAATCTGCCATTGATGGCCAACCGGCCATCATTGTTGGCTGATCAGCCAAATTGTTGGCCGATGGTCTTGTTTTCTGGCCGATAGGTGGCCGATGGCTTCCCATGGTGGCCAATGGGCCTCCAATGCTCTTCTTTAGGGTCGTTTTGTTGATTTGTGCCCTCATCTCTCAAGAAATTTCAAGAAAATTCACTTTTAGGCTCAAACGGTCTCCGTGGAAGCTCCGAATTGTGTTTCTAGTGTGTGGCACTCAATACAAACAAAGTGTATCCTTTTTCGTACCATTTTGTATACCGCGAGATCGATGAAACGTCTTTGAATATGTTGCGTTAGTGCATTTTTTCATATATGCAAGACTTGCGTTATTATGCACCTTTTCATTCTTGCATTGAATATGCACTTCTTGTTTTGCATAGAATATGCATCTCAAATGTTGCATTGAACATGCATTTGTTACTCCTATATGGAACATACATTCATTAATCTCGCATAGAATATGCATCTCGATGTTGCATGGAGCATGCATGGACTATGCTTGTATTGTAAGTGCGCTTCTCACACTTACGTAGAAGGTGCACTTCTTTGTCGTTGTATGGAACATGCATTTTGTGTTGTTGCTTAGAACATACATCCCAAGGTTTGCATAGAATATGTGTGTTGCGTTGAACATGCATTGTTGTTATTGAGCATAGTATGTGCAATTCTCATATTTACGTGGAATATGTGTTTCTCACATTTGCATGTGTTTGATATTTAGCATAGCGCATGCTGTTGATCTCACATTGAATATGCATTTCATTAGTCTTGCATTGAAGTTGCAGCTCTACGTTGCATGGAGCATGCATTTGTTGCTCCCATGCGGAATAGGTCAGCCAATCAAAACTATATACAAATGTATCCAAAGTCCTCGCCAATATAACAAAATAACATAGAATGGCAAAAGGGCGAAGATGTGACTCGTGCGTGAGACGCAAAGGCTGACTCTTCAAAACCTTAGTTGTTCCATACTGACTTCACTGAGGCTGGGTCTGGACTTCTCTTGGCTCACCTACAAACACCTGAATGAGCGTGAGCGATAGCCCAGTGAATAATATCAAATAAAGAAGTTATACAAACGATATGTAGAACAACATGCTTCAACAGCCTTGGGCCCGATTCATATTTCAGTTTATCATATATACTCAATTTAGGTCAAATGACTGCATTTCCAAACATGCAGGCCTTCGGCCCATTTATCTTTCCATATCAAACTGGCCTTTGGCCCATTCGTTCATTCATGTCAAAACGGCCTCTGGCCCATTCACACTTTCGTGTCAAACTGGCCTTTGGCCCATTCATTCTATCATGTCAAACTGGCCTCTGGCCCATTCACACTTTCGTGTCAAACTGGCCTCTGGCCCATTTACACTTTCGTATCAAACTGGCCTTTGGCCCAAATATACTTTTGTATCAAACTGGCCTTCGGCCAATCATTTATGTCAATCGGCCTTCGGCCCAATCATTCATGTCAATCGGCCTTCGGCCCAATCATTCATGTCAATCAGCCTTCAGCCTAATCATTTATGTCAATCGGCCTTTGGCCCAATCATTCATGTCAATCGTTGTCCACCATTCAATTAATGAACTTACAAAACTTACATAAGCAATTGGACAACAACATATTTCAGATATCTTGTTAAGATATTACTCACAGTGATCGGTTGGCTGATTAGCTCTGGAACTCGACCCTACACATTCCATGAACACAAAAGGGTCACAAACAGTCCAATCCGTTCTAAATTCACATTTTCCTCTTTAGGCTTCATTCATATCTCTTTAACTCAATTATAATGCTCAATGCATGCCTAAGAGTGCATAGAAGTGAAAAAGAACGGAAAACGAAACACAGAATGCCATTTTAAAGTTTCAGAAAATAGGGTCCCCGCTCGAGCAAACCCTTAAGGCCTGCAAAAGTGCTGGTTACATCAAATCCACGCTCAAGCGTGGACTTTGCCACTCGAGCGGAAGGTCTGTCTACATAGCTCCCCGCTTGAGCGTCAACTTCACCGCTCGACCGGACACCATGTCTGCAAAAAGTGCTGGGAGCACATATTTCCCGCTCGAGCGGCAGTTCCCCCGCTCGAGCGGCAGTTCCCCCGCTCGAGCGGACATCAAAATTCTGGAAATCCCAGATTTGTTCTTGAGTTCAAATTCGACCTTCAAGCCAACATATCTTGCATTTTATGGCTCAAATCTCACATATACTTGTTCTAACATGGTATAAACACCAAAATACATCATCATGGAGCTTAATTTCTTGGATCAAATACATACATGTCTCAAATTACTTCAAACTCATCACCAACACACCAAATTCAAACATCCCAAACTTCTACTCCCATGGATTGTACATGCATGTGGGAGATACACATTACTCACAACTCATGAGGTGATGAAATGGTCAAATACATGGATTTCAATCAAACTTCAACTTGGATTACACAATTTAAGCTCAAACATGGAAATCCATAGCAATTTTCTACATGCATGCACATATTGACTTCCAATTCATTAAATACCACACAACATCATCATTTATAGCATAATTCTTGTTCTTGATCATCAATCAATTCTAAATTACAAGATTACTCACCAAGGAGCTTTAATCCTCACAATGTATGCTTAATTCTTGAGCTAGCCCCCAAGATCACCAAGCTTTGAGGCCAAAACTTCAACTTCCTACGCCCTCTCTCTCTCTCTAGCCGACCTTCTCCTATTCCTTAGAGTTTTTCACCAGCCAAAATGAAGCTAAAGGAGAGAAATGAGGGTGTAGTGCTCAATTACAACAAGCCCCACTAATTCCAATATAATAATAATAAAGTAATTGGGCACTAATTCATCAATCTAATCGATTTAATCTGACCCGAATCAATTTTCAATTAAATTTCACTGTAGGCTCTAAAAATTATGCCAATCACAATGGCACAATCAATTTCGGGTTCTGTGGCCGATAAAGCCTTCAATTTTATTTTCAAATCAGATAATCAAACAGATATTCCTACGGTGAACAGATAGAAATTCAAAACCACATATTTTCACATAATGGCATACAAAATCATATTAATCACATGATCATATTCATGTTAAGGACCAATTAGCATAGTACAAAACATGGGTATTACAACTGGACTTTGGCTCACCCTACTTGGGAAACCATTTTCAGGTACCAGTGTCGTGCTCCTTCCAAGGACGTAGCTTGAGAAGGCTTAGGAGCTGGAGACTCTATTATGTTATTTGATGTTTGATTGTTTAAATGTTTATTCAAGCCAAGGACTTTACATGTATTGAGCTTATGACTCTCTTTTGTTGTAACCAAGTAATGTCTTGGAAAGATGTAAGCCTAAAGGGCATTCGCTTATGTTGAACTCTTTTGTATTTCTACTTCATGTAATGAAAGGATTACTTACACTCTGATTTATGTAACTGTTATTTATGCTATTGTGGATCACATCTGTGGTATATTTTTTGGGGGGGCGTTACATCTACTGGGCTTGATGCTCACCCCTATGAGATTTTGGTGCAGGAAAAGACGTGGTGATCCTGCCAAGTTAAGGGCGTGGATATATTGTGATGAGTAACACTCTATTTTGTTATGAATTAATTGCTAGCCAAGGGCTATTCATGTATGGGTCCGAGAGGCCATTTGTGTGTAACCGGGCTTAAACCTTGGAAGTTGTAACCCATAAGGGCATTTTATTATTTTGGAACCTGATGCTTTACATGCTATAGATTCATGTATTCATTTATCCTTGAATGTATAATTTGCATGTGGGACTTTTGTATAAACTTGTTGATTAATGATGTAAAGATGGGAGAATTGTTATTATTATTTAGTGAATGTTGGTTGATGTAGTTAATTTATATTGGTTATTTTCGGGGTGCTACAACGATTATTCCTATTGACTGCAATATTGAGTTTGTAGATAAATATCCAAATGAAAACAAGGATAAAACTCAATTACAACGTTTCCTTGGTTGTTTAAATTATATTGCCAACTATTATTAGAATTTAGCTACTGATGTTTCTATCCTTCATGCAAGGTTAAAAAAGAATCCCAAACCATGGTCATCTATGCATACTAAAACTGTTCAGAAGATAAAATTACGAGTTAAACAATTACCTTGTTTAGCTATTCCTAATCCTAATTGGGAAATTTTTTTTGAAACAGATGCCTCCGACAAGGGTTATGGAAGAATTCTTAAACAGTATAACCCGAAAGATTAGATGCATTGTAAGTATTTATAATGTTTTATGTCTGTAAATATTTTATCTAAATTACATGAAATATTAGATTGGCATAGAAAAATATTAGCTACTTTATTACGTCTACAACTTATTCCAATTGTACAAAATTAGATTGCTAAATTAAATCAATTAATAATTCAAACAGAACAGTCTTTGCAAGAAGATATTATCCGTTTGGGTCTTAGCGAACAAATCCCTCCTCCACAGTAATCATCTATTCATGAGATTATATATGTGTAAATTACAAAAAAAATAGAGAGAGTGATATGATAACTATTATATATTTAATATTTACATAATAATGAAAAAAAATTATATTTACATATTAATGAAATAATAATAATAATAATAATTAATAAAAAATAATATATATTTATAATAATAATAATAATAATTAATTATATTTACATATTGATAAAATGACGCTATATATTTAAATACTAGCTAATGAATATATAATTTTTTTATTAAAATAATTTATCTCAAAATCAAATACCGCTTAGGGGTGTAAAAACAACTCGTGACTTGAAACCTACCCGCAACCTGATCCATCGACCCATCCAAAACTCTCCCGAGCCTAGGTGTAGACCAAATTTCATGACCCGTGACCCAACTTGTCCTCAATTTTTAATAGAAGCTTACAGCCCTAGCCGGGGCAAATATGCAAACCCTCTAAGCCAAAATAGGGTTCGACAAGCGAAAAATGGGATGTACAACCAAATCTATGAAACAGACGAAAAAGAAAGAAGAGACTACAAATATTGATTAATGCTTCTGCAAAAGCAAAGTACTGTTTGGCCAGCTTTGTTTTTGGTGTACACCACACCACAGGCTTCTTCTACAGTCCACACCAGTTCATCGCCAAACGCATAATATTCGCCTCTGCCGAACCGGATGTGTATTCTTTCTCTCTCTTTCTCTCTCTTTCTCTCTCCTCATTGTTTTGTTTCTACCTATCTTATATCTTTTTTACCCTATTTTTCAATTTCTCAAAACTTCTTAAATTTTCTTAAAATATTTACTAAAAAAAATTGGGTCTTTCTTGGTTTGATTTGTGTTTATATAGATGCCATTATTGGAGATCTAATTAGTATGTGAATAAAATTGGCTTTTACGGGGTTTTCTTTCTTTGAAGTGGTTAAAAAATTATATTAAATAAGTAAAATTGGTTAATGTGCAAAAAAATTTGGTCCCTGCACACGACTTCTTCAATGCTCCATTAAAAATGTGATCTTTGCAACCTGCGCATCCACCAACATATGTTTTTTGTGCCCAATATAAGATTTTTTTTTTGACACAGTTATCATCTTCAAGTTACCCAATAGTGGTTTGATGTTTCAAAAAGTTCAGCGCTTTATTCCATGGATGCCCTAATGATTTTCTCTTTATTAATAACAGTAAAATAATAAATAAATAAAAAAGAGTAAAGGTTTGACCTTTTCTTTCAATTCAATGTCTATTCCTACATGCCTGGGTTTTAATTTATACAATTTATACAAGTGCGTTTTTAGTTTTTGTTTTGTGTGGTTGACTTTGCTCGCTCAAATTTGTTTGTTTGCGCTTTACATTTTTTATTTATGTTAATAGTTAGGCTAGCTCTCAACTTTCATTTTGAGTTCATCGTTTTCATGTCTGAAGCTAAACTAAGTTCATCCAATTCTTACCGACAAATGTGTGTGAAGTTAATAAGTAAAAAATTATGTGTAAACCTTTTTTGAGTCTCTAGGAAAAATGAGAAAGCCAATAACTCTATATAATACGTTAATTTTTTGTTTTTGTTAATTTTTTTTGTGCCCACACCCTTTAGTTATTCTCTATCTATTACCTCCTCAACGATGCTTGCTTTTTATTATGTGATATATTTCTTTTTCTTTTTCTTTTTTGTAATAACAAAATTTGCAAAACAATACATGATACGTCGACAATGATAGAACTTGGCAGTTAGTGCTAGTTAGGCTTTTTTTCTCAAGTCACTGGTTCAAAACTCGGCAAGAATTGTTTTACTTCACAAAGATGTGCATACCTTGCGTAACGTGTGTGTGGGTGCCAATTGGTGAACCAGTACATATGTGCAACGGATTAGATACAAACTTGCCCCGTTTCCCATTCCTAATATGCAGACTAGTGGATCAAATACAAATTTGGATTGGTCGAACCATTAGTTTTGTTGATGGTCTATATCTCACCATTTTTTCATGGCCTGGCGCCACATGGCCTCACTGTTGTCAACCCCTTTTGTTGTTCTTAGCTTTGTGTGTGTATATATATACATTTAAATAAAGTTCCGCCCTTGCCGTCTCTTTAAAGTTTGGAAAATTGATTGACTATGTCGAAGGTTGGTGAGAGGGTAATTTATACCTAAATTGGGCCGAGCTGGGTAAATGGGCCGTTCTTTGGGCCACAGTAAGAAGGGCTGGATGAAAGGGGCTTGTAGTTAGCCCGGTCTTGGTAAGCCCTATTGTTATCTCGGTCCAGAGAGGCTTGTTGTTATCCCGGTCTGGGAGAGATTTGTGGAAAGCTCGGTCACCGCACTTGGAGTTAGCCCGGTCATGGCGTATTGTGGTTAGCCCGGTCAAAACCTAGCTATTTGTTAGCTCGATCAGGACCTTGATGTTTGTTATCTCGGTCTGAACATGCCATGGTTAGTACTGGAGAAACCGGGGTAAGAGTAGTGAATGGAAGAGCCGAGCTTAAGTTAGCTCGGTCTAGTCTGCGGCTTAGCATAACCATGCTTACCTCGATCATATTGGAGTCCGACCATGGTAAGACCATCTCACTTGGTTTAAGCAGTGAGGGGGGTGTTGAAGGATAAGTATTATCTTTCAGGAATATAACTCCTAGGAGGACTCTACATGTAGGAGTAAAAGTCCTACTAGGATTGTACCATGCGGAACCTACAACAGTTCACAAACATCACCTATGGAGAGGTAACACAACTTTGATTCCCGAATACACAGAGCTTTTTATCTATTTGACTATTGTGCTGACTTAGGCATCGGAGAGGTATCCGGCACACACCTGCCAGCTAGCTCACGTTTGTGTTTTCAGGGAGTAAAACAACGACGTACGGAGGAGCGCAATCTTGATCAACAGGATTATACGAGGGACTATTTTGTGCTCGTACAATTGGCACCGTCTGTGGGAATATTAGACTAGAACAAAACCTCTTGATCAAGTTTTCCTTTCCAATCAAAAGTAATGGTGCACAACGAAGATTTGCCGCAGTCCGCCATTGACGGACAAACCCCAGAAGGAGGTGAGAGGCGCGAAGGTTTTCCTCCTATCCCTCCCATGGCAGACTTGGAGCCCCAATGATAGAACCCCAGGAGGGATGCTAGGGGGAGGCGGAATAACAGCCCCTGTCGCTCTCGTTCATAAAGTCCTGATAGACAAAGACGGAGGATTGACCCTCAAGTTCTGGAGGACCACGTGAAGGAGCACGACGAATTGATACGACGGATGGCGGCAGACATGGAGTCTATGAAGCGCCAGATGAAGGGAAAAGGAGTGGCGACACGAGAGGGGCACAAAAGCAAGACGCCCCCTCACCACTCGGAAGATCGTGGTAGGCATACCACACTGTCACAAGCAGAGAGTAGAAGTCTCAGGACAGACGATACTCAATCCAGAACCTCCAGGACTCGTTGTTCCAGGTCTGAGAGAACGAGGATTGAAAGGTCATATACTGAGGGGAGCACCTATCGGCCCTCACGCACGCACTAGACATCATCCAGGAAGACGGAGATGCCTAGATCGTTCGACTTACGAACCGTGCTAGAAGAAAGGGCATGATGGAAGGAGGACAATAGGGCGCGCAACCCTCGCAGAGTATCTGCCCTTCAGCGGTTGGCTCCTCAGACGCATGGAAGCATCGAGGTTGGAATGCCAATACCGCACCCTGCCTACGAACCAACAGACAAAGCATTGGTGAGGCTGCAGACCTCGCCGTTCGTTCCGGCAATCGAAAACGCGCCCCTACCCTCAGGCTTCCTCCAGCCCAAATTCACCACGTATGAGGGGAAGACAGACCCCTATATGCACCTAAGCCACTTCCGCCAGGTTATGGCGGTATATCGGCGAAACGAGGCTTTGATGTGCATCCTCTTCCTATCCAGCCTTGGCGACCTAGGCTTGACTTGGTTCGAAAAAATTCCAGAAGGCAGCATAGCCTCCTAGGCGCAATTGGCGGAGGCGTTCGTAACAAGGTTCAGAACAAACACCAAAACCCCGGTGGAGATTGATCAGCTACTCTCCATCGACATGGGCGAAAAGGAGACGTTAAGATCCTACAATAGCTGCTAGTGGGAGACTTTCAACCAGATTGGGGACTGCGCCACCAATCTCGCCATCGCACAGTACAAAAGAGGCCTTCCAGCCGGGAACAGACTAAGGGACTCAATCACTATGACACCGCCTCTCACGATAGAGGCCTTAATAGAGAGAGTGCACCAGCACATTCGGGTGGAAGAGGATGGCGCCCGTGCTAAAATAAAGTCTAGCACAACCGCAGTACTGGATAAAAAGACCATGGCAAAGGTCAACGTGGTAGAACGTCCAAACAAAAATGGATGAGGCAGGCGAGACAACGGAGAAAACCAGGATAAAAGATGGTTGAGGATCCGCACTGCCATTACCACAGTATTCAAAAAGCCAATCTACCGGATTCTAAGCGAGATACGCGATGAACCTTTCGTCAGATGGCCTGCCAAGCTAGGAGAGGCTCAAAAGGACTACGACGAAAGATCACAGTGCACCTTCCATAAAGAAAAGGGGCACTGCACTGAAAATTGTACACCATTGAGACAGCATCTAGAGGAGTTGGTGGCAGCTGATCACTTGGACAAATACATTGAAGGAAGGGCGCAACCAGCCCTCAGAACGACAATCACCCGAACGGAATGCCAATTGACGCCCCACCTCAAGGCGTGATAAACGTAATACATGGGGTATGCGAACCTAGGCGCGTATGTGAGCTCAGGGGCATGATCAAAAAGGCTGAGCACTTAAGGGAGGTACTAAGTGCACAACCCACAATCAAGAAAGGAAGAACGAAGGCCACCAATGTCATCTCTTTTTCAGATAGAGACTTGGCAAGGATATACTGCCCTCACAATGACGCGCTAGTCGTCACTCTCCGCGTCAAGGATTACGACATCAAGCGAATTTTGATAGACCAAGGTAGCTTATGTGAGATAATGTACTACGACACCTTCAAACAACTGAAATTAGAGGACAAAGACCTGGCACCAGCTGTATCCCCCTTTATCGAATTCAACTCAATGCCGGAGTGGCCAGTTGGTGTAGACACCCTATTTTTGACCGTCCTCAAGACTTGGACGTCATCGCTCGAACACTCGGTGATCATTCATGTTCGTGTTCGTCTTGAGTTCCCGGAGGTCTCGGCTACGCGCCTTGCCTCAGGACCTCTCGACTCGACTATTTTGTGTCTAGTTTTACACCAAACACTTGTGTTTTGCCTTGAAAGGGCAGGGAATGCCTTGTGAGGCATCCCCACACATCACCGGCCATGGCTCGAGGCCACCGGCCAGTGATTTTATGCCATCGGCAATATATATTGCCGGTCGGCATTCTTTGTTGTCAAAGTGGCAATTTTGGATGGCCGATCACTGTTCATCTACTTTTAGTAGATATTTTGTGCCAGTTGTGATAGCTGGCACCCACTCTGTTCCCCTCCATACACGTGTATGGAGGGATTTCCCTCTTGGATGGCTTGTTTTGGAAGCTTTACAAGAGGGAGTTGCCTATAAGAAGAGGTCTCCTCTCTTGGTATTAGGGTTAGAAAAAAATTGTTAGAGGAGCTCTGGTTCTAGGTTTAGGGTTTTATATCTATCCTATATCTATATCTCTCATTCTCTTGTATTGTGTGTGTTTAAGCCTTAGTTTTGTACACAAACACACACTACCACACCTTTCCTTGGAGCTGAGGCCCTTGAGGGTTGTTTTTAGAGTTTTGAAGTTGATTTCAACCTCAAGAAGCTACTGGAGCTCCATTGTTGAAGAAGGTCTACAAGGGTAATCACTTTTCCCTTTTATTCCCCCATTTTTGCACACTACTTTTACCTATCTTGCAACTGTTTTTTGGCTTTGCATATAATATGTAAAAGTTCTATTTTTAAGGCCTCTAAATAGTTTGTTAAGGTTGCTTCAAGCTTTGGGGTTGTTTGACCCCTCTTAAGCCTTGTAAGGCTCCATTTTGTGCCATTTTGTGTGAGCTCCGGGATCATAGTGTTTGGGCCTCCTCACCACTGAAATCTTGAGGGATTTCAGAGGTGAGGATGGTGCCTTGAGGTCCTAAGAAGGAGAGGGCCACCCCCTCTCCTTGTTGTCCTTGAAAAGGGCACTTTTTGCCTCTTGAGGGAGCACCTAGCTTAGGCTCATGTTGACCATGCCTTGGCTGTTTTTTTTATGCTTATTATGTCATAATATAGCATTGTTATATGTTGGTTTTGGTACACCATGCTTGCTTAGCATACATGCCTTGTAATGCCATTTTGTTGCCTTAACATGCCTTAGGTTGTAAACCATCGTTCTAGCATGCTTTAGGCTTAGCTTTGTGAAGCTTTCATGTTTATTTTGCCATGTTCAAGGTCTGTCCTTAGTTGTTTGGGTCGAGCATAGCTTGCATTGCATGCCCTCTTTGCATTTTGGGCTTGTTGGCCTTAAGTATATAAGTGTGTAGCATGCCTTGTTTGTATCATTTCAATGGTTTGGAACCGCTTAACATGTTATCTTAGTCCTTATGACATGCTTATATGCTTGCATTTAATCCTCCTTCAATGTGTTTAAAGGTTGTTACCTTATGCCCCTTTGTTTATGCCTCGGAGTATGCTTGCACTTTTAGACCACTTAGATGCCATCTAAGTGCACCCTTGGCTTTGTTTAAGTCTGCATTTGACTTGTTTTAAGTCCCCTTAGCCTTGTGAGGTTTGGTGGACTTGACCTTGGTTTAAGCCTCCTTGGCTTGTCTTAAGCACTTGAGCCATTGTGGCATGTTTTGCTTGCTTTGTTTAGTTGGTTTGGCACCTCCTATAGCATGATTTTCAGAGCTTCATTTGCATGTTAATTGTCTATGCTATGCCTCTTTTAAAGTGCGCTTAAAAGTTGCCTTTATGTGCTTAGATGTTGGTCTATGTTGTCATGTATGCTTGCATGTGCATTTGGCCTCATTTCCTTGGTTGATGGCCACTGTTTTGGGCTTCCTTAAGGGTTGCCCAAACGAGCTTAAGTCCATCCTTTGCTTGTTTGCATGCTTACCTTGCATGTTTGCTTGCATACTTGCATAAATGCATTGTATGCCCATGTTGCATGCTAGTTCACATGCCTAGGTTGCACTCCATCTAGCATGCATGCCTTGTTCCTTGATTTAGTGATGGGAGTTGGGCCTTTGTTTGTTGGTTTGCATTGCATTTGAAATCAACATGCATAACTTGGTCTCTTGGGCCATCACGCATTGAAATGCGCGATTGATGGTCCGAGAACCAAGGACCATGTCCCTTTGAGTCATAAACATGATAAGGGCTATGGTTGGTGCATACATTGCTTGAATTGCATTGTCATGCAAAGCTCTGTCCTCTGCTGCTGTCAAACAGATTCTGCAGGAACTTTTTGCCGATCGACTGCACAAAGTGCCGACCGGCAATCCATCGGTGGCCGATGGATTCATTTTTGGCCGATCGACACCAAATCACAGCCGATGATGATTCCCTCCAGCCGGTGGCATTCCCCAACATCCAGTGAGCACATCCAAAGACTTTAGTAGTCTTTAGAGAAGCAGAGCAGGGAAAACAGAGGCGGCTTGTGCATGGCACTGGACTTCCAAGCAAGACCCGAGCATGCGTGCATTGCACCCTCTTCCCGAGGCCCCTTTTTTTATTGCTTTTCTTAGCTTAGTTAATTTGTTAATTAATTAGGTAATTTGTAATAATTAATTAGCTTGCGAGTTAGTTAATTTGTATTATTCTTTCGGTCTCTCCGAGTGATGGCGAATTTGTAATAAGTGTGGGTGAGTGTGTGCATGTCTTCCAACCCCCACTTCTTCCTCCCTTTTACTTACCTGCTTTGATGGTTAGTAATAGGTCATGTTTAATTTAGCATACCTTATGCTATGCATGCATGCATCATTCATCAGTATTGCCTGCACCGGGCTCGGTGCATCATGCTAACAGCATTAGTATTTCAAATCTAACTTGAATACATGCTACCTGTACATTTTCACATGTCATTCATAGACTAGCCGAGCCTGCTCTAGTGACATTCCGTATGCGTTGCATTAGGCATTTAAACATGGACTTGGATCATGCATTGATTGCTAACGAGTTCTTTGTTTTGGCACGGAGTACGATGTAAGTATTTATGCTTTAGCATCTCGCATGAGTGTGAATGCTAACATGACAGTATGCTTGCCATGCGGCTATATGTTTACATGATATTACTGCTTGAATGCCTATGGGTGAAGGTTGGATTGTTTGAGTTGGAACAACTCATTGAAATTCGTGTTTTTTTAGCCTACTTACGAGTAGCAAATTTCAAATTGTTTTCCGAACAAACGGATATGCAATGTTTCGTTCCAACCTAGGCGATTTGGTCTATACTTGTTTGCTGTGCGCATGACATAGTAATTCTAGGCTAATAACCGGAATAAGAACACATAACGTTTTCAAAAACGGATATCACGGTTAGTAGAGGCCGATCTTCGGATCGGGCGAGAGGGGGTGCTCATAGCTGACCTTCCCCAATCGTACCCAAGCTCCCGAGCCGAGGCAACTTTGGTGATGACGGACACGTGGCCTTTGGCACCGAGTCAGGGTTTCCTAAATTCCCCCATACAAAATATTTAGGTGGCGACTCTGTATCTAGCAAAGCAGTCCATGTTTGGCACTTCTTTTTCAAAATCTGTTTTCTCAAAACGATTTGTCGGATTGGGACTCTTTGGTTCAGATTAAGGACCGTGACAAATTGAGTCCGAACTGTAGCGCGAAGGCCTCACGCGGGCGCATCTATAATTGGCAAGATAATCCTTCCAACCAGGGCAGGAAGCGTGACAAAACAAGTGGAATTCTGTGTAATAACCCTCACCACTGTTTACCAATGAGCCGTCGATTACTGTTAAACTGAGGCTAAATATGTTAATTGACTGACTGACTGAAAACTGAAACCGAATTGATTGAGTATATTAGTTAAATTGCATATATATCTGTTCGTCGTTTAATTATCTGTTTATGTCTTATGCTTTAAACTGCAAATTGAAGGCCTTATCGGCGGCCGAAACTGAAATTGACCGATGTTTTGTGATCATTGAAATTTATGTGATTTTATGGCATCTTTAATTGAAATGTGATCTGGTATGATTAAATTGGATTAAATTAAGTTAGATCACACAAGTTGGCTATAATTACTATAATGCCATTGAGTGGCCCACTATTTGGATCATTTTTTAGCCTTATTACACCTTTGGCCAAAACATTCCTCGGCCATTTCATGTTTCAACCGACTAGAGAGGGAGAGTGTAGGAGAAAGCTTGATTTCATCTCCTATTTGCTTAAAGACTTGTAGAAATTGAAGATTGATTCCATATTTGAGCTCCTAAACTTGTAATTGAGGAACCTAGGTATGAATTTTACCCTCTTAATTGTGTATTTAAGTTCTATCTAGCATGGATCATGGTAGTTTAAGGAGCTAAGTCAAGAACTGGTCTCTTAATGTTGAATTAAAGCTCATTCCATGCATGCATGCCTATATTGATGAGCTTAAGGTTGTTTTCATGAAAGATTGTTACATGCATGTTCATATCTTATATTTAGGGCCATGAATTCATCATGTTTTTGTAAGAATTGGCTCATTAGAGCAAGTATTTGAAGCTTTGAATTGGTTAAACTCATACATGTTACACATTCTTCATGTTCTTGAGTTTTGATTTAAATTGAGTTGAATTGACTTTTCCTTGGGGGCTTTGATTTTACAATTGAACTTTGAATCATGTTAAACTATGAGTTTTGATGTGTTTTCTAGCAAACTAGCCCAAGAGGATCGAAATTGATGTTTTAAAACTTGAATTTGAGCTTGAGGTTCAAATCTGGGAATTCCAGATTTTGAACTCACGCTCGAGCGGGGTGACTGGCGCTCGAGCGTGAAATTCGTGGTCCCAGTACTTTGCACTGTTTTGATGTCTGCTCGAGCAGAAGAATTGACGCTCAAGCGGGACCTTGTGTATTACGCTCGAGCGGGTGTCGAGCGCCCAATCGAGCGTAAATTTGACCTATCCAGCACTTTTGATTGTTTTGCAGAACGCTCGAACGGGAAATTCTACGCTCGAGCGGAAACCTTTGTCTGCATGTCCGCTCGAGCGGGGAAACCTACGCTCGAGCGGGACCTCTGTTTTCTAAAAATTCTGAAAATGCTTTTAGAGTGCATCTTTACATCCTCATTCCATCCTAGGCATTCTTAGGCCTAGTTTAAGGCATCTTAATGAGGATATAGATGTAGAACCACACCGATGCAAATTAGGGTTTAAGTTATTATTTTCCCAACTGTGTAGCTTAGTGTGTGTTCAATCTGTAACTGTATAGGGTTGGCATCTGGGGACGCGCTCTAGCTTAACTGTAGCCCAGAACTCTGTTAGTAACAACTGTGTTAAGTTATGTTCAAAGATGAATATTTTCTAACTGTTAACTGAATGAATGTATGTCCTCTATTCTAAACTGTATTATGGCATCCATAGCAACTACTGTTACTGTACTGACTGCTACTGTTACAGAGATCTCTGTCGGTTCCCATATTGGAACCACTACTGTTTACTAACATGATGGCCATCATTGACTGTTCGGTCTTTTAAGACCTATTGTTTACTATACTGCTATGCTACCGGATGTACCACATATGACTATTATGACTGAATGACTGAAATACTGATTTAATGGACTGTTTTCATTACTGTAAGGTCATTCATTCTTAACCTTTTTACGCATTATGTTATTCACTGGGCTTTAGCTCACTGCTCATATATATATGTAGGTGTTCAGGCACCGGACCATTGCTAAAAGCGTCGGGGTAACTCCAGTTTTGTCAAGCCAACCACTGTACTTTACCGCGAGGTTCTGAGCCTACCAAGCTATGGCTTAGGGGTGCTTTAATTTCCCCCGTCCGTCTCTGTATTTGTTTTATAATAACTGTATAGACTGATAGCACTGTACTGTACTGTTAATAGGGATTAGGTCCCTGTTCTAATCGACTGTAAATGTTGTACATACTGTTTTGTACTGCTTATGTATATATGCATGGAAGGTCTTTTTGCATTCAGACTGTCACAGCTCATTGGACATTGTTTATTTACTATATTGGCTTCCGCCATGCCCCTATACTCTGTTTTACTGTTCTACTATTAAGCAGGCCTTCGGTAATCTCGAATTACTGGCCGGTTACGGTGCTAAACCCATAGGGGCGGGTTTGGGTCATGACAGAGTGGTATCAGAGCGATACTTAACCACGAGTTATACCGCACACATGTGTCCAAATGAGCTATAGGGTGTCCTAGAAAGCAATTAGGGCATCGCATGAGCATGAAAAGTATGTGTGGACATGACATGAATACGTGTTAAAATGTTAAAATGTTTAAAGTATGCAACTTCCTATGTTTATTATTACCATGTTGCATATATAATGAAATGGATAATGCAAATGAAACTGAATCATCCGAAGCCAGAATGGCAAGACTGGAAAGAACTGTTGAACTTTTAACTGAAGCCTTAAGGCAATAGCAACAACAGAATCAACAGCCCCCACCTCCTCCTCCGGTACAACCGGAACATAATGTTAATGATGGGGACATAATTGCTCTCACCCAGAAGTTTAGCAAGATGAAACCGCCATCCTTTCCAGGAGGCCTTGAACCACTGAAAGCTGAAGCCTGGGTTCTTGAAACGGAGAAGTTATTTGAAGTGTTCCCATACTCTGAAGCACATAAAGTGTTGCTAGCTACCTTCACCTTGCAAGAAGAAGCTAGAAGGTGGTGGATGTTAGTCCGTGACACCAACACCGTTATAACTTGGGCTCAGTTTAAGGAGTCCTTCTTCGAAAAGTACTTCCCTCAGTGTGTTAGGGACAGAAAAGTGACTGAATTTGAACAGCTGAGACAGGGTACTATGTCTGTTGCTGAATATGAAACAAAGTTCACCGAACTTGCTAGATATGTGCCACACATGGTGGACACTGACTACAAGAAGGCCAGGAAGTTTGAAGGCGGCCTTAATGTTGCGATACTTGATAGAATAAATGTTCTAAAACTACCTAATTATGTAAATGTTCTTGACCGAGCACTAATGGCTATATCGAACATCGAGGCACTGAAACAAACTGAAACACCAGCCTCTGAATGGCGTGGAAAAAGGCAGGGTTTTAAGTTCAAGAAAGGCAAGAATAATCCATTGAACAAGAAACAGAATACGGGGTCAACAATGAGCCCCAGCCAGGGGAGTGGTTCCATACCACCCTGTTCTAAGTGTGGCAAGAAGCACAAAGGGGTCTGTTACAAAATATCTGGAGCCTGTTACAGGTGTGGCAAAGTGGGCCACATGGTTAAAGACTGCCCCTCTGCTCCGCAGGCCAATAATAAAGCTGCACCTAGCGCAGCAGCATCGACCGCTACACCAAAGCCTAACCCCCAGGCTACCGGGAAAGAGCCTATGAGGCAGGGCTGAGTGTTCGCCCTAGTACCGGGAGATGTGCAGAATACCGAGATCGTTATGTCAAATATCCTCTCTATTTGTACTCAAAATGCATATGTTCTGATTGATTCGGGGTCTACACATTCATATGTATCACATGCTTTTTCGCAAAAACTGAATAGACCATTAGAACCCATGAATTATCTGTTAGCTGTAGCTTCACCTGTTGGGGGATCTGTAACTTGTGCTTATATGTACCCTGCATGTGAAATTATTGTTGGGGATATGCATCTGTATATTGACTTACTGCCTCTGAACATAGATCATTTTGATGTTATATTGGGGATGGACTGGTTAACGAAATATCATGCTACCATAGACTGTGTAACGAAACAAGTAGTTTTCCGTCCACCGGGTTTACCTGAATTTGTGTTTAATGGGGTTGGAGTAGTACCTCCTCCATATCTGATTTCCTCCATGAAAGCCTTTAAACTGATTAAGAAAGGGTATAAGGGATGTCTGTGTTCTGTATTGACTGTACCTATTGATGATAAAATTGATGTGAACTATATTCCTATAGTCAGAGAATTCCCAGATGTTTTTCCAGATGATCTCCTAGGGGATTTGATTGATAGGGAGATTGAGTTCACTGTTGATGTGATTCCAGGTACACAGCTAATATCTAAAGCTCCTTACAGAATGGCTCCAACTGAACTGAAAGAATTGAAAGTGCAACTGCAAGAACTGTTAGACAAAAAGTTCATCAGGCCTAGTACTTCGCCGTGGGGCGCACCTATCTTGTTTGTGAAAAAGAAAGACGGCTCACTGAGACTTTGTATTGATTACCGTGAACTGGACAAGGTAACTGTGAAAAATAAATACCCATTACCGCGTATTGATGACTTATTTGATCAGTTACAGGGTGCTCAAGTTTTCTCTAAGATTGATCTTAGATTCGGATATCATCAGCTAAAAGTTAAACCAGAGGACATTGCCAAAACTGCTTTTCGAACGAGGTATGGACACTACGAATTTTTTGTTATGCCTTTCGGAGTTACCAATGCACCTGCTGCATTTATGGACCTCATGACTTTATTGTTGTATTCATAGATGACATTCTGATTTATTCCAAAAGTAGAGAAGAACATGAACATCATCTGAGACTTGCCCTACAGACCCTAAGAGAACAGAAACTTTTTGCTAAACTGTCTAAATGTGAATTTTGGCTTGATCATGTTATGTTTTTAGGACATGTTATTAGTAGAGAGGGAATTTCAGTTGATCCACAGAAAGTTGAAGCAGTGGTAATTTGGCCTAGACCAACAAATGTCACAGAAGTCCGAAGCTTTTTGGGATTAGTTGGATATTACAGAAGATTTGTCAGAGATTTCTCCAAAATTGCCTTACCGTTGACTCAATTAACTCAGAAGGGGATATCATTTGACTGGACTAACCAAAAGGAATCAGCATTCCAAGAGTTGAAAACTCGACTTGTGACTGCACCCGTTCTTACCCTACCTTCAAGTACGGATGGTTTTACCATTTTTAGTGATGCTTCTCATAAGGGTTTGGGATATGTTTTAATGCAGAATGGGAGAGTTATTGCCTATGCTTCCCGACAACTGAGACCGCATGAAAAGAACTACCCGACCCATGACTTGGAACTTGCTGCAGTAGTGTTCGCATTGAAAATCTGGCGTCACTACCTTTATGGGGTAACATGTGAAGTATATACCGACCACAAGAGTTTAAAATATTTCTTCACAGAGAAAGAACTGAACATGAGACAGCGGAGATGGCTAGAATTGATAAAAGATTATGACCTACAGATTTTGTACCATCCGAGAAAAGCCAACACCGTTGCCGATGCATTGAGTCGGAAATCGATTGGGAACTTAGCCTGTTTGCTTACTGGACAGAAAGAATTGCTTTGCGACCTTGAAAAATCTAAAATTGAAATTGTTTTGCGAGAACAAGGTGGAACCTTAGCTGCTATTTTTGCTCAACCAGCACTGATTAAAGCAATTAAAGAGAAACAGCAACAGGATGACTTCTTGAAGAAGATCATCAAAGAACGGGACTCTAAACCGAAATCGGACTTCAAATTTGAAAACAATGTACTGAAATTTCAGGGAAGATTGTGTGTACCGAATGATTCTGAACTGAAAAGAAGAGTTCTGCAAGAAGGCCACAATTCAAAATTGTCTATCCACCCAAAGAACACGAAAATGTACCAAGACTTGAAATTGAATTTCTGGTGGCCGGGAATGAAGAAAGAAATTGTTGATTTTGTGTCGAATTGTCTTCATTGCCAACAAGTTAAGGCCGAACATCAACGACCCGCAGGCTTACTGCAACCCTTACCTATACCGGAGTGGAAATGAGAACATATCACCATGGATTTTATTGTGGGATTGCCTCGCTCCAGTAAAGGTATTGACTCAATTTGGGTTATTGTTGATAGAATGACTAAATCTGCTCACTTTTTACCTATCAAAACAATTTATAATGCGGACAAATTGGCTATACTCTATATTGATGAAATTGTTAGACTGCATGGAGTGCTTGTGTCCATTGTTTCTGATAGGGACTAGAAGTTTACATCGAGATTCTAGCAAAGCTTACAGACTGCATTGGGTACCGAACTGAGACTGAGTAGTGCCTATCATCCTCAGACAGACGGTCAGTCAGAAAGGACCATCCAGACTCTAGAGGATTTACTGAGAATGTGTGTCCTTGATTTTCAAGGAAACTGGGAAAGCCACTTACCTTTAGCTAAATTCGCCTACAACAACAGCTTTCATTCGAGCATTGGTATGGCGCCTTTTGAGACATTGTATGGCAGAAAATGTAGATCTCCAATTTGTTGGGCAAAAGTTGGAGATGGGCCTTTACTTAGGCCCGAAATTGTATATGAAACGATTGAGAAAGTGAAACTGATACAATAGAGACTGAAAACCGCACAGAGCAGACAGAAAAGTTATGCTGATGTCAGAAGACGGGATAGAGAATATGAAGTAGGTGATCACGTTTTTGTGAAAGTGACACTGATAAAAGGCCAGACTCGTTTTGGAGTCGAAGGCAAGCTGGCGCCGAGATACGTCGAACCGTATGAGATTATTGAGAAAATTAATCCGGTGGCGTATCAAGTTGCGCTTCCTCCTGAAATGGAGCATATGCATAACGTCTTCCACATTTCTATGTTGAGGGATTACCTCTGGGATCCTTTTCATGTGATAGAGCCGACCCATGTAGTGCTAAGTGATGACTACACTTATGAAGAACGACCTATTCAGATTATAAACAGACGGATCAAAAAGTTGAGAAACAAAGAGATCCCATTAGTGAAAGTTGACTGGCAAAACCACGGTGGCGTGTATGCTACTTGGGAAAGGAAAGATGACATGGCTAAAATATATCTTGAACTGTTTCCACTGAACCCTGTTTTCTCCCAGAATGAAGGTAACTCGAGTTTAGAGGACTAAACTCTTTTTAAGGAGGGGAGACTGTAATAACTCTCACCACTGTTTACCGATAAGCCATCGATTACTATTAAACTGAGGCTAAATATGTTAATTGACTGACTGACTGAAAACTGAAACCGAATTGATTGAGTATATTAGTTAAATTGCATATCTATCTGTTCGTCATTTAATTATCTGTTTATGTCTTATGCTTTAAACTGCAAATTGAAGGCCTTATTGGCGGCCGAAACTGAAATTGACCGATGTTTTATGATCATTTAAATTTATGTGATTTTATGGCATCTTTAATTGAAATGTGATCTGGTATGATTAAATTGGATTAAATTAAGTTAGATCACACAAGTTGGCTATAATTAATATAATGCCATTGAGTGGCCCACTATTTGGATCATTTTTTAGCCTTATTACACCCTTGGCCAAAACATTCCTCAGCCATTTCATGTTTCAACTGACTAGAGAGGAAGAGTGTAGGAGAAAGCTTGATTTCATCTCCTATTTGCTTAGAGACTTGTAGAAATTGAAGATTGATTCCTTATTTCAGCTCCTAAACTTGTAATTGAGGAACCTAGGTACGAATTTTATCCTCTTAATTGTGTATTTAAGTTCTTTCTAGCATGGATCATGGTAGTTTAAGGAGCTAAGCAAGAATTGGTCTCTTAATGTTGAATTAAAGCTCATTCCATGCATGCATGCCTATATTGATGAGCTTAAGGTTGTTTTCATGAAAGATTGTTACATGCATGTTCATATCTTATATTTAGGGCCATGAATTCATCATGTTTTTGTAAGAATTGGCTCATTAGAGCAAGTATTTGAAGCTTTGAATTGGTTAAACTCATACATGTTACACATTCTTCATGTTCTTGAGTTTTGATTTAAATTGAGTTGAATTGACTTTTCCTTGGGGGCTTTGATTTTACAATTGAACTTTGAATCATGTTAAACTACGAGTTTTGATGTGTTTTCTAGCAAACTAGCCCAAGAGGATCGAAATTGATGTTTTAAAACTTGAATTTGAGCTTGAGGTTCAAATCTGGGAATTCCAGATTTTGAACTCACGCTCGAGCGGGGTGACTGGCGCTCGAGCGTGAAATTCGTGGTCCCAGTACTTTGCACTGTTTTGATGTCTGCTCGAGCAGAAGAATTGACGCTCAAGCGGGACCTTGTGTATTACGCTCGAGCGGGTGTCGAGCGCCCAATCGAGCGTAAATTTGACCTATCCAGCACTTTTGATTGTTTTGCAGAACGCTCGAACGGGAAATTCTACGCTCGAGCGGAAACCTTTGTCTGCATGTCCGCTCGAGCGGGGAAACCTACGCTCGAGCGGGACCTCTGTTTTCTAAAAATTCTGAAAATGCTTTTAGAGTGCATCTTTACATCCTCATTCCATCCTAGGCATTCTTAGGCCTAGTTTAAGGCATCTTAATGAGGATATAGATGTAGAACCACACCGATGCAAATTAGGGTTTAAGTTATTATTTTCCCAACTGTGTAGCTTAGTGTGTGTTCAATCTGTAACTGTATAGGGTTGGCATCTGGGGACGCGCTCTAGCTTAACTGTAGTCCAGAACTCTGTTAGTAACAACTGTGTTAAGTTATGTTCAAAGATGAATATTTTCTAACTGTTAACTGAATGAATGTATGTCCTCTATTCTAAACTGTATTATGGCATCCATAGCAACTACTGTTACTGTACTGACTGCTACTGTTACAGAGATCTCTGTCGGTTCCCATATTGGAACCACTACTGTTTACTAACATGATGGCCATCATTGACTGTTCGGTCTTTTAAGACCTATTGTTTACTATACTGCTATGCTACCGGATGTACCACATATGACTATTATGACTGAATGACTGAAATACTGATTTAATGGACTGTTTTCATTACTGTAAGGTCATTCATTCTTAACCTTTTTACGCATTATGTTATTCACTGGGCTTTAGCTCACTGCTCATATATATATGTAGGTGTTCAGGCACCGGACCATTGCTAAAAGCGTCGGGGTAACTCCAGTTTTGTCAAGCCAACCACTGTACTTTACCGCGAGGTTCTGAGCCTACCAAGCTATGGCTTAGGGGTGCTTTAATTTCCCCCGTCCGTCTCTGTATTTGTTTTATAATAACTGTATAGACTGATAGCACTGTACTGTACTATTAATAGGGATTAGGTCCCTGTTCTGATCGACTGTAAATGTTGTACATACTGTTTTGTACTGCTTATGTATATATGTATGGAAGGTCTTTTTGCATTCAGACTGTCACAGCTCATTGGACATTGTTTATTTACTGTATTGGCTTCCGCCATGCCCCTGTACTTTGTTTTACTGTTCTACTGTTAAGCAGGCCTTCGGTAATCTCGGATTATTGGTCGGTTACGGTGCTAAACCCATAGGGGCGGGTTTAGGTCGTGACATTCTAGGTGTTGAAAGTCCCTTCCACTTACAACATAATCTTGGGAAGAACATGGCTGCATGCCATGCGATCGGTAGCCTCGTCCTACCATCAAGTAATGCGATTCCCCAACGAAGCCGGGGTGATTGAAGAGGTCTTTGGAGACCAAATTATGTCCAAGCAGTGCTTTGTCACGGTAAATGGCAGCCGAGCTGCCATGGGGTTTGTTCAGATGGTGGAAGAACCTGAGAGCAACGAATTGTTCACGGATGTTGGCAAAGCCGCTGAACAGAAGGCTATGGAAGACTTGGTACAGGTAAGAATAGATGAAAAGAACCCGGATAAGTTATTTTTTCTTGGCTCATCTATGTCCAGCACTGAGAGATTAGAGGTCGTGGAATTCTTGACCTCTAACATCGAAGTGTTTGCCTGGACGATGTATGATATGCTAGGCATTGACCCAAGCTTTATCTGTCACTAGTTGAACGTCCATCCATCTGCTAGACCGATCATTCAGCGCACTCGCAGATCGGCACTCCACCACGCCGAGATAGTGGCAGAAGAAGTGGGAAATCTGCTAGAGGCAGGAGCTATCAGAGAGGTGCACTACCCCAGATGGATTTCCAACACAGTCGTGGTGCCAAAGAAAAATGGCAAATGGCGTGTCTGCATCGACTATAAGACAGCCAACAAAGCATGCCCAAAGGACAGCTTCCCCCTACCAGGGATAAATCAACTGGTAGACCTAACGGTGGGGCACAACCGACTAAGCTTTCTCGATGCATACAGAGGCTACCATCAGATCGCCATGTACGAACCAAACCAGGAGGTCACGTCCTTTACAACTCAAAGAGGACTGTATTGCTACAAGGTCATGCCCTTTGGCCTAAAGACCGCAGGGGCAACATTCCAGAGAATGGTCACCAAGATGTTTGAGCCGTTGTTAGGCAGAACAATGGAGGCTTACATCGACGACATGGTGGTCAAGAGCAAGGATGAGAATGACCATCTAAGGGACCTAGGTGAGATGTTCCAGATTCTGAAGAGGCACAAGTTGCGCCTTAATGCATCCAAGTGTGCGTTCGGTGTAGGATCTGGCAAATTCCTGGGCTTCTTGGTGACCAGCCGGGGTATAGAGGTAGACCCCTCCCAGATCAAAGCATTTCAGGATCTGGAGAGGCCTAACTCAATAAAAGAAGTGCAGTATCTCACCGGCATGGCAGCTGCACTCAACCGATTCATTAGCCGGTCGTCAGACAGACTACGACCATTTTTTCAAGCTCTAAAGGCCAAGTTTGAGTGGGACGAAGAATGCGACCGCGCTCTGGAAAGTCTAAAAGAATACATGTCCTCTCCACCATTGCTTGTGACCCCAATACCTGGAGAAGAACTCTTCCTGCACCTAGCAGTCTCACAACACGCAAGTAGCGCAGTGTTGGTCCGAGCGGAAGGAATCCAACATCTGCCCATCTTTTATGTCAGCAAGACATTACTGGGCGTCGAAACAAGGTACTTGCCGCTGGAAAAACTGGCATTGGCCTTGATGATGGCCTCAAGGAAGTTGTCGCACTCTTTGTTTGAGAGGGCAAACTTTTCTGGGCGAATCTTGAAGTGAGCAGTAGAGTTGGGACAATTCGACATCAAGTTTCAACCCAGAACCGCGATAAAGGCTCAAGCTTTGGCAGACATTGTCGCAAAATTCACCCCAGGAAGTCATCATATCTGCCCAGTTGACCTGACTGAAACAACTGAACTAGGGATGGAAGTTGACGCCGGAATAACGCAACCCCTGGTATAGGTTACCTAGACAGGTCGTAAGACAGACCAGAGTAAAGTATGGGAGGAAGAAGCAAACCATGCTACACCAAGCCAAGACTCACCAACAAATAAAGACTTGGTACAATCAGATAGCGAGGGGCAGACAACAAGCATGGACCTTGAAGAAAACACCAGCAACATTCTTGATCCCACGGCATCATCTGATCCCTCCACTTGCTGGAAGTTGTTCGTTAGAGAGATGTGGAAGCTCTTCGTGGATAGAGCATCCAACCGGCATAGTGCAGGACTTGGCATAGTCCTCATCTCACCAGACGGCCTAGTTATGGAGCAAACAGTCAACCTTGGCTTCCCAACATCAAACAACGAAGCAGAGTATGAAGCGCTTCTTGCAGGTCTCAAATCAACATTCTACATGAAGGCCACCGAGCTAATGGTTTATAGCGACTCACAGCTGGTGATAAACCAAATTTCAGGCGACTACGAGGCAAAGGATGACAAGATGGCTAAGTACCAAGACTTAGTCAGAAAAGAGATCAAGAAATTTGAAGTAGTAAGGATAGAACAGATTGGCAGGGAGGAAAATAGCAGAGCAAACAAACTAGCAGGCTTTGCTTCAATGGCAGATACATCCATCCCTCATCCGTTGCTAATTGACTACTTACCAAGACCAAGCATTGAAGACCCCGAAGCAGAAGAGGTATGTTGCACCAAGCTAGGCCCCTTATGGATGGATCTCATCATACTGTTCTTAAAAAACAGCGTCTTACCGGAAGAAAAGAAAGAAGCCAACAAAATTAGAGCAAAGTCGCAGCGATTTTGGCTCTCCCTATCTATGGCATTGTACAAAAAGTCATTTACAGGACCTTATCTAAAGTGTGTCCACCCTAGCAAAGTGAAAGCATTCTTGTTTGAGATAAACGAGGGAGTGTGCGGAAGCCACCAAGGAGGAAGATCGTTAGCTTATAGAGCCATTTCGCAAGGATACTGGTGGCCATACATGCAAGCACGCTCGGAGAAGTGTGTGAAGAAGTGGGAGAAATGTCAGAAGTTCGCACACCAAATTCATCAGCCAGCCAGGGAGCTCCTACCATTGACCAGCCCATGGCCCTTCGCAATGTGGGGCTTGGACATAGTAGGACCACTTCCAACAGCACCCGGAAATAGAAAGTTCTTTCTTGCAGCAACGGACTACTTCACAAAGTGGGTCGAAGCAGAAGCACTAGTATCAACAAAGGAGAAAGATGTGAAGAAGTTCGTCTAGCAGAATATCATCACTCGGTTCGGCATACCAAAGGCTCTAATTTCAGACAACGGCACTCAGTTCGACGGCAGAATCTTAAGAGGCTTTTGTGAAGAGTACAAGATAGAGTTCTACAATTCTACACCGGCATATCCCCAAGTAAATGGCCAAGTAGAGGCATCAAACAAGGTTGTCTTGGATGGACTGAAGAAAAGGTTAGAGAAGGCAAAAGGCAAGTGGGCTGAAGAACTTCCTCATGTTTTGTGGGCTTACCGTACCACACCTCGGCGATCAACTAGAGAGACACCATTCTCTTTAGCCTATGGCATGGAGGCAGTAATCCCACTAGAAGTCGGCCTCCCTACAATTAGAAGCGAGAATTTTGATCCAGACTTGAATGGAGAAGCCATAACATTGGAGCTCGACCTTGCAGAAGAAAGAAGAGAAAGAGCACTGGTTCACATCGCCTCATACCAACAAGAGTTATCCAGGAAATACAACAAAACAGTGCATCCAAGGCAATTCAAGATCGGAGATTGGGTGCTACGCAAAGTGATGGGAAACACGTTGGTACCGGGAGATGGCAAGTTAGGGCCTAATTGGGAAGGACCTTACAAAGTGGTCGGATTAGCAGGAAAAGGGGCATACCACTTAGAAGACGAAGACAGCAAAGCCATTCCTAGGCCATGGAACACTACCAATCTCAAACTATTTTATTTTTAGCTTTTCTTTAGAATACTTGTAATTTTTCTTTTCCCTAATAAAACAAGTAGTTTTCTTTTCAGCATAAGTGTTTTATTCTATAAAAGTAGTTTTAGTGAGTTAGGGGCATTGAAAGCATGGTTGGCCGGAAAAACCAACACCCTTCCTAAGCCCAGGATAAGGATCCAGGCTGCAGGACGTTTGGTCGGAATAACCAAACACTTTACTCTAGAGGTTGGCTGGAAAAACCAACACCCTTCCTAAGCCCAGGATAAGGATCCAGGCTGCAGGACGTTTGGTCGGAATAACCAAACATCTTACTCTAGGTTGGCTGGAAAAACCAATCTAGAGGTTGGCTGGAAAAACCAACACCCTTCCTAAGCCCAGGATAAGGATCCAGGCTGCAGGACGTTTGGTTGGAATAACCAAACACTTTACTCTAGGTTGGCTGGAAAAACCAACACTTAATCCTCTTCAACCGAGATAAAGGTTCAGGCTGGAGAGTGGTTGGCTAGGTAAAACCTTAAGTACTCTTCAACCGAGATAAAGATCAAGGATGAAGAGTGGTTGGCTGGTAAAACCAACACTTAGGGTTCTTTAGCCGAGATAAGGATCATGGTTAAAGAGGTTGGCTGGTATGAGTTAAAATGCAATGTTAAGACCGAGATAAAGTATCTCGGCAAGAGAATGCTACACCTCATTCAAGACTTGAGTTAGAGAGTAAAGTACAAGCATTGAGATCAATCGAAATAAGTGTTGAAACAAAATAGGCATTCATTCAAAGTTCACAAGTACAGACGGATGTTACTTCAGCCCGGTTACAATTGTCCAGAAGTAAAAAAGAAGAAAAGCACAGAATCAAGCAAAAAGATCGTCTATTTCTGGGTCAAGTTCAACTCGAAGTTCGGTCTCATCTGGTAGCCCGGTCTCATCTGGTATCTCGGTCATCAGATCTTCAACCGGTGGCTCCAATTGAGCTGACTGAACAACAGGTTCATTAACTATCAGGGTGTTGTTTGGCTTGGTCGCTTCTTCGTCATCCTCAGCCTGAAGAAATTGTTGCTGAACGGACGCAGCATACTCCATCATCGTACCCAGGATAAAATACAGAGAAGGGTTAAAGACGTCGGTCTCTGGTCCATGACCGAGCTGTGTCACGACCGCCCTCCATCCACGTTTAAAAAATAAGTCTTTGGCCGCCTCACACTGCTTAATGTATAGGGCTTCACCCTCTTTAAAGCCCTGGTCCTCTGCATCCTCCTGCTTCTTCTCAAGCTCCGTTATTTCGGCTTTCTTTTTTCCTTCGAGCTTGGCTAGCTCACGCAGGTACTTGTCTTTCATCATGTCCAGGGCCTTCTTTTTATCAACATCAGCCGAGGTAAATAGCCCAGTGAGCCGAGTCACCTCGGGCTACAGCTCGACCGTCTTCTGTTGGGATTCCTTTAGCTCAGTCTTTTTGGCATCAGCTTCCACCATGGCTTGCCTTGTTGTTTTCCTAAGTTCCAACACTCGCTTGTGAGCAATATGGTTTTTCTATATGGCCTGCAAAAGGATAGTGAGTAACTTTTAAACCGACCAGAGAGTTGGAAAAATCAGGGAGATAGGCAAAACAGGCTACTTACCAGCACCATGGACTTAGTGGCCGAGCGAATGGCTTTTAGCTCGGTTAAGTGATTGTGGTGCTCCATATCGGAGGGAAGGCAAACACTTTTGGTAAGATTGAAAGCCATTAAGTGGTCTTTCTCAGCAACCACTGAGTCAGTGTCCTTGATGGCTCGGTTTTGAAAAATGATCTTAGGAGCCCATTTGGAAGAGCTAGCCCGGTCAGAACATTCTAGCTCTGGGCTTGGTGGAGGGGCTTGGTGAAGTGGTTTGAGGAACCACGGTTTCATCTTCATCAACAAGACATTGCTTGGTTGTGGTAGTCCGGGCATGCTTTTTTGGGCGAGATGATGAGGGTTGTTGAGATGGAAAGGCCACCATGGTCCCCTGAGTTTGGTCGGCTGGTGGTATCTAGGTTGGGTTTGTTTCGGTGAGAAGGGCTCGCAGGGCTCTCTTTTTGGCCATTTCTTGTTCAGCAGTTAGAGGGATTAGATTGATCTGGGGCAAGGTTGGGTCCGGTTCAGGTTAAGCTTCCAACAAGAAATCAGTTACCTTGGTCTTTCGCTTGCCACTGTATCGATAAGTCGGCTGAAAATTCAGTAGCTCGGTCCAACTTCGGTTTGGATATCGCAGTGCGGCACGAAGTGTAGCTAGGTTGGGGTAGCTGTACTGTGACTTGAGGAAGTTTGAGTCTGCATAAAATGCATGCAACCATTAGTTCGGTTCAAGTATTGAAAATCGATGTGAAGAAATGCATGCAATTTAGCCGAGATAAACCTACCTACTATACCCTTGTTCCAATTTATTCTGTCACCAGGGATCTGGGCTTGTTGGTCCTCAAAATTCCCAGATATCTAGAAGAAATCATCGTCGTTCACGTCTTTATCCGGAGTATCTTTTATTATCTTTTCACGCCAGCGTCTTATTTTTAAATAATAGACCCATCCATCTTTGGCGGAGCCTATAGAATATTAGTGGAAGAGCTCGGCTAAGCCGAGGTTATGACCGGCCCGGCGATTTAGCTCGACAATACCATTTATTATAGGGTAAGAATTGGTGGAAAGTTAGGTTGGGCAAAGGTTGGTCTGCCTAAGAAATTCGCAGAGAAGAGGCTGAACAGGAAATCTTAGTTCGGTTTCTATTATGGACAAAAGGGTAAAGTGAACAAAGCCGCGGTTTCCCCATGGTGTGATATCTAGGTCGGCTAAGGTGAGGTGAACATCATCAGGGATGTTATAATCCTTTCAGAATTCAGCCATTGCACCAGGTGAGTTAACTAAAAACCTATACTTTCCCATTTGTGGTTTAAGTTATGAATAAATTATACTTGGGTGTTAGCCCGGTCAGAGAATGGTGCCGAGTAGCTCGGTTGAGTGCTCAAAGGAGTGCCTGGGCAACCTAAGTCTGCAAAGTGAAAAACAAAGGTGTTAAGCACAAATCGTTGGATCGTGCTAAAAGAAACACAGGCAAGATAAATGAAGTCCTAGCTCGGCTATGTGAATTGCTTTGTGTCTTAGCTCGGTTTGAGCAAGGAGTCTGTTGGCTTGGTTTAAGCAAAGGGTTTGTTAGCTCGATTTGAACAAGGGATTTGTTAGCCCGGTTGAGCCTCTAGGGGGCAGCATTCTTAGTTCGGTCTGAACTAAGAAGGCTGGTTTAGCCCCAAGTTGTAGCTCGGTCGTGGTTGAGGCTTTCAAGCATACTGTTGCACAGACCTAGTACGGATCAATAGCTCGGCTAAATTAAATGTAAAGATGGTTTGACTTGTTGAAACTACTAGTATAGCATGAAGAGTTAGTTCAGTTGGTTAGTCTGGCTAGACTGACATTGGCTACAAACAACTTCCTAGTTCGGTTACATGTTGATTTTGGATCAAAACCAGTGTTTCTCAGATTATTTCGTGAATTCAAGTGGTTCTATTACAATGTTTTTTCCAGAAAACGAAAGGCAGAGCAAAAAATGGAAGCAAAAGTTGAAAATATGTTTTGAAAAGCAAAACAAGAGCTACGTAACATGATAATCAACAGAAAGGAAGCTTCAAATCACTTACCAGACGAAAGAGAAGAAACTGAAGATGGGAGCAATGGCAGCAAAACCAAGAAGCTTCCTTAGTTGCAGATCAAAGAACAAAGAAACTCAGAAGGAAGAGAGAGAGGAAGGTGAATAGTGTTATGACGAAGGCAAAATACTAGGGTTTGTTTTGATGGAAGGCCCCAAATTTGGGCGGGACTGCTCAAAAAACACGAGGTACGAAGACGGCGTGACAGCTATCTTCAGCCAATGAGAGTATGCCACGTGTCATTGGAATGAGAAGCGATTCAGTTGCTGCGATTGAAGTGACGTTTTGACCGGACAGATAGAGCCCGGTGTAAATTTAGCTCAGCTGGAAAGGCTAAAAGGTTTTTAGCTCGGTTGAAAAGGCTCAAGAGTTCAGCTCGGTCGTAAGGCTAAAGTTTTTAGCTCGGCTGGTAGGCTAGTAATCCCTATCATGTTGCATAAATGGAATTAAGGGGCAATTGAGAGGGTAATTTATACCTAAATTGGGTCGAGTTGGGTAAATAGGCCGAGCTGGGTAAATGGGCCGTTCTTTGGGCCACAGTAAGAAGGGCTGGATGAAAGGGGCTTGTAGTTAGCCCGGTCCTGGTAAGCCCTATTGTTATCCCGGTCCAGAGAGGCTTGTTGTTATCCCGGTCTGGGAGAGATTTGTGGATAGCTCGGTCACCGCACTTGGAGTTAGCCCTGTCATGGCATATTGTGGTTAGCCCGGTCAAAACCTAGCTATTTGTTAGCTCGATTAGGACCTTGATGTTTGTTATCTCGGTCTGAACATACCATGGTTAGTACTGGAGAAACCGGGGTAAGAGTAGTGAATGGAAGAGCCAAGCTTAAGTTAGCTCGGTCTAGTCTGCTGCTTAGCATAGCCATGCTTACCTCGATCATATTGGAGTCCGACCATGGTAAGACCATCTCACTTGGTTTAAGCAGTGAGGGGGGTGTTGAAGGATAAGTATTATCTTTCAGGAATGTAACTCCTAGGAGGACTCTACATGGAGGAGTAAAAGTCCTACTAGGATTGTGCCACGCGGAACCTACAAAAGCTCACAAACATCACCTATGGAGAGGTAACACAACTTTGATTCCTGAATACATAGAGCTTTTTATCTATTTGACTACTGTGCTGACTTAGGCATCGGAGAGGTATCCGGCACACACCTGTCGGCTAGCTCACGTTTGTGTTTTCAGGGAGTAAAGCGACGACGTACGGAGGAGCGCAATCTTGATCAACAGGATTATACGAGGGAATATTTCGTGCTCGTACAGTTGGTGTTTTCATTTTGCTTAAATTATTTCTTTTCTGAACATCACATTTTGAGGTTTCATTTTTCTCTTCCTTAAAATCTTCAGTATAATAGTAACTCTATTTTCAAGATTCTTTCTTCTTGCTAGATTTTGAAGTTTACATAATTTCTTTACCCATTGTTTTATACTACATATATTTGTTAAACCGTCTCACTGAGCCCTATTTTGTCGCTCAAAGTTATATGCATCAATGTCGAACAAGGGCATGTGCGTTCCAAATGTTAGATGTTCAAGTTATGAGCAGTACCACTATTTATCATTCTATGCCCTGCTTGTTATGTTTTGTATCCTTCCATATCCTTCTGCCTATTTGAGCAAACCCAACTCAGTGATTATCTGAATGTTTGGTATGCTTTGTTGGCATGATGTTGTCTATGTAATTGGGAAAGGTCAAGACGTGAGAGGCGATGATTCATGTCTTTTAATAGTTTGAAGTGTTCTATATAGAAGAGGAAGTAAATCTCATAAGTAACACGGTTTTACTTGTTTTATATGTTTGTTTAGTACTTTATTTATTTATTTGGTAAGGATTTATGCAACCTATGAGGTATGCAATTCAAGAGAAGGAATTGGTGAAGAGGAAGCTGAGAGATGGAGAAGTGATTGATAACACAAACTTAAGAAGATTACTATTTGTTGAGTGCTCTTTATTCAATATATTAATATATAGGGATTGTACATCAGATTAGTAGGTAACGGGTGGGTTTCCTTTCTTGGAAATTTGTTCTCAACTCTATCTTGGTATCTGTTTATGCTAAGTTTGGTTAGGAAATCTATTTGCTATGTGTTATTGTATCCCAAAATCCTATTGGAACTCTTTTGTGCTAGCAATTTTTTTTCCCAATAAGTCAGTCATATTATAACCAAAAAAAGAAAGATATACAATGAAGTTGTGCTAGCATTTTATATTAATATATTGATTAAAGAGCACTCAACATATAGTAATCTTCTTACCTTTGTGTTTTCATTCTCTTCTACATCCTTCAGCTTCTTTTTCACCAATTCCTTTTCTCAAATTGCATACCTCGTAGGTTGCATAGATCTTTACATAATAATAATAATAATAATAATAATAATAATAATAATAATAACAACACAAGTGAAACAACATTTTTTTGGGGATTTACTTCGTCTTCCTTTTCCTTGATATATGGAACACTTAAAAGTGTTAAAAGGTAAGAATCAGCCTCACCTAAACACCTCTCAAATCTTAACCTTTCTCAATTACATAAACAATCTCAACAAAACATAACAAACAATCAGATGATCACTGACTAGGTAGGCAACCTTTGTTTCTCTCTCTCTCTCTCTCTCTCTCTCTCTCTCTCTCTCTCACACACACACACACACACACACACACAGATGAAAAGGAACAAGTAGGAGTTCGCAATGAAGATTCCTAGCTTAGTAGATTTTTTTTATTAGCTTGCTTTTGGTTTTGGCAAGTACCGAATCAATGTTTGATTTTGACTAAATGAATGAACTCTTGCTTTTGGTTTTATTTTTATACATAATATATTTTTAGAAATTATAAATATATATATTTTTTACAAACATATCCCCTCTGCACCTATATCCTATTCTTTAAGGTTTCCTCACATTGCTGTATCCGTGCTTCCTAAGTCTAGTGTCACAATGGTATCTTACATTCATGTAAGATACATATATTATATGAAGCATCGACACTTCAAAACAAGTGTCGTATCCGTGTCGGACACACGGACACTTTGGAGACGCAGCGGGGACACGTATGGGACACACCACATGGCGTGTCCCCTTATTTAATTAATTTATTTTTCGAGGACATGCCGGGAACACTTCGATGACACATTAAGGACACGCCAAATTGTCTTCTCTCCTATTTTATTTAGTGCTTTTGATGAATGTTGAATATTTATTATTTTTTTCTTAGATTTACATACTTAATAGATCATCCATTAAAAAAGATATAAACTGTATGTGTTAATTTAAAAGTACTTTTTAAAAATATATATAGAATAGAGTTAGTTTTTGTTAATATGGATTGTTTGTGGATGTAATATTAATTTAGATAGCAAATAAAAATACATAAAAATATATTTTATTGCCGTGTCCCCACCGTGTCCTTGTCCGTGTCCCCATTTTTTTAAATCGTTGTGTCCTGTGTCTGCATCTGTATCCGTGTCCGTATCTGCATCCGTATCCATGTCCGTGCTTTTTAGCGTACATTTGATACATATATGCATATATATCTTCCTTATTTATATAATTTGTGGGTGGTTATGGAATGCTGATGGTGTTTCTTTATCTAGAATTCATTATGTCTCTGTCTCTGTCTCTCGTAATCACCAAGCAAGCACCCAATGATAAATGAGATATAATAAGCTAATTATAAAGCATATACATAGTCAAGGGATACAAATTCGACATAATGAATCCTTAAAAAATATGACATGGACACGGCTAGAAAATGCTACTCGTGATCTTGTTATAGAAATGGAATTATGTTGTTATCTCTTATATATGTATACAATAAATATTTGTATAATATGAGACAATAAGTAAATATTTCGTACTCTTAACAAAAATGCTTAAATAGTCCATAAGAGTTTATTATCACCATTTCTTAGCTTATGTTTCAAACAAAGTATAGCATGCATACATAATTAAAATAAGCCTTTCATCCTCCTAAAGTCTCTTCTTTAATAAAAGAATTATGGGCCTTTTGCATTTTTCTACAAATTTAAGTGAAATTTAAATATGATTAGTCTTAGCAGATATATATTTCCAACTTGTATAAGATAGTGATTTGTCAAATTCCAAAATTTTGATAATCATGTTTTGTAAGTGTAACAGTGTCGATCATGTATTAATTTCTTAGTCGTAGACACCTAAGAAGTGTTGGACACATTTCTCGACCTCAGGCGTTCTCTTTAGCTCTATGTAATATATGTGTACATATGTAGGAAGTTCAGCTCTTGTGGTTTGTTCAAAGATAGGATTTGGCAAATCGATTGAATGTATCGAATGTTGATGTTGTCATCTTGCTTTAAATTGCTGCTCTTCTAAACATCACATTTTGTGGTTCCTTTCTCTCTTCCTTAATTCTTTAGTATAATAACTGTGTTACAATGGTTACTTACAAATTAATATTTCGAACTGCTGTGGAGTGAAGTAGGTAAATATTGATGTTCTTCTTTTCTTCTTACATAATGATGAAATCTTTTGTTGGTATGAAGGATAGGCATCTTTGAATTTTAGCAAGTGTTGATGGGTTCGAATGATGAGGTATGCTAAGTGCTCTATCATTCAAAGTCCGCGTATATCATCTATTTTTTTTCTATGTCCACATAGAAAAAAAAATTGTGTCCGCGTATATCATTCAAAGTCCTCTTATTTCTCTTTACAGTTGTGAAGTTTTGTTTTATATCGATGAAATTCAAATGTGATCTGGTCTTTCAATTATGCCCACATTACCAGAGATGCAGCGATAATTTTGATTTAGGGCTTGACATCTCTCCAAAAGAGGACTGCGAACTTAGGAGTATAATCATCGATGATGATAAGGATAAATTTGTGTCCAGAATTAATCGCCAAAAATATAAAGCTGATGTGGTGCCGCTGGTGCACTGGGAATGGATTTTTGACTATGGAGCCCTTAAATGTGCTGCCGCATTGCTTCAAGGAGAGACCAGTCAGACAGTTGATTTCTACAGCAGTGACACATTCAGATTGCCCATGGAGCTTCATTTGATCATAGGTGTTATGGTGTTGGACAATCTTTGTGGTACCTAGAAGGGAAGCTGGCACTAAATACAGCTGTTGAATCAATATCGTATGGAACTACGACAATTTTATTATCTACTCAAAGCTTTTTGCTACCTTTTCCAAGTGGCAGAGGACATTGACGGTAGATTTGTGTGTGTGTGTGTGTGTGGCCAGAGCTCTGTTTTCCAGGTCATCAATATTTTTTGAGAAATGGAATCCTAGAAAACCTTTCTTTGAGTTGCTTGTAGGGCTGAGCATGGTCATAGAGGTTCTCTCCCTCTCTCTCTCTCTCCCTCTCTCTAATCAATTGACTGCATTTTTGCTCAAATTGGTTGCCAAAGAATTAATGTTTTACCCTTTTAATAGTTTAAAAAATTGTGTGATGGCATTGATGAGAAATTTTGCGAAGCTTGCTGATCTTGAACATTAACATTCCTGCAGAAAAGGCAGATGGATTCTATGAGGGTGCTTGTATTGAACACGAAAGAAGCTGAGCTAGAAATTTGTCACTATGCAAAGGAAGGAAATGTTGTAGAACTGACTGTTCTTCTGATGACTGCTAGGGAAGAGGTGGCTCTACTCATGTCTCAGATCAGAGATGGTTCTACTTCAAATGGACGCATATCTATCCACCAATATATCTTAAGTAAGTTGGAAGCACTAATTTGTGAGGAGTACAAGCCCACATCCTACAATGAACAAAAAAAGTTGCTTTTGGCGGGCAAGGAGAAGAAGGCTGCGTTTACATCCGTATTAGTGCTGCTTGAATTTTTTGAGATGGAGGGTGACACTATCGAAGCATATATTCGGCAAGAACGAGCTAACGTATGTACTCCTTGTAGTGGTTGTGTTTCTAGCATCAAAGAAGAATTAATGATACTTAGGATGGTTCATTTAAAATATAAAAGAAGTCTCAAATGCTAGTTAAATCATTGTTGGTTGCATTTCATGAAAATCCAAGACTAATTCAGTTCTTAGCACCCCCTCCCAACATCTATTCTTTTTCTTTCGTGTTGATTTTTTATTTATATACTTTCTTTTTCCTGATCTACAAAAGGGAAAAACATATTTGTTTCATTTCTGGCGATGGATTCTTTTTCTTTTCTTTTTTTCATTGATGGATTATTCTCAATTGATATATATATATGTAATCCTTGCATCTTTCCCCTCCTGATATGTCCTTTTTCATTCCCCACTTTGTGGCACACTCAATTCTTTTCAATTTGTTTGGCGCTCTGTGACAGTTGTCAAAAGAACAGGTGGCCTTAGATATTGCATGGCTGCTCCAGGGAGCAAAGATACTGCCAAAGTACTGAGGCATTAATTTGAACAAGATTTGGTCTGTGACTTTTGCTTTTCTGTTAATGTTCATACAACCTTTGAGGATATTTATTTCGTATTGTCTTTCATTCATTAATTGAGTCGACTTTTAATGTTATTATATTAAATTGAACTCAATATCTCGACGTGCTTATCATTATCTGTATTGATGAATGTTTGTTTTGTTTTGTTGACATGATGCTATCTATGTTATTGGGAAAGGTCAAGACCTGAGAGGTGTTTAGGTGAGGTTGACTCTGGGCTTTTAACAGTTTTAAGTGTTTCATACATCAAAGAAAAGGAAGAGGAAGTAACTCCCAAAAAGAAAAGGATTTTGTTTCACTTGTTTTATTTTATGTATTTGTTTATTACTATATTTATATTATTTTGTAAGGATTTATGCAACCAACGAGGTATGCAATTCGAGCAAAGGAATTGGTGAAGAAGTAGCTGAAGGATGGAGAAATGAATGATAACACAAAGGTAAGAAGATCACTACATGTTGAGTCCTCTTTATTCGTTTGTTTTTCCCCTTGATGTTGGGGTAACGTAAAAGACTGGGGACTGTTGATTTCTCAAGTATTTCTTGAGTAGGTTGGTATCGAGGGACTTGAGGAATCGGTTACGGAAGAGACAAAGGCAGCTATCACTTTTAGCTCTAGCAAGATGGAAGCCATTTATTCAAAAATTTGTTAGAGCAACAGAGTCCCTAAAAATGATCGTGGCAAAGCTTCAAACAAAGAGGTTGGGCTGTTTTTTGAATGTCTTGTTTAACTTGTTTAGATGTATATCATATTTGGATGTAAGACATATGTCGAGTTTCAGATAAGCACGACTCTTTACGTATGCATTTACTTCATTACATCCATCTTTGAATGCGTTTGCATGATGACACATTGTGCTTATGTATCAAAGTGCATCCTGTATGCACTTGAAAGTGAGAAAAATACCGATTGGGATGTTTTGCTTACCTTTCTTGGTTGCCTTGCCCTACATAACTATTTATATAGTGTAACCTTATTAATATGCGAGATTATTGCACTTTAACTTCAATCAGATAAATTTTTTTTTTTAATCTACAAGGGATACATGTAATGGTTCTTGAGAGATCACCCTTATCTTGTAAGGGTTATCATCATCTTTCTCATTGGGATATTGATTGGACTGAACTCTCTCTCTCACCTTTTGGTTCTCTCTCTGTTGATTCCCCCCCTCTCAAATCTGTATGTCTCACCTCCTAGTCTCCTCTCTCTCACCCTTGCTTGGTTCCCCTCTTCTGTGTGAGTTTATTAGTAATATAATAAAGAGTTTCTTCATGCAATTTTAAGCTCCATTATGCCGTATACTCAACAATCATCTGTAGACACCCCATTTTTAACCGTCCTCAAGACTTGGACGTCACCATTCGAACGCTCAGTGATCATCCCTGTTTGTGTTTGTTTTGAGTTCTCGGAGGTCTTGGCTACGCGAGTTGCCTCAGGATCTCTCGACTTGTTTGCCCTGTGCTTGGTTTTGCACCAAGGACCTGTTTGTTTTTGCACCTAAGGGTAGAGAGTGGCTTGTTAGCTCCTTCTGACCCCCACTGGCCTTGGCTTGAGGCCATCGGCCATGTATTATTGCTACCAGCCATTGGTGAAATATACCATTGGCCGGTCGGCACTTGGTGTGGTCGGTCGATCATCTGTTTGGCCGATGGCCTCCTTTTCTGGCCGGTACCACCTTTTTGCCTTTTTCACGCATGGTGCATGCCAGCTGTGCCAGCTGGAATGCACAAACCCTGCCCCCATGCACAAACCCTGCTCCCGTGCACGAGTGTGGCTGTTTTGTCCCTTTTGCACCTTTTTGGTCTAGCTTCTTGAGGAAGCTTGGACCTTTGTCTTAGCTTCCTCAAGAAGCTTGGACACCTGTCCCAGCTTCCTAAAGAAGCCTTGGCCCCTTTGCCTTGGCTTCTTTAGGAAGCCTTGACCCCTTGGTTACCTTCCCTTGGAAGCTTAAGCTTTCCCTTGCCTATATAAGAGCTCCACCCTCTCCTTTGTTTTGGTTCAGCAAAAACCAGAGCAAAATATATATATATATCTTCTATACACTTTCTCTCTCTATATCTCCCTGTCTCTCTCTCTCTTCATTTTGTGTGTGTTTTATAGCCTAAAAGTGTGTTTAGTTCATAGTATTGCACTAAGACACACACTATTACACCATACTTTGACTTGGGAGGCCTTGAGGGTTTGTTCTTAAAGTTTTGAGCTGATTTTGATCGCAAGAAGGGGCCTGAGCTTGCTGTTCTTCAAGGGTTCTTCAAAGGTAACATTTCTTACTTTATATTCTCCAATCTTGCACTAGCCTTTCGCCTATCTTGTTTACTGTTTTAGACTTTGTGCATAACTGAAAAAAGTCTTATATTTTCATGCTTAAGATACTTCATTCAGGTTGTTTTGGTGTTGGGGGTCGATCTCCCCCTCTAAGGCCTTGTTTGGCCCTTTTTGTGCTTCCTTTGTTAAGCTTTGGTTACTTTGGTGTATTGGCCTTCTCACCACTGAAATCTAGAAGATTTTCAGTGGTGAAGAAGGGGTTTTGAGGCCTTGCATAGGGGAGGGATACCCCTCTCCCCTTTGTCTCTCATTTGTGCATGTTTTGGCCTCATAAGGGTAGCATATGTACTTGGTTGTTTTTGGCTCTATTTCAGAGGTTTTTAGGTGTTGTTAGGTCATAATATGTCTCTGTTTTTGGTCAGATTAATGGCCTCTCCCATTCTTAATACACTTGCTTTGTATTCCCCCATTTTGCCTAGAAATGCATCTAGCCATTAAACCCTCATGCTTGCAAATTTCTACCTAGCTTTGTGAAGCTTTTGGTCATTATTTATCATGATTGAGGTCTGTTGGGTGCTGGCTTGGTCGTATTTGATATGTTTTGTATGGCCCCTTTGCATTCTAGCATGTTGATATCGGGTGTGTGAGTCATTAGCATGTATTGGCTAGACTATTTCAGTGATTTAGAATCACTTATTAGGTCATTTCAGTCCATGTTTGATGCTTACATACTTGCATTTGTTTCCCTTTTAATGCCTTAAAGAGGTGTGGTCTTATGCTCCATGTTTGGGCTTTTGTGTACGCCTATATGTTTGGGGTCTTGGGTTGCCATATCAGTGGGTATTGGGGTGTATTTTGATGCATTGAAACTCCGTTCTTTAGTTGAATAATCCATGCTATGAGTGATCATGATAGTTGTAGTAGAATGCTTCTTTTTACATCTTAGTCTTGGGCCCATTGGTATGCGTGTTTGCATGAGCACTTGTCCATCATTTTGGGCACTTTTGGCCACTGTTTTGGGGTGGGCTGAGGCCTTCTCATTTCAGTATAAGTCCATCCTTGCATGCTTTGCATGTTTGACATGTTGCATTGCATTGGTTGCATGCTTATATTGCATCATGTTTGCATGTTTGCATGTTACTTAGCTAAGTCGCATTATATAGTCTTGTTGTATGCTTCACATATTCATATTGCATTAGCGTAGCCTTGCATGAGTTGCATCACTTTGCATTATATACGGCATACATGCATTGCATCGCTTAGTTTGGGATGTCAAACCAAGCATGAGGGGTGGGGAGTGTTCGTACCCAAAGTGACGAAACACGTCCCAACCCTCGGTCGCTGACACCCTTGACCTCAACATGATAGGGCATTGGCACTCATTTGTTTTGTTTGCATGCGTTTACATTGATTTGCAACTTGGCCTCTTAAGCCATCATGCATCGAAATGCGCAATTGATGGCCCGAGGGTCGAGGGCCATGCTTCCTGGAGTTCATTGCATGATAGGGAGTGTGTCCATGCATACATTTGCTTGAAAATTCCATGCCATACAGTGCTTGGCCTTTGCTGCTATCAACTGCAGGTTTCAGCAGGAAGATTTGGCCGACCGGCAATGTTGAGTGCCGACCGACAAAACATGTTTGGCCGAGAGTATAAGATTTGGCTAATAATCCCATTCCCATGGCCGGTGGAATTTCTTTCTGGCTGGTGACACTCCAGAGCACTCAGGGAGTGATTCAAAGCAGTTCTTGAAATTTATGTGATCCTCAGAGGGGTAAGGCAGTGTAAACAGAGGCAACGGTGCTATGGCAGCGAGTTTCCGAGCAGGGCGAGTCAAGCATGCGTCATTCGTGCATTCCGAGGCAGAGCTGCGGCAGTCTCTTTAAGCTTCACATTTAGTTTATTTTTGTAATTAATTTGTTAATTAATTAAGGGTCTGAAATAATTAATTAGCTAGGATAGTTGATTCATTATTCGGACTGTAACATTTATTCGGACCCTCCGCGCGAGGGCAATTGTTTAATAAGTGTGCGTGAGTGTGTGTATGTCTCCCAACCCCACGTCTTTCTTCCCTTTTATTTACTAGCTTTCGATGGTTAGTCTAGGGCATGTTTCAATTAGCATACAGTATGATAGCATGCGTGGATCCATACATTTGTCTTACATGCACCGGGCTCGGCGCATCATACTAACTACATTTGTATTTCAATTCCAAAGTTGAATACATGTTAGTTGTAGCATCATCACATGCTATCTTAGAATAGCCGAGCCTATTGTAGTTGCATCTTGTATGTGTTGCATTAGCCATCTTAACATGAGCTAGGATCATGCATTGATTACTAACTAGCTTTTGTTTTGGCTCGGAGTACTCGGTAAGTTCTCATGCTTTAGCATCCTTGCATGTGTGTGAGTGTTGCCACGACAGCATACTTACCATGAGGCTAGCTGCTTATGTGATATAACTGCTTGAGTGCTTGTGGATGGAGGTTGAATTGCCTAAATTGGAATAATGCACTAAAACTGTGAGTTTTAAACCCACTAGATAATGGCAAAACCATCTTTTCTAAAGCCTAGTTGAGGTTGGCAAAATCTGCATTTAGCCTACTTGCGAGTAACAAATCATTTTCAAAACAAACATGAAATGTTTTGTTCCAATTTAGGCGATTTGGTCTATACTTGTTTGCTGTGCGCATAACATAGTAATTCTAGTCTAATAACCGGAATAAGAGCATATAATGTTTTCAAAACAAAATATCATGGTTAGTAGAGGCCGATCTTTGATCGGGCGAGCGGGGGTGCTCATAGCTGACCTTCCCCAATCGTACCCAAGTTCTTGAGCCGAGACAACTTTGGTGATGACGGACACGTGGCCTTTGGCACCGAGTCAGGGTTTCCTAAATTTCCCCAAAATAAAATATTTAGGTGGCGACTCTGTATCTGGTAAAGTAGTCCATGTTTGGCACTTCTTTTCTAAAAATCTGTTTTCTCAAAACGATTTGCCGGATTTGGACTCTTTGATTCAGATTAAGAACCGTGACAATTTGAGTCCGAACTGTAGCACGAAGGCCTCACGCGGGCACGTCTACAGTTTCTGGCGACTCCGCTGGGGATAATGGAGAACTTGACTCGAACTCATGATATCTTGTTTTGACAACACTTATGTGTTTCTTTGCATTGCATGTGCATTGGTGCGCCTAGGGCACCGTGTTGGCCACCTGCTATTCCTGAGCGGTTTGCCGGAGGCTTGCCTTATCAAGGCATGACCATAAGGCTGACCGGTTGCAGGCTCTGCCAGTATGGAAACACAAACCCCGATTTTTACCGGGGCACCCTTTTCGACCATTCGACCTAGTGCATATTCGGAATCCATAGTGACCATTCCAAGCTAGGACAGGTTGCTTACCCGATTATAGGTTGTTTGAAACCGCTGCGTGCGTAGTGAAACCCTAGCTTCTGACAAAATAGGACAGGAAAACCCTACCCCGACATAGGGGTGTTTTAGCTCTCACTTTCTTGTTATGTGCTTTTAGAGTGCCTCTACAGGAATGCGTGTATCAGTTTGCAAGTCTGGATATCAGGCCTAAGGGCATCAGTATTTGGGGAATCAGTTTTACCTGAGGGTAGCAGTTTACAGGCAGAATTTTGGGGCAGAATTCAGTAGAGGGCACAGTCATCCTGTTATTCTCATATCTGTTTTGGCGAAATTGGGCTGAGATGCTGCATGTTTTCTCTTTTGCTAGGTAGTCAGGGAACCATAGCTTCAGAGGGCTTCAATATCCCCCGAGGTTCTTCGGACTTGTGCTAATAGACTTTGTCAGGTCAGAGATTCAATTCAAGGGCAATTCGTATTCCTTTGCCAGAGGCAGGGTAAAAGGGCCAGTCAGGCACAGATCACCAGTTCAGCGGTTACTAGATCAGTGGCCCTTATCCACCCCACCAGTGAATTGTCAAGCTGAGGTCTCAGTTTCTACTGCAGGGATAGATATACCAGTCATTCAGCCAGGTCAGCAGAATATGGCAGGGATGGAGGAGATGATGCGTCAACTCCAAGAAAGTATGAAACTCATGTAGCAGGACGCTGCCCGTCAAGCGAAATTTGCCAAACAGTAGGCCGAGATCATAGCCCAACAGGCAGAGCTAATCACCAGGTTACAACAGCAAGCCGGAGCATCTGCTTCGTACCAAGCTCCTCCCCCACCAGTAGATCCAATACCCAGGGAGACGCCAAATGTCCAGGAAGGTACGGACATTCCGACAGGGCCGGCTCCGCCCCCAATCTTACCCCAGCTGTCTAAAGCACCAATCAACCTACCGGACTCTCCCTTTGAGTTCGAGGTAAACCATACAGCGTTGAAGTTAAGCAAGCTTGAAAAGTTGTTCAAGGAATCCCAGGGGGTAAAGTCTATCCCGGACATTGAGGACGGGTATACCGACGCAGCTGTGACACTGCCAGATAGGTTCAAAATGCCACAAATTGACCGCTTTGACGGATCCGGGGATCCCATGGTACATCTACGGTTGTTCTCAGACATACTACGGCCGATGGGCCTCACCAGACTACAGAAACTTTTATTATTCGGCCGGACCCTGTCGGGTGTGGCGGCCATCTGGTACGCAAAATTGGAAGATGATGTTATGAGGAATTAGGATGAGATGGCCGAGGCCTTCGTTGCACAATACTCGTATAACATGTAAATCGAGATTATGACCCGTGATCTTGAGACGACAAGGAGAGCTTCTCAGAATTCGTTAACTCGCTGGAGGGCCAAGGCCTCAATGATGACCATTAGGCCAACGGATAAGGATCAAATACGGATGGTTGTGCGCAACCTCCAGCCCAAACTGATGCAGAAAATGATCGTGCTCCCCTTCCCTACCTTTTCAGATTTACATGAGATGGGGGTACAGATAGAGGATGCTTTGAAGCAGGGCCTGATTGACAATGACAGAGAGTAGCCTAGGAGAACCTTCAACCACAGTACGAATGCAGCCACCAGTGGTGATGCAGCTGCAAGATCTTCTGAAGTGGGTATGGTCACCACCGCCGCATTAATAAAAGCTACCCCATTCGCCGGTGCGTCCGGAAGCAGCTCACAGAAAACCAAATATCCACCTCGAGTCAAGAGGGCTTTTACCCCACTTTTTATGCCTTTGTCAAAGGCTCTAGAGGTCTTAATCCGGAAAGGACATCTGAAACCTTTGGAACAACGGCCTCTGCCTGATCCTCTCCCTCCAAAGCATGACCAGACTAAGTACTGTGCGTACCATCAACAAACCGGTCATGAGACCGATAGCTGCTTTTGTCTGCGCCATGATGTACAAGATTTGTTTGACAACAAGGTCATTGTCGCACCAGTCTAGCAAAGTCTATCGTCATTGAATCAGTGAACTTGTGGGGGATAATGTGATTATGTGATCAGGGAATGAACCAGTTGCGGGTGGCGCTCGATTTACTCCAGATGTGGCGTATGGCACACACTGTTTTGAGCATTTGCGAATGCTAGTTTCTGACTTGGGTAATTGTGTTGTTTTGACTCTGTATCTTTGTTTTGAGTCAATCTTTTTGTTTCGGGTCTGTCTTGTTGTATCGAGTTAGTCCTGTTATGCTAGAGTCAGGTGATTCCGGGGGTGTTACCTCGGGCATCACTATTCTGTTTTGTGCTTATCTTTTTGCTTTCTTTTGAGTCTGTTTCTGCCAGGGAGCCAGTTATGCCAACAGATTTGAATGAACAACAGTTGTTTTTCATGCTTTTGTGCTTGCTTCTGCCTTGTGGCAGTTGTGCCAGAAAGTTGAATGGAACGACAGTGCATTTCACCTGTTTTTCTATACTTTTAAGTCATTGCGTTGACCTAAGTTTTCCAAAACTTTTTTCGAAACATTGTGATAAAAACAAAGAGGAATGAATTCCTTAGGTTTTGCAAAATTTGATCAATTGAGAGAAAGAGAGGCATGCTAAGCCCTTAACGATTGAGATCATGCTTGTTAATGTGAGTACTGAGAAGGATCCTGACTTGATCCAAATTGGTTCTGCACTGTCTTCAGCGCGAGCGATTTGTCGCTTTCTTAAAAGGTTTCAAAAAAATGTTTTGCGCGATCCTGCGAAGACCTGTGTGGAATCGCTCTTGAGATTGTGCAGCCTAGAATCGCTCTCAGCCTCAAGACTCGACCTTGCTTTCGAACCTTAAACTTGAATTCAGAATGTTCAATGGTCAACCATCAAAGGAAGCATTTGTGGCCAAATTTGAAGCAGCCCTTGAACTAGGGGCAGGGAAGTCAGATCAAGAAGACCAGATGTCATCAAAAGAAGCTTACAAAACTAGATCAGAAGCACCCCTGAAACTAGGGGCAAATAATTTCAAATGTGCTCGAAGAGCCAAAGATGGATCATTCCACAAATCAAAGAAGGTCGGCAAGAATGCCAAATCCCAGAGGGAGGAAAGAAGAAAGCACTGCTGAAGAACAACTGAGTTCCTATCCACAACACTAGGGGCAAATTTAGCCCCCCATTGGATGGACTCTTACATCATCGACGAACATCAGCCACTCTCTTGGATTCAGACAAATTCGAGATCTCAGAACCATTTGACATGGACAAAGCTACGCTTTTACCTTTGAGAGGCTCGCTGGGTTGAAAACGCGAAAGGGCGACCCAAGCAAAAGTTAGAGCAAGAAAAAAAGAGAAAAAAAAAAAGAAAAGAAAAAAATTACAAAAGAAAAAAATGCAAAAAATGCAAAAAAAAAAAGAAGAAAAAGAAAAAGTAGAAAAGAAATGAAAAGAATTGAAAAGAAAAGAAAAACATAGCTCGCAAGGTTGAAAACCCAGAAGGGCGGCCTTGGCAAAAGTTAGAGCGCAAAAGGAGACGTTAATACCCGAGTGTACCTAAACCCCGAGCTACGTAAGGCTTGATTCCCATGTTTGGGATACGTAGGCAACTTCATTCTGAAGTCCAGCCATAAACACTTCCAAATCAAGTGTGTCCATGTATTGGTTTTGATGGTCCTTGCCTTTTCTGTATCTGAGAGTTCGGTTATGATCATTACCATGAAGACTGACTACAATGCGTTGCGGTGCCATTCAAACAAGGGGCAACTTTCTGTTGCCATTCAATGCGCCGCGGTGCCGTTCAAACAAGGGGCAACTTTCCGTTGCCATGCAGCTCTCTTCAAGCAAGGGGCAATTTTCCATTGCTATGGATCTGAGGTTGTGCATCTCAAGAATAAGTTTTGTGCTCGTTGAGCAGTGGCTGTTTACCAAAATAGTTTTTGAGAATTTTTACTGAGGTTGACTAATTTCTCGAAAATTATTCCATTTTCCAAAACTGGACCATATCTTGGACCCAAAAAGGAAATTTTCAGTGCTCATAACTTGACTTGCATGATTTCAAATAAAAAATTGAACAAAACTCTCATTTTGGTCAAAATTGTTTTAGTAGAAAGCCAAAAACAAAAAATGGTCAAAATGATGAACTAGGGGCACAGTTGAGTCAAGTGTTCCGTCTTTTCCCCATTGTCAACATACTTGCCAGAAAAGGCACCCTAGTCGCCGAGAAGGGCACAATTGAAGCTAACAACAAAGGGCTGAAAGCTCTCTCATCCTCCAAGCAACGAGGTATCAAGCCAAGTGTGAAGCACAAACTGGAATAGATCAAGATATTCCACTCTCTCATCTGGACAGATCTGATCACGTCCAAACTCCCCAGCAAAGCATCGTCAACCGATGTCAGCTGCAGATTTGCTACACACCCAGTTGTAGCGCAGCCTCTCTGTGGAAGAAACTCACTGTTGTGAACAAGATTAAGAATCTGGTATAATACCAGGGGCAAGAGCCCACAATTTCCAGCTTATCCATCAAGCACCCAGGGGAGGGATGAAAAAATGAGAGATTGAAAAATAAAGAGATGTGAGTTGAGAGAAAAAGCGAGAAAATGGCTTTTTCAGAAAATAGAGCCTGAGGGCCGAGTGATGTGAAAAACACAAATAAGAAAGGATGGGAAACACTAACCAAGGAAACAGGCTCTATGTGCACGTTTGAGTGTCGTGTCTTTTGTTTTGTTTCGATTCTTGTTTTGAGTCGTTTCGAGTGTTACTCAATGTGTTCAGGTTGTTTACCTTTTGTTTTTCTTTGTTGAGTCGTTTTTGCTGTGGTCCAGTCGTAGACTCAATACCCAGTTGAGAATTCATTTTCAATTCCGATTTCAAAATAAAATCATTTTGTGCTTAGAGTGCTGTGTCATTCTCCACATTTGTGCAAAATAGTATTTGTTCTTTCATAAAACCGCAGGGTTCAACCCAGGTCATGTCAGAACAGTAAAACCAGGACCTATTTGAAGCTATATGGATTCCAGACTACAAAGCAAAAGAAAAGAGGGAAAATGTCGGGTATCTGAGTTTGTTTCAACTTCAGTAAGTTCCGAGACTACATTCCGTGTGTATCTCTTCAAGTCTTGCCAATGCTCCGAAGTATGAGTGTGCCTCTACCTCAAGCTCAAGATCAAGTCTGCTTCAAGCCAGAATGGCGATCAGAAGTGCTCTCCTCAAGTACAGTTTCGTGCCAGGGACATCTTGGTCGTGTTTGCAATGAGTTCCTAGGAGACCAACTGCGACGGTGGAAACTAGAGTTCGAATGGCTGATGCCTAGAACGTAAAGGTTCGGGATTTCTGGGACTAAAGTCTGGTTTAAATACCCAGGGGTGTATCTCTGACTTAAAATCTGTATGGAAACCCCATAGGTTGAGATAACGTGTATGCACCTCAATTCTGGATACTGAACCAACCTAGTCTGTCACCCCGTTGGAGAATAGGGAAAGTTGTGAATATGATCAGGAAGAAAGGTAGCATCCAAAGTGTTCTACGTAAAGAACCCTTGTCAGCATTTTAGAATCTTTGTACTGTGATTTGAAGGTAAAGTGTTCGAAGAACACAAGGGGAGATCCCCATTGGAGAAGAGCGGTTCACCGCCACTTACCTCATGAGGTGCTTTGTAAAGCGCTGCTTTGTCCATTTATTACTTTCCTTAAGCATCATGCATTGTAATGCATTGTACCTATCAAGTTTCTTTCTCATTCATGCACGATATTGTATGTACGGTTCATTCAAAGAAGTTCCGTTTAAGATCATTTATTTAGTGTATCAATCACACTTCATTCAGTGTATCAATTACACTCTTATTTATTTAGTGTATCAATCACACTTCATTCACTTTGTGTATCTATTACACTCTCACTCACTTAGTGTATCAATCACACATTCTCATTTTGTGTATCTATCACACACATTCTCATTTTCTGTATCTATCACGCACATATTCACTTCAATTACTTTAGTGTATCTATCACACTTCATTATCTTTTGTGTATCCATCACACCTGTTCACGAAGTGCATCTATCACACTTTGTGTTCACATTTAGTATATCAATCATACTCTGTTCACTTAGTGCATCTATCACACTTTGTGTTCACCTTTAGTATATCTATCATACTTGTTCACTTAGTGCATCTATCACACTTTGTGTTCACCTTTAGTATATCCATCATACTTGTTCACTAAGTGCATCTATCACACTTTGTGTTCACCTTTAGTATATCCATCATACTTGTTCACTAAGTGCATCTATCACACTTTGTGTTCACCTTTAGTATATCCATCATACTTGTTCACTAAGTGCATCTATCACACTTCGTGTTCACCTTTAGTACATCTATCATACTTGTTCACTAAGTGCATTTATCCCACTTCATATTCACCTTTAGTATATCCGTCATACCTTGTTCACTTAGTGCATCTATCACACTTTGTGTTCACCTTTAGTATATCTATCATACTTTGTTCACTTAGTGCATCTATCACACTTCGTGTTCACCCTTTGTGTATCTATCACACTTTGCTCACCACACTCGCTTAGTGTATCTATCACGCGCTCAACTACTGTATCTATCACATTTTACTTCATATAGTGTATCTATCACATGCTCACTTTGTGTATCTATCACACATTCGCTTTTTGTGTCCATCACACTTTGCTCACCACACTCGCTTAATGTATCTATCACACGCTCAGCTACTGTATCTATCACATTTTGCTTCATATAGTGTATCTATCACATGCTCACTTTGTGTATCTATCACACATTTGCTTTTTGTGTCCATCACACTATGCTCACCATGCTCGCATTGTGTATCAATCACGCACGTTCGCTTTGTGTATCAATCACACACTCTCGCTTTGTGTATCTATCATACCTTGTTCACTTAGTGCATCTATCACACTTTGTGTTCACCTTTTTGTGTATCCATCACACTATATCCGCTTTGTGTATCTACCACACATGCTCACTTTGTGTATCAATCACACATTCGCTTTGTGTATCTATCACACATGCACACTGTATTCGCAGTGAGAATTGCATAATTCTCTTACATCCTTTCTGCATGAAATGTAGTTTGGTTTATGCTTGCTTAAAACTGTTGCATGTTACGCTTCGTTACAGCTTTCTTTGCATGATCATAAATTATGCTCGTCTTTTTGCATTGTCAGTTGCATTTTTCCCCTGCCTTCGGGCGCATATCTTTATCTGCTGCTTGTATGCTTTGTCTAAGTCTTCGGCCTTGTCAAAAATGGGTCGTCTCTGGGCTTTGACACTCACTCCCGTCATTGTTATGACTTTCGAGTTCTGTCAAAGAGGGGCAACTGTAGACACCCCATTTTTGACCGTCCTCAAGACTTGGACGTCACCATTCGAATGCTCGGTGATCATCCCTATTTGTGTTTGTTTTGAGCTCTCGGAAGTCTTGGCTACGCGAGTTGCCTCAGGATCTCTCGACTTGTTTGCCCTGTGCCTGGTTTTGCACCAAGGACCTGTTTGTTTTTGCACCTGAGGGTAAAGAGTGGCTTGTTAGCTCCTCGTGACCCCCACCGGCCTTGGCTTGAGGCCACCGGCCGTGTATTATTGCTACCGGCCATTGGTGAAATATACCATTGGCCGGTCGGCACTTGGTGTGGTCGGTCGATCATCTGTTTGGCCGATGGCCTCCTTTTCTGGCCGGTACCACCTTTTTGCCTTTTTCAGGCATGGTGCATGCCAGCTGTGCCAGCTGGAATGCACAAACCCTGCCCCCGTGCACGAGTGTGGCTGTTTTGCCCCTTTTGTACCTTTTTGGTCTAGCTTCTTGAGGAAGCTTGGACCTTTGTCTTAGCTTCCTCAAGAAGCTTGGACACCTGTCCTAGCTTCCTAAGGAAGCCTTGGCCCCTTTGCCTTGGCTTCTTTAGGAAGCCTTGACCCCTTGGTTAGCTTCCCTTGGAAGCTTAAGCTTTCCCTTGCCTATATAAGAGCTCCACCCTCTCCTTTGTTTTGGTTCAGCAAAAACCAGAGCAAAATATATATATATATATATATATATGTCTTCTATACACTTTCTCTCTCTATATCTCCCTCTCTCTCTTCATTTTGTGTGTGTTTTATAGCCTAAAAGTGTGTTTAGTTCATAGTATTGCACTAAGACACACACTATTACACCATACTTCGACTTGGGAGGCCTTGAGGGTTTGTTCTTAAAGTTTTGAGCTGATTTTGATCACAAAAAGGGGCCTGAGCTTGCTGTTCTTCAAGGGTTCTTCAAAGGTAACATTACTTACTTTATATTTCCCATTCTTCCACTAGCCTTTAGCCTATCTTGCTTACTGTTTTAGACTTTGTGTATAACTGAAAAAAGTCTTATATTTGTATGCTTAAGATATTTCATTCAGGTTGTTTTGGTGTTGAGGGTCGATCTCCCCCTCTAAGGCCTTGTTTGGCCCTTTTTGTGCTTCCTTTGTTAAGCTTTGGTTACTTTGGTGTATTGGCCTTCTCACCACTGAAATCTAGAAGATTTTCAGTGGTGAAGAAGGGGTTTTGAGGCCTTGCATAGGGGAGGGACACCCCTCTCCCCTTGGTCTCTCATTTGTGCATTCTTTGGCCTCATAAGGGTAGCATATGTGCTTGGTTGTTTTTAGCTCCATTTCAGAGGTTTTTAGGTGTTGTTAGGTCATAATGTGTCTCTATTTTTGATCGGATTAATGGCCTCTCCCATGTTTAATACACTTGCTTTGTATTCCCCCATTTTGCCTAGAAATGCATCTAGCCATTAAACCCTCATGCTTGCAAATTTCTACCTAGCTTTGTGAAGCTTTTGGTCATTATTTATCATGATTGAGGTCTGTTGGGTGCTGGCGTGGTCGTATTTGATATGTTTTGTATGGCCCCTTTGCATTCTAGCATGTTGGTATCGGGTGTGTGAGTCATTAGCATGTATTGGCTAGACTATTTCAGTGATTTGGAATCACTTATTAGGTCATTTTAGTCCATGTTTGATGCTTACATACTTGCATTTGTTCCCCTTTTAATGCCTTAAAGAGGTGTGGTCTTATGCTCCATGTTTGGGCTTTTGTGTACGCCTATATGTTTGGGGTCTTGGGTTGCCATATCAGTGGGTATTGGGGTTTATTTTGATGCATTGAAACTCCGTTCTTTAGTTGAATAATCCATGCTATGAGTGATCATGATAGTTGTAGTAGAATGCTTCTTTTTACATCTTAGTCTTGGGCCCATTGGTATGCGTGTTTGCATGAGCACTTGTCCATCATTTTGGGCACTATTGGCCACTATTTTGGGGGTGGGTTGAGGCCTTCTCATTTCAGTATAAGTCCATCATTGCATGCTTTGCATGTTTGACATGTTGCATTGCATTGGTTGCATGCTTATATTGCAGCATGTTTGCATGTTTGCATGTTACTTAGCTAAGTTGCATTATATAGTCTTGTTGTATGCTTGACATATTCACATTGCATTAGCATAGCCTTGCATGAGTTGCATCACTTTGCATTATATACGGCATACATGCATTGCATCGCTTAGTTTGGGGTGTCAAACCAAGCATGAAGGGTGGGGAGTGTTCGTACCCAAAGTGACGAAACATGTCCCAACCCTCGGTTGCCGACGCCCTTGACCTCAACATGATAGGGCATTGGCACTCATTTGTTTTGTTTGCATGCGTTTACATTGATTTGCAACTTGGCCTCTTAGGCCATCATGCATCGAAATGCGCAATTGATGGCCCGTGGGTCGAGGGCCATGCTCCCTGGAGTTCATTGCATGATAGGGAGTGTGTCCATGCATACATTTGCTTGAAAATTCCATGCCATACACTGCTTACCCTCTGCTGCTGTCAACTGCAGGTTTCAGCAAGAAGATTTGGCCAGCCGACAGTGTTGAGTGCCAACCGGCAAAACATGTTTGGCCGAGAGTATAAGATTTGGCCGATAATCCCATTCCCATGGCCGGTGGAATTTCTTTCTGGCCGGTGACACTCCAGAGCACTCAGGGAGTGATTCAAAGCAGTTCTAGAAATTTATGTGATCCTTAGAGGGGCAAGGCAGTGTAAACAAAGGCAACAGTGCTATGGCAGCGAGTTTCCGAGCAGGGCGAGTCAAGCATGCATCATTCGTGCATTCCGAGGCAAAGCTGCGGCAGTCTCTTTAAGCTTCACATTTAGTTTATTTTTGTAATTAATTAAGGGTTTGTAATAATTAATTAGCTAGGATAGTTGATTCATTATTCGAACTGTAACATTTATTCGGACCCTCCGAGCGAGGGCAATTGTGTAATAAGTGTGCGTGAGTGTGTGTATGTCTCCCAACCCCACGTCTTTCTTCCCTTTTATTTACTAGCTTTCGATGGTTAGTCTAGGGCATGTTTCAATTAGCATACAGTATGATAGCATGCGTGCATCCATACATTTGTCTTACATGCACCGGGCTCAGCGCATCATACTAACTGCATTTGTATTTCAATTCTAAAGTTGAATACATGTTAGTTGTAGCATCATCACATGCCATCTTAGAATAGCCGAGCCTATTGTAGTTGCATCTTGTATGTGTTGCATTAGCCATCTTAACATGAGCTAGGATCATGCATTGATTACTAACTAGCTTTTGTTTTGGCTTGGAGTACTCAGTAAGTTCTCATGCTTTAGCATCCTTGCATGTGTGTGAGTGTTGCCACAACAGCATACTTACCATGAGGCTAGCTGCTTATGTGGTATAACTGCTTGAGTGCCTGTGGATGGAGGTTGAATTGCCTAAATTGGAATAATGCACTAAAACTGTGAGTTTTAAGCCCACTGGATAGTGGCAAAACCATCTTTTCTAAAGCCTACTTGAGGGTGGCAAAATCTGCATTTTAGCCTACTTGCGAGTAGCAAACCATTTTCAAAACAAACATGAAATGTTTTGTTCCAATTTAGGCGATTTGGTCTATACTTGTTTGCTGTGCGCATAATATAGTAATTCTAGGCTAATAACCGGAATAAGAACATATAATGTTTTCAAAACAAAATATCATGGTTAGTAGAGGCCGATTTTTGATCGGGCGAGCGGGGGTGCTCATAGTTGACCTTCCCCAATCGTACCCAAGTTCCCGAGCCGAGGCAACTTTGGTGATGACGGACATGTGGCCTTTGGCACTGAGTCAGGGTTTCCTAAATTTTTCCAAAATAAAATATTTAGGTGGCGACTCTGTATCTGGCAAAGTAGTCCATGTTTGGCACTTCTTTTCTAAAAATCTATTTTCTCAAAACGATTTTCCGGATTTGGACTCTTTGATTCAGATTAAGAACCGTGACAATTCGAGTCCGAACTGTAGCACGAAGGCCTCACGCGGGCGCGTCTACACCATCCTGCTTAGGTATGCCAGTATATACAGTTCTTTTGTATTTTATTAAACTGGTTGCTTGACGGTGATGGTACTCTGGAGTCATTTAGACCATTTTCTTAGATGAGCTGTTCTCCCCTTGAGTGCGACATCCTCTATCTATCATTACCTTTGGCCCCCTTCTTTATGGTGTATTCTATGCCTGCCCTGGTTGAGGCATGACCTAGGTGCCTATAGCGATCCCGGATTTACCCTTGTTGTATAGTGATCCGGACATGTGTCCGTGGATGTTGGTAGTTGTTTATTATCTTGTTTACATCCTTTCCTACTTTGTATTTGAGTTATAGGATGTGTTGGGCGGGTTTGTTACAGGTTGGTTGAGTTTACAAACCAAAACTAGTTGCCCAGATTTTGGCCTGTACGCTCGAGCGGGGGTTTGGGCGCTCGAGCGGGGAATATACCCATCCAGTAATTGTTGTGCAGTGTTGTACGCTCGAGCGTGGAGTTGGCCGCTCGAGCGGAGGCCTGGTTCTGCAAAAGTGCTGGGCGAGAGCATTCTGCGCTCGAGTGGGAGATTGGCCGCTCGAGCGGAAATCTGTGAGTGGCCGCTCGAGCGGGGTGTTTTACGCTCGAGCGGAAGACTGGGTTTAAGTCCCGAAATTGTGACTTTTCAAATCACTTTTTACTTTCTCTTCTCTCTCTTACTTTTCCAAAATCACCATTGTTGAGCCTCTCACTCTAGACTCTACCTTCTCTCTAGGTTTTGATCTAGTAGGAGTGATTTACTCACCTTTGGCCTTTACAAAAAAGTTGTTGATCGTCGAGGGCTTCATTTTAATCTGAAAATCTCGGGTTTTGGAGCACGTTGGGTTTTGTCGTCTTCTCCTTTGGAACTCCGAATTTGAGGTAGGGATAACCTACTCCTCTCTATGGGTTTTGTCTTTAAATTTTGGTATTTTGAGATGTTGGGCTTGGTTTGGTAATCTTGTAAAGGTTTGGGGCTTTTGTGTAATTTTTACAAAGGTTGGGGTTTTATTCATAATAAACCTAGATGCATGTTTGGCATAGAAAAATGGAATGATTGTTGAATCATTGATGAAAATGGGACCTAAGGGTTGAAATAGTAATTATGGAAAATGGCCTAATTACATTGTTTAATTAATTGGGATAATTAATTGGTGAGAAATGAGGAAATGAAATGTTAATTGAATATCCATTTGTGCATTTATTTTCTGTTTTAGAAATAACTGCTTTGGGCTATCGGTGGAGGATAGTCGAGATTGTTGTAGATAATGCATGATGATTAGGTAAACGGAAACTAATCAATGGAATGTGTCATGGAACTTGACGGTTGATAGAATACATTAATTGTGTGTATTGTGTGATTGTATATAGAACCAATGTGTTTATATACGTTATGTGTAGAGGAGGAGATAGGGGATGTACTCCGCGGTTTAGGGGAAAATAGGGGATGTACCTCTAAACCGGATAGGTATTGGGAGGAGATAGGGGATGAACTCCGTAGACAGAGCTCATATGCTTGTCTAGAGAAGTGAAGATAGAGCTCATATGCTTATCTTTGTGAAGTGTGGATACAGCTTGTATGCTTATCTGTGGATATTGTTGATATACATATCTGTTGTAGAGTGTGGATACAGCTTGTATGCTTATCTGTGGATATTGTTGATATACATATATGTTGAGAATGTGGATATAGCTTTTATGCTTATCTGAATGTGAGATATTGTTTTTATACATATCTGTGGAAATGATGATAGAGCTAGCATGCTTATCTGTTGAAAAAGGGAAAATGAAAAGTAATTGGGACTTGTAAGTCGTTGACATAAATATGTAATTTATGTGATTGTATCAGTGTTGACCAACTATCAATTGCTAATGTTTTAGTCATTGTCCATGGTTGGTTTAGTGTATTTCTACTGGGCTGTGGCTCACCCTATATGGGAATATCATTTTCAGGTACAGGAAGCATGCCACCTCCAAGGACATAGCTTGGAAGGCTAGAGGCGGACATAGTGTAGTTGTTTTACTTTTGACGTATTACATGTAACTTCAAGCCAAGGGCTTAATGTGTAAACGAGTTAGTACTCTTTTGATGAAACCAAGTGTTAACTTGGAAAGCTGTAAGTCCGTAGGGCATTTTGTTTTGATGCTAACATGTAATACTTATGTAATGAAACTCAATGAAATAAAGGAATGTGGTTAGTTTATATGTAAATGCTTGTATTATCTGATGGGTTTAATGTTATTATTTTGAGGGCGTTACAGTGCCTCTTGCGGTGGTGTTTGTCATCACAAGATGATTTGGTCATGTCACTGGTCCTATGTTCTACCATACTTAATCCAAATGTGGAAAAAAAAAAAAAGACAAAAGAAAAGAAAAAGAAATAAAAATTTAAAAAAAGAGCAGGAGGAAGCCTCGGTTATGTACAAGGAAAAGAAAAGGAATCCTTGTTTAAGTTTTTTTTTTCATATTTTTTTATTTTCGTTTTTTAGACTACCAAATAGTTGTGCTGATGTATTACCTTGTTCTTTGTTTTCTAATTTGTGATGTTTTCTTTTCCTTGGTCTAGATTAACATTTTTCCAACTGGTTGGACCTTTATGGCCCGATTATTCCATACAATACAAGCAGCCTCAGGTTCTTAGTCTACCTCCTCTAGGGATGTTCAAGCAAAGAGAACGATCAAACCCAATCTGCGAAATATTTTGTCATTCCAGCAATGGGCCTCCATTGCGATTGCTATTAAGATGGGGATAAAGCGTTTATGATTTGATTATGTACTCTATTTGAGGTATGATTGTTGCTCTAACATTTTCTTTTATTTTACTTTTGTAATCTAAGTTATTTCTGCCCCTTGGTTTTTTGATCTCTGCTACATGATTCAGCATCTGCACTACTGCACTTTCTCTCTGCTGCTGAAGTAGGTGATGGGGGATGAAGTGATGCAACCCGTCACAACTAATGTTGCTATTGGCTGAAAAATGACCCCCTATTCTTAACTCTGCATCCTCCTTTAGATATTTTGTAAAGAATTCATATCAGCCATTTTATTTCTTTGGTGGGTTATAACCTTTTCACCCTTAATATTTGTGGTTGTTTTGCTTTTAACTTTTGTATCTTCAAGTGTTTGTTCTAAGATCTTAAGCTTTGTATCTCGAAATCTTGTTATAAGATCTTGTGATTGTTCTGGGCCTTATTTTGTTAGGGCATGATTGACTCTATTTGGAGTAGAGATACCTTTGCAATTTTTGTTAATTTTAGGGTCAGCTTTGAGCTGATCTGCGCTCATTCGGGACACCCTCTCGGTGAGGTTGCACGTCCTTTATTATTCTTTCTTGATTTTGTAGTCAGCTTAGGGCAAAACTAACACCATTTGGGACTCTAGTCCTTTATTATTCTTTCTTGATTTTATATTTTAAGATTGAATCAACCACAAGATATACTCTTGCCGGCTGGGCCAGCCCAACAATTTGATGAGATCATGAGATATAAATTTTGATTTGTAGATTCTATAAAAACAAAAACAAAAATGAAAAGGTATGAAAATATAATTTAATTATGAAAATGGACACAATTACTTCCCTTATTGTAGATTCTATAAATAATATTTCCATTATTTTTCAATACTCTCTTGTATACTTTGAATGGCAGCTCTACAAAGGCCACTAGCAAATGAACGCTGAGAGAGCTGACTCACCAATGTTCAAGATCGCCAAAGGCCATCAACAGAGTTGGCAATTTAATGCTGATCAAGGAATGTTGAACGAGCCCTTCTCCATGTGCAGGATAGTCAATAGAGTTAGCCAAATTCAGAAGACAACCAGTCGGCCAAGTTTAAAATGGTCACCCCGCGTCTGCCAAGTTCATAATGGTCATCCCACGGGGTCAGCTAAGTTTAAAAGACCACCCCGGGGTCAGCCAAGTTTATATAAGTTCTTGCGATTGTTTTGGGCCTTTGTTAGAGTAAGATTCACTCTATTTGGAATCAATACACCTTTGCAATTATTGTTGATTTGAGGGTTAGCTTTGAGCCGATTTGAGCTCATTTGTGACAAAATCTTATTTAAACTATCCTTTCGGTGTGGGTCCATGTTCTATTTGGGACTATCCTCATGAGGAGGGTCAAATTGGTTTATTATTCTTTCTTGAATTTGGAGCCAGTTTAGTGTATAACTGACCCCATTTGGGACATTTGTTCTACTTGGGGCTATCCTCACGAGGAGGGTCAAAGTCCCTTGCAATCATTTTTGATTTTGGCGTTTGTGGCCATGGTAGTCGTGCTAGAGGGTTGAGAGTGGCGACAATGACGACAAAGATGAATGGAAGAAAAACTAGAATTTTAAAATTAAAAATGAGAGTATTATGAGAATAAAAATTAGGATTTTGGGGTCAGTGGCGATAGAGGGCTGAGAGAGGCAGTGGCAATCCAAAAATTTTGTTTTTGGATTTTTTTTTTAAATTTATTTTTTAATCAAATGTGTGTCTCCACAATGTATGCAAATAGAAATTAGGGTGAATAAAAATTGTTAGAAGTTTACATTATTGATTGAAGTTTTTGGAATGTTGATTGAAAAAAGAAAATGAGGACTTACGAGTAGGTCTAAGTAAGTGGACTTATTGTCCAATAGGTTCTATGATAATTAATGACATTTTTCGTTAAAAACAATTATAAAATGTCATTAATTGTTAATTTTCAATGACAGTTTGAAAATCTTATCACAAAAAACTATTATTAATTATAAGTTTTAGCGACAGTTTAAAAAAATTGTCACAAAAAAGGCCACTAATTTACATCTTTCAGCAACAATTTGAAAATTTTGTCACAGAAAAACATCACTAATTGTATATTTAAGGGACAATTTATAAAAATTGTGACAAAAAAGTTACTAATTATCAATTTTTAGCGACATGTAAAAAAATTTACAATAAAACTATTTTTAGCGACAATTTTATTAAGACTTATTTTCAATAAGACTTGATAAGAATTAAGTCCAATCATTAAAACTTAGTGGTAGCTTACCCAAAAGGAAAGGAGGGAGAAAATCAGGGGCAAGAAAAGAGAAATCCATGGGGAAGTTGTGGTCTGTTTGAATTAAAACTCTGTATCTTTTCTTGATGTTGTGGCACCGGTATGTAAGGTGGTGTTGATTGATGTGGCATCTCTCAGTCGACTTACAAGTTGAACCAAGTAGGGATTTGGAGTGCCATTTCTCTCACACATACAACCACCTCCTTTATTGCGAGGCTTATGAAATAAAAGATTCAAATTATTGATTTTTTGTATGATAATTTTTATTACGAGACTTACGAAGTAGACGATTTAGATTATTAGTGTGAATCTAGGTTGAGACTCACAAGAGAGATATGGAAAGATGAGATATGAAGGAGAGCTTATCCCATCCCGAATTTAGTTTGAATTTGAATATATTTAGGGCATTTACTAATAAATCATATTCAAATTCAAACTAAATTCAGGATGGGACATTTACTAATAGATCTCTAAAAAATAAGATAAATATTCTTGTGATCCCATAAATTTTCTTGGTGGATGCTCAAAAAATTACACTCTTACTTTTTATTGTGTTTCTTATAGTGAATCCAAAATTGTATATAAAAAGGTTTGATCATCTATTAAAATAAAAATAAAAATAAACTTTGAACATTTCATAATAGCCATGAGATTCCTAACTGCATACAAAACTTTCTGAAGTGGGAGTTATAAAATTGATGCTGAAATCCTTAGGGGTGAAATTTGCTCCACTATGCTCCTTCAATGTGACTTTTTGGGGGTCTTCCTTCTCAAGTTTGACCTCCGGGTCCTCCTTTCTTATGGATGACTTGGGAGTCAACCGTAATGTTGTGTTTGGTTGGGGGATTTGAGGAGAGATTTGGAAAGAGAAATGGAAAAAGTAAGTGAAATGTGAATAAAATATACCCATATTTCATCTAGTTTCACACACTTTTTCTCTTTTACTTTTCAAATTCCTCTCCAAATCCCCCAACCAAACTAACCTCAAAGTCTTTCTTCATAGATGAGTTCTTTTATGGTTCATGAGTTTTATTCTTCTCTGGATTATGATCTCTACCCACCCTTAGATCAATTTTGCTTTTCTTTAGCCCCATGCTAGGCTATGCTCTACCTCTACATCGAGATCAACTCAACTCAAGTCGGTTGGCTACAATGTTTCAGATAATCTGATGCATCATCCGATTTGTACAAAATTTTATTTTATTTATTTAAAAAGCATAAACAAGACACTCATCACACGCAACAAATGACATGCCAACATCTTTCAAACCAAAGAAGTCATTGTGCCTTTTCAGTACATAAACAAACTCAACAAAATAATCTCCATTGTTTCATCAAACTAGCCCAAAAAAAAAAAAAAAAGGAAATTGATGAAATAGCAAGTATACAATATTAAATTTAAACAAACGCATATTGTTATCCTGAAATGAAATTGAAGTTTGGAGATGTCATAACTATAAAATTCACTTTAACTGTTTGAAATATTGTGCAAGTTACACATTTGGATTTCAAACCCACAGGAGAAAAAAACAGAAGCAAGATATGTCTCTGTCCTACCATGCTGACTAATTTGTGCAAATCCATCCAGAGTATATCCCAAAAATAAAACATGCATTTGTTCAAGACAAATCCATAACATTGCCAAATAAATCCATTCACAACACCATCCATATTACAATTCCAATCGACATCTGTTACATCTTATAGTAAAAAGCTCCTATAATACAACTGCCTGCACCCAAGGTACAAAAATATTCAGCTTCGAAACCTGAAATTGATAGTGATGTAAACATCAAATTACACACAAATTCTTAAAACAATGAATAGTTAACAATTATCAACCCATTCACTACAAAAGCATTGAAATGAAGAATTCAAACTCATTACTATGGCTTTACCATATGACGTGGGTAGGCCCATAAAGGCCATAATCCATTATGAACAACCCAAGCCTACCACTTAGGGCCCAATACATAACCCAACTGATGAGGCCCAGCACAGCTGGATGTCAACATGGCATGAAGGACCAATGATATTCAGACGCGTGGCAGGTAAAGGGCAAGCGACATCAGCAAACAAAGATCTGCAAAGTTATTGCCACTGCACATCGCCATTAATGCAGCCCCTCACAGCATTTATTACGACAACACCTCTCCGTCGGGACAGCACGCCCTCACCCTGAACAAGGTAAGCTACAGCATAGACTTTTGGCCAAGGTGACAGGTCGGAAGGGACAACAAAATGATTACCAAAGGATATAAGTAGACGTTGAAGACAAGAAGAAGGTTAAAGCTTTTCTACCTCTAATTCATATCCTTACATCCCACTTTCTCTTCTTCTAACTTGCTCGTCGGAGGGTTCATTGGGGGACTCCCCGTACCCCGTTGAACTCGTGTGCAGGTGCGTTGGTGGGCTTGACCATTCAGATACTGGTTGGAGAAGCGTGGACTAGTCCGACCCATTCCATCTGGAACCCGTTATATCATTACTGTATTATCAGTTGGCGCCGTCTGTGGGAACGCTTTGCTCCGCGCGCCAGTTGTGTTCATTGTCGTCGGAGACCCTGTTCCAATAACCCTTTCCTGCTACCCATCAAAGTGTATGGTCATGACTAGATCCATGGTTTCTCACCAAAATGCTGCCAACCACCAAGCCGACCTCCCCAATCCAAACAACCCACCACAGTATTTCATCGAGCTTACCAACAGCATCAACCGTATGGCCAAGCAAAACCAAGCCCTGATAAATGCCCTACTCCAAAGAAACCTTCCTATGCCTCCATCACTTCCAGATATTCCGCCCAACTAAGAACGAGCCCCGAGCCATACTATCCTGCAGCCCTATCCACCTAACTTGGAAGGCTTGCAACCTCCTCCTCCTAATATAAATCCACTACCCTGACCCCCGCATCCATCGGTCCTGGCACCAACCCCTGAAGGGGAAGCCAGTAGCGTCCAACCCCCGCTGCCTTCCGGTGGTGATAACATCCCTCTCTGGGATGCAGAACTCTGAGCCATGAAGCTCCAACTCCAAGGGGTGATGCAGAACATCCAGCGTAAACCCTCTACCACAGCAAACTCACCATTTGTTGCCTCTATCCAGGACAAACCTCTACCCCCCAAGTTCAAAATGCCCACCATTGACTCTTTTGACGGTACGACGGACCCAATCGACCATCTAGAGACCTATAAAACCCTCATGATCCTCCATGCATTCCCTGACGAGATCATGTGTCGAGCTTTCCCCGTGACACTGAAGGGGTCAGCTCGACTGTGGTTTAGCCAGTTACCAGCAGACTCCGTCTCCACTTTCCAGCATCTCAGTGACTCCTTTCTCAGCCATTTTATTGGAGCCCAGCACCAACGCCGTCCAGCAACCCAACTACTCAACATCTGCCAAACCGAGGGGGAATCCCTGCACAGTTTCGTTACCTGCTTCAACACTCAAGCCTTGCAGGTGGCAGAAAACAATGATAAGGTCATCCTTACGGCTTTCATGGCCGGACTATGGTCGTCTGATTTCCTCTTCTCCCTCTCTAAGAACCCCCCCACCTCCATGGCAGCCCTACTCTCCAAAGCCCAAAAATACATGAATGTAGAAGATTCCCTGGCCGCTCGGCAAGACCCTATAACTAAAAACCCGACCCCCAAAGAAAAGAGAAAAGACTCAGACACTAGAAATAGCCAATACAATAATCAAACGTCTCAGTACACTGACCGACCCCCCAGAACTGACCGGTCGGCTCCAGCCCGACCACCCGGCCGGTTCGAGCGGTACACCTCCCTAAACTCCCCCATGGAACAAGTCCTCCATCAGATCCAGCGGGATTACCCCCTAAAATGGCCCCAACCATCACGGACTCCCTCCAATCGGAAAGACCAGTCCAAATATTGCCGTTTTCACCAGGATCACAACCATAATACCGAGGAGTGTGTAAACCTCAAAGATCAGGTTGAGGGCCTGATTCGTCAAGGACGCCTCAGCCGATTCACGGATACTCGCCCTCAGCAGAGGCAAGGGACTGAACCCATCAGAAACAACCGCCGGCGCACCCCTCCCCGACAACCGGCACAGCCTAACCAAGGTCATGATCGCCCTCTACAGTAACCCCGGGCACAAGGTAACCCCGCCCCACCTGTTGGAGAAATCAGAGTTGTCTCTAGCGGGCTTGCTTGTGGAGGACCATCCCGGTCGGCTTAGCGGGCAGAACTTAGGAAAATACGGCAGGGTTCAGACAAAGAAGTTGCCATGTTGGACTGACCTTCCAAACACCCCAGGCAATGGACCGAGCCTATCACCTTTACGGACGCCGACTGCATAGGCATCTGTTATCCTCATGATGACTCTCTTGTCATTTCTTCCCTCCTCTCCAACTACAAGGTCAGACGAGTTCTCATCGACAACGGTAGTTCTTCAGATATCATCTTCCTCAACTGCTTTCGCCAGCTCAAGATTGGAGAGGAACGTCTGTCTCTTCTCCAAACCCCTTTGGTCGGTTTCACTGGTGACCGGGTGACCTCCATCGACTCCATCAATCTTCTTATCACAATCGGTGAGTACCTGCGACAGGCCACAAAGTTGCTCACCTTCCTTGTTGTCGACTGCCCCTCCGCCTACAACATCATCCTTGGCCGCACCGCCCTAAATGCTTTCCAAGCTATCACATCAACTTACCACCTTGCCATTAAGTTCCCCACCGATCTGGGGGTCAGGACAGTGAGAAGAGAGCAGACAGTTGCCAGGGAATGTTATGTCGCCTCACTCAAAGAAGTCAAGCTGAAGGAGGCAATGATCATTGAAGGGCTTGACGTCCGAGATGAAGACGAGCTGGTCAGAGGGGAGCCTGTGGAGGAGCTTGTTGAGGTTCCCATCAACCCCGCCAACCTGCCAAAAATTGCCAAAATCGACAGCCAACTATCCCCCCAAGCAAAGGCCGACCTTACTGCCCTCATAATCGAGCACAACGATGTATTTGCCTGGACCCACTCAGACATGTCAGGTATTGACCCCTCATTCATAACCCACCGCCTCAGCATTGAACCCCATTTCCGACCTTACCGCCAGAAGCAGCTCATCTTTCATCCCGAGCACAACACTCTCATTGCCACAGAGGTCGACAAGCTCCTTGAGGCACAATTCAACAAAAACGTGGACTACCCTAGATGGCTGTCAAACGTCGTCCTGGTCCGTAAGAACAATGGTAAATGGCGACTCTGTGTCGACTACTCCGACCTTAACCGAGCTTGCCCCAAAGACAGCTATCCTCTCCCCCGCATAGATCTACTGGTTGACGCCACGGCCGGTCATCAAATGCTCAGCTTCATAGATGCCTTCTCTAGGTACAACCAAATTCTGATGCACCCATCTGATCGGGAACACACCTCCTTCAGAGAATAACTCTTCTCACTCAACTCAGAGCTCTCTCTCTCAAATTTCTAATACAAAACATCCTCTCCCTCCCGTCTCTATTCATACACAAAGAGAGTAAGAAAGAGATACACCAACCCACCAAAAATTTCTACCCTCTTTAATGGTGAATGGTAAAAATCAACAAAGGCAACAACGGGAAGGAAAGGGAGAGCAGATGCCCAGCTCAGACTTTCACTTCTCTTGAGGTGGAAGTCTTACTGCGCCATCTTCTTTGATGTATGGTTTTGCATGCATGTGAGTTGGAACAACAGTTTTTTGCTTTGGCTCTTCCTTTCTGGACTATAAAGTTTTTGGAGATTGTTGGGTAGGGGAATGTTGTCTAAGTTAAGTGTTGTCTTTGAATTATACAGGATAGAGAGCCATCTCTTTTTCAAGATAGTTTTATTTTTTGCATATCATTATGTATAAGATTTGACATGGTTCTCCCTCCCTTTATTTCAGTATCTATCTTTTATGAAGAGCGAGTTCAAATGCCACGAGGAAAGTATAAAAAAGGCTATTCAAAAGCAAACCAATACAGTTAAAAAAAAAAAGGTCCAAGGCTGACATGGCTCGGTGGTTGACTGTATCTCCATTTGTGGACATTGATCGCATTCTTGAAATTATACAACAAAAGAACCTAATTATAAGTGACTCTTGGGAATTCACAACGAAGGATCCCCTCGTCGATTTGTTTCGAGAAGACCACCCAAAGGTTTTTTCAAACTAAACGTGGATGCCAATATTCGAAAGGGAGAAAAAGCCTATTGTGGTATTATTGTAAGAGACGAAAATTTGGAGCTTAGTAGTTACACTCACTACAACTACCGTTGTGAAAATATAAAAGAGGTAGAACTGGATACTCTTATTAAGGCGATGGAGATGGTTCAGATGAAATTTAAAGGAATTGATCAATTAATTGTTGAAATGGATCAGCGGGATCTTGTCCTTGACATCAATTCCCTCAAAATTCCAAAAAATTCTGTCTACTTCGAGAAAATTTTGTAAGTACAATACCATAAAATATGTGGGTGTTTTGCATAATAATTATAGATTTAATGGATCTAATGTGTTTCAGCAGTTTCGCCAAGAAATTGTTACATTCTTTTAAGGATGCATCACTGATTTGGGTTCCCCGAGAGATGAACAAGGCTGCCAATGTGATTTCGTTACTTGATCTATATAAAGACAAAAAATAAAAAATCATAAACTCTTTTCACCGATACATTGTGCAGGACAAATATATTCTAGTGGATTACGTGGTTCCTCCTCATGGTAAGTTAATACTTCTCATTTTAGTATCCAAAATAAATAAATGGAAAAGTTGTTTCGTTTTTTAAAGTTAGTATTTTTTCTCTTTATTTGCAGATAAGGCAAGCATGAATGAAAAGGGATCAGAGCAGACACAGACGTGGACTTTCTAGTACGTATGACTCATTACAACCCATGTTTTTATAGCATCACCAGATATATGGGATACTTTTGTTTTTTGTTTTTTTTCTCTTCATGTTCTTTGTGTTGACATATATAGTCAACTTTTGAGGCCAATCACGGTAGGCCAGAGTAATTGTCAAGGGAATTCTGTGTGATTTGCTCTCATTTTTGTTTTCTCTTTGTCATAATATTGGTCTTAATTTAATGTATATGGTGACGTGGGTAGGCCCATAAAGGCCATAATCCATTATGAACAACCCAAGCCTACCACTTAGGGCCCAATACATAACCCAACAAATAAGGCCCAGCACAGCTGGATGTCAACATGGCATGAAGGACCAATGATATTCAGACGCGTGGCAGGTAAAGGGCAAGCCACATCAGCAGACAAAGATCTGCAAAGTTATTGCCACTGCACATCGCCATTAATGCAACCCCTCACAGCATTTATTACGACAACACCTCTCCGTCGGGACAGCACGCGCTCACCCTGAACAAGGTAAGCTACAGCATAGACTTTTGGCCAAGGTGACAGGTCAGAAGGGACAATGAATTGATTACCAAAGGATATAAGCGGACGTTGAAGACAAGAAGAAGGTTAAGCTTTCTATCTCTAATTCATATCCTTACATCCCACTTTCTCTTCTTCTAACTTGCTCGTCGGAGGGTTCATTGGGGGACTCCCCGTACCCCGTTGAACTCGTGTGCAGGTGCGTTGGTGGGCTTGACCATTCAGATACTGGTTGGAGAAGCGTGGACCAGTCCGACCTATTCCATCTGGAACCCATTATATCATTACTGTATTATCATTCTCCCCCTTTGTTTTGTATTTTGCTCCATTTTAGTGAAAAATTCTCATTTTTGTCTGTGGATGTAGGCTTTGGGCCAAACCACGTAAATATTGTGTTCTCTGTGTGTGTGAGATAATTTTCTTGGTGTGTTTGATCCTAACAAAGTGGTATCAGAGCCTGGTGTGTGTTTTTCGAAAAAATAGAGTGTATTTTTCAAAAATGCCCAAAAATCAAAGTGGTCAAAATCTACTTTTGATCACATCGTCTTGAAGAACTCAACGAGATGATCACAGAGGTGAAAACCACGTCGAAAAAGGAGGCCAGACGAATCCACACGCGCCGTCACGCTCCCCTTGACGCCGTGACCACGTGCTTCAACGCGCTACACGCGACTCACGCGTCTTCTCCGTTCTTCCAGGCACTGACGTTATCTCACTGCCGTTTGCTAACGTCATCTCACTGCTGTTTGCTGACGTCACATCGACGGCAGATGACGTCACATCGACGGCAGATGACGTCACATCGACGGCAGATGACGTCGTCTAAGCCGTCAAGCCGGAGCCATCTGAGCCGTTGACCAAGCCGTCCAGCCGCTGACCAAGCCAATCAAAGCCGAGCCGTTAAGCCGAGCCGGCCCGAAGCCAAAGCTGCTGATCGAGCCGTTGACTGAGCCGCTGACGTCAGCCCGACGCCAGCCGAACCGGAGAAATAATCTGGTGCTTCTCAGCCACACAAGATTCTGCCGATCTGAACCATTCAATCTGCTTTGGCTTGATCTAATCCATTTCAGGTCCGATTTGGGTGATCCAATAGTGCTTTCCAACTACTTGGAATATTTCGGACACATCTGTACAATCAATTTTTGTAAATTAGATTTCAAAAATTTGCAGTCTTTCTTTTGGCAATCCGATTTGCTTTTCAGCCTAATTTGACCAGTCCAAACTCCACAGCAAAGCCTGTTTTTCAGATAAAAATCACTTTCTGCATGATAGAGGAATCAACGTCGACTTCAGGTTCCATAATAAAGCTGAATGCTTCCAGTTATGCCATTTGGAAGCCCAGAATGGAGGATGTCCTATATTGCCGAGATTTGTTTGACCCCATTGAGCTTAATGGCGTTAAACCAGCAACGAAAAAAGATGAAGACTGGAAGCGGAAGAACCGAAAAACCATTGGCCAAATCAGACAATGGATCGATCACAGTGTCTTCCACCATGTCGCCCAGGAGACTAATGCCTATGCTCTCTGGACGAAGTTAGAAGGCACGTACCAGTCGAAGACTGCTCGGAAACAAAGCCCTCCTGATGAGAAGACTTGTGAATTTGAAGTTGAAAGCCTGTATCTCTGTTGCTGAACACTCCAGTGAGTTTCAAAATCTGGTGAACCAACTTGCAATTGTCAAAATGGAGTTAGATGATGAGATGCAAGCCCTATTATTGCTCAGCTCTTTACCAGACAGTTGGGAGACATTGGTGGTGTCCCTTAGCAACTCTGCACCTGAAGGAAAATTGACTATGAGCATGGTCACTGATGCTTTATTTAGTGAAGAGGCAAGAAAGAAAGAGATGGGTGGAGATCAATCACATGCCCTCGTCATAGAAAATAAAAGCAAAGGCAGAGGCAGAGGCAGGGGAAGAAGTAAAAGTAGAGGACACAGCAAAGGAAGATCTCAAGACAGAGGGAAATCTAGAGAAGGTACGAGCCGGCCAAGGTTCAAGTGTTACCATTGTGGCCAAGAGGGTTACATAAAGAAATATTGCTATGCCTTGAAGAGAGAACAAAAACAAGGCGATAGACAGCCAAAGACCGAAGATGGGAACACTGCAGTTACTGTCTCAGAGGATATTGCATTATTCTCTGTTGAAGAAGAAGATTGGCTCCATATGTCAGACAACGACACCGAGCGGGTGGTAGATATAGCAGCTTCTTACCACGCTACATCTCGGAAGGAGTTTTCAGTACGTACCAAGTTGGAGATTTTGGTACAGTGAAGATGGGTAACTCCAATTTTTAGAAGATTGTGGGAATCGGTGATGTTCGCATCCAAACCAAAGTTGGGTGCAGGATGGTGTTGAAAGATGTCAGGCATGTTCCTGATTTATGCCTGAGTCTTATCTCAGGGATAGCCTTAGATCGACAAGGCTATGAGAACTACTTCGGCAAAGGCATATGGAAGTTAAAAAAGGGATCTTTGGTGGTAGCCACAGGACAAGCAATTGGCACACTATACAAGACTCGTGTGGAGGTGAATTTAGATAGCCTCAACGCAGCAGAAGATGAGGCATCACCAAATTTGTGGCACAAAAGGCTAGGTCACATGAGTGAGAAAGGTTGCAGATTTTGGCAAAGAAATCTCTTATTCCCTTTGCCAAAGATGCAAAATTAAATCCTTGTGACAACTGCTTATTTGGGAAGCATCATAGAGTTGCTTTCCATTCATCATCTAGAAGACAATCAGAGTTGTTGAGCAGAGTACACTCTGATGTTTGCGGTCCCATAGAAGTGGAATCTTTGGGTGGCTGAAGATACTTCCTGACGTTTATTGATGATGCATCACGAAAGGTATGGGTTTATGTCCTAAAGACCAAAGCTGAGGTGTTCCAGCATTTTCAGACATTCCATGCTATGGTGGAAAGAGAGACCGGAAAGAAGCTGAAGTGTCTTCGAACAGACAATGGAGGCGAGTACACATCAAAGGAATTTGAAGCCTACTGTGCTACTCGCGGCATCCGGCATGAGAAGACTGTTCCTGGAACCCCACAACACAATGGTGTAGCTGAGAGAATGAACCAAACCATTGTAGAGAATGTCAGATGTATGCTCAAAATGGCAAAGCTGCCAAAGCCATTTTGGGGAGAAGCTGTTCGTGTTGCTTGCTATTTGATCAACAGATCGCCATCAATTCCACTGAATTTTCAGATTCCAGAAGAAGTATGGTCTGGAAGGGAGATCTCTTACTCTCACTTGAGAGTTTTTGGGTGCAAAGCATTTGCACATGTATCCAAGGAGCACAGACAGAAGCTGGATGACAAAGCCACTCTATGCATCTTTATTGGCTATGGAGATGAAGAATTTGGATACAGATTGTGGGATCCGAAAAACAAGAAGGTCATTCGAAGCCGAGATGTGGTGTTTTAAGAAGGCCAGACCTTAGAAGATTTTGGGCAACCAGCCAAACCCAAAGTTGATGATGTTTCAGAAATTATTCCAAACCCTGCACCATCACAGCATGCCACTAATGAAAAAGAGTTACCGCAACATGCAGCCAATGATGTAGAGTTTCAGGATGAATTTCTAGAAAAAAAAAGATCCAGAAGCAGAGAGTGTTGAGCAGGGGGAGCCTCAACCCCCTCCGCCAGAGACTGCTAATCCACAGTTGCGAAGATCAACAAGAGAGTCTAAGCCATCGTCAAAATACCCTGCTTCTGAGTATATTTTGCTTACTGATGAAGGGGAGCCAGAAAGTTTTCAAGAAGCTCAAAATCATAAGGAGAAGAGTAGCTGGCAGCAAGCTATACAAGAAAAGATGCAGTCCTTGCAGAAGAATCAGACTTATGATTTGGTGAAACTTCCCCAGGGTCGAAAAGCATTGTAGAACAAATGGGTATTCCTGTTGAAGAAAGATGGCAGCGGAAAGCTAGTCAAGTATAAGGCTTGATTGGTTGTCAAAGGTTTTGGGCAGAAGAAAGGTATTGATTTTGATAAAATCTTCTCCCCAGTTGTGAAAATGACATCCATTCGAGTAGTTTTGGGACTAGCGGCCAGTTTGAATTTGGAACTTGAACAGATGGATGTGAAGACGGCATTTCTCCATGGTGATTTGAAGGAAGAAATTTACATGGAGCAGCCAGAAGGTTTTGAAGTCAAAGGGAAAGAAAACTTAGTCTGCAAATTGAAGAAGAGCCTCTACGGCCTCAAACAAGCGCCGAGACAGTGGTACAAGAAGTTTGACTCGTTCATGGTGGGTTATGAGTACAAGAGAACTGCTGCAGAACAATGTGTTTATGTCAAGAAATTTCCCGGTAGAAACTTCATCATACTCCTGCTTTATGTTGATGACATGCTGATCGTTGGACAGGATGCCACAGCAATCAGATCACTGAAGAAGGAGTTATCACAGTCCTTTGACATGAAGGACCTAGGCCCTGCACAGCAAATTTTGGGCATGAAAATTGTGCGTGACAGGAAAGCCAAGAAGTTGTGGCTGTCACAGAAGAAGTACGTTGAACGGGTGATTGAGAAGTTCAACATGGAAGATGTCAAGCCAGTCAGTACTCTGCTGGCTAATCATTTCAAGCTGAGCAAGAGTTCTTGTCCCTCCTCTACGAAGGAAAGACAAGAGATGGAGGCTATTCCCTACTCATCTGTCGTAGGGAGTTTGATGTATGCAATGGTGTCTACGCAACCGGATATTGCTCATGCTGTTGGAGTAGTAAGCAGATTCCTTTCCAATCTAGGGAAAAAGCATTGGGAAGCAGTCAAGTGGATTCTGAGATACCTCAAGGGTACGACAAAAATGTGTTTGTGCTTTGGAGATGTTAAACCAATCTTGGAAGGCTATATTGATTCAGATATGGCAGGCGATCTTGATGGTAGGAAATCTACATCAGGATTTTGTTCACTTTCGCAGGGGGAGCTGTGTCTTGGCAGTCCAAGCTGCAGAAGTGTGTTGCTTTATCCACAACCGAAGCAGAGTATATTGCCGCAGCAGAAGCTGGGAAAGAGATGTTGTGGTTGAAGCATTTTCTCCAAGAGTTGGGATTAAAGCAAGAAAAGTTTACGGTACATTGTGATAGCCAGAGTGCCATAGACCTGAGCAAGAATTCAATGTACCATTCTCGCACAAAGCACATTGATGTTCGGTATCATTGGATATGCGAAGTGATGGACAAGCAGTTATTGGAACTGATCAAGATCCACATAGATAAGAATCCAGCTGACATGCTTACAAAGGTGGTCTCAAGAGACAAACTCGAAATCTGCAAAGACATTGCAGGGATGGACTTCAAGTGAGAAGTCAGTCATGCATGTGGGTATGGAGGAGGAGAATTGTTGTTCCAACTCACATGCATGCAAAACCATGCATCAAAGAAGATGGCGTAGTAAGACTTCCACCTCAAGAGAAGTGAAAGTCTGAGCTGGGCATCTGCTCTCCCTTCCCTTCCCGCTGTTGCCTCTATTGATTTTTACCATTCACCATTAAAGAGGGTAGAAATTTTTGGTGAGTTGGTGTATCTCTTTCTCACTCTCTTTGTATATAAATAGAGACGGAAGGGAGAGGATGTTTTGTATCAGAAATTTGAGAGAGAGAGCTGTGAGTTGAGTGAGAAGAGTTATTCTCCTCCTCTATTTTGTATTTTGCTCCATTTTAGTGAAAAATTCTCATTTCTGTCCGTGGATGTAGGCATTGGGTCGAACCACGTAAATATTGTGTTCTCTGTGTGTGTGAGATAATTTTCCTAGTGTGTTTGATCCTAACAAAAACATTTGGTGCCAAATACACCAGCTATATGGAAAAATTGGTTCGACTGCTCAACAATTCCAAAATCCAAATCTAAGAATGAAGTAAACATAAGGTACGTGGATCCATCGGACATGAAACACGAGATTCCTCAGTTAATGTGAAAACTTAATTACTAGTAAGACAAGAATAAGAGCTATAAAAACCAAACATTATAAAAACAACTACACAAATTTCAATACTAGTAATCATATACTTATATTGACAAGGCTTAGAAAATAAACTCTGATAAGCAATTTTATAAGGATTTTATAATTATATTAATAGGGAATAGGGCTTCATAATAATTAATAGAACTTCTGGATTTATAGTTTATTTCTATATTTTTTTCAAGGACTAAATTGATTTAGAATTGAATTGTGAGGGACTTAATTGGCTAGGAGTAGTTCTCCCAATCTAGGAGTAGTTTCAGTAATTTGTAACTTATGACTCTTGTAAACTTGGGTAGTTTCATTTTGAAATTATCTTTTGTTTACTTTGTAACTGTCAATTGTTCTAGAAAAGTTCTCATTTTTTTTTGGAGGCATTTGAATAAATTACATAATTGCTTGATCCTTTTGGTTGATTGTTTGTTTGAATTATTGTAAAGTGTAGACACCCCATTTTTGACCGTCCTCAAGATTATGTAAAGTGTAGACGGTCAAAAATGGGGTGTCTACACTTTACAATAATTCAAAAATGGGGTGTCTACACTTTGCATTTGTGAAGATTATGTGCTTATTTTGCCATGTTTTAGGTCTGTCCCTAAGTGTTTGGGTTGATTTTGGCATGCTTGATATAGCTCCTTTGTACTTGGGCTTGTTGGCCTTGAGTATGTGCATGTGTAGCATGACATCTTTGCATTGTTTTGGTGATTTGGGATCATCCTACATGCCATTTCAGTCCCATTTCCATGCTTGTTGGATTGCCTTGCATGTCTCTTTAATGCCTCATAAGCTTGTGTAGCAATGCTCCATGTTTGGGTGCTTATTCATGCTTTTGTTTTGAGTCATTTGAATGCCATTTAAGTGATTCTTGAGGTTTGTTTTAGCATGATTTTAGAGCTCATGTTGCATGCTAATTGTTCATTATTGCCCCCTTTCAAGCGTGCTTGAGTGTTGCTTGCTTTGTGCCTAAGTGTTGGGCCTTAATCGTGTGTATGTGTGCATGTGTTTTGGCTTCTTGTTTTGGTCATTATGGCCACTGTTTTGGGCCTTATTAAAGCTGCCTAATTCATGTGTAAGCCCATCTTGCCATCCATTTGCATTGCCATATGTATGCTTGCATGATTGCATAAGTGCCTTGCCATGTCATGTAGCATTCCTAGCTTGTATGCCTAGGTTGCATTGCATCTTGCATGCATGCCTTGTTCCTTGAATTGGTGATAGGAATAGGGCCTTGTTTGTTTGATTGGTTTGCATTGCATTTGAAACCAAAATTGCATACTTGGTTCTTTGGGCCATCATGCATAGAAATGCGTGATTGGTGGTCCGAGAATCGAGGCACATGCCCCTTTGAGTCATTATCATGATAAGGGACATGATTATTGCATACATGCCTTGAATTGTGCTGCCATGCTTTGCCTTGCCCTCTGTTGCTGTGAGTTGCAGGTTCTGCAGGAACACTCTGCCGACCGGCAGTGTAAGGTGCCGGCCGGCAATATTTTCTCTGCCGACAGCTTCAATTTTGTGCCGATGGCCATATCATACTGCCGGTGGCAATTTCATTCAGCCGGTGGTGATCCTCTCTGTCCAAGGGAGCAGTCCTGAGGTTTTAACAGCCTCCAGAGGAGTGAAGGAAGGAAAACAGAGGCAGCTTGCGCATGGCGGCGCGCTTCTCGAGGCGTTTTATTGTTTTTCTTAGTCTATTTAATTTGTTAATTAAATTAGTTAATTTGTAATATTAATTAGCTTGCGTAGTTAATTAATTTGTAATATTTATTCGGTCCCTCCGAGCGAGGGCAAATATGTAATAAGTGTGCGTGAGTGGTGTGTATGTCTTCCAACCTCACGTCTTTCTTCCCTTTTATTTACCTGCTTTGATGGTTAGTATTAGGGCACGTTTAATTTAGCATGCCTTATGCTATGCATGCGTGCATCCATGCATTTGTATTACATGCATTAGGCTCGGTACATCATGCTAACTGCATTTGTACTTCAAATTCTAAACTGAATATGTGATAGTTGTGCATTTCTCACACGTCATGTTTAGGATAGCCGAGCCTATTCTAGCAACATTTTGTATGTGATGCATTAGGCACTTAACATGGACTTGGATCATGCATGTTTGCTAACAAGTTCTTTGTTTTTGGCACGGAGTACGATGTAAGTATTTCCGCTTTAGCATATCGCATGAGTGTGAATGTTGCCATGTCAGCATGCTTAACATGTGGCTAGATGCTTATGTGTTATAAACTGCCTTGGATGCCTGCGGGTGAAGGTTGGATTGTTTGAGTTGGAAGAACTCATTGAAATCCGTGTTTTAGCCTACCTGCGGGTAGCAAATTCCAAAGCATTTTCAAAACAAACGGATATGCAATGTTTCTTTCCAAATTAGGCAATCTAGTCTATACTTGTTTGCTGCGCGCATAACATAGTAATTCTAGGCTAATACATGGAATAAGAACACGTAAAGTTTTCAAAATCAGATATCACGGTTAGTAGAGGCCGGTCTTCGGACCGGGCGAAAGGGGGTGCTCATAGCTGACCTTCCCCGATCGTACCCAAGCTCCCGAGCCGAGACAACTCCGGTGATGACGGACATGTGGCCTTCGGCACCGAGTCAGGGTTTCCTAAATTCCCCCATTTTAAAATATTTAGGTGGCGACTCTGTATCTGGCAAAGCAGTCCATGTTTGGCACTACTTTTTCAAAAATCTGTTTCTCAAAACGATTTGCCAGATTTGGACTCTTTGGTTTAGATTAAGAACCGTGACACAAATCCGAACTGTAGCGAGGTCCCCCCCCCCCCCCCGGCGGGCTTGTTACATAAAGTCTTTGTCAATCATAGCCTTAGCATAATTTTTACTAACAGATGAACATAGAAAATTTAAAGTCCATGGGCCAGTGGTGGACGAAAGGGTACACATATGTTTCGGCTTGGTTTGAATTAAAAAACAAACTCAAAGAATCGAACCGATCCCATTGACTCACACTAAATGTGAACCCAAAATAGAAGCAAGTCGGTTAGTTCCATTCAATCACAATCTATCCATGCTATCTATCCATCTATACTATTATATAAATCCAAAATTGCATATGTTCTCTTCTTAACGAATTTTAAAGTGCCTTGGCCAGTGGTGCACGAAAGGATACATATATGGCTCGGCTTGGTTTGAATTATTAGCAAACTCAAAAACTGAACCGATCTCATTGAGTCACACTACATATGAACCTAACCTAAAATAGAAGTAAATTGGTTAGTTCGACTCATCTCATCGCGAGTCCAAAATCCATATCCTCCGTAGTATAAATATTGTAATGCAATCTGTAGTACTTTCTCTGAGAGAGTGCGGGAAATGAAGGGTTGAAATTTGTGCTCATCAAAACAACGTTGTTTTGAGAGATTTTATTTTATTTTATTTTTTTGATATGTCTCTGCATGTCTTATTTGGTTTATTTCAGATTTGGATTGAGAATAGGGGATGAATGACCAGGGGCGGAGCTACATTGGGGGGCCAAAAGTAAGATATTAAATAAGTCCAACTGGTTGGATCAAGTCCAATTTAGATGACTAAAATTAACCAATCACTATTAAAACTAAGCTAAAAAATAATTAAAGATTTACCACTAAAAAATGGAAATGAGAAGTAATATTACATAGTTCATCCCGTACATGAATAGTAATGAATTATAGATCGCATTGTGTACACAAAATTTTTAAATTGTCACATACTAATAAATGAAAGATGAAAATACTTGGGTGTTTTTCAATAAGAAATCAAACAAGCAAAACTGTGCTACACTGTTAACAATGCATACAATATGTGTAACGACTCCGCTATGTATAATATTTTACATTTAATTAATCAAGGTGACTTGGATTTTAATTAGTTATTATTCTGATTTAATTATGGAATTGATGAACATCATTGGGTCTGATTCGTATATGATTTTATAAAAGAGTTATTTTGGAATTAGAAATTAAAGGCCTAAATAGCTTAAGAAAGTATAATTAGTGAGTTGAATCAGTTTAATTTGAAGGATTGAACCATAAGGGAATTCAATTAATGGGAATTCAATTAAATATTCGATTCAATTTAATAAAATTAAGATTTGATTAATTGGGTCCGAATTGAAACTAGTTAAGTAAATTTAATTATGAGGATTAGTAATTGGGATTATTCTGAATTAAATTTACGTATGAGGTGTCCAATTTGGAGATGTAATTTATTGACAGAGATTTTGAGTTTGATCTGAAATTGAAGACTTTAGCGATTTGGGTGATGTAAATGAGTTTAATTTAATATTTGGAACCCTTTTGGGAATTTGATTAAAACTCTTATTCAGATTAATAAGTTTAAATATGATTGATTGGGCCTTAATTGAAGTTAATTTGACTAATTAAGTTATGAGGAATTTGTGATTAGTTATGATTAATTCTAAAGGAATGGAGCTAGACATGATTATCAATTAGAATTCATGTAGTAATTCGTTTAATAACGAATTTTATTTTGAATCAATTTAATATGAAGAGCCTTATAAGATTTTAATAAAAAATCTGATTCAGATTAATAAAATTTAGAATGATTAAATTAATACTTAATTGGGGTTAATTGAGTTAATTAAGTTATGCGGTAATCATAATGGATTAAGATTAAGAATTGATTAATTAAATTGATGGGTGATTAATTATTAATTAATCCTACTCACAAATAAAATAATAGAGCAAGATTGGGAGAAGTTTGAGAAAGTTCTGGAGCCATCCTTTGACTTAAAAAATAAAAAAATAAATAAAAAAAATCAGTGAAGTGGAGACTCAAGAAATTCAATTATTGAAAACTTAAGGTAAGAAATTAAAGCTTAGATTTTATAAATAATTTAGCTAGAAGCTGAAATTAAGAAATAATAGGGTTCAATTTCATGTAATTGAGAATAATAAAAAGATGAAGTAATTTGAAGATTAATTATATAAATTGATAGGAATTGAGTTTTGCATGTTAAATCAAGTTAAGTTGAAGAGTATGACTTATGATTCTTTAAATTTACTAAGTTTAAATTCAATTTTGAGAATTGTTCTTGAATTGAGTTCTATAAATTACATGCAACAAGAATTGTTTGAAGATTTGATTCATGCAATGGAGTATATAAATAACTTTGAAGAAAAAGTTTTGAAAATCATGAGTTCATGAAATTTGAGAGTTTGATTTTGGAATTAAAGAAAGTTTAAAGGAAGTTTTGATTCAATTGAGTTGAAGATTGATCATAGCTCATATTTATTTTCATATTTTGATGAAGTTTTGCATGAGTTTTGAGCATGAAATTGGGTTTTGAAAGCTTAATTTATGTTTTAGAATTTATGAGTTTGGAATTGAGTTTGATATGAAGAAAATGAATTAAATCTAACTTTGGACATATTAAGAAATAAATTATAATTTATATTTGAGAATCAAGAATAAGTTTGATTTTGATTTGAGTTTAATATATGCAAATATTTGTTTTCAAAGAGTTTTATAGCTTCAATTTTATGTTTTATAAACAAAGAAAGAAATATTTTGAAATCATTATATTTATGAAATTTTAGTTTTAACCTTGACAAATTAGAGAAGGGTTTTGCATGATAATGTAAAAGTAATCATGGGTTCATGTTTATTAATGAAATTACATATTTAAATTGAGTCAAGCATGAGTCTAAGCTTTGAAATGAAGTTTGGAAGCTCAAACTATAGTTTTGAAACTCAAAAAATTTATAGGCCGCTCGAGTAATCAATTGGTGGCTCGAGCGATTAAGCTATTTGTAGCAACTCTGATTTTTTGTAAATCTTTATTTATTATTACTTTATTTTATATTTGGCTTTATTAATTACGTGACTACATGAGAATTTAATGTGGTATTTAATTTTATATAAAAAAGTGTTATATATATTGATTTTATAAATCATATTTATATATGTTATAATTATTTAATAAAATAAAATATAATCCTAAGTTAGGCTAGGCATATATAAGTGGCTGATGCTAGTAAGAAAAGAAAACAGAACCAAAAAAAGAAAAGAAAAAGAAAAGAAAGCTAGGTGCGGCGGGAGATAGAGAAAGCCAAAAGAGTGAGAGAGATTAATCAAAACAGATAGCGGGACGGCGGGAGAGTGAGGAAAGAAAAAAAAGATAAGGGTTTTGTTTGGGTGATTCTATTAGTTCTTTAAATAATTTTTTGATTTTTAAAAAAATATAGTGAGTACAAAATTCACTTTCTTTGATTTATATTTAATTCGTTATTTTTATTTATTTATTTTTATTTATTTGATGTTAAATTGATTTCATATTTGTATGTAGATAATTGATCGATTTTAATTATTTTTAATTAGTTGTGTATGTAAGATTTAGGAATTTTAGATGATTGATTGATTTTAATTATTTTGTTTAGTTGTGTGTGTAAGGTTTAGGATTATTAGTTGATTGATTGATTTTAATTATTTTGATTAGTTATGTATGCCATGTTTAGGGTTTTTATATAGATTTGTTTTATGGTTCTAATCACATTCATAGTTATATGAAATTAAAATTAATTAGAAACTCATAGATAAATTCCTTATACTCCACCATGACTCCATGGATTGTTGTTTTATTTGAGTAATGGTGAGAAAGAGTGTATAAAAAAAAGTGAAGATTATGAGATTTATTTGAATGCCTTAGGCTTGGCATTGTTATATTTGTTCTCATGAATGAGATGTTTTGTGTATATATATATATATATATATTGTTACCTCGTTCTCATGAGTAAACGAGTGTTTTGATTTACGCATGTACATATATGCTAACCATCTGGGGAGTGTGGGTCAAACTCGGGACGATATCCCTATGCAAGTTTGGCTTCGGAGTGCTGTTAGGTATACGGGAGGCACATGAGATATATGTGTAGGCCGGAAGTGGAGGCCGAAGTTGTAACGCCCCCAAATTTAAGACATAATCCATTCATTCATAAGATCCATAAAAACGTAAATGAAATAATATATTCCAACTATCAGATTATTTTTTACAAAAAGTAATACATGTTGACAACAAAAGTAAATGCCCTACAGATTTACAACTTTCCAAGTCAACACTTGGTTACAACAAAAGAAGAGTTCTAACTCGTTACATATACAGCCCTAGGCTTGAATTACATGTAACACAAAAGAAATATAACAACAAAAGAAGCCTGCAGCCTTTAAACCATCCAAGCTAAGTCTTTGGAGGCGGTATGTCGCCTGTACCTGAAAATGATGTCCCAGATAGGGTGAGCCAACGCCTAGTAGAGATATGCTAAACATAGTATGAATGATAACTAAAACATTAGGATTTGACAAATGTTCCACATAGGTAAACCAATGTACATTATTTCCATAACCAATCAACATTTATATCCATGTCTCAATCCACTTTCATTTATTTATCCAAAATCAATTCTTTGACATGGTTCATTATCTAACCAAACAACTTAGGTGCGACTACAGCTCATATCATCAGCACTTTCATTATTCACAATTAAGAGTGAGACTACAACTCATATTATCAACATTTCCATACTTCAATTCATCTACGTTATGCAAACGTAATTAAGATTTCGAGACTTTCACCCTGGACACTCCGGCCAACTTAATTATCCATCAGCACTTCCATTATTCATAATTCAGAGTGAGACTATAACTCATATTATCAACATTTCCAAACTTCAATTCATCTACGTTATGCAAATGTAATTAAGATTTCGGGACTTTCACTCTGGACACTCCGACCAACTTCTCGTTTGGGAACAGGCTAATTTAGTAAATTTTTGGCTAATTGGCTAAAAAGGTAGGTAAAAAAAACTTGTATGTTTGGGATGACTTTTTGACTAATTACGAAAAGCTGTGCAAAAAGTAGAGAGAAGCCGTAATTGTTGACTTTTTGGTATGACTAATTGGCTAATTGGCTAATTTAGTAACTTTTTGGCTAATTGGCTAAAAAGGTAGCATCCCAAACGAGGCCTTAGTTATCCATGAAGTCCATCCCCTATCTCCTCCCGAATAGGTTTGGGAGTACATCCCCTATCTCCTCCCAAACCATGGAGTACATCCCCTATCTCCTCCCAAACAAGATACATATACAATGTATTTAACGCTTATCATATACAATGATCAACTTAAAGCACATATATAATGTGCTAATCCAGCCGTCATATTCAATGACATAATCCAAGTGATTAGTTTTAGTTTATCTAATCATCATGCAGTACTACAACAATGAAGACTATCCTCCACCGATAGCCCCAAGCAGTTATTTCTAAACAGATAATAAATTCATCAAACAGATAAATTATCAACATTTTCCATAGGTGAGTGATTTATCAAGCCGACTACACCATTCCATCTCATACTTTCCCAATTTCATATTCCCATAATTAATTTCATTAATTACACAAATGACCCAATTAAATCCAACTAAGGCATTTTTCCCCTTTTCTCCACATTGACCCAAAGGTCCAAATATCATCATTACACATCAATAACCTCATTTTAAGACCCATATACACATATGTAGTTCAAAAGGAACAAAATCCTTCTTTATACATTTCAACATTTAAAACCCTAACACCCAAAATTTCCCAAATTCACCATTAAATCAAAATGACTAAAAATTTATGTCAAAGTCCATAAAAATGAGTAGTTATCCCTACCTCAAATGGAGAGATTCAAAGGAGATGAAGGAGAAAACTCAAGATGCTCAAAATCCCAAAATTTTCGGATCAAAATGAAGCTCACGCAAAGCTCCACACTTTTTACAAAGGAAGTAGGGTAGAAACCCTCTAGATCAAATGCTCTTGAAGAGAGAAGGGGTGTTTTAGAGAGAGAGTGTGCTGAATCTAGGGTGTGGAGAGAAATGGAGATGAAAAATACCTCAAGGCTCGCTTGAGCGAAAGCTTGGTCACTCGAGCGACCAGGCACAAAAATATATCGCTCGAGCGCAAGAAACGTCGCTCGAGCGAACAATGTGAAGCTTCAGGTCTGCAACCCAGAAGCACGCTCGAGCGTAGGACTGCTCGCTCGAGCGAAGAAACTCAAAACATAGACCTCGCTCGCTCGAGCGAAGGAAAGCTCGCTCAAGCAAAGAATGACAACCTTCATGTCCAAAAAAGACGCAAACGCACACTCGAGCGCAAGATCGCTCGCTCAAGTGAAGAGACACACCACTCAAAGCTCGCTCGAGCGAAGGAACTAAAACACAAAGCTCGCTCGAGCGAAGATACCAAAATCTAGACAACAACCTTTTGTTTCAAAACACACCAAACCTGTTCCAAACCTGCCCAACACATCCCAAAATTCGAATACAAAGAATTAAAGGACGGAAACAAGATAAACACCTCAACAACCAACCATGGAACCTGAGTTCAAAATACAATACATAAAGGGAAAACCGGGATCGAGTGGTGGAGTTAAGGTACAAAAAATTTAATTATGAGTTTATTGATATAGTGTGAATTGTATTGATTTGTACATCTTGAAAAATAGTAAACGACCTCGATAAATAATGAAATTTGAGCAGAGGCATGTATACGTGATTCTAGACAACTTTTGTATTTTAACTTTTTATGAAAAAGATCAATTAGAACTTATAATCGGATGATCTTGGTTATTATAGTTGTGACTTATTTTAGCCATGCAGATTTTAGAGGCTATTTTAACCCATGAAACGAGCTCATTTTTATTGGTTTTGCGAAAATTGAAGTAAAACATTATTCTACACACTTTTCATGTTTTGAACTTTTCCGAAAAAAAATCATCTTAGGGCAATTTCTGTTCGTTTTTTAGCTTCAGATTTTTTGATTGAATTCCGTTTAGGTTCTTCTATCAAGTTTTTGTCTCAACCTGTTCAGTTCCTATTAAATTCATTCACATTGTCTTTTAGGAAATTTGATTATGTACAACTTTTGTTCTTTGAATTTTGGTCAATTCGAATTATTTAAGCATAAAACGGTGCATTTTTATACTTCTTTAGCAAGTTGCTTATGATTAAATTATACTAACTTTATTTTTTTTGCAGGATGGTGGGTCTTACTAATTTTTTTATGCAGGGTTGGCCTACCATATTTTTATTTCTATTTTGTTTATTTTATAATCAATTTATATTTCGTTGTGTACGGGTAAAAAACTAAATGCCACCGTATCTCGAGAAACTACCCAGTCATCTCGGTGCGGTTGGAACTACTTGTCTTGTCATGTAACAAGAATTAAATGTATTTTTGTTTGTGTCTGGTGGACACGTGGGTGTTAAATCTTGTACTTATACCAGTATACCTGTATACTGACCCGTTTTGTCTCTTGGCAACTCAGGTGCGTTCTGTTTGAGCGCAGCCGAGCTTCCTTTGCAGGATTAGTTGAGGCTACGGTGGTGACGTGAAGTAACTAAATTTTTTTGGACATATCTCTTGGATTTTTTTTTGTTTTCTTGAGCTTAGGGTTGATATTAGTTTATGTTTTTTTTTTTTATGACTTTAGTATTGGGATAATTTGGCATGGTTTGTAACTGTATATTATTTAAGTTATTTTGACTATTTATTGTTACTTTAATATTTGAGGTATTAGATAGTTATGAGATTATGGTGGATGGTTTGGTTGGCGTTTAGTTTTTTTGTTTCACCCTTTGGATTTGGATGATGGAATATTGATTGGGGTTTAGTCCTAATTTAATATTTAATTGTCCGAATTTTGGGGCAGGACAATTAGATGTCTGGATTGGACTATTTTTAATAAATTCAATGTTTGGTCGGAAGGACTGGATAGGATAAATGAACGAAAGACTATTTTACCATTTTTCAATTGTTTACTAAGTAATAGCAATATTAAACATATTGTAACGCCCTCAAAATAATACATAGAACCCATCATTCAAGGCATGCATTTATATAAGAGAAATAACACATTTCTATTCATCAGAGTAGTTCTTTACAAAAGTATTACATGTTGACATCAAAAGTAAATGCCCTATGAGCTTACAACTTTCCAAGCCAACACTTGGATACAAGAAGTGAGTGCTAACTCAAATACATATTAAGCCATTGGCTTGAATTTACATGTAATACATCAAAATAAAGCAAAACAACCAAAAAGTCTGTCTGCCTCTAGCCTCCCAAGCTATGTCCTTGGAGGTGGCATACCAGCTGTACCTGAAAATGATGTCCTATATAGAGTGAGCCACAACCCAATAGAAATATACTAAACCAGCTATAAACAATGACTAAAAGATTAGCAGTTGATAGATGGTCAACACTTATACATCCATTCATATCATATTTCAGTTCCATGACAATCATGTCTATGTTACATTTCGTTTTCCTTTACTTAACAATTCAAGTGAGATATCAACTCACAATAATCTTTTCATACTTCATAATAGATACACATTTTGATGCTATATCAACCTCAAACAAAAACACTTCCATACTTCATAAATGATACACATTTTAGTGTTGTATCAAAACATGTAAAAACACTTTCACATTTCACAAATGATACATATTTTAGTGCTGTATCAATATCAACAACATCCGGTTTAGAGGTCCATCCCCTATCTTCCCCTAAACCGAGTACATCCCCTATCTCCTCTCATATAAGACAATGTATATAAGCAATTATCATATACATGTTCGATCAATCAATACAAAATTTCGATGTATTATACCAACCACCATATTTTGTGGCATACTCAATTGATTAGTTTTAGTTCGCCTAATCATCATGCATTGTCTACAACAATTAAGACTATCCTCCACCGATAGCCCAAAGCAGTTATTTCTAAACAGAAAATAAATGCGCCAAATGGATAAAATATCAACATCTCGTTTAGGTGAACGATAAATTAATCCAACTACACCCTTTAATCCCATACATTTCCAATTTGAATATTCTCAATTCAATTTCTCATTTCTCAAAATTAATTATACAAATTAATTTATCAAACTAATTAGAGCATTTTCCCATAACTCACATATCAACCCGAAGGTTCCATTTTCCTCAACAATCCAACATTAACTTCATTTCCCTATGTCATACATGAATATTGGTTATTATACACAAAACCCCCATCTTTTGTAAATTACACAAAGACCCAAACTTTTACCAAAATTACACAACAACTCCCAACATATCAAAATGCTAAAATTAAAAGACAAAGCTCATAAGAAGGAGTAGGGTATCCCTACCTCGAAGTTAGAGCCCAAACGGAGATGAAGGCCAAAAACTAAAGTGCTCCAAATCCAAAGATTTTCAGATTAAAACGAAGCCCTCAACCCACTCTATCTTTTATATAAAGGACTTAGGATAGAAGCTCACTATAGATAGATCAATCCCTAGAGAGAAGACAAGTGTAGAGAGAGAGAAAGCCGAACTCTAGGGTTTTGAAATCAAAAGGGGAGAAAAAGTGAAGTGTTCCCCGCTGCTGCTATCTGATATAACACAGGCTCGCTCGAGCGAAGGATTGGTCGCTCGAGCGACCAGACACAAAGAACTCTCACTTGAGCGTAAAAGCCTCGCTCGAGCCAACAATATAAAGCTTCAGGTCTACAACTCAGAAGCACGCTCGAGCGCAAGAATGCTTGCTCGAGCGAAGGAACCCAAAACATGCACCTCGCTCGCTCGAGCGAAGGAAAGCTAGCTCGAGCCAAGAAACACAACTTTCAGGTCAAAATGAGACGCAGACGCACGCTCGAGCGCAAGACTTCTCGCTCGATCCACCAAACACAAAACTCAACTCTCGCTCGAGCGAAGGAACCCTGGCTCAAGCGAAGGATCTAAAAGCTCGCTCAAGAAACAAACTTCTCGCTCGAGTGAAGGACCAAAATTCTAGGCAGCAACCATTTGCTCCCATATACAACCAACCTGTAACAAACCTGCCTATCATATCCTATAACTCAAATAACAAGTATTGAAGGACAGAAACAAGACAAAAACAACTACTAACATCTACGGAACCAAGTCCGGATCACTGTACAACAAGGGGTGAAACCCAGGATCGCTATAACCTCCCCCCTTAAAGAATTCCGTCCCCGAAATTAAGCACAAGTTTTCAAAAATAGGTTTTTTCTCAATTTCCAACAATATGACATTTCAATAATCAACAACTTGACCCATTACCGGTCATTCCATCTCTTATCAAGAGGCATTTCACAATATGTAAAACAACATATATTTCAACCTGCATTATCATTATGCATTTTCTTTCCAATTTAACATGTTTCAATATATATGATTCACAATTCCACATCATATTCAATGTTCATGATACATTTCCATTTCTACAATATTTTCAACATATGCAATGTTCCAATAAACTTCCATTTCGAGGCAAGTTTCAAAATTCTCCCATTAAACCAAAACATTTTCAATATTTTACAACTTAAGACATATATAATGCTCTTAAAGTTCGATAATATTAAAAAATCTCAATGTATGATTACACATCAACAAACATGTCCGGATATTTCTCGCGGACTTCCAACTCACGTTCCCAAGTGGCTTCCTCCACTCCGTGATGTTTCCACAAAACTTTAACCAAGGGAATGGTCTTGCCTCACAAAACTTGGTCCCGCCTATCCAAAACCCGAACCGGCCTCTCCTCATATGAGGCATCCTCGTCAACCTCTAAGTCGGTCCAATCCAACACATGCGATGGATCCGGCTCATACTTCCGAAGCATACTCACATGAAACACATCATGAACTCCGGAAAACTGCGGCGGCAAAGCTAAACGATAGGCAACCTCGCCAATCCTCTCAAGGATCTCAAAAGGGCCAATAAACCGAGGGGATAACTTTCCTCTATTACCAAATCTCATCAATCCCCGCCTAGGTGATATCTTTAGAAAGACGTGATCACCCACCTCAGATACTAAAGGCCTCCTCCTATGGTCGGCATAACATTTCTGATGACTCTGGGCTGTAACAAGCCTCCTACGGATAAGCTCAACTTTCTCCGTCGTTTCCCTTACCAACTCCGGGCCCAACGAAGGTGCATCACCCACCTCCGCCCAACAAACTAGAGATCTACACGGTCGGCTATACAAGGCCTCAAACGGTGCCATACCGATACTAGACTGAAAGCTGTTGTTGTAGGCAAACTCCACCAAGGGCAAGTGCCTCTTCCACGACCCACTAAAGTCAAGAACACAACCTCAAAGCATATCCTCAAGGATCTGAATAGTACGCTCGGACAGCCCGTCAGTCTGAGGATGATAAGCCATGCTAAAGGTCAACTTAGTGCCCAAGGCACTCTGCAGACTCTGCCACAACCTAGCAGTAAAACGAGGATCTCTATCTGAGACGATCGTCACTGGGACTCCGTACAACCTCACTATGTCCCGAATATACAAATCGGCAAGATGATCTATCGAATCTCTCACGCGCATAGGGATAAAGTGCGCCGACTTAGTCAACCGGCCTACAACCACCCAAATAGTATCACTACCTCGCTGAGTCCTCGGAAGACCTACAACAAAGTCCATAGTGCTCCCACTTCCACTCGGTAATAGGCAAGGGTTGCAACAAACCCGCTGGCCTCTGATGCTCGGCCTTCACTTGCTGACAAGTAAGGTATTTCGACACGAAGACTGCCACATCTCTCTTCATACCCCGCCACCAAAACTGACGACCCAAATCACGATACATCTTGGTGCCTCCGGGATACACCGCAAGGTGTGAATGGTGAAACTCTCGAAGTACTTCCTCTCGGCAAGACTCCGGCACAAACAAACGGTCTCGGTACCTCACACTCAGGTCGAGATACGCAGTCAAACCCTTCTCAACCTTCCCACTTGAGATCTTCTCTCGGAGGGATTCTACCTCAAGGTCACCTCTCTGTGCCTCTAACACTCGGGTCACAAGTATAGGTTGCGCAACAACAAAAAACAAGGCTGCAGCCTCAACGGATTCGCCCAGAAGCAAATCAAACTCCCCAAGTGCACCCAACATCTCCCACTCCTGGATGGCTATATAAGCGACATCACTAATGGATTTCCTACTAAGTGCATCGGCCACAACATTGGTCTTCCCCGGGTGATAATGTCACTCGAAGTCGTAATCCTCAATAAACTCCATTCACCTCCTCTGCCTCAGATTCAAGTCCCTCTATGTAAACAGATACTTTAGACTCTTATGATCCGAGAACACCTCGAATCTCTCACCATAAAGGTAGTGCCTCCAGATTTTCAAGGCAAATATCACAGCTGCTAGCTCTAGGTCATGTGTAGGGTAATTCTTCTCGTGTATTTTCAATTGACGTGAGCCATAGGCTACCACTTTTCCCTCTTGCATCAATACACAACCCGAACCCTCTCGTGAGGCATCACAATAAACAGCATAGCCTAACCCTCTCTCCGGAATAATCAAAACCAGAGCGGTGGTCAATCTAACTTTCAACTCCTGGAACGACTTTTCACAAGTCTCGCTCCATACAAATTTGACCCCTTTCCGCATTAACCTAGTCAACGGCGAAGCTAGCCTGGAGAAATCCTTCACAAACCGACAGTAGTACCCAGCTAATCCCAGAAAACTGCGGATCTCAAAAACACTCTTAGGCTGTGCCCAATCTTGCACTACCTCAATCTTGGATGTATCCCACATGGCCTAAGAATTTCACCTCTCCTAGCCAGAACTCACACTTCCCAAACTTGGCATACAGCCTATGGGCTCTAAGCAATTCAAGCACCACTCTCAAGTGTTCCTCGTACTCCTCCTTTGAGGGTGAATAGATAAGAATGTCATCCACGAAAACGACCACAAAACGATCTAAGAATTCCCGGAAGATCTGATTCATCAAATCCATAAAGACTGCCGGTGCATTGGTGAGCCCAAATGGCATCACCAGAAACTCATAGTGGCCATACCACGTACGGAATGCCGTCTTCAGAATATCCTCCTCCCTAACTCTCAACTGATGGTAACCCGATCTCAAGTCTATCTTAGAGAAACAACGGAAACCCTTCAACTGGTCAAACAAATCATCTATACAAGGCATAGGGTACTTATTCTTGGCCGTAGCCCGATTCAACTTCCGGTAGTCGATACAAAGTCTCAAGGCACCATCTTTCTTTTTAGCAAAGAGGGCCGGTGCTCTCCACGGTGAAACACTAGGGCGAATGAAGCCCTTATCTAGCAATTCCTGGAGCTGAATCTTCAAATCACTCAACTCGGCTGGGGCAAAACGATAGGGTGCCATAGAAATCGGCATCGTGCCGAGCACTAGATCAATGGAGAACTCAATCTCTCGGTGGGGTGGCAAACTGACGAGATCCTCGGGAAAGACATCCGAATACTCGTAAACCACTATTGGCAATTCAATCTGCATCCCATCACACTCACTACTCAAAAGGATAGCAAGGAGACCACTAAGCTCACTCCGCCCTCGCGAATCATATACCGATGGCAACATACTACCAACCCGATCCCCCAGAAAATGAAAACAATCCCCGCTCAAGGTACATACTGTGACCCTCTGGCGATAACATTCGATAACAGGCCGGTATGACGATAACCAGTCCATACCCAAAATAACATCAAATCCCGACATGGGCATAACTACAAAAGGAAACGGAAGTCGACGATCTGCTACCTCTATAACACAACCTCTACACCCTTGTTTCAAAATCAACTCACCCCCAACAGGTGATACCACACAAATAGGAGATGCTAACTGTACCAACTCCAAACCCAAAACAGATGCAAATGCAGCAGATATAAAAGAATGGGACGCACCCGTATCAATCAACACATTGGTAACCGAGTTACAAAACAAAAAGGTACCTCTCACAACAGATGGAGCCGATACTAGGTCCTGCGCGGTAACAGCATACACGCACCCTGTAGGCCCCTGATCAACCTGCTCACCTCTAGGAGCAAACGACTGCTGCACATACTAGGACGATGAAGCCCCCTGATTGGCCCTCGAGGCCTGAGCTGACTGAGCTGGCTGAAAACTCTGCCTCTGCCCAGATGCACCAGATGTGCCACTCAACTGCGGGCAAAACCTCTTCAGGTGCCCCGCCTGACCACACTGATAACAAGACAGTGGCTGACCCCTGCCCTGACTCTAGCTCTGCGGTCTAGCTGAAGATGAAGCAGCTCTCTGACCTCCTCCCCTCTGTGGGCAAGCTGGAGACTTGTGACCCAGCTGGCCACATTTGAAACAAGTCACATCTCCCTGACTGCCTCTCCCAGAGCCTGCACTCGGCACTAGAAAGGTAGATCTAGCAAAACCTCCCTGAGACTGCTGAGGGTGTGAACCCCTCTGTCTCCGGTCATCATCCTGACCATTCTGACTGCTCTTGGAGCCTTTTTGCCCCTCCTCCTCCTGCATCATGATCTCCATATGGGCTGCAGCATCAACCAGACGCCCATAGTCTCGAATCATAGTCCCGCCAACTCTCAACTTGAGGCCGCGCCTCAATTTCTTCTCAAATTTTATACAACGGCGTTCCTCGGACGCCACAAGTTCAGGTGTAAACCTAGACAAGCTAGTAAATGCAACCTCAAACTCGGCCACTGAAGAACTCAGCTGCAAAAGCTGGCAAAACTGGTCTCTCAGCTTCTCCCTGACAGCTGGAGATAAAAACTTCTCCTGGAAAGCATCTACAAAAGCCTCCCACGTGCCACCAATACGACCCCTCGTGTACTTCCACCACTGACCCGTATCCCCCTTAAGCTAGAAAGATGCCAAGGTCACCTTCAATGTTCCATCCTCGATGCCAAGCATCTCAAACGTCTTACTCAACTACTCCAACCACTCGTCAGCCTTAAGTGGCTCCTTCGGATCCCCAACAAACTCGTCCGGATTTGACCGGAAGAACTCCCTCTTCAAGAAGGAAAGCCTTGCATCAACAACTTGGGCCTGCACTGGAGCCTGAACTGGATTCTCAACCCTGAGAATGCCCATAGACTCCCTCAAAGCATCGGCTATCCCACGGGCTAAAGCACCCATAGCCTGCTGACCTGCTGGCTCGGCCACATTAGCCTGACCAACTCCTTCCTGCATCCCCGAAATCTCATCCAGTGCAGGCACTTCCTGCCTCCTAGGCCTACCACACCTACCACCTCGTCCTCGTCCCAACATCCTAATAAAGGTAACGAAGAGCATTAGCACATTCATAAATGTGCCGAAGCTAAAACACTCACATCCTAATACATGGACAACTGTAATTCACTCCACGCAAGCACATAAACACATAAGCATTTACGAATTTCATTTCCAGATAATGATAGTCCCGAGGCGTTACTAGAGTTCCGATTAGAAACAGCATTGATCAAGTGCTTTTCCAACAAGACTCACAGAAACCCAAGGATCCAATCAACATCCTAGAAATTAAACCCCATACCCAAGTAGTCACATAAGCATGTTATCAAATAAGCACATACTATCATACATAAGTCTCTAACAAACGAGACAAACCGTTGTGATACTAATCACTTCCCACGTACCCAAAGTATTTAAACCCGGTACGCTCTGATACCAAGTTGTAACGCCCTCAAAATAATACATAGAATCTATCATTCAAGACATGCATTTATATAAGAGAAATAACACCTTTCTATTCATCAGAGTAGTTCTTTACAAAAATATTACATGTTGACATCAAAAGTAAATGCCCTATAGGCTTACAACTTTCCAAGCCAACACTTGGATACAAGAAGTGAGTGCTAACTCAAATACATATTAAGCCCTTGGCTTGAATTTACATGTAATACATCAAAATAAAGCAAAACAACCAAAAAGTCTGTCTGCTTCTAACCTCCCAAGCTATGTCCTTGGAGGTGACATACCAGCTGTACCTGAAAATGATGTCCCATATAGGGTGAGCCACAGCCCAGTAGAAATATACTAAACCAGCTATAAACAATGACTAAAAGATTAGCAATTGATAGATGGTCAACACTTATACATCCATTCATATCATATTTCAGCTCCATGACAATCATGTCCATGTTACATTTCGTTTTCCTTTACTTAACAATTCAAGTGAGATATCAACTCACAATAATCTTTTCATACTTCATAATAGATACACATTTTGATGCTATATCAACCTCAAACAAAAACACTTCCATACTTCATAAATGATACACATTTTAGTGTTGTATCAAAACATGTAAAAACACTTTCACATTTCACAAATGATACATATTTTAGTGCTGTATCAATATCAACAACATCCGGTTTAGAGGTCCATCCCCTATCTTCCCCTAAACCGAGTACATCCCCTATCTCCTCTCATATAAGACAATGTATATAAGCAATTATCATATACATGTTCGATCAATCAATACAAAATTTCGATGTATTATACCAACCACCATATTTTGTGGCATACTCAGTTGATTAGTTTTAGTTCGCCTAATCATCATGCATTGTCTACAACAATTAAGACTATCCTCCACCGATAGCCCAAAGCAGTTATTTCTAAACAGAAAATAAATGCGCCAAATGGATAAAATATCATACCGGGCTGTTATTGATTGCTACCGCCAGAGGGTCACAGTTTGTACCTTGAGCGGGGAGTGTTTCCATTTCTTGGGGGATCGGGTTGGTAGTGTGTTGCTACCGATGTATGATCCGCGAGGGCGGAGTGAGCTTAGTGGTCTACTTGCTAGCTTTTTGAGTAGTGAGTGCGATGAGACCCCGACTGTGTTGCCGAGAGTGGTTTATGAGTACTGGGACGTTTTCCCGAGGATCTCGTTAGTTTTCCACCTCACCGAGAGATAGAGTTCTCTATTGATTTAGTGCCCGGCACGGCGCCAATTTCTATGGCACCTTATTGTTTTGCCCCAGCCAAGTTGAGTGAGTTGAAGATTCAGCTCCAGGAGTTGCTAGATAAGGGTTTTGTTCGCCTTAGTGTTTCGCCGTGGGGAGCACCGGCCCTCTTTGCTAAAAAGAAAAATGGTGCCTTGAGATTGTGTATCGACTATCGAAAGTTGAATTGGGCTACGGTTAAGAATAAGTACCCTCTGCCCGTATAGATGATTTGTTTGACCAGTTGAAGGGTTCCCATTGTTTCTCTAAGATAGACTTGAGATCGGGTTACCACCAGTTGAGGGTCAGGGAGGAGGATATTCCTAAGACGGCATTCCGTACGCGGTATGGCCATTATGAGTTTCTGGTGATGCCATTCGGGCTTACCAATGCACCGGCAGTCTTTATGGACTTGATGAACCGAATCTTTCGGGAATTCTTGGATCGATTTGTAGTCATTTTCGTGGACGACATTCTTATCTATTCGCCTTCTGAGGAGGAGCACGAGGAACACTTGAGAGTGGTGCTCGAGTTGCTTAGAGCCCATAGGTTGTATGCCAAGTTTGGGAAGTGTGAGTTCTGGCTAGGAGAGGTCAAATTCTTAGGCCATGTGGTATCCGGTGAAGGGGTGTCTGTTGATACATCCCAGGTAGAGACAGTGCAAGATTGGGCACAGCCTAAGAGTGTGTTTGAGATCTGCAGTTTTCTGGGATTAGCTGGGTATTACCGTCAGTTTGTGAAAGATTTCTCCAGGCTAGCTTTGCCGTTGACTAAATTGACGCGGAAAGGGATCAAGTTTGTGTGGAGCAAGACTTGCGAAAAGTCGTTCCAAGAATTGAAGGTTAGATTGACCATCGCTCCGATTTTGATTATTCCGGAGAGAGGGTTGGGTTATGCGGTTTATTGTGATGCCTCACCAGAGGGTTTGGGTTGTGTATTGATGCAAGAGGGGAAAGAGGTAGCTTATGGCTCACGTCAGTTGAAAATACACGAGAAGAATTACCCTACACACGACCTAGAGTTAGCAGCAGTGATCTTTGCCTTGAAGATTTGGAGGCACTACCTTTATGGTGAGAGGTTCGAGGTGTTCTCGGACCACAAGAGTTTGAAGTATCTGTTTACACAGAGAGACTTGAATTTGAGGCAGAGGAGGTGGATGGAGTTCATTGAGGACTATGATTTTGAGTTGCACTATCACCCGAGAAAGGCCAATATTGTGGCCGATGCCCTTAGTAGGAAATCCATTAGTGATGTAGCTTGTATAGCCATTCGGGAATGGGAGATGTTGGGTGCGCTTGGCGAGTTTGACTTGCTTCTAAGTGAATCAGCTGAGGCTGCGGCCTTGTTTTCTGTTGTTGCGCAGCCTACACTTGTGACCCGAGTGTTAGAGGCACAGAGAGGTGACCTTGAGGTAAAATCCCTCCGAGAGAAGATCTCAAATGGGAAGGTTGAGAAGGGTTTGACGGTGTATCCCGCCCTGAGTGTGAGATACCGAGACCGTTTGTTTGTGCTGGAGTCGTGCCGAGAGGAAGTACTCCGAGAGTTCCATCATTCACGTCTTGCGGTGCATCCGGAAGGCACTAAGATGTATCGGGATTTGGGTCGTCAGTTTTGGTGGCGGGGTATGAAGAAAGATGTGGCTGTTTTCGCGTCTAAGTGCCTTACTTGTCAACAAGTGAAGGCTGAACATCAGAGGCCAACGAGTTTGTTGCAACCCTTGCCTATTGCTGAGTGGAAGTGGGAGCATGTCACTATGGACTTCGTTGTAGGTCTTCCGAGGACTCAGCGGGGTAGCGATGCCATTTGGGTGGTTGTAGACCGGTTGACTAAGTCGGCGCACTTCATTCCTATGCGCGTGAGAGATTCGGTAGATCATCTCGCCGACTTGTATATTCGGGACATAGTGAGATTGCACGGGGTCCCAGTGACGATCGTCTCAGATAAAGATCCTCGTTTTACTGCTAGGTTGTGGCAGAGTTTGCAGAGTGCCTTGGGCACTAAGTTGACCTTTAGTACGGCTTATCATCCTCAGACTAACGGGCAGTCCGAGCGTACTATTCAGATCCTTGAGGATATGCTTTGAATTTGTGTCCTTGACTTTAGTGGAACGTAGGAGAGGCATTTGCCCTTGGTGTAGTTTGCCTACAACAACAGTTTTCAATCTGGCATTGGTATGGCACCGTTTGAGGCCTTGTATGGCCGACCGTATAGGTCTCCAGTGTGTTGGGCCGAGGTGGGTGATGCACCATTGTTGGGTCCGGAATTGGTTAGGGAGACGACGGAGAAAGTTGAGCTTATCCGTAGGAGGCTTGTTACAGCCCAGAGTCGCCAAAAGAGCTATGCTGACCGTAGGAGGAGGCCTTTGGCGTTTAAGGTAGGTGATCATGTCTTCTTGAAAATATCACCTAGGCGAGATTTGATAAGGTTCGGGAAGAGCGGGAAGTTATCCCCTCGGTTTATCGGTCCCTTTGAGATCCTTGAGAGGATTGGCGAGGTTGCTTATCGTTTAGCTTTGCCGCCGCAGTTGTCCGGAGTGCATGACGTGTTTCATGTGAGTATGCTTCGGAAGTATTAGCTGGATCCGTCCCATGTGTTAGATTGGACCGACTTGGAGGTAGAAGAGGATGCCTCATATGAGGAGAGACCGGTTCGAGTCTTGGATAGGCGGGATCAAGTCCTGCGTGGCAAGACCATTCCTTTGGTGAAGGTTTTGTGGAAACATCACGGAGTGGGGGAAGCCACTTGGGAACGTGAGTTGGAAGTCCGCGAAAAATATCCGGACTTGTTTGTTGATGTGTAACCATGTATTGGAATTTTGTAATATCGTTGAACTTTAAGGGCATTATATGTGCCTTAAGTTGTAAAACATTGTGAATGTTTTGGTTAATGGAAGTTTGTTTTAACATTGCGTATGTTAAGTATATTGTGGAAATGCAAACATGATGATAATGTTGCATGTATTATGGAATTGTGGAAAATGAGTTGAAATTGGTAAATTTCAAAAGAATGCATGTTGATAATGCAGGTTGTTATGAATAATGTGATATGCCTCTTGAAAAGAGATGGGATTGACCGGTAATGGGTCGGGTTGTTTAATATTATGTTGTAATATTGTTGAGAATGGAGAAAACCTGTTTTGAAAAACTTGTGTTTAATTTCGGGGACGAAATTCTTTAAGGGGGGGAAGTTATAACGATCCCGGTTGTCCCTTTACTGTTCTGTTGTATTCCGGACTCAGTTCCATGGAGTTGGTAGTTGTATCTACCTTGTTGTCATCCTTTAATTCCATTTGTTCGGGTTTTTGGATGTATTGGGCAGAGTTGTTACAGGTTGGTTAGGCTTTGGTTTCAATTCTTTGTTGCCCAGTTTTTAGGAGTTCCGCTCGAGCGGATCTTCTTGCGCTCGAGCGGAGATTGCACGCTCCCAGTATTTTGGTGCTCTGCAGAACTTCTGCAAGCATGTTTTTCACGCTCGAGCGGGTTTCTTTACGCTCGAGCGATGGCGTTCGAGCGGGTACTCTGGCGCTCGAGCGGGTAGTACCTGTTGGTGTAAGTTCTGGGAGGGGGAAATCTATGCTCAAGCGGACTGGTTTTCGCGCTCGAGCGGATGTACTTTATTCTTGTGTCTTGGCGCTCGAGCAGGCATTCTTGCGCTCGAGCGTACCTACTTTTTTGTTCTTGACGCTCGAGCGTTGTGTTCTCCGCTTGAGCAGGAATGTCGTATATCAGTTGGCAGCTGGGCGTTTTAAATTCACTTTTTACATTCTCTCTCTCTCTCTTACTTTCTAAAAAGCCATTTTGAGAGTTCCTCTCTATAGAAAATCCCTTCTCTCTAGGGTTTGATCTAGTTAGAGTGTTTTCTTTTCCTTCGGCCTTTGTAAAAGTTGGGTTGATCATCGAGGGCTATCCATTGATCCGAGAATATTGAGTTTTGGAGCACGTTGAGTTTCTTCACCTTCTTCCCTTGAGCTCTGAATTTGAGGTAGGGATTCCTACTTACTCTTATGGTCTTTAACATAGATTTTTGGTTGTTTTGATAAAGTGTTGGGGTTGGGTAAATTTTGGGACTTAGGGTTTCAAAATGTTAAAAGAGGATTTGTTATTTTGAGTCTAAAATATGTATTGTGTGTTCAAAATAATGATATCGTTGTTGGTTGTTGATATTTAGACCATTGGGTCAATATTTGGAAACCGGGTGGAAAACCTTAATTTTGAGAAAATTGGGACTTTATGGAATTTAGTTGGAAATAATGAAATCGGTGCATTATATGGTTGAATAGTGGAGTTAGATTTATTAATCGCTCACTTTTGAAAACATTGATATTTTATCTGTTGGAGCTTTTATTATCTGTTTAGAAATAATTGCTTGGGCTACCGGTGAAGGGTAGTTTTGATTGTTGTAGACAATACATGATGATTAGGCAAACTAAAACTAATCAATTGGATATGTCATAGAGTATGACGGTTGATAGAATACATTAACGTTATGTATTGATTGATTGTGTATATGACTTTTGTGTATATTCGTTGTGTGTGTGGGAGGAGATAGGGGATGTACTCCACGGTTTAGGGGAAGATAGGGGATGGACCTCTAAACTGGATGTTGTTTGGGAGGAGATAGGGGATGGACTCCACTGATACAGCTCATATGCTTGTCAGATAATGTGTTGATATAGCTCATATGCTTATCTTTGGAAGTGTTGATACAGCTCATATGCTTATCATTGGAAGTGTTGATATAGCTAATATGCATATCTGTTGAAATGTAGATACAGCTTGTATGCTTATCTGTTGAGATCTTGATACAACTAGCATGTTTATCTATTGTAAAATGGGAAATGTTTAATATGAGTCATTGTCTCATATAAGTGGTTGGCCAGGTTCTGAGCCGTTGATGTAAATTGTGAAATTGATAAGAAATGAAAATTTAAATGAAATGGAAATGGGTTATGAATTGGTTTATGGAAATTGAACATTTATCAATTGCTAATGTCTTAGTTATTGCTCATACTGTGTTTAGCATATCTTTACTGGGTGTTGGCTCACCCTTTATGGGACATTATTTTCAGGTACAGGTAGTATGCCACCTCCAAGGACATAGCTTGGATGATGATGAGAGTTGAAGACTCTTTTTTTGTTTATTTTGTTTGTATTACATGTATATCAAGCCAAGGGCTATTTTGTATAGAGTTAGTACTCTTCTTTTGTGTAACCAGGTGTTGATTTGGAAAGCTGTAAGCCCATAGGGCATTTGCTTTTGTTGTTAACATGTAATGCAGTTGTAAGAATTACTCAGATGAATAAAAATGGTTGATTTCTTTTATATCAATGCATATCTAAAGTGATGGGTTTTATGTATTTTTTTTTAGGGCGTTACAGGCAGCAACCATTTGCTCCCATATACAACCAACTTGTAACAAACCTGCTTATCACATCCTATAACTCAAATAACAAGTATTGAAGGACGGAAACAAGACAAAAACAACTACTAACATCTACGGAACCAAGTCCAGATCACTGTACAACAAGGGGTGAAACCCGGGATCACTATACATATCTTTAATATTTTAATTATTTTTAGCTAGATTAAATAAAATTTTATTTTATTTTATTTTTTACACAATTAAATACATTTATTTTTTAAAAATTAAATACATAAAATAAATAAAATATCAATAAAAATATATGTTATTTTTTTAATTAAAATTTTAAATAAATTTATTTTTAAAAATAATAATAATTTAATAATGAAATTAAATAAAACATCTATTAAAATTTAAATAATGAAATTAAATAATATATAAACAAAATTTTAAAATAAAACATCAATAAAATATTTATAAAAAATATTTTAAAAAATTAAATAAATAAAACATCAATAAAAAGTTAAATAAATTATTTTATTTTTAAATTGAGACATTTAAATTTTATTGAATTTTGCTAAATATAATACATAATTAAATAGTAGAAGGTCAAAATGGTCATTTCATCACCTAATCCCAACAGTGATAGTCCCCTGAAAATTGTCCCACCCCCTCCCCCAAGGATACAATAGTCCCCCATATGAGGGATAAGGAGTTCGGCTGGACTCTATGTCTGGCGAACTAAAAAAAAAAACAAACATCGGACTAACATGTAAAATGGACTCCATGTCCGTACTCCCCTCCCCCCAATCCCTTGAATCCAACACCCCCTTGGTTTCCTCAAATTTTAATTTAGTCCTTATAATTTGAATTTTGTCAATTCGATCCTTATATTTTTTATTTGGGTAATTGCACTGATGGTTCCTATATTTTACCCCTTGTGCCATTTTGGTCTTTACACTTTCAATTGACTCAATTTTGACTCTTAATTTTAAATTTTGTTTTAATTTCAGTCCAATTAATAATATCGTTAGTGTTTTTTAAGAAAAATTATCATTAAATTGGTTGAGGTTAACTAACTGAGTTAAGTAAATTTATAATTTTACCCTTAAAAATATGACACATGACACTTATGTGCATATTTTTCATAAAAAAATGCTAAAATTTGTAATTAATTGGATCAAATTGAGACAAAACCATAAATTTATGGTCAAAATCAAACCAATTGAAAATATATAAACTAAAATGACACAGAGAGTTAAGTGCAGGACTACCGTCATAATTTACCCTTTTTATTTCGTTCGACTTTGGTCTTTTTTGCTTTACAATATTGACTATAATATTTTAGTCATTATATTCTTACCTCTTAAGTTTTGTTACATTATAAGAAAAACCTTTTTATTTTATTTTTTATTTTATCACACTTTTTTTTTTTTTTTTGGTGATATTAATTCAAAAGCTTCCTTTAGAGAGTTCCCCTTATAAGGATAAAAATAATTATTTAGTCTGTTTTCTTACTTATTTCTACAATAACTAATTGCTTACATTTACCTAATAGTAGATGTTGAATTTCGGATTTTAATAATTTGATTATAGTATTATTTTATTTAGTTACTATTTATAGTGAAGTATTATTATTTAAATTATCTTATTAAACTTCTTTAGTATATCTAATGCTCATATATTTATATTGGCAAGGTTAAGAAAACAGACTTTGATATCGATTCTAAATACAAACAATTTTACTGGGATTTTCTAATTATACTAATAGTGACCAAATTTGATTATTTGTTAATTTTTTTTCTTCTATCCGGTTAAAACCTTCTTCTCTCTCCCTATTTGCTGCAATTTCTTTCATCATCAACAAACAAGAACAACAAAAACTCAACAAGGACAACCATCACAAAAAATCAACACCTATCTGTTGCAATGTCGTTCATCATCATCAACAAAAATAAAAATTAATAACAACAACAGCAAACTCTTCAAAATTATTACTATCTGTTGCAATCTCTTTGAATGAAAAATCATAAGAAGACAAATTGAAAAAAAAGTATTATCAAACACAAACAGAACAACACTTTTTTTTATCAGTTTAAATCAAACATAAACACATCAAACACAAACATAAACAAATCGACTCTTATTTATTTTATTTATTTATTTATTTTTAATCTGTTTAAATCAAACACAAACAAATCAAACTCAATGATTTCAGAATCAAAGACAAGGCCATAGTGGAACCGGCAGTTTAAACCAGTGGTGGAACAGATCTGAGCTCAAATCTTAAAAAAGAAAAAGAAGAAGAAGAAGAAGAAGAAGGATCCGAGGCAGATGAGGGACCTCATCACCACTACACCGGCCATGAGATCATGTCTTTGAAACGCACCGCCTTCAGATTGGAGTTGGAGATGACCGACGGCGACTGATTTTGACGACGGCGTTGGGGCCCAGCAAACCCCATGAAAATAGCTTATTCATGCTGTCCAAAATGGAAATGGAGAGCTCCAAAGAGTGAGACCATCGTTGATCGGAAGAAAAAGGAGAGAGTGTCTTCTATAGCCTTCGGGTTAGATAGAGAAAATAAGAAGTGAAGCCCCGGTTGCTTCTTCTCTCTCCTCTCTCTAAACTAACGGTCGACGTCATCTAAGCTGCGACACCATCTGCGACAACGCCTACGCGTTGTACATCACCGAGCGCAGAAGTCGATTAACGACGCCATACTAGAGGCGGCGGCGGAGGATTCGATTATTGCCCAGAGAAGATGTGAGAGATCAGATAAGGCTTGGACAGAGAGAGAGAGAGAAATGAAGAGATAGAGAGAGGAATGGGTTTGATCTGTCAACTTATTGGAGAGAGAGAGAAAGTGGGTTTGATTTTATCAGATAAGAAAAATAAGAAGTTGAACCCCCCTCCCCCGCGAACGACGACACAGGCACCATTGTGCCATTGAACTTCCTCCCGAGCTCACCCAGCGTCCAACATGATCAACTAGTGCCAAAATAAACACTAATATATATATATATATATAAATATTTATCCTCCAAGAACAAAAAATCATATCTCACATTTACCTGAGAATATCCTTCAGCAAATTGATGAATGCTTCTTTGTGGAAGAATCCTCCTTATTCTTCTATACATATTGTTCTTCTCCTCTGTCTCTCCTCTCTCCTCTGTGTGTCTCTCTTCTTTGGGTCATGACCGTTTGTCTAGCCTTCATTTTTTTTAAATTCCTACGATTAAGAGTTCCATCCGGATGTGAGTTTCGTTTTTTGATTTTTTTTTTTTTTTTTTGATTTTTTAATTATTTTAGTTGAGAGTAAAAAGTCTCGTTTAGGATGAATATTTTAATTTTTTTAACTTTTATGAGAGAAAAAAAAATAATTATAATTTGAATATGATATTTTATCTTGTTAATTTTTTAATTTATTTTATCTTTTTATAATTATTTTAGATCTGTAACCTTATACCAAACGAGTGCTAAGTCTTGAGATTGATGAACATATAGGCCAGTTTGGAAAGATTGTTGGAACTAATTTAACTTATTAAAATACAAAATAAATTAAAAAGTTAATAAAATAAAATATCACATTCAAATAATAATTATTTCAGTTTTTCTCTTATAAAATTACAAAAAAACTAAAAATTTATTCCAAAATGAAACCTTTTAAAACAAACTAAAATAGCTAAAAAAAAAAAACCAAAAAGTCAAACTAAAAATTCATTCTAAATGAAGTCATAGTAGTCTAGTGCAAATTTATATGGTGACTCACCTTGTTATTATTGTTATTGATTGGTCAAAATTGTGAGATTCAGCATTTTTTGTATTAGAATTGTAGGAGACAATTTTACACTTGTCAAGTGATAAGTGGTGTGGAATCATCTCTACGACCACCAAATAATCACTCCATATCATGTGGTCATATTACTATTCAATGAGCATTATTAATTTATGATAGAAATCACAAATTTTTTTGGATTAGTGAGAGACAAGGATTGACTACTTAATGTATTTGTGGCTTTTTATTTGTGATAAGTGGTTGATGATTAGAGAATCAATAAGGGAGAAGATATTTTAATAGAGTGTTACATAATTTGAGCTAAAAGTGAGTCTAATTTTTTAACCAAAATAGTCAAATGTTCTTTTTTATTTTTATAGCGAAATTGCAATGTAAGGTAAGTTTCCAAAAAAAAATTAACCAACAAACATACAATTAAAGTGACAAACTTTTTCATGTTTTTACAATTTTTTAATTTTTATCTTATCACTTATAACTCTTTTTAATTTCTTATTTTTTGTGAATGCTTTTGCGGTAGAACGACCTTTGTGCTGGCCCCATTTCACTGTAGTGCTCGGTTAATCATTTGTGAAAGTTATAGAAATTATTTGTCAACTAAATTTTCAACTTTAGTGAGAGCAACGGTGACTTAAAATATATTTGTTTTTATTTTTCTTAAATAACGAGATTTAGATTATTTTAAATTACATATAAAAAGTGAAATAAAATGGGACAAATAATGGCCTCTTTTGAGAAGTTGGTTATATTTAATAAGTTATTTTAGTTTTTAACTATTTTAATAAGATATAATATTTGTATTTGGAAGGAGAGTTATATTTTTTTATAATTAAATGTGATATTTGTGAGAGAAAAAGTAAAATAATTATAGTTTTGATACGATATTTTATTTTAGTCAATATTTTTTTTTTTTAGCCCAAAAACTAAAAAAAAATATTTTGCTAAAAATAAATAATATATCTTCCATTAGAAAGAAAAAAAGGTGAGTGGAAAAGGCAGAAGAGAAACTAGTAGTTGCTGAAAAGGTCACTGCGGCAACAGGTACAGTCTTACTCTCATGCTTAATTCTCACAGGAAAACGGCGGAAAGCTGGACAAAATGCTGCTGTAGGAAGCAAGTCTGCTCTGGTCTGCCCTGTGCAGCTGGATGCTGGTGGTATTCGTATGTTGCTCATACAAGGCCTCAGTAAGCAAGTCTGCTACTGCCCTGTTGCTGTAATGTTGCTGGTTAGGGACTGTTAAGGTTGCTAATAATTCAAATCAAGCCCCTTTCGTCCACCATTGGCCGAAGCACTTTAAAATTCGTTAAGAAGAGAACATATGGAATTTTGGGTTTATATAATAGTATAGATAGACAGATAGTATGGATAGATTGTGATTGAATGGAACTAACCGACTTGCTCTATTTGGGGTTCACATTTAGTGTGAATTAATGGGATCGGTTCGGTTCTTTGAGTTTGTTAATAATTCAAACCAAGCCGAGCCATATATGTATCCTTTCTTGCACTACTGGCCCAAGGACTTCATATTCTCTGTGTTCATCTCTTTAATTTTCCATTCTTAATTTATAAATTTTGTGTATTAATTGATTTTGCTCCCAAGCTAAATGAATATATATTGTAATTGAAATATCTTTTCCTATTCGCACTCAACGAAGATTTATGCTTGATAATTTTCCCTTCTAGAACTCTTTGTTGCTCGCAAGGTATTTGTTAAAATTATCCAAACTATGTGTAGCTTTTGTAATTTGTTTTCCTCTAATAATGTAGAGGTAATAGTGTGCCTGAGATGCTTGTAACATTGCCTCTAAAAATTTGAATTCTAAAAATGCCAGCACTGCACACTGTGATCTTCTCTGATTCTCAATCTTGCTTTCAAGCCATCTACAAAATGTAATAATTAGTAAAAGATAAATTTAGAATTGACAAGATCACTATGCCAAATAAGGAATAATCAAACTGAGTTTGATCTTTGATCATGGTTGTCACATTTGTAGCAAAGTCCCTTTTCCCGCCTTTCCTTTATCTCCTGAATCATCATTTTCTTAACTGTTGGCATATCAAGACTAGGGGTGCTGGAAGCATGTCTTATTTGCTCCAATGAGTTAGTCTTGTGTAAACCATTGGAGCTTAGCTTGGTAAAGCAGTGCTAAACCAACTGATGCAGAGAGACTAAGTAGACCGAAGAGCTTTAGACCACTGACACAACAACTGATCAGTTGGGTTTGAGAAATTTTATCGACGCGAATAAAAAGCTTCTCAAATTGTGTTTGATAATCCCGAACAGAGCCTATTTGCTTTAGCTTTGTGAGATCCCCAAAGAAGTCATCATAATTTGTCATCCCATACCTTGAGTGATGGCCTTTCTTGAGCTCCTCCCATGTCACAATACCTTCTTCAACCTTCATTTTTTTATTTTTTTATTTTTTTATTTTTTGAGAAAATACTGAAGAACATATTATTATATAATAACCTAATAATAAGGTTCAGACATACAAAAACATTTAGCTACTACACAAGATGTGAACCTTCCTAATATTGAGACAATTAAAGTTATAGCTAAGTTCCTTAATGTCTTAGTACAAAAAATTCACTAGGACTTCTATCTTGTAGAGCATCCACACCATCACTTGACACTCTGTTAGAATATCCTCCTCACTACATTGTTTTTTTTTTTTTTTTTTTTTTTTTTGGCAAAAGAAATTTTATTGATGTAAATAGAGTACAAGAAGTACTTGGAGCTTGTAGTGCTGAAGTATTTTTTATTGGGTTGTTTGCTATTAAGATGATATTGTGCATCATAATTTTTTCATGCAGCTTTGGATTGTTTATTTATTTTATTTTTTTTGGTGTAGTATTTGGAGGTTTTAAAAAGTACGTACTTCCAATATGACAAAGAGATCAGCAAATCTATTGAAGGACAAACCAATGAACCAAAGAAATTACTGTCAAAGGTTGACGTCTCACGGTGGCTGATTTCTTGTCCTAGTAGAGATGTTCCGATTATCCTCAACATCATAAAAGAGAGGATAATTATAGAAGACACTTGGGAATTCAAACGGAACAAACCACCACAAAGATTTGTTTCAAGATTCCCTCCAACAAACTATCATAAACTCAATATTGGAGTTATTGAACAAGATGGAGAAATTTTGACTCGTGCTTTACTACGGGATGAAAACTTGGGGGTAGTTAGCTATCAGTATAGTAACAAGGGCAAGATAGATATCAAGAAAGCCTAATTAGAGGTATTCATCGAGGGATGTTAATGGTGCTCTCACAAGGAGAGTGAGATTAGTTTGTTGATTATAGAGATGACGGACAAAGAAGTGGTCAAGTAAATAAATTCGGATATGCTAGTTGATTTTCCCCTTGTTTGATAAGCTTCAGTAAGTATTTTATATTGAATATTATTTCATTACTATTATTTTCATTAATATCATATTATTTATTGGGTTTTACTTATTTTACAGTTTGGCAAACTGTTTAAAACGCTGTTTCAAGGATGTGGAACTGGTATGGGTTTCTCGACAGATGAACAAGGCTGTCGAAAAAGCTTCCACACATGTTAAAGCAACTTTTTGGTCTTTCTAAGGTCTTAAATGCAGAGATGTAGCCATAAACGATATTCTTGACAATGACAAAGGAATGCTGGTTGCATATGATATTGATGAATAGAGCAAGCTGCAGCTATATCTCCGTTGGTCACCTCTGAAATTGGAGCTGGAAGTAGAAGATACCTCCTAAATGAAGCTCAAGCAACCTTAACTGTTCATTTTGTTAGTTTTTATGTTTGCATTATATATAGTAAAAAAACTTACATCGATAATCAAAATCATATGATTTCAGCCATTTCAAAATCGGATATAACTTTCTTATTATTTGTGTGACCTATCTTATATGAGAGGATTCTGTCCATTTCTATGATTGATTTATATCTTCATATCTTTTTTCTTTTTTCTTTTTTTAATATCTTCAAATCAAAATTTATATTTGATGACCTCATCAAATTGTTGGGCCGGCCCAGCCAGCAAGAGTATATCTTGTGAGTGATAATGCAACAAATGTTTGCCCTTTTTGCAAAAGATCCAGTAAACATGTTCTGCTTTTGCATTATGGAGTATGACAGGTATGATCTGACTTGTTAAATTGGTGGGATCTTCAGTGGGTTCCACCTGGGACAGTTGAAGGTGTGCTCTAGTGGTGGTTTGGAGTTAAGCTTGGCAAAATGGAAATGAAAATTTGGAGAGCTGTACCTACTATTTTGTTATGGTCAGTTCAGAAACTCAGGAATGATTGTGTGTTTAGTGCTCAGTTTACTAGTGAGGAGTTGAGTGAAGTTGTGAAGACTAGAATTGCTCTTTGGACAAAATCCTATTTAAAGGGGCTGCCTTATTCAACTCAAGATCTGATCTCTAATCTCAGTCAGGTTAGGCACTGCATTGGTGGAGGATTCAGAGGCAGGGGAATTGCTTAGTGGCTGTTACTGGTTTGTTGGTTCGCTTGGTGGCTGCTCTTGCTTATTGGTTGCTTTTGTTGTTGTTGTTTGTTTTAGCCTCTCTATTTTTGGTTGTCTCCTTTGTTTGTTGGTCTCTCACCAACTTTGGGTAGGAGCAAGCAAATGATTGGGTGATATTCCCGGTGCCAACCTAGTTGGAATTTGAAATTCCACTTTGATGCTTTTTGCTCTTGCCTTCTTTTTTATTGATGTATACTCATATGTATTGTATGTTTATTTTAATCAATAAATTTTTATTATTATTATTTTTTTTGATAAGAAAAAAAAAAAGTTGTATGAACATTAACAGAAAAGCAAAAATCACAAACCAGATCTTGTTCAAATTAATGCCTCGGTACTTTGGCAGTATCTTCTCTCCCTGGAGCGGCCATGCAATATCTAAGGCCACCTGTTCTTTTGACATCTGTCACAGAGCGCCAAATAAATTGAAAAGAATTGTGCATGCCACAAGGTACGGAACGGAAAAGGACATATCAAGAGGGGAGAGATGCAAGAATTGCAAATATATATCAGTTGAGAATAATCCATCAATGAAAAAAAGAAATGAAAAAGAATCCATGGCCAGAAATGAAAACAAATATGTTTTTCCCTTTTTTAGATCAGGAAAAAGAAAGTATATAAATGAAAAATCAACACAAAAGAAAAAGAATTGAGGTTGGGAGGGGGTGTTAAGAACTGAATTAGTCTTGGATTTTCATGAAATGCAACCAACAATGATTAACTAGCATTTGAGACTTCTTTTATGTTTTAAATGTGTAATACCCAAGTTTTAAATATGATTATTTTATTGGATAGATTAGTAATTAAATTAATTTATATGGGTCATTTATTAATATCAAAGAATTAATTATGAGATGGCATTATATTTCCTATTACTTAGATGGGTAATTTTGTAACTTTGCGAAATTAGGTTAATAAGCCCACCTATTGTGGCTTTAAGTCTTAGAGAACAAGCAAAACAGAGGCTGTGAATTGCTCCATAGGCGGCTAGGGTTTGAGAAGGTAAAAGAAAAAAGAAAAGAAAAAGAGAAGAGAGGCTTGTGCTGCAGAAAGGGTTTGGAAGAGTTGAAGGTGAAGGCAGCAAGCAAGGGTTTGGAAAAGTTTAAAATTAAAGAAAAGAAACCCAAACCAAGGAAGAGGGAGGATTCATAAGAGTGGTGGTTTTGCTTTATTCATCACTTAGGTAAGATTTATTTTATTGTATTCCTATCTATGATTTTAGTGTTAATATATCGATAGATGATTTTATGGGCATATATGATTAAATAGATATATTGATATAGTCTATGTTGGGGGTCTCAATTTTGCTCAATTTTAGAGTGTATTTTGCATCCCATTTGGGTGGTTCATATTTTGAGATTGATATGTGATGGGTTAAGTTTAATGGTGGTGTATTTGTGGGATACACGATTGACTACAAGCAATTACAAATTGTTACGTGCATATAAACAACAATAGAATAATATGGGTTGAGAATTTTCGAAACCGTAATGGCTTTGTTTTGATGCTAAATTGTGGGAGTTCCTAATAGACTATTGGGTTAATTTATTCTATTGTTGTTACAAGAAGAGATGGATGGATGCACATAATAATTGTTTATGCGGTGTAATATTTTATTAGGTTTGTGAGATTGAGGTGGATCTTGGTAAATTGAGATTAGCTTGGAAAATATTATTTTAGCTGTTTGAAGGTAAGTAACCCTCTATCACTGTTGGTTCATTTTTATTCCTATCGAATCGTTTAAAATTATAAATATTTATTTATAGCCTTCGTGTTCTCTTAAAATAAAATATGGGTCAAGTATAAAACAACATCGAATATTATTATGAAAATTATTTGAATATTTGGTGAAACTATTCTGAAAATTGTACTAAACGTTTATTCTAAAAATATCAAATGTTTTATTTAAAAGTTGTGTATTGTTTGAATTTTGAACATCACTCTAGTCTGACTATGATTTGGACCCTAGCCAATGGGGGTTATTTATTGGCACAGAAACTAGTTTCTTTTGGGGCTTTACCACCGGCCTATGTGTGGTTCTGGGCCTTGTCACGGGCTATGTGACCGTAGTCAATAAGACTTGGGTTTTGTGAATCAAATCATCGAACCATCTGAATATCGAACCATCGATTTGAACAACGAATTACTTTGAATTATCTTGTTGGCTTTTCATTTAAAATGTATTGTACATTGTTTATTTTTAGCTATAAAACCACCTTACAAATAATTGTTCATTTATTGAATGGTAGCAAAAAATTATATTTATTGGTTATCGATTTATTTATTTATTTTTGTATACTTGATCCAGCTAGCAGTGATGGTTGGTTATTTACTGGGCTATCTAGCTTACCCTTATTTTTTTTTCAGATTCTGAAGAGTAAAGCTGCGCGGGATCTTTTTTTTTACATGTGGGAGTGCCGAGAGTAGGACCATGATTTAAGTACTTGGATTATTGTTTTGTTAGTGGATTAAATTAGTGGATTTGGTGGGCATTTTCATATGAGAACTATTTATTTTTATGGATTCTAGCATTATGACAATTAAGGATTTAATTTGAGTATTTTATTTTGTGGGTTATGTGATTGGATTCTTAGCCTTGCATGCTCACTTATATGAGTGTGCGGCGTTGTCATAGAGCTTGGGGCGTGACAAAATGAACCATCCTAAGTATCATTAATTCTTCTCTGATGCTAGAGACGCAACCACCACAAGGAGTACATACATTAGCTCATTCTTGCCGAATATATGCTTCAATAGTGTCACCCTCTATCTCAAAAAATTCAAGCAGCACTAATACGGATGTAAATGCGGCCTTCTTCTCCTTGCCCACCAAGAGCAACTTCTTTTGTTCATTGTAGGATGTGGGTTTGTACTCATCACAAATTAGTGCTTCCAACTTACTTAAGATATATTGGTGGATAGATATGCGTCCATTTGAAGTAGAACCATCTATGATCTGAGACATGAGTAGAGCCACCTCTTCCCTAGCAGTCATCAGAAGAACAGCCAGTTCTACAACATTTCCTTCCTTTGCATAGTGACAAATATCTAGCTCAGCTTCTTTGGTGTTCAATACAAGCACCCTGCTAGAATCATCTGCTTTTTCTGCAAGAATGTTAATGTTCAAGATCAACAAGCTTCTCAAAATTTCTCATCAATGCCATCACACAATTTTTTGAACTATTAAAAGGGTAAAACATTAAAATTCTTTGGCAAACAATTTGAGCAAAAATGCAGTCAAATGATTAGAGAGAGAGAGAGGGAGGGGAAACCTCTATGACCATGCTCAGTCCTAAAAGCAAATCAAAGAAAGGTTTTTCTAGGATTCCACTCCTCAAAAAATATTGATGACCTGGAAAACAGAGTTCTGGCCAAAAGAAAATAAAAATATATCTATTGTAAATGTCCACCTCCCCTTGGAAAAGGTAACAAAAAGTTTTGAATGGAGATAAGTAGATAATAAATATTGTCGTAGTTCCATTCGATATTTGATTCAACAGTTGTATTTACTGGCAGCTTCCCTTCTAGGTACGAAAAAAATTGTCCAACACCATAACACCTGTGATCAAATCAAGCTGCACGGTGAATACATAACTCAATAAAGTCATAGTTATAAGTATGAGCCGGTGTATGCATCATGGGCCATCCAAATCAGTGTTGTAGAAATCAATCGTCTGACTGGTCTCTCCTTGAAGCAATGCAGCAGCACATTTAACGGCTCCATATTCAAAAATCCATTCCTAGTGCACCAGCAGGACCACGTCAGCTTTATATTATGGCGATTAATTCTGGAAACAAATTTATACTTATCATCATCGATGATTATACCCCTAAGTTTGTAGTCCTCTTTTGGACAGACGTCAAGCCCTAAATCAAAATTATCGCTGCATCTCTACTAATGTGGACATAATTGAAAGACTAGATCACATTTCAATTTCAACGATATAAAACAAAACTTCGTAACTATACAGAGAGATAGGAGGAAAATAAAGAAAAAAATAAATAAAAAATAGATGATATATGCGAACTATGAATGATAGAGCACTTAGCATACCTCATCATTCAAACCCATCAACACTTGCTAAAATTCAAACTCGTCACAAATGCCTATCCTTATGTTTGCACTACATTTTATTTTTTTTGTCGTTTGTGACCTATTAGTTTTGGCCAAGTTTGATAATGGTTTGTCGATTAAAATTATAAATTATTTTTAAGGAATAACCTTGGTCACATTTGTTTTTATTATTTCTGTTGACATGTATGCTGATATGAAGTGACAATTATGCTAGTAACGTGGTATGGAATAGATGATGTGGCTTGAAAAGATTAAATAAAGACAATAAAGATATTTGTTGAAATCAATTAGAAACCATATGCTAAAATCAGGAGAATCAATATCAAGTCAAAACACAAAATCTGTGAGTAGTTTCTATGAAGATATAGGATATGGTTGAGTGGGACAAAGATCAAAGAAGATCATGCATTGATAATTATAACATGAGGTGGCTAAGCAAGTATAAAAGGAGGACTTAAACAATGAAAAAATGGATCTCTCAATCATCAAACACTCGCAAAGAGTTTATCTAGGAGTAATTTAACTAGCATTGTTAGGAGTAGTTGTAGCTATTTTGGTTTGACCTTTATCTTGTGATATTCCGAACTCGGGTTTGTGTTGTTTGAATTGTGGTTTAGGTCGTGTTTCCCTTGTTTTCCCCTCATTGTTGGTTATTGGGTTGTAGTTATGTGTTTGGAAAAGGTTGGTTGCTTGTTTTTCCAAACTTTTAGTTGCCCAGAATTTGGCTCTTCCGCTCGAATGGGTCTTTCTACGCTCGAGCGGGCTTCTGAAAATTTGCTCTACACTCGAGCGGGAATTCGGAGCTCGAGCGGGGTCTTTGTCTGCAAAATATACTGGAGGAGCGTATTTTACGCTCGAGCGTAGAGTTTCACACTCGAGCGGGAGTCTGTGTCTGACGCTCGAGCAGGGCTTTCCACGCTCGAGCAAACGTGTTTTATCAGTTCGAAAAGGTGACATTTCATATCACTTTTTGCAATCCTATCTCTCTCTAAAACTCTCCAAGATCCAGATCTTGAGCTTTTCTCTCTAGAGATTATTTTCTTTCTTTGATTTCTCCAAATCCATTAGGATTTTGGCTATAGTTCCTTCATCAAAGTTGTATAACTTCTCGAGGGCTTCATTGTGTGCGGTGGAGATCGAACTTCGACACCGTAAATTTTTGGGTTTCATCTCTATTATTCTTCAATACTTGAGGTAGGGATTTTCTTTGAGTTATATATATGTTTTTGCAAGATCTAGATGATTTCGAAATCATCCTTCGATTTGTTTTGAAAATAAATTGTTGATTTAAGAAGATGAGTGATTTTGAAAATGGGTTTACTTCCTTTTCCTTTAAAAATAGAAATTCAGAGTTTTTGAACTATGTTGATGAAAGAAAAATATTTTTGGTGAGATCTTCTCAAATATTTGAAGATGAATGGTTTTTGGTGAGAAAACTTAGAAATTGGGGACTTTTAAGAAAGATATTGAAAAATTTTAGAATATGTTGTTATATTTATTTTGTGTACCAAAATAAATGATGTTTGAAAATTGTTTATTTATTACATATAAATGATGGTTTTCCATGGAATAAGCGAATTGTTGAAGTTTTGGAAATTGTTGTTTAAAAGTGTTGATATAGTCTTGAAATGACTAAGTTCTTGGAAATGTTTGAAATGTGGGAATTATGTTATCCCTCGGATGAATTGAAATAAAAGTATTTATTCATCTTGTGAAATTGCATTGAAGTGAGAAATGAGAATTTTGATTACAATGGGAATATTGTGTGGGAGTATTGAAAGTGGAACAAATATTGCATTGTATTATTAACCATTGCATTGGCATATCAATTCATTTGATTATGAAAAGCTTTGAAATTTGATTTGAAAACTTTGCATTTAGAAAAGAATGTTGAGAAATAAGTTTTCATGAAATGGTTTTGGGATAAATACGGTGATAAGTCTTGAAAGGTGGTGTAGATTATAGGTGTTGAGCCTTCCAGTTAATACTGGCAAAAATGACAGACTAGAGGTGTCGAGCCTTCTGGCTAATACCGGTAAAAATGACAAATTGGTAGTACTGGTATAGTCTACTTGCAAACACTAACCTAGGGATTTACGGAGTTGTATTTACCGCCCCTTGAACAAAATTGATAAATGTGGAACAGTTGAAATTGCATGGCATCATTGAGTATGATGGTTTCCAAATAAATGAAGATGTGTTTTTGTTTTCAAAATAGCATGGCATGGCATATGTATTCATCTCTTGAGACTTGTGTAAAATGTATATACTTTGTTAAGAATTCTCTACTGGGCTTTATGCTCATCCTACGGGATTTTTGTGCAGGAAAAGATGTGGTGATTCCTCTTAACTGAAGGTGTGGAAGTGTGTGCAGAGAGCATAATGTGCTCATTTGCTGTGACTCTGATTGTAAGTCAAGGGCTTTGTATGTGTGGGTTTGAATAACCGTTTTGTGTAACCAGGCTTAAGCCTTGGAAATTTGAAAATCCTTGGGGGTATTCATTGTTTAATTAATTGTTGTTGGATTAACTGTATTATCACATGAAGACTATTTATATCATGTAATGCAAGTATGAGGATTTACTATCAATTTTACTTTAAAAGCCATGATTATTGTATTATCATTTGGGCATAAAAATTGGGGCGTTACAGTAGGTTAGTGATAGCTTTGTCCAACCCCCCACTTCTCTTCTTCATGTCAATCGTTGTATTTTTCGTTTCTTTGTTCTTGTTTGGCAAGTGACAATTTGATCAAATAAATATATATTCTGTTTTGTTCCATTTCTTCTTCATTTAATAACCTCCAGGGAAGTCCTTAATCTGTTTAAGGTATAGAACTCAATCGCAAATCCTGATTTTTATTTGTGTTTATTCAAATCACTGTTGATTGGGCTTGAACTATTTGTGTTTACCAACACCTTCATACCAACAAAAGATTTCATCATTATGTAAGAAGAAAAGAAGAACATGAATATTTACCTACTTCACTGCACACCAGTTGGAAATATTAATTTGTAAGTAACCATTGTAACATAGTTATTATACTAAAGAGTTTACGAAGAGAGAAAGGAACCTCAAAATGTGATGTTTAGAAGAGCAATAATTTAAAGCAAGATGACAACATCAACATTTGACACATTAAATCAATTTGCCAAATCCTATCTTTGAACAAACCACAAGGGCTGAACTTCCTACATATATACATATATATTACACAGAGCCAAAGAGAATGCATGAGGTCAAGAAATGCGTCCGACACTTCTTAGGAGTTTGACTAAGAAATTAATACATGATCGACACTATTACACTTACAAAACATGATTATCAAAATTTTGGAATTTGACAAATCATTATCTTATACAAGTTGGAAATATATATTTGCTAAGACTAAAGATATTTAAATTCCGCTTAAATTTGTAGAAAAATGCGAAAGGCCTGTAATTCTTTTATTAAAGAAGAGACTTTAGGAGGATGAAATGCTTATTGTAATTATGTATGCATGCTATACTTTGTTTGTAAGATGAGATAAGATATGGTGATAATAAACTCTTAGGGACTATTTAAGCATTCTTGTTACAAGTATGAAATATTTACTTATCATCTCATATTATATAAATATTTATTGTATACATATATAAGAGATAATAACATAATTCCATTTCTATAACAAGATCATGAGTAGCATTTTCTAGTTGTATGTCATATTTTTTAAGGATTCATTACATCGAATTTGTATCCCTTGACTATGTATATGCTTTATAATTAGCTTATTATATCTCATTTATCATTGGGTGCTTGCTTCATGATTAAGAGAGAGAGAGAGAGAGAGAGAGAGAGAGAGAGAGAGAGAGAGAATTCATTCTAGATAAAGAAAAATAAAAAACCACCTTCACCGTTTCATAACCTCCCACAAACTATATAAATAAGGAAGATATATGCATATATGTGCCAAATATACATATATCTTACATGAATGTAAGATACCGTTGTGACACTAGACCTAGGAAGCACGAATACAACAATGTGACGAAACCTACAAAAAAAAGGATACAGGTACAAAGGGGATATGTTTGTAAAAAATATATATTTTTATAATTTCTAAAAATATATTTTGCATAAAAATAAAACTAAAAGCAAGAGTTCATTCATTTAGTTAATATCAAACATTGATTCGGTACTTGCCAAAACCAAAAGCAAGCTAATAAAAAAAATGTACTAAGCTAGGAATCTTCATTCCCAACTCCTACTTGTTCCTTTTCATCTGGGAGAGAGAGAGAGAGAGAGAGAGAAGGGGGTTGCCTACCTAGTCAGTGATCAACTGATTGTTTGTTGAGATTGTTTGTGTAATTGAGAAAGGTTAAGATTTGAGAGGTGTTTAGGTGAGGTTGATTCTTACCTTCTAACAATTTCAAGTGTTCCATATATCAAGGAAAAGGAAGACGAAGTAAATCCCCCCCAAAAATGTTGTTTCACTTGTTTTTTGTGTTTGTTTATTATTATTATTATTATTATTATTATTATTATTATTATTATTTAAGGATTTATGTAACCTACGAAATATGCAATTTGAGAAAAGGAATTGGTGAAAAAGAAGGTCAAGGATGGAGAAGAGAATGAAAACACAAAGGTAACAAGGTTACTACATGTTGAGTGCTCTTTGATCAATATATTAATATAAAACTAGAGGCAACTCGTGCTATGCACGAGACTTTATAAATTAAAAAAAAAATCATTATAATTATCTTGAAGTAATTTAATATTTTACCTTGTGGTATACATGAAATTTATAAGTTAACTTTTATGTTTATAACTTCTTAAATTATTAGTTTAAAGCAATTAATATATATATATATATATATCTATTTAGTGCAATTTTTGATAATTTGTATTAAAAAAAAGTTAAACCTGATTAATATAGATTAAATGAGTTATGACATATCTCTTCTTGTTATGAAACTATATAAATTTAAAAGTTATAATTAAGATAAATATACAATTTTCTTATTAAATGTGAAGTAAAGTGATATTTAACAATAATTAATATGATGTTTCTATTATTAATCCAATAATTTAAGTTACATTTCTTTTGATTTCAATTTCATAACTAAAAATACAATATGAATATAATACACACACAAATTTCTAGTCTTTGAGAATAAGAAGGTTTCAAAAATATTTTCAAACTTTCATCATTTTCTTTTAATTTCTTTTAATCTAATTTGATTTTAAATTTGAATAAAAATTTTGATTTGACATGAATTACTCCAACTTTTTCATTAATTTTTTATCAATTTTTAAAAGAACTTTCATTCTTATTCCAATTTTTTTTTTTCTTTCCACCAATTTGATGGAAAAAAAAAATTTCAACGTTTCATCTTTTTAAATTTTTATCAAATTATAATTTGATAAAAAAAATATTAAGGGTTGAACATTCTCTTAATTGGAATTATGGTGAAATAACATCTTGAAATAGTCAAAGTTTGTGTAACAACCCACATTTATGTCTTAGTCATGTTCACGTGCATTCACATGAAATGGTCTTGTTAAGTTTGCATTCATGAATCTTGTCTTGTTTTGTGCATATGTGAATTGTCTAAGTGTTGTGTGCATGCTTTGTTCCTTCCTTGGTGTTTCAAGCCTAAGTTATGTTAAGCCTAGGTCATTCCAAGCCGAGGTCATCTTCAGTCTAGAAGTATCTTGGAACGACTTTGTTTGACCTCCACCTTCGCCCTGACATATTGGCCGAGATGTCACTATCTAAGCCGAAGTGTTCATCACCAAGGTCGAGATGTGTATTATCTAGGCCAAGATGTTACCTTTGCACCTAAGTGACCTTGTCCTGGAGTGGTATGACCTAGACCGAGGTGTGGCACATCTAGGCCCAGGTGTGGCACAGCTTAGTCAAGTGTTGTCCTCCCTAGCCGAAGTCATTGTCACCTTAGTTGCCGAAGCTTTGTCCTTAGCCGATATCATCACTTGCCGGAGTGTCTTGCCGGGTAGCTTGCTAGATACGCTTTGTCATAGTCTTGTCAATATGTCAGGGCACGCCGAAGCCCAGGTAACCGCACCTCGGCCAGGAGGTGTGGGACCTCGGCAAAGACTTGGTTGGTACCCAGCATGTCTTCCTGACATGTAAAACAGTGTTCTGACTTCCAGTATGTTTTCCCGAGATCATTTGCATGCATGTAAGACTTGTTTTGAGAAGTGCATTCAGTAGACTTTGCCATGTGTTTGTAGGACTTGGACCTTTGCCTTGATCCCGACGTCCGAAGAGTTATGTGAGTGGTATTTTTGATAAAGCTATGTTATAAAGTTTTGATAAAGCTTTGCCTTGTTTTGATAAAAGTATTTGTTAAGCATGAATGATATCCCTATTTTATGTATCAAGTATAAGCTTTGTTTTGGATGACATTCTTGGAACCGTCCTTTCGTGTTAGGGGACGTTAAGCCTAAGTAACACCGTCCTTTCGTGTTAGGGGACGTTAAGCCTAGGTAACATAGTCCGTATGTACCAGGGGACTTTAAGCATTCGTGGCACTAGTCCGTACGTGCCAGGAGACTTTAAGCATTGGTGGCACAAGTCCTTCCGTGCTAGGGGACTTTAAGCCTATGTAGCATAGTCCTTCCGTGCTAGGGGACTTTAAGCCTATGTAGTACCGTCCTTTCGTGCTAGGGGACGTTAAGCCTAAGTAGCACCCTTGTTAAGATATCGGCCACCGACGGACTATGAACGGCTGTGCTCGATGCCGAGGTTATGCTTTTGTTTTGCCCGAAATGTCATCACCCCACGTTTTAAGTTGACGTATGTTAAGTAAGTAAGTAAGTTTTGAAAGACCAAGGTTCAATTGATGTTTTATTTCAAGCCAAGCTAAGCTATGTTATGTATGATTTTGATAAAGATATACTATGTATTGTTTGAAAAGATCTCGGGTATCATTCATTTAACCCCTTTATTACTTGTACCATTCACTGAGTATCCAAGCTCACCCTCCCTATGTATATATGTAGGTAACAAGTAAGAAGTCGGCTACGCCGAGATGTGTGTTTTGTATGTATGTTATGTCAGCAGTAAAGATGTCGACAATCTGGAAGATCATGTTTCTCGACTTGTAGTTCATGTGTTTTGTACATGTCGGCTTGAGAGGCCTTCGATCAAGATGTAATATCTATTTTGCTTATGTTATATTCAAGATGTAAGACCATGTTAAAAATGTATATCATTTCATTTGACTTATGCACAACTCTTATGGACTAATTAGATTTGTTTATATTGCTCCCGCACATGTTAGCCCCATATGTAATACTCTGATTGTGTGTGAATTTTGAAAGTTGGCCTTCGGTAATCTCGGATTACTGGCCATCACGGCACCATCCTATTAGGGGCGGTTTGGGGTCGTGACAGTTTGAGTATGTGGTTGGTTGAAATGTATAATTTAATTAATTCTCTTCTCATATTTGTATAAAAATTGATACTTATGACTACATTATTTTAAGTCAGATTATGAAAAAAAAAATTGAGGTCCATCTGTAATATCCTACATATTAAAAAAATAAAATAAAAAAGAAAAAGAAAGAAAAATAAGTAGCTTTTGGATATTGATATCCAAAATAAAAATTTTAACTGAATAAATAAAAATCAAATTTATTGATTATATATCTATTTGTATATCTGATCTTTAGTTTTTTTTTGTTTTTTTGTTATGTTAAATATAATATATAAGATATAGATAGATATCCACAACTTTTATGAAAAATATTATCTGAGTTTTTGGGAAAGAGAAAAGGATGACAAGTTTTAATATTTTTTTTTTTTGGAAATCAGTGAGAGATATTATGATGGCGAGATTATGAAATATTTTTGTTATCTTCCCATTTGAAGTCCATAAATAAATGAATAATTATTATTTCTAAAAAAATTAAATAAATAAATTTGCCAATAGATTTTTTTTACTCTATTTTATAAATTGAAAAATTAATAAGTTTAGAATGAGAGTATGAAACTTTTAGGAGGTTTCTTGTAACGCCCTCAAAATAATAACATTAAACCCATCAGATAAGACAAGCATTTACATATAAACTAACCACATTCCTTTATTTCATTGAGTTTCATTACATAAGTATTACATGTTAACATCAAAACAAAATGCCCTACGGGCTTACAGCTTTCCAAGTTAACACTTGGTTTCAACAAAAGAGTACTAACTCGTTTACACATTAAGCCCTTGGCTTGAAGTTACATGTAATACATCAAAAGTAAAACAACTACACTATGTCCGCCTCTAGCCTCCCAAGCTATGTCCTTGGAGGTGGCATGCTTCCTGTACCTGAAAATGATATTCCCATATAGGGTGAGCCACAGCCCAGTAGAAATACACTAAACCAACCATGGACAATGACTAAAACATTAGCAATTGATAGTTGGTCAACACTGATACAATCACATAAATTACATATTTATGTCAACGACTTACAAGTCCCAATTACTTTTCATTTTCCCTTTTTCAACAGATAAGCATGCTAGCTCTATCATCATTTCCACAGATATGTATAAAAACTATATCTCACATTCAGATAAGCATAAAAGCTATATCCACATTCTCAACAGACATGTATATCAACAATATCCACAGATAAGCATACAAGCTGTATCCACACTCTACAACAGATATGTATATCAACAATATCCACAGATAAGCATACAAGCTGTATCCACACTTCACAAAGATAAGCATATGAGCTCTATCTTCACTTCTCTAGACAAGCATATGAGCTCTGTCTACGGAGTTCATCCCCTATCTCCTCCCAATACCTATCCGGTTTAGAGGTACATCCCCTATCTTCCCCTAAACCGCAGAGTACATCCCCTATCTCCTCCTCTACACATAACGTATATAAACACATTGGTTCTATATACAATCACACAATACATACAATTAATGTATTTTATCAACCGTCAAGTTCCATGACACATTCCATTGATTAGTTTCCGTTTACCTATTCATCATGCATTGTCTACAACAATCTCGACTATCCTCCACCGATAGCCCAAAGCAGTTATTTCTAAAACAGAAAATAAATGCACAAATGGATATTCAATCAACATTTCATTTCCTCATTTCTCACCAATTAATTATCCCAATTAATTAAACAATGCAATTAGGCCATTTTCCATAATTACCATTTCAACCCTTAGGTCCCATTTTCATCAATGATTCAACAATCATTCCATTTTTCTATGCCAAACATGCATCTAGGTTTATTATGAATAAAACCCCAACTTTTGTAAAATTACACAAAAGCCCCAAACTTTCACAAAATTACCAAACCAAGCCCAACATCTCAAAATACCAAAATTTAAAGACAAAACCCATAGAGAGGAGTAGGTTATCCCTACCTCAAATTCGGAGTCCCAAAGGAGAAGACGACAAAACCTAACGTGCTCCAAAACCCGAGATTTTCAGATTAAAATGAAGCCCTCGACGATCAACAACTTTTTTGTAAAGGCCAAAGGTGAGTAAATCACTCCTACTAGATCAAAACCTAGAGAGAAGGTAGAGTCTAGAGTGAGAGGCTCAACAATGGTGATTTTGGAAAAGTAAGAGAGAGAAGAGAAAGTGAAAAAGTGATTTAAAGAGTCACAAATTCGGGACTTTAACCCAGGTCTCCGCTCGAGCGTAAAACACCCCGCTCGAGCGGCCACTCACAGACTTCCGCTCGAGCGGCCAACCTCCCGCTCGAGCGCATAATGCACTCGCCCAGCACTATTGCAGAACCAGGCCTCCGCTCGAGCTCCCAACCCTACGCTCGAGCGGCACTCAGACAACCCCGCTCGAGCGGCCAATACCACGCTCGAGCGTACAACGCTGCACAGGAAAATACTGAATGGGTGTAATCTACGCTCGAGCGCCAACACCTCCGCTCGAGCGTACAGGCCAAAAATCTGGGCAACTAGTTTTGGTTTCTAAACTCAACCAACCTGTAACAAACCCGCTCAACACATCCTATAACTCAAATACAAAGTAAGAAAGGATGCAAACAAGATAATAAACAACTACCAACATCCACGGACACATGTCCGGATCACTATACAACAAGGGTAAACCCGGGATTGCTATATTTCTCATTAGAAACCCCATTTTCCTTATATAATATATAGATATAGTTATTTATATTTATTTTAGATATTTTTTAATATACAAATTATTATTTTTTAATATACAAATTATTTTTAAAATTTTTTTTATAAAAATAATTTAACAATCCCATTACTAACCATAGTGTATGGGAGAAGTTGAAAATGGTGCTGTAATAACTATGAGAGAAATCAAAAAGGCTTGTGGGTGGGGAGCACTTAATGAATGCAGAGGTTATTTTTTTTAAATCAAAAAATTAAAAAATTAAGATTTGAATATTGGAGCTCTCACAAGACTTGCAGGTTAGAAACCCCCTTTTCCTTATATAATACTAGCATATCACCCGTGCTATGCACGGGTTGTGTTTCACCACTTTGTCTTCTTATTTTTTTTAAATATATATTTTTTATTTTTTTATATTATATTAAAATTTAATATTTTGATAATAATCATATATGTTGGACTTTTTAAGGAATTCATGTGTTGGACTTTTCAAGAAATTTTTATGAGGGATAATAATCATATGTGTTGGATTTTTCAAGGAATTCATATATACTTCACAATTATTTCTATATATGTGAATTGTGATCGAAATAGAGTGTAAAAAAACACAATCAATTAAAATAAATTCACCGTGTGATCAAAACGAAGTGTAAAAACTACAATCACATCACATTTTTTTCATAATAAAAAAAATAAATGAAAAAAAAAGAACCATTAAACTAACTACAATACAATCACATTAAAAAAAAAAAACTATTGAACTAACTACAATCACATTAAAAAAAGGAACCGTTGAATAAACTACAATTAGATCACATTTTTTCCATAATAAAAAATAAATAAATGAAAAAAAAAACCATTAAATTAATTACAATCACATTAAAAAAAAGAACTATTGAACTAATTACAATCACATTTTTCTCTTTGTGAGTGTTTATGTTTATCTAACTTCGATCATATTAAAAAATCAAATTATAATTTTTTTTTTGTTAGACCAAATAAAAATCACAAAAGGAGATAACTTCAATCATACAAATCACAAATATTTTTATGCTATCTAACTACAGAAAATAAAAAGATTAAATCACATTAAAAAACAGAACCATTGAACAAACTACAAGTATCTAATTTCAATCATATTAAAAAATAAAATTATAAACAAAAGGAGATAACTTCAATCATACAAATCACAATTTTTTTAATGCTATCTAACTACAATCATATTTTTCTCATAATAAATAAATAATTGAAAAAAAGAACCACTAAAATAGTAAATAAAAAGATTATTTAGAGCCATTGAACAAACTACAATCACATTTTTTCTTTTTGTGAGTGTTTATGTTTATCTAACTTCAATCATATTAAAAAATCAAATTATAAACAAAATGAGATAACTTCAATCATACAAATCACAATTTTTTTAATGCTATCTAACTACAATCATATTTTTCTCGTAATAAAAAAAAATAACTTTTAACAAAGAACCATTAAATTAGTAAATAAAAAGATTATTTAAAACCATTGAACAAACTACAATCACATTTTTCTTTTTGTGGGTGTATGTTTATCTTACTTCAATCATATTAAAAAAATCAAATTATAAACAAAAAGAAATAACTTCAATCATACAAATCACAATTTTTTTAATACTATCTAACTACAATCATATTTTTCTCATAATAAAAAAAATTAATTGAAAAAGAGGACCATTAAAATAATAAATAAAAAGATTATTTAGAAGTATTGAACAAACTACAATCACATTTTTCTTTTTTTGAGTGTTTATGTTTACCTAACTTTAATCATATTAAAAAATCAAATTATAAATAAAAGGAGAAAACTTCAATTATACAAATCACATTTTTTTTAATGCTATGTAACTACAATCACATTTTTCTCATAATAAAAAATAATAATTGAAAAAAAGAACCATTAAAATAGTAAATAAAAAGATTATTTAGAAGCATTGAACAAACTACAATCACATTTTCGTTTTTGTGAGTGTTTATGTTTATCCAACTTCAATCATATTAAAAAAATCAAATTATAAACAAAAGGAGATAACTTCAATCATACAAATCACAATTTTTTTAATGCTATATAACTACAATCATATTTTTCTCATAATAAAAGAAAATAATTGAAAACAAGAACCATTAAAATAGTAAATAAAAAAATTATTTAGAGCCGTTGAACAAACTATAATCACATTTTTCTTTTTGTGAGTTAATTTCAATCATATTAAAAAATCAAATTATAAACAAAATGAGATAACTTCAATCATACAAATCACAATTTTTTTAATGCTATCTAACTACAATGACATTTTTCTCATAATAAAAAAAATAATTGAAAAAAATAACCATTAAAATAGTAAATAAAAAAGATTATTTAGAATCATTGAACAAACTACAATCACATTTTTTTTTTTTTGAGTGTTTATGTTTATCTAATTTCAATCATATTAAAAAATAAAATTATAAATAAAAGGAGATAACTTCAATCATACAAATCACAATTTTTGTAATGCTATATAATCATCATCAATAATTAAAAAAATCAATAACAAATTAAGTCAATTGATAATTAAAAAACACAATAATTTATTTTTCAAAAAACATAGTGAGTTAAAAGGATCAATTACAATTTTTTTTGGGGTCAAAATACAATCTAATCATTATCAATAATTGGTACATTATGTGACCCTAATGAGTACAATCCATTTTGTTTTTCAAAAACACAGTGAGTTAAAAATCAAATCACAAATTAAGTGAATTGATAGTTTAAAAGACACAATAATTTTTTTTTCAAAAAAACAGTGAGATAAAAAAATCAATTACAATTTTTTTTTTCAAAATACAATCTAATCATTATCAATAATTGGTACTTTAAAAATCAAATCAAAAAATAAATAAATCAAATCACAAATATTTTTATGCTATCTAACTACAATCATATTTTTTTATAAATAATTGTAAAGAAAAACCATTAAAATAGTAAATAAAAGATTAAATCACATCAAAAAAAAGAACCATTAAACAAACTACAATCACATCACATTTTTTCCATAATAAAAAAATAAATAAATGAAAAAAAGAACCATTGACTAACTACAATCACATTTTAAAAAAAAAAAGAACCATTAAACTAATTACAATCACATTTTTTTCTTTGTGGGTGTTTATGTTTATCTAACTTCAATCATATTAAAAATAAAATTAAAATAGTAAATAAAAAGATTAAATAACATTAAAAAAAAACATATTGAACTAACTACAACAATCATATTAAAAAAAAAGAGCTATTGAACAAACTACAATCACATCACATTTTTCCCATAATAAAATAAATAAATGAAAAAAAGAACTATTAAACTAACTACAACCACATTAAAAAAAAAAAAAAGAATCATTTAACTAATTATAATCACATTTTTCTCTTTTTGAGGGTTTATATTTATCTAACTTCCATCATATTAAAAAATCAAAAATAAAATTAAAATAGTAAATAAAAAGATTAAATAACATTAAAAAAAAATCATTGAACTAACTACAACAATCATATTAAAAAAAAGAGCCATTGAAAAAACTACAATCACATCACATTTTTCACGTAATAAAATAAATAAATGAAAAAAAAGAACTATTAAACTAACTACAATCACATTAAAAAAAAAATCATTCAACTAATTATAATCATATTTTTCTCTTTGTCAGGGTTTATATTTATTTAATTTCAATCATATTAAAAAATCAAATTATAATTTTTTATTCGCTAGACAAATCACAAATATTTTTATGCGCTATCTAACTACAATATTAAAACAATAAACAAAAGGAAAAGTCAAGAAGGAGAAAACAAAAAGAAGACTTATTGTTTATATACGTGGTCACTGAAGTTGAAAGTGTAGAAGTGAGAAATCAAGAAAGAGAAAACAAAAAGAAGACTTATTAAAACAGTACAATATTAAAACAGTAAATAAAAGGAAAAATCAAGAAGGAGAAAACAAAAAGAAGACTTATTGTTTGCATACGTGGTCACTGAAGTTGAAAGTGTAGAATGAGAAGTCAAGAAGGAGAAAACAAAAAGGAGACTCATTGTTTGCAATAGGTATGTGAAAAGTTAAAAAGAGTGTGTATTGGAGAAGTTAAAAATATTTGAAAGAATTTAATAAGTGCTAAGTTTTTTTTTTTTTTTAAATCAAAAAAATTAAGAAATGAAGATTCAGATATTGGAACTCTCACAAAACTTATGCATTAGAGGTAGATATAAATAAATAGATAGATATAGATATATATATATATATAGATATAGATATTTATATTTGTTTTAATTTTTTTTAATATACAAATTATTTGTTTTAGAAAAGGTACTGCAGTAATTATGAGAGAAGTCAAAAAGTCTTGTGGGTTGAGAGAAGTTAATAAATGCTATGGTTAATTTTTTTTTTTAAAAAAAAAAAATTAGAAAATTAGGATTGGCATATTGAAGCTCCCACAGGCCTTGGGGGTTAAAAACTCCCTTTTTCTTAATATATAGTATAGACTAGCATATCACCCGTGCTATGCACGGATTATATTTACAATTATCTATATAAGTGAATTGTGATTTTTAAATATCTTTTTTTTTTTAAATGCCTTCTTTTTATTCCTTTTTTATATTATATTAAAGTTTAATATTTTGATAATAATCATGTGTGTTGGACTTTTCAAGAAATTTTTTTTACGCTTGTTCTTAATGCATTAAAGTGTTATTATGAGAAATAATAATCATATGTGTTGAGACTGGAAATAGCCAAGTTCAGTCTATCCTTTTTTTTATTTTTTATTATGAGGAATAATATAGCGATCCCGGGTTTACCCTTGTTGTACAGTGATCCGGACATGTGTCCGTGGATGTTGGTTGTTGTTTATCATCGTGTTTGCATCCTTTGTACTTTGTATATTTGAGTTTTGGGATGTGTTGGGCAGGTTTGTTACAGGTTGGTTGCGTTTGGGAGCCTAGTGTTGCTGCCCAGATTTTTGGTCCTTCGCTCGAGCGAGGAGTTTGTCGCTCGAGCGAGAGTGGTGTTCTGTCTGGTTCTGGACCTGAGAGCTGTCTTTCTTGGCTCGAGCGAGCTTCCTTCGCTCGAGCGGTCTGGGTTTTTCTTCGCTCGATCGAGAACTTCTTGGCTCGAGCGAGAGTTTTCTGTGTCTGGTCGCTCGAGCGACCAATTATTCGCTCGAGCGAGCGTGTTTTATATCAGTGCACAGCAGCGTCTAAAACATCACTTTTTCACCTTCTTTTTTATCCAAAACCCTTAATCCGAGCCTCTCTCTCTCTAAACTTGCACTCTCTCTAAGATTTGATCTCCCTAGGGTGTGAATCTAGCCTAGGGCCTTTGTTAAAAAGATAGAGGACGTTGAGAGCTTCGATTTAATCTGAAAAAGTTTGGATTTGGAGCAAGTTGATCTTCGAGTCTTCATCTCCTTTGTGGCTTAAACTTCGAGGTAGGGATATCCTACTCCTCTCTATGGATTTTGTCTTTAAATTTTGGTATTTTTGAGATGTTGGGCTTGGTTTGGTAATTTTGTGAAAGTTTGGGGCTTTTGTGTAATTTTACAAAAGTTGGGGTTTTATTCATAATAAACCTGAATGCATGTTTGGCATAGAGAAATTGAATGAATGTTAAATCATTGATGAAAATGGGACCTAAGGGTTGAAATGGTAATTATGGATAATGGCCTAATTACATTGTTTAATTAATTGGGATAATTAATTGGGAGAAATGAAGAAATGAAATGTTGATTGAATATCTATTTGTGCATTTATTTCCTGTTTAGAAATAACTGCTTTGGGCTATCGGTGGAGGATAGTCGTGATTGTTGTAGACAATGCATGATGATTAGGCAAACTGAAACTAATCAATGAAATGAGTCATGGAATTTGACGGTTGATAGAATACATTAATTGTATGTATTGGGTGATTGTATATAGAACCAATGTGTTTGTATACGTTATGTGTAGAGGAGGAGATAGGGGATGTACTCCGCGGTTTAGGGGAAGATAGGGGATGTACCTCTAAACCGGTTAGTGTTGGGAGAAGATAGGGGATGAACTCCGTTGATACAGCTCATATGCTTGTCTAAAGAAGTGAAGATAGAGCTTATATGCTTATCTTTGTGATGTGTGGATATAGCTCATATGCTTATCTGTGGATATTGTCGTTATACATATCTGTTGAGAATGTGGATATAGCTTTTATGCTTATCGGAATGTGAGATATAGTTTTTATACATATCTGTGGAAATGATGATAGAGCTAGCATGCTTATCTGTTGAAAAGGGGAAAAATGAAAGGTAACTTAGACTCATAAGTTGTATGACATAAATGTGTAATTTATGTGAATGTTTCAGTGTTGACCATCTATCAATTGCTAATATTTTAGTCATTGTCCATGGTTGGTTTAGTGTATTTCTACTGGGCTGTGGCTCACCCTATATGGGAATATCATTTTCAGGTGCAGGTAGCATGCCACCTCCAAGGACATAGCTGGGAGGCTAGTGGCGGGCATACTTTGTTGCTTAACTTTTGATGTATTACATGTAACTTCAAGCCTAGGGCTTAATGTGTAAACGAGTTAGTACTCTTTTGTTGTAACCAAGTGTTAACTTGGGAAGCTGTAAGCTCGTAGGGCATTTTGTTTATGATGTTAACATGTAATACTTATGTAACGAAACTCTAAGGAATAAAGGAATGTGGTTAGTTTATATGCAAATGCATGCCTTATTTAATGGGTTTAATGTTATTATTTTGAGGGCGTTACAAATAATAATCATATGTGTTGAATTTCAAAGAAATTTTTTTTTATATTTGTTCTTAATGCATTAAAGTGTTATTATGAGGGTAAGATTTGGGGGTTAGGAGAAGTTAATAAATGCTAACTTTTTTTTTTTTTTAAATCAAAAAATCAAAAAATTTAGATTGGGCGATTGGAGCTCCCACAAGGCTTGGGGTTAAAAACCCCTTTTTGCTTAATATATAGTATATATAGCCTATCACTCGTGCTATACACGGGATAATTATAGATATTTATATTTGTTTTAATTTTTTTTAAGATTTTTTATAAAAATAATTTAACAATCTTATCACTAACTATAGTGTACAGGAGAAATTAAAAAGGCTATTGCAGTAATTATGCACAGGCTGTATCTATAATTATTTGTATGAGGAAATTTTAAATGCTAATAAGGGATTTTGACCAAATCAATAAATGCAGACATGTGAATTAGAAAAAGTTAATAAATGCTGATCAGGGAATTTTGACCAAATCAATAAATGCTGAGGGTTTTTTTTTTTTTAAATCAAAAATTTAGAAAATTAAAATTGAGAGATTGGAGCTCTCACAAGGCTTGGGGTTTAGAAATCCCTTTTCCTTAATATATTTAAAATTATTTATATATGTGAATTGCGATTTTTAAATGTCTTTTTTTTTTTAATGTCTTCTTTTTTTCCTTTTTTATTTTATATTAAAGTTTAATATTTTGATAATAATCATATGTGTTGAAATTTTCAAGGAATTAAATGTCTTCTTTTTTTATTATATTATATTAAAGTTTAATATTTTGATAATAATCATATGTGTTGAAATTTTCAAGAAATTTTTTTTATACTTGTTCTTAATGCATTGAAAATTATTATGAGGGTAAGACTTGGGGTTGGGAGAAGTTAATAAATGTTAAGGTTTTTTTTTTTTTTTTAAATCAAAAGATCAAGAAATTTAGATTGGGAGATTGGGGCTCCCACAAGACTTGGGATTAAAAATCCCCTTTTGCTTAATATATAGTACTAGCCTATCACCCGTGCTATGCACGGGATAATTATAGATATTTTATATTTGTTTTATATTTTTTTAAAGAATTTTTATAAAAATAATTTAACAATCTTATCACTAACTATAGTGTATGAGAGAAGTTGAAAAGGGTATTGCAGTAACTATACATGAATTGTATCTATAATTATTTGTATGATGAGATTTTAAATTCTAATTAGGGGATTTTGACTAAATCAATAAAAGTAGGCATGTGCAAAGACATGTGGATTGAAAAAAGGGTCATGCTACATCCCCCTAAAAACATCCCCCCTAATCCCCCTAATTTCCATATCAAGTTAAAAAAAAAAAAAAAAAAAAAAAAAGGAAAAAGTTGCCCAAATTGGAAATTAGGGGGATTAGGGGGGAAGTTTTTAGGGCTCCAAATCATTTCCCTTGAAAAAATTTAATAAATGCTGATCAGGGAATTTTGACCAAATCAATAAATGCTGAGATTTTTTTTTAAATAAAAAATAAAAAATTTAGAAAATTCAGATTGGGATATTGAAACTCTCACAGACCTTGGGGGTTAAAAACCTCATTTTGCTTAATATATAGTATAGATAATATATAATATAATATATATATATATATATATATATATATTGTAACGCCCTCAAAATAAAAACATTAAACCCATCAATATAGACATGCATTGATATATAAAAGCTCCACATTCTTCTATTCATCAGAGTTCCATTACCAAAAGTATTACATGTTAACGACAAAAGCAAATGCCCTACGGGCTTACAGCTTTCCAAGTTAACACTTGGTTACAAAGAAAAGAGTACTAACTCAATTACATATTAAGCCCTTGGCTTGAATTCACATGTAATACATCAAAAAAAAAATAAGACAACAAAAGCGTGTCCGCCTCTAGCCTACTAAGCTATGTCCTTAGAGGTGACATGCTACCTGTACCTGAAAATGATATTCCCATATAGGGTGAGCCACAGCCCAGTAGATATACACTAAACCAAATATGAACAATGACTAAAAGATTAGCAGTTGATAGATGGCCAACACAGATACTTTCCCTTATCACACTTTGTAGTTTCATGACATACAAGTTCATGTTACAATCCATTTTCCAATTCTTTTCAATTCTCAATTTATAACCATGGCTCAGAACCTGGCCAAACAATTCATATGAGACAATAACTCATATTAAGCACTTTCCCATTTCATAATAGATAAGCATACTAGCTATATCACACACCAACAGATAAGCATACAAGCTATATCATCACTTCCATAGATATGCATAAGAGCACTATCACACTTCCAAAGACAAGCATATGAGCTCTGTCAACACATTAATAGATAAGCATATGAGCTCTATCTATGGAGTCCATCCCCTATCTCCTCCCAACAACATCCGGTTTAGAGGTCCATCCCCTATCTTCCCCTAAACCGTAGAGTACATCCCCTATCTCCTCCAACACAACACAATGCATATAAACAATAATTATACACATCATCACACAACACATAAATTTAATGTATTCTTTCAACCGTCATACTCAATGACACATTCCAGTGATTAGTTCCAGTTTGCCTAATCATCATGCATTGTCTACAATAATCAAGACTATCCTCCACCAATAGCCCAAAGCAGTTATTTCTATACAGAAAATAAATGCAACAATGGATATATAATCAACATTTCAACTAGGTGAGCGATAAATAATCCAACTACACCCTTTAATCCCATGCATTTCCAAATCAATTCCTCATTTCTCATAATTAATTATACAAATTAATTAACCAATGTAATTAGGGCATATTCCATAATTAACATTACAACCCTTAGGTTCCATTTTCATTAATGTTTTAACATTAATTTCACTTTTCCATGCCAAACATGCATTTAGGTTTTATTTAGCTAAAACCCCAACTTTTGTAAATTTACACAAAAGCCCTCAAACTTTCACAAAATTACCAAACCAACCCCAACTTCTCAAAATACTAAAATTTAAAGACAAAGTCCATAGTAAGGAGTAGGTTATCCCTACCTCAAAGAGTGACACCCAACCAAGACGATGAAGAAAAACGAAGATGCTCCAAACCACAAACTTCTCAGATCAAAAGATAGCCCTCGACGATCAACACAACTTTTACAAAGGCCGAAGAGAAGGAGGACACTCTAATTAGATCAAACCCTAGAGAGAAGGGAGTTTTTAGAGAGAGAGGCTCTCAAAAATGGGTTTTAGAAAAAGTAGGAGAGAGAAAGAAAAGCAAAAAATGATTTAAAATCACCCAGCGGATAACTCATATACGCATGACCCGCTCGAGCGGAGAACACAACGCTCGAGTGCCAAGAACAAAAATCTGAACACGCTCGAGCGCAATAAGTCCCGCTCGAGCGCCAAGACACAAGAATAAAGCACTTCCGCTCGAGCGCGAAAACCAGTCCGCTCGAGCGTAGATTTCCCCCTCCCAGAACTTATACCCAGAAAGTACTACCCGCTCGAGCGCCACCAAACCCGCTCGAGCGCTACCGCTCGAGTGTAAACAAACCCGCTCGAGCATAAAAATCACATCTGCAGAAGTTTTGCAGGAACACGAAATACTGGAGGTGTGCAATCCCCGCTCGAGCGGATCGCCTAAAAACTAAACAACAAGGAATTGAAACCAAGGCCTAACCAACCTGTAACAACCCTGCTCAAAACATCCTAAAACTCAATCAAGTGGAATTAAAGAACGGCAACAAGATAGATACCACTACCAACTTCACGGAACCGAGGCCGGAATACAACAGAACAGTAAAGGGACAACCGGGATCGCTATATATATTATAAGATGAGAGAAATAAAGTGCTATCTTATTATAATGGATGAGATCTTATAAAAAAAAACGTGTGGACATGAATGCCCTCCTATTTTATTGTGTTTACAATTATCTATATATGTGAATTATGATTTTTAAATATTTTTTTTTTAAATGTCTTATTTTTTTTATTATATTATATTAAAGTTTAATATTTTGATAATAATCATATGTGTTTGACTTTTTAAGGAATTAAATGTCTTTTTTTATTATATTATATTAAAGTTTAATATTTTAATAATAATCATTTGTGTTGGACTTTTCAAGAATTTTTTTTTTTTATGTTTGTTCTTAATGCATTAAAGTGTTATTATGAGGGATAATAATCATATGTGTTGGGACTTTTTAAAGAATTCATGTGTTAGATTTCAAATAATTTTTTTATAGTTGTTCTTAATGTATTAAAGTGTTATTATGAGGGCAAGACTTGGGAGTTGGGAGATGTTAATAAATGCTAAGATTTTTTTTTAATCAAAAAGTCAAGAAATTTAGATTGGGAGATTGGAGCTCCCACAATTCTTGGGGTTAAAAACCCCCTTTTGCTTAATATATAGTATAGATTTTCAAGATTGTTTTTTTTTTTTTGTGTTTGTTCTTAATGCATTAAAGTGTTATTATGGGGGATAATAATCATATGTGTTGGGACTTTTCAAGGAATTCATGTGTTGGATTACAAATAATTTTTTTTATAGTTGTTCTTAATGCATTAAAATGTTATTATAAGAGCAAGACCTGGGAGTTGGGAGATGTTAATAAATGCTAAGATTTTTTTTTTAAATCAAAAAATCAAGAAATTTAGATTGGGAGATTGGAGCTCCCACAATACTTGGGGTTAAAAACCCTTTTTTGCTTAATATATAGTATAGATAGACTAGCATATCACCCGTGCTATGCACGGGATTAAATTTTTTTTAAAAAAAAAAAAAAACATTCATAGTTATGTCAAACATATTTTTTAAATCAAAAAATATGCTAGTCTATCTATACTATATATTAAGATTTTTTTTTTAAATCAAAAAATCAAGAAATTTAGATTGGGAGATTGGAGCTCCCACAATACTTGGGGTTAAAAACCCCTTTTTGCTTAATATATAGTATAGATAGACTAGCATATTAAATATATGTAATTTTAAAAAAAAATATTGACATTGCATAATTAAAGTAATAAAAATATGAGTTTATTACATTTGTTCGAAATTCACTGAATAAGTAAAACAAAAAATAACTAAAATCTAAATTGTTGTGGGACTTCGATCAGCATTTCTGCATTGTCAACATGATAGTTAGTATTATAATTAATGAACAACACATATCTAACTTCAATCATATTTAAAAAAAAATAAAAGTATAAACAAAAGGAGATAACTTCAATCATACAAATCACAATTTTTTTAATGCTATCTAATCATCATCAATAATTAAAAAAATCAATCACAAATTAAGTCAATTGATAATTAAAAAACACAATAATTTATTTTTCAAAAAACATAGTGAGTTAAAAAGATCAATTACAATTTTTTTTGGTCAAAATACAATTTAATCATCATCAATAATTGGTACATTATGTGACCTTAATGAGTACAATCCATTTTTTTTTTCAAAAAACATAGTGAGTTAAAAATCAAATCACAAATTAATTGAATTGATAGTTAAAAAAACACAATAATTTTTTTTCAAAAAACACAGTGACTTAAAAAAATCAATTACAATTTTTTTTTTCAAAATACAATCTAATCATTATCAATAATTGCTACTTTAAAAATCAAATCACAAAAAAAATCAAATCAAATAATAAATATTTTTATGCTATCTTACTACAATCATATTTTTTCATAAATAATTGTAAAGAAAAACTATTAAAACAGTAAATAAAAGATTAAATCACATTAAAAAAAAACCATTGAACAAACTACAATCACATCACATTTTTTCCATAAGAAAAAAAATAAATAAATGAAAAAAAAACCATTGCCTAACTACAATCACATTAAAAAAAAAAAAAAAAAGAACCATTAAACTAACTACAATTACATTTTTTTTCTTTGTAAGTATTTATGTTTATGTAACGCCCTCAAAATAATAACAATAAACCCATCAGATAAGACATGCATTTACATATAAATTAACCACACTCTTATATTCATTAGAGTTCCGTTAATTAAATATTACATGTTAACCTCATAACAAAATGCCCTACGGGCTTACAGCTTTCCAAGTTAACACTTGGTTACAACAAAGAGTTCTAACTCGTTTACACATTAAGCCATTGGCTTGAAGTTACATATAATACATCAAAAGTAAAACGACAAAACTATGCCCGCCACTAGCCTCCCAGCTATGTCCTTGGAGGTGGCATGCTTCCTGTACCTGAAAATGATATTCCCATATAGGGTGAGCCACAGCCCAGTAGAAATACACTAAACCAACCATGGACAATGACTAAAACATTAGCAATTGATAGTTGGTCAACACTGATACAATCACATAAATTACATATTTATGTCAACGACTTACAAGTCCCATTTACTTTTCATTTTCCCTTTTTCAACAGATAAGCATGCTAGCTCTATCATCATTTCCACAGATAAACATACAAGCTGTATCCACATTCTACAACAGATATGTATATCAACAATATCCACAGATAAGCATACAAGCTGTATCCACATTCTACAACAGATATGTATATCAACAATATCCACAGATAAGCATACAAGCTGTATCCACACTTCACAAGATAAGCATATGAGCTCTATCTTCACTTCTCTAGACAAGCATATGAGCTCTGTCTACGGAGTTCATCCCCTATCTCCTCCCAATACCTATCCGGTTTAGAGGTACATCCCCTATCTTCCCCTAAACCGCGGAGTACATCCCCTATCTCCTCCTCTACACATAACGTATATAAACACATTGGTTCTATATACAATCACACAATACACACAATTAATGTATTCTATCAACCGTCAAGTTCCATGACACATTCCATTGATTAGTTTCCGTTTACCTAATCATCATGCATTGTCTACAACAATCTCGACTATCCTCCACCGATAGCCCAAAGCAGTTATTTCTAAAACAGAAAATAAATGCACAAATGGATATTCAATCAACATTTCATTTCCTCATTTCTCACCAATTAATTATCCCAATTAATTAAACAATGTAATTAGGCCATTTTCCCATAATTACTATTTCAACCCTTAGGTCCCATTTTCATCAATGATTCAACAATCATTCCATTTTTTCTATGCCAAACATGCATCTAGGTTTATTATGGATAAAACCCCAACTTTTGTAAAATTACACAAAAGCCCCAAACTTTCACAAAATTACCAAACCAAGCCCAACATCTCAAAATACCAAAATTTAAAGACAAAACCCATAGAGAGGAGTAGGATATCCCTACCTTGAAGTTTTAGCCCAAAAGGAGATGAAGACTCCAAGATCAACTTGCTCCAAATCCAAACTTTTTCAGATTAAATCGAAGCTCTCAACACCCTCTACCTTTTTAACAAAGGCCCTAGGCTAGATTCACACCCTAGGGAGATCAAACCTTAGAGAGAGTGCAAGTTTAGAGAGAGGGAGAGTCGGATTAAGGGTTTGCTCAAAGAAAAGAAGTGAAAAAGTGATGTTTTAGACGCTGCTGTGCGCTGATATAAAACACGCTCGCTCGAGCGAAGGATTGGTCGCTCGAGCGACCAGACACAGAAAACTCTCGCTCGAGCCAAGAAGTTCTCGATCGAGCGAAGAAAAACCCAGACCGCTCGAGCCACGAGAAGCTCGCTCGAGCCAGGAAATGCAACTCTCAGGTCCAGAACCAGACACAACACCACTCTCGCTCGAGCGACATACTCCTCGCTCGAGCGAAGGACCAAAAATCTGGGCAGCAACACTAGGCTCCCAAACGCAACTAACCTGTAACAAACCTGCCCAACACATCTTATAACTCAATATACAAAGTAAAGAGGATGCGAAATAGAAAATAAACAACTACCAACATCCACGGACACATGTCCGGATCACTGTACAACAAGGGTAAACCCGGGATCGCTATAGTTTATCTCATTTCAATCATATTAAAAATAAAATTAAAACAGTAAATAAAAAGATTAAATAACATTAAAAAAAAACCATTGAACTAACTACAACAATCATATTTAAAAAAAGAGCCATTGAACAAACTACAATCACATCACATTTTTCCCATAATAAAATAAATAAATGAAAAAAAAGAACTATTAAACTAACTACAATCACATTTAAAAAAAAAAAAAAAAAGAATCATTCAACCAATTATAATCACATTTTTCTCTTTGTGAGGGTTTATATTTATCTAACTTCAATCATATTAAAAAATCAAAAATAAAATTAAAATAGTAAATAAAAAGATTAAATAACATTAAAAAAAAACCATTGAACTAACTACAACAATCATATTAAAAAAAAGAGTCATTAAACAAACTACAATCACATCACATTTTTCACATAATAAAATAAATAAATGAAAAAAAAAGAACTATTAAACTAACTACAATTACATTAAAAAAAAAAAGAATCATTCAACTAATTATAATCACAGTTTTCTCTTTGTGAGGGTTTATATTTATCTAACTTCAATCATATTAAAAAATCAAATTATAATTTTTTATTCGCTAGACAAATCACAAATATTTTTATGCGCTATCTAACTACAATATTAAAACAGTAAACAAAAGAAAAAGTCAAGAAGGAGAAAACAAAAAGAAGACTTACTGTTTGCATACGTGGTCACTGAAGTTGAAAGTGTAGAAGTGAGAAGTCAAGAAGGAGAAAACAAAAAGGAAACTCACTGTTTGCAATAGGTATGTGAAAAGTTAAAAAGAATGTGTGTATTGGAGAAATTAAAAAGACTTGGAAGAATTTAAATAAGTTTTTTTTTTCAAAAAAAATAAAAAAAAATTAAGAAATTAAGGTTCAGATATTGGAACTCCCACAAAACTTGTGGGTTAGAGATAGATATAAATAAATAGATAGATATAGATATAGATATTTATATTTGTTTTAAATTTTTTTTAATATACAAATTATTTGTTTTGGAAAAGGTACTGTACTAATTATAAGAGAAGTCAAAAAGTCTTGTGGGTTGAAAGAAGTTAATAAATGTTAAGGTTAATTTTTTTTTTAAAAAAAAAAACAAAAAATTAGAAAATTAGGATTAGCATATTGAAGCTCCCACAGGCCTTGGAGTTAAAACCCTTTTTTACTTAATATATAGTATAGATGCTAGCACAAAAGAGTTCAAATAGGATTTTGAGAGACTTAGCAAATAGATTTCCTAACCAAACTAAGCATAAACAAAGACCGATGTAGAGCTGAGTATACCTAACCAAACTTAACATAAACAGATACCAAGATAGAGTTGAGAACAAATTTTCAAGAGGACACCCACCCATTACCTACTACTCTGATGCACAGTCCCTATATATTAATATATAGAATAAAGAGAACTCAACAAGTAGTAATCTTCTTAAGTTCGTGTTATCATTCAGTTCTTCATCCCTCAGCTTACTCTTCACCAATTCCTTCTCTTGAATTGCATACCTCGTAGGTTGCATACAGGGCCGGCCCTGGCCTAAGGCCAGTAAGGCCTGGGCCTTAGGCCCCAAAATTTTGGCCCAAAAATAGGGCCCCAAAATTTGGTAAAATACTATAGGCTCAATGTTTTTTTTTTTTCTTTTTGGTTTTAGGATCAATTTAAAGGGCCCCAAAATATTTATTGGGTCCATATATGGTTTGGCCCATACTTATTTATAAGTGTAGTTTTTTTGCTTATATTTATTAAAATGAAAAAATATATATAAAAAAAAATGTTTGGGCCCAAGAAAAACAATACATACAATATATGGGCCCTATTTTTTATTTTTTTTTAACCTTCTTTATCTATTAGATTTTAGTAGAATAAATAATTTTGCCCAAATTTTTTTATCTAAGTCTTTATCAGTTTTAATTGAATAATTTTTTCCTAATTTTTTTGCCCTAATTTTGTTTCATTGCATTGTTTTGTTTATAATTTTAATGATTATATAAGTAAGTAAATTTATTTGTGGCTATAAATAAATAAAAAAGTTATAACTTTTCGTTTATTCATGAATTTTTTTTTTTTTTAAATGTAAGAGGGACCCCATTTTCAAAGTTCGCCTTAGGCCCCTGAACCTCAGGGCCGGCGTTGGTTGCATAAATCCTTACCAATAAATAAATAAAGTAATAAACAAACACATAAAACAAGTAAAACTATGTTACTTCTGAGATTTACTTCGTCTTCTATACAACATTTCAAACTATTAAAAGACAAGAATCAGCGCCTCTCCCGTCTTGACCTTTCCTAATTACATAGACAACATCATGCCAACAAAACATACCAAACTTTCAGATAATCACTGACTTGGGTTTGCTCACGTAAGCAGAAGGATATGGAAGGATACAAAACATAACAAACACGGTGTAGAATGATAAATGGTGGTACTGCTCATAACTTGAACAGCTAACATCTGGAATGCACATGCCCTTGTTCGACACTGATCCAGATAGCTTTGAGCAATAAATTAGGGCTCAGTGAGACTAAACAAATGAGTTATGCTAGAGACCCCAAATGAATTATCAAATATTCTATCAAATCTCTCACATGAGTGTGAGACCCATACAAATCACATGCGTGTGGATCCCACACCCATGTGAGAGATTTGATAGAATATTTGGTAATTCATTTAGAGTCTATAACATTTTCCTTAACAAATCTGTGTAGTATAAAAAAACGTAGAAGAAAATATGTAAACTTCAAAATCTAGCAAGAAGAAAGAATCCTGATAACTCAACAGCTTAAAGCATCAAACTACACAAAACAAAACAAAATCCAAAAAAATAAAGAAACCAAAACTGCCACCAAAGTGTCATAATAGGTTTACCTTGATAAAGCATGCACATCTCATACCAGATCTAAAATTTAGCACACACTTTTCCCATTGGAAAAAATGGACAAGTAATCGAAAAGCTAAGAGCAAACTGCAAAAGTTGCGCAAGATCAAACTAGCAAGCTAAGTTGCAAAAAGTGAACCGCAAACTCCAGGACACACTTAAACAGTCTATTCTACTGTCCCTTTTCTGGTTTATTTCTCCTAACCATGCATTGAGATTTTTACCTTCAATACTAATACCAATTTTTACACGGTAGCAAGAAACGGGGACTTTATTCCTCATTGTACCACATAACATGATATACATAAATCTTGACTGGATAATCAAGGAAAAGCATAATTACAAAAAACAAGAAAGGAAGGGAAAAAAGGAAAGAAAAAAAAAAAAGGTACAAAAATAACAAAAAAGTTCAATTTGATCAGAATAGTTTTCAAAATCACTTCAAAGTTCAGATTACCATTTGTTGCACTGTAAAAGAGCAAAAGAATACTTGCTCAGACTACAAAAATTAAGTCTTCCTGAGAAGAAAAAACATTGTAGGTACATCGATTTGTATCTCATAGTTCATTGTGTTTGCTATGTATTATTTGTCAAATATATATACACTAGCAAATTACTCGTGCCTAAAGGCTCTCCCAACACAATTTGTCACAATTAAAACCACTTACATCTTACTCTATTGACTCCCTCTGTCCCCAGTTTAGTTTATTCATGAATCATTTAAATTAGTAACAAAATTTCAGACAAGAAAAAAGGTTGTGCACAACCTAATAATCAATTTCAATTTATTAAAATATAATTATGGCCTATCATATAATTCATAGTCTTCGATAAAATAAAATAAAAACCAATTAAAACTGTAAATCAATTCAATATTTAATTACTAGTAGAGATATGAAGCATGAATAGTCACTATATCAAGATACAAAGTGATAACAAATTGTATCGATATTAGAAGTAATAATTGATAGAAATCAGATAATTGTGAAATCTTTCAAATCATTGGCACTTCCTAAGCAGACTAACCTAAACCCAACAAAAACAAACCATTCCCAACACAACTTGACCTCAAACAAAACATCCTCTAACAATAATGTTGATCACATATCATAAAAAATCAAATTTGTATCCAAAATTAATCTAATCAATAAGTTCCCCAATAATAAAGAAAGATAAATATGGTACGATCAAGCTTCCAAGTTCTAACAACACTTCCTGCTAGAATCATTAATATGTTTGTTATCCAAATCCCACCTGCAATTTGCAATAGAAAAATAAGCAATTTAGTTTCATGATGAAAAAAGAAAAACTTAACTTTAAAGTAAGGGATAGCACACATGCTGCAAATTCTCAACAATCAAGTTGCATGCTCCGAGAACCAACATGTAATAAATACACACGAAAATTTTATGCTGAGAATGACATAAAACCTGACATTATAGTCTCCTATAGCAATAGCAACAACATCCTACTTGGGCAATTTGACTGCATCAGTTCCAAAGTAGACCAAAAATTATAGACTCGATTACTAACTTTATGCCCAACACCTCTACCGGTGCAAATCCAATGCCTCAACTCAACCATAAAATATCCACCAGTAAAATACCAGAAGAATCATAGAATATCCAAGAATTTAAATTCATTGAGACATGAACTGAGGACAAAAGCAAGTGCGGTTAATAAATAATCTAGTGAATTCATGGATCATTCAAGTTGAACTGATGTATCCAGTAAGAATTTAGCTCGTAGGTGCAAATCCAGAACCTTTATGCCCAACACCTCTACCGGTGCAAATCCAATGCCTCAACTCAACCATAGAATATCCACCAATAAACTACCAGAAAAATCACCGAATATCCAAGAATTTAAATTCATTGAGACAAGAACTGAGGACAAAAGCAAGTGCGTTTAATAAATAATCTAGTGAATTCATGGATTATTTAAGTTGAAATGATGTCTCCAATAAGAATTTAGCTCGTAGGTGTGGTTAATAATACGAATTCATGGATCTGCTAAAACAGAAGGAAAAATAATATTGATATTCATAAGATAAAGCTTCCCTTTGGAATTTTACCACACGGAAAAAATCATATACATAAGTTTCCTTAATTTTGGCTTAGTATCAAATGCATGTCCTTTTATCATGGATGTTAATCTCTAAGTTACATATCAATTTTTTCTTTTAATCATTTTTTGTAAAAGAACTAAAGCAAAAGTTCATTTTCATCCACATAAATTCATGACTCTTGCAAAATCAATGTGTTGAATCACATTGCATTAAAGTTCATGACCCAACAATTATAGAATTTGGTGGAGATCATAACTCATTCATTACATTGAAGCCCCAATTAAATTAGCAAAGTAAAAGAATCCAATTCAATTGACAAACATTCAGCACATGAAATTGACTAAGATACAAAAATACATTCAAAAGAACCCATTAAGAAATAGACTTGGTTTGGATTTATTCATGTATATATAAATATTGTCTAGAATTACTTTTATTCTTGTATTAGTCCTTATTTTTGTTTTCTGTTCATGTGTCATTCATGTTATTTTTATGTATATCACAATTTAATTTACTTATGCTCCATGTTTGTATCCATTCTTGTTTGTTCATCATCTGAAAACAGGAATATTATCGCGAATTGTTTCGAGTCGTGGAGTTCAAACCTAGTCTCAACCCTTTAGTGGAATAAATATAAGTGATTTCGAGCACCAAATATGCCTTATTTGTAAGTGTCAATTAATTACTTTTTATCTTTTTCAAATCAAATAGAGCTTGCAATAAAAATTTCTCCAATGGAGAAGATCAGTCGCCTTGAAAAGGCAATTAATCAGTTGAGTGGGGTATGATGTAGTCGATTTTGAGAATCTCTCTATACCCCGGAATTAGGCTCTGTATGATTTTAAGTGGCCATAGATAAGTATACTAGACCAAATGCATAACAAAATAATATAAAAAGAGGTTTTTGTTTACGTTTGACATGACATTCTTAGTGTTCAGGGTAACTACACATCGAAACATATATTTTTAATTACGAAACTTGTCAAAACTAAACTGCGTAATATACCTGTCACCTCTTCAGCATTTGAGAATCCCATATATTGCTCAATCAAAAGTTGTGATCCTTTGTAAGGCTCTGGTCAATTTAGTAAAACATTTATATACATCATCAAACTATTGCAAAGCTAGAACCATGAATTGCAAAAATTACGTTGGAACTTCGTTAATTATAAATACAAAATAAGAAAGAGAAAGTTAGAGCAACATTCATACCTCAAGTATAGTAGATAATCAAATCATAAACGCCTTATCCCAAGCTTAATGGCAATCACAACGGGAGTCCATCGTTGGCATGATAATTTTTTTCGCATATATCGGTTTCTTGGTTTGGTTGTTTTCTTTACCTGAGCTTCCACAAAGGTGGTAGACTGAGAACCCAAGGGTGCTCGCATTGTATGGAACGATCGAGTCAGTAACGGCAAAGTCGGTGAACCATGTTGAACGCCAGTATGAACAATAATTGACTTTTGCTAGAACAAGAAACAAGGAAAACATCACAAATCAAGAGAAGAAGATATGCAGCGCGTGCGTACGCACACACACAAAAAAGGAAAAGATAAAGAAGGAAAGGAAAGGGAGATATTGGCAAAACGCAGAATGAGATTGGGAGGGGAGGAGTTTTGGGGTTCAGGGGAGATCGGAAAAGGGTGCTGGAAAATGGAAGCATCCAGTAAAAGTGAATAAATGGCATTAACAGTATGGTTTGAATGCCCAACCTTAATTTGGCACATGTTGGATGCCATAGGGACGATGTGGGATCTTGACTAAATATGGGCTAGAGCATATATGAATTTATGGGCTTAGAGCAATCTCCATTAAAGATACATTTAACACACGTATTTCATTAATTGTATTCATCCATTGTCAAGCTCATTCCATATCATATTTCTCTAGGGGCATCTATGCTTAGGGTCATTCATCACACAGCAGATTCATTCCATCTTGACTGCTAGGGAATATCAATAGACTTTGCGTTAAACACATCCTTGTAAAACCTACAGATTGATGCAAGTAAAAGCGATGCAAAATATAAGAAGCTCAAGGACATTAGCATGATTTCAAATAAAAATTTATGGAATCTTATATAATTATGTTTCTAGTATTATTAGAGTCTTATTTTATGATTATTTTTATATTTTCTATGATTTTTAGGTTAGGGGTATTTTGATAATTTTTATATACTAACATGAGCTGTAGGGGTCTCCCATGGTTTGACAATTCTGCAGTTTTATGTAAAGCCATGTCATGTTTATAATTTAATAGAATTGATATTTTATAGAATTTTCAGAACTTCGATGCTTCTTTATACATTGTGTGATGCAATCAAACCCTAGGTGTGATGCCTAAAGGGTTCTAGGAGTGATTCCTAGACCTATCTCCTTCCTTTCTTTCTTTCTTAAATTTCAACCCTTTTACAGCCCCAGAACAGCCTCTTACAGTGCTGTCCTGCATCAGTTTGGTATCAAAGCTTAAGGTTTCACCATTATGTTCTCACCAAGTGGGGGATCCTATGTGCCACCATATGTTATACCCCATAACAAAGAAGTTCCAGATTTTAAAGGAAGGGATGATCCTATGGTGATCCCTAATTGGCTTTGTTTCAATTGAGGAATATTTTGATTGCTATGATTGGACAGATGATCGAAAAGCGAGATTTGCTACGATGAAACTTGTAGGTTTGGCACAACTATGGTGGTATCATGTTGAAGAACATATAAGAAGATTGGAATTGTCACCAATAAACACATGGCAAGAGATGAAAACTAAGGCCTCGTTTGGCAAGTGGCTGTTTTAGCCTAAAAGCCGAAAAGTTACTAAAAAAACCAAAAAGCCAACAACTTATACCAAAAAGTCAAAAATTTTCTTTTCTCTCTACTTTTTGCACATCTTTTCGTAAAAAACCAAAAAGTCATCCCAAACATACTAATTTTTTTTACCTCATATTTTAGCCAAAAAGCCAAAAAGTTACTAAAATAGCATATTCCCAAACGAGAAGTTTCAAGAGAAGTATATGCCTTCAAATAATCTTGTTGAGTCACATGAGCAACTTGTTAATTCAAAACATGGCAACACATTGTTTGAAGAGTACATGCAAAGACTTGAGGCACGTGACACTCAAAATCAAGTTGTGGTTGAATCATGTCAAAAACTTTTATCTAGTCTTAAGTTGACTTAAGAAGTCTCCTAGGTCTATATAAAGCATGTAATGCTTCTAATTTAATAGAATCAATATTTTAGAGAATTTGAAGAGCTTTGAAGCTTTCTTATAGATTGTGTGATGCAATCGAACCCTAGGGGTGATACCTAACGGATTCTAGGAGTGATTTCTAGACCCATCTTCTTTTCTTCTCTTTTCTTTCTTTTCTTTTTTGAATTATTTTCTTCTTTTCTGTTTCAGTTTACTGTTCACAAGATACTATTCACAGCTCCTAAATAGCCTCTATTTTGATCTTTTTCACCCAGTTTATCAATCCTAAACCTAGTTCATTTCATTTATTAATTGAACTCATAAATTTCCTATTGATTTTCAGCTTTAAGAAGCCATAAAAACCCACAGAAATTCAGTTTTAAAGTCCTTAGAGCGCTGTCCGTAATTGTCCTGCATCAGTTTGGTACTAAAACCTAAGATTTTACCATGATTTTTTCACATTGTGGGAGATCCTCTACAAGTGGATTGACTTGGGAAGAGGGTAAAGCGCTTCTTAGAGAAAAAAATTCATCTAAAGGATCTTCAAGATGATTTTCTTGATCGGTTGTATGTTCCTGAGCAAGGTGATATGCATTTGATTGATTATGCAAGAAAATTCAAGAAATTATTTATCAAGTGTGGAGTAGTAGAAAGTCAACTGATGACTATTGCTCGTTTCAAAAGTGGATTGAGATATGGAATCAAATAAGAGATGTCTCATGTATATATGGAAGATCTCAAAGATGCTATTGCAATGGCAACACAATTTGAATTTTTTTGTATAACTTAAAAAGAAACCTACAATTTTGAAGCTTGTGCAGACTGCAAAGGCTGTCCAGCAAGACCAACCAACAAAAACTCCAAAACAAAGGGTTAAAGTGCAACAGAAAGATGCTGAAAATTCATAGCAAGATGCACCACGCAGTTGAAGTTTCAAAGCAAGGAATATGTTTAAAATCTGCCTAACAAGAATAATGGACAGATTATGAATGATACGAAGCCACTAATTGAAGCCCATGTATTTATAATTATTTTATGTTTTCTAAGATTTTAAGGCCACGAATATTTTGGTAAACTCATAATTTTCTAGACATGGGTTATTGTTTTGGTAATAGAAATGAGACTGGAGAGAGTATTTTAGATTTTGTGTGCGCTTCTGACCTGGTGGTGGCCATTACTATGTATAAGAAGAGAGGGGAGCATTTGATAACATGTAAAAGTGGGTCAATTTGGAGCCAAATAGATTAATTTCTAGTAAAAAAAGTGAACCGTCTAAAATGTAGCGACTGTAAGGTGATTCCTGGAGAAAGCCTGACGTCTCAACATAGGATTTTGGTACTAGATTTATACTTTAAAGGGCAATACCAAGCTAGGAAATATAGTGGGTGTCATAGGATGAGATGGTGAGACTAAATGGGGATAAATTAGAAATATTTACAAAGAGAATAAACAAAGAAGATACTTGGGACTTGGAAGATGATGCTAACACTATATGGAACTCGATGACCAATTGTATGAGGAGAATTTTAAAGGAAGTCCTTGGAGAGTCGAAAGGAAAGTGACCCAACTCTAAGGAAATTTGGTGGTGGAGGGAGGATGTTCAAGTGGTAATAAAGACGAAAAATAGTGCTTTAAAAAGTGGCAGAAAGATAGAACTGAGGAAAACCTTAAGAGTTACAAATTGGCTAATATGGAGGTCAAAAAAATAGTGAGAGAGACTAAGGTAAAAACTTATGATGATCTATACACTGAACTAGTTAGTAAGGAGGAAGAGAAAAGAATATACAAACTAGCTAAAATAAGAGAGAAAAACAACAAATTTTAATCAAGTTAAGTACATCAAGAGTGAGGATTCTAAGGTGTTGGTGAAGGATGAAGAGATTAAGGAGAGGTGAAAGAACTATTTTGAGAAGTTGAATGAGGAACATGGAGGAATGTCAAAAGGGGAGGAAGTGGCCAGTAATAAAGAAAACCATGACTACAGGTTCTATCGCAGGATTAGGAACTTTGAAGTGGAGTTTGCACTTAAGATGAAATTGAATAAGGCTTTAGCACCCGATGATATCTCTATTGAAACTTGGAAATGTTTGGGTAAGAAAAGGGTTGCTTGGTTGACTAAGTTATTTAGTAAGATTTTGTTGACTAGGAAAATGCTAGAGGAGTAGAGGAAAAGTATTTTAGTGTTGATTTATAAGAATAAAGGAGATGTCTAGAATTGCAACAATTATAGAAGAATCAAGCTAACGTGTCATATAATGAAAGTGTAGGTGAGAGTGATGGAATGTCGATTACGAGATATAACAGAGGTGTCAGATAATCAATTTGGATCTATACCTGGTAGGTCAATAATAGAAGCAATCTATCTTTTGAAGAGAGTAATGAAAAAGTATAAAGAAAAGAAAAGAGACATTACTATGGTTTTTATCGATCTTGAGAGAGCATATGATAAAGTGCCTCGAGATATAATCTGGTGGGTGTTAGAGAAGAAATGGGTGACAAAAGGTTGCATTAATGTGATTAGGGACATGTATAAAGTTCTGGTGACCACTATTAGATCGCCTGCTGGAGAGATAAGTGAATTTTCAATTACTGTAGGGTTACACCAAGGATCAACCTTAAGTCCTTATCTTTTTGCTTTAGTCATAGATGAGTTGACGAGAAATATTTTGAATGATGTGCCATGGTGTCTGTTTTTTGCAGATGATATTGTGTTAGTTGATGAGACTAGAGGAGTTAACACTAAATTGGAGACTTTGAGAGAATCACTTGAATCTAAAAGATTTAAGATAAGCAAAACTAAGACAGAGTACACGGAGTATAATTTCAGTAACAGTAACAATGGAAGCAGAGGAGAAGTGAAGATTGAGAACCAAGAACTACTTAAAAGTGAACATTTTCGTTATTTATGATCAATTATCACAATGGTTGGGGAGATTAGAGTAGATGTGGTCCATAGAATTAAGGTGAGGTGGCTTAAGTGGAGAAGTGCATCTCGGGTACTGTACGATAAATGAGTACCCACTAGACTAAAAGGAAAGTTCTATAGAATGACTATTAGACTAGCAATGTTGTATGGGACAAAATGTTGGGCAACTAAAAAACAACACCCAAATAAGATGAGTATTGTTGAGATGAGGACGCTAAGGTGGATGTGTGACAAGACTAGAAAAGATAGAGTTATGAATGAGTATATTCATGAATGGGCAGGAGTAGCACCAACAGAAGATAAGCTGAGAGAGAATAGATTGATTTGATTTCGTCATGCACAACGGACACCAACAGAGACAGTAGTGAAGAGATGCGATACAATGATAATAGAGGGAAGTGTTAGGAGAAGGGACAAACCTAGATTGACGTGGGCTAGTATATTAAATAGAGATATGAATCTCCTTAATTTGACTAATCAAATGGCTTTTGATAGAGTCGAGTGGAGAAGAGGGATTCATGTAGCCGACCCCATTTGATGAGACTTGAGACTTGGTTTGATTTGGGTTATCTGGGTCACCCATGGGTCGTCTCGCGGGTAAAGTTGTTTAATTAGTTTTGGTTTATATACCTTATTTAGTCTTAGATGGGTTTTTTAAAATTAAAGATTTATTAGTTTCCTTTTTTAGTTCTAGTTGGTTTAGGAAGTTTCCTAGTTCTATATAAAGTCATGTAATACCTATAATTTAGTAAAGTTGATATTTTAGAGATTCAGAGCTTTGAAGCTTTCTTATGGATTGTGTTTATGTGATGCAATCAAACCTTAGATGTGATGCCTAAAGGATTCTAGGAGTGATTCCTAGACCCTAGACATATCTTCTTCTCCTCCTTTCATTCTCTCTTAAATTTCAGCATTTTCACAGCCTCAGAACAGCCCCTAACAGCCTGTCCTGCATCAAATACTCGGTTACAACTATTATTTACTCTCCAAAACAGCCCCTGATCTCTTGTATTCCTGTCACCCTTACCAAAGTAGCCATCCTACATCAGGGATTTTCAAGGGTGAGGAATTGGAATGGGAGAGACTATTTGGGGTGAGGGAAGTGCCAAAAATTGAGAGAGAGAGAGAGAGTAGTGCAAATGCTTCACATGGTGCATGAACAATGACTTAAGAGGCTGCCATCAAGCAAAGGTATAAGACAAGAACTGCATGTCTTCACATAACTAAGAAGTAGTAGGTCTATTTACAGGTCAGCTTCTGTAAGGTTCACCCTTGAAACCACCAAAAGATTTTGGCATAAATTTTCAGTTGGTTCCAACATGGTCTCAACTTTTCCCTCCCACCACAGCAACACATATATATAGATCATGACCAAAATATTTATATATATATATATAATATATAGAAAGATCTGCATAACTACAAGATATATATACACTCATACAACATATATTGGTTCCAACGTGGTCTCAACTTTGCCCTCCCACCGCAGCAACATAAATATATATAAATCATGACCAAAATATTTATATATATAAAGATCTGCATGACTACAAGATATATATACACTCATACAACATATATAGACAAAAATAAAAAAGGAAATGGAAGGGAGATATTGGTGAAAACGAAGAGAGTTCAGTGAGGGGAGAAATAAGGGGTGAGGGGCAACAAAAATCCAAAGGGGTGAGGGGAGTGACAAGTTCTGAGAGAACAAAACAAGATTTTATTTCCACTCAAAGAACTGAAAGAGAAAGAGTTCCCCTCCAAAACATGGGAAAGGGCAATTTATCAAGACATCTAGCTCACAATAAAGTTAGGGTCTGATGGAAATGACAAAAGGGGAGAGAGAGAGAGAGATCATTATAGCATTCAATTCAATCTATATCCCAATGAGAGAGATGATGATAACCCTTAAGGGTAGTCATCTCTCAACAACCAATGGGATTGTGAGATGCTATGAAGCATGCTTCTTTGAATTTACTCTTTCTTGAGTTTCTTATACCCTGCATCATGTGTACTTCAAAAAAATGCCATACCCATACCCAGTATATATTGGGTACTAATACTTTGCAAGGTACTTCACATGCATATCGGGCATTCAACACATGAACCCACATTAGTACCTAGTATATACCTAAGTCATGCCTCAACTAGAATAGTACTTTCTTATATACATAGATGAAGTTGGCTGGATGGGACTTTTTCTATATTAGCATGTTTCTAGAATTAAGCTTAGGTTTGTAGGTTCTTTAATGTAATACCATAAAACTCCAATTTGTACCATACTTTTGACATTAAGGAGGTTTGCATTTGGTTTTCTGACTGTGATATATAATGCAATATAAAATACTTTTACATATAGTGCATTATAAATAAGACTTCTTTTTTTTTTTCAAACGTACCCCAATTGTCCCCGTACCCTACGTCCTTTAAGTTTTTCCATGTTATGTACCCATATAATACTTGTACCAGCACCCATATACAAGTTTTATGGGCGCTCTTTATCCGTTGGACATAACATGTAATTTCACGGACCAATAAGGTTTTACCATAAATAAAAACATAGGTTTTCGATGTTGTATTTGTCTAAGACTCGAGATCTGTGCCACATCAAAAGATCATACATTATAAGCAATCTAAACAAGTTAATTGTTACAGACAAATTCAGAATTGCTCCAAAAACTTTCCTCACCAGGGTAAAAAATTAACAAATAAAGAGGTAATCTTCTCACCTTTGCATTGTCATTCACTTTCCCGTCTCGCAACTTCCTCGTTACCAGTGCCCTGGTATTAGTTGCATACTTTGTAGGTTGTATATATCCTTCCAAAATATACACATAAATAAATAAATACCACGCATAAAACAAGTGTAACAACATTTTTTTTTTTTCTTTTTTTGTGATTTACTTCCTCTTCCTTTTCCTTGATATATGGTACACTTAAAAACTGTTAAAAGGCAAGAGTCAGCCACTCACCTAAATGCCTCTCGGGTCTTGACCTTTCTCAATTAGCCAGTATCATGCCCACAAAACAAAACATTCATCAATACTAATAATGGTAAGTATTTGGAGAAGTGGAGTTCAATTAATTAATAACATTTTTCCATCAACCAAAGAATGAAAGACAATATGAAACAAATATCCAGAAAGGTGGTATGAAAAGAATGTCAAAATCCCAGACCAGAGCTTGCTCAAATTAACGCCTTTGTACTTTGGCAGTAACCTTGCTCCCTGGAGCAGCCAAGAAAAATCTACAGCCACCTGCTCTTCTGCCATCTGTCACGGAACACCAAATAAATTGAAAAGAATTGAGTGCTCTAAGAAGGGAAAACAACAAGGATACAACAAGATGGGAACAGTTACATATGTTGTGAAGAATCCTACAATGAAAGAACGAAAAAGAAAGAAATATAAAAACACAAATCAGGATGATGCATATTAAAAAATAATGTGAAAAATACAAAAATTCAGCAATCCTACTTACAATCCTACCGCGATCCCATACGATCCTACTTGCGATCCTGCTATAGCACTGATCCTACACCGATTTGGATTGTTTTGACAATTTAGGATCGTAGGGTCGTATGATCCTACGATCTGGATCGTGATTTTAATAACCATGGACCAAACACAACAAAAGGAAAAAGAAATAAATAAATAAGTCATGCACGCCTTTCGACGAACCAACACATTTGACTTGACCCCTCTTTTCATGTGGCATGAATATCTTATGTTTTGGGGTCATGAATCATCGAGGTCTGTAATGACCATATATCGTTTTTCCCATAATGTCATTTGCCCACAAATTGCCAAAATAGACCAATTCATACAAAGGAGTAGCCACCTAATTTTATGGGGAACTAGACAACCATTTAACTCCACTTAATTTAGGTCACTAATCTGTCACAATCAAATAACTTGGTTCGGGAGTTTAGGTACGAAAAAGGAAGGTCATTAATTTGAATGCACCTCTTGCACAACCAATTGATTTGCCTCTACTAATTCCTTTTCATCAGATTTATTTTCTTATTTGATTTCACATACTCAATTTAATTCACCTGATCCTTTAAACTAACTTACCATATAGCAAAAGGTAATATCACTTATTTTGGAAATTTTCCATACTTCTCATGATTTTTTTCCCAAAAATAATTTTAGGAAACTTTCCGTTTTTCTAAAACAAATAGTTTTCAAAGAAGTAAGAAAAAAATCCAACTTAGGCAATATTACTCAAAACACTCGAAACAAACATGGATATAGCAAGTAAGGCATCCAAACATGTTATTTGAATTAAAAGACAATGCAAACACAAGCAATCTAAAAAAAAGGAGGGAAGATGACTGTTGGCATACAAATTTCAACCAAATTTATGTTCAAATTTCAAATACGGTCAATCAATCAATGACACGTATAGAGCCTACGAAAGGAATGTTGTATCTCAACGACGTTATTCAAGATACTCAAACGACACGTGGAGCCTACAAGACTTGAAGTACAATATGCTCAACCAAATGATGACACTCGTGGAGCCTACAACAAGGATGAAATCCAAAAAATCAATACGGTTAATCAGATATGATTACGCCTAAATTCAAACGGTGTTATCATACAATTTGAAATTCAAAATGAAGATAAGATGCTCTTATCACATAGATGACCCTCTATAAATATGAGGACCATCACATCAAAGGAAGGAGGAGAAATCAAAAGATCAGAAATCAAGAGAAAAGAAGATCAAAGGATCAAAAATCAGATACTAGAGAGAGAAAGAAATCAGAAGTCGAAAAAGTCTTCACACGGAAGAAGAAGAGAAACCAAGAGAACTTGAGAGCCTACATTGCAAACATCTGATACAATGGCAAGTGATAGGTAAAGGGTTCCAAACCCAACAGTTGTATCTTGTACCTAAGGGTTCTAAATCCTTATAATTTCAATAAAACAATTCTTTTCCTTAAATTGTCTTCTGCTAATTTTTTAACCTTCGTTAATCGGACGTTTAGTTTTAATTAAAATGTGTAATTAATGATTTGTAATATAGATCAGAAAAAGGAGCCTAATATCAAATAATCAACACAGTTTAAACTAAAAACCAAATAGTGGACATTTGTAACACAAATTCCGAAATGTGTTGAACACTTCATGTTTCGAAATTTGTGTCTACAATGACTCACTGCCGTTCCTCAGCTCAGTACACAATATACATGACCTAAAGCATGGATTTTAATGCAAAAATATATAATATGAACCTAAGGGCTCGGTAGACATCTAAACATGGGATATATGCATAGAATCATGATTTTAAACAAATAAAGCATCTAAAAACAAAGAAACGCAGCAAGATAGATGAATAAACAGCGAGTATCCAGGCCCATATGCATGAATATACAAGTTATGCAACCTAAACGAATGATACAATGCAAATAAACAATAAAAGAAAACAACGATAAAATCTAATGATAAAATTTATGGTTGTTAGTGGATTTCCATGCAACGCAATCAACAGTGATTAACTAGGCATTTGATTGTTCTTTGTAATTCCCAAGTATCATTAACTCTTTATGATGCTAGAAACACAAGGAGTACTTACACCCTCATCTTGTTGCTGCCGAAGCCGAATATATGTTTCGATAGTGTCACCCGCCATCTCAAAAATGTCAAGCAGCTCTACGGTAGACATAAATGCCATCTTCTTCTCCTTGCAGTCCCGAATCAATTTTTTTTCATTGCAGAATGTAAATTTGGACTCCTCATAAGTTAGTGCTGCCAACTTACGATATACATTGGCGGATCGACATGCCTCCATTCGATGTAGAACCATCTCCAATCTGATACAAGATTGGAGCCACCTTTTCCCTAGCAGTCACTAGAAGAGCAGCAAGCTCTACAACTTTTCCCTCCTTTGCATATTGACAAATTTCTAACTCAGCCTCTTTGGTGTTCAATACAAGCAGCCTGATACCTTTTGTCTCATCTTTCTGCAGGAAATTTTAAATCTAAAAATCAGCAAGCTTCATAACATATATATATATTCTAATCAACGCCATCACAATGTTTGTGAACTAGTACAAAGATAAAATCAACTATTCAAATTATTAGAGAGACGCAGAGACAGAGACATACAGAGAGAGAACCTTACTGAACCTGCTGCACAGGAGTACAAGCATCTCAAAGAGAGGTCTGCTAGGATTCCAGCCTTCATAAAATATATTGTGGCTGCAAAAAGAAATGTGAGCAAATCTATATTATATTAAATGTGCTCCTCCTAAGAAAGGTAACTGAAAAAATACGAATGGAGATGAGTAAACAATTAAAAACATCGATCATAGTTCCATACGCTAACGACTGAAGAGCTGCATTCAGCGGCAGCTTGCCTTCTAAGCTTGCATTATTTGGACCAAGACCATAACACCTGTGATCCAATGGAGCTCCATGGTGAATAAATAACTCAATCAAGGCACCATCACAAGTTTCAGCCAAGGAATGCATCACCGGCAACCCGAGAGAGAGAGTGCAGTAGAAATCCATGGTCTGACCCGTCTCTCCTCCAAGCAATGCGGTGGCACATTTAATGGCTCCGAATTGGAAAATCCAGTCCAAGTGCTGCGGCAAGACCACGGGATGTCTATCCCAATAGCGATTAATTCTGGACACAAATTTTTCATTGTCATCATCCAGGATTATGTCCTGAAATTTGTAGTCATCTTCTAGACAGAAGGCAAGCTCTGAATCAGAATTATCGCTGCAACTCTGACAATGTGGAAACAATTGAAAGACAGACCACAAAATATTTCAATACATTTGTTTAAAAACGAAATTCAAATGAAGAGCGCATACCTCATCATCTGAATCCATCAACACTTGCTAAAATTCAAGTTATCTTCACAAACACCTGTGCTTCACTAAAGGACTTATCAAAACCTTCCTACCAGACCAATAACGATTTTAAAGAAGAGAAAGATGAAACCACAAAATGTGATGTTCAGAAGAGAAATAATCTGAGCAAAATGGAAACACCAACCTTCGACATAGTCGATCAATTTTCCAAATAAACTTTACAGAGACGGCAAGCAAGGGCGGAACTTTAAAATTGGGCCTATAAGCCATTTTTACTCCTTAGGTATTTGATTTTGGGATGAATTATTTTTGTAATTTTAAAAAAATTTATTAAAAAATATGTAAAAAATAGAAAGATAATATGTGATTCTAAAAATATAATAGCCAATTAATATAATCTTTTTTGTTTTTTTGACTATTTTAGTTTGGCTAAAAAAATTATATTTGAAATCATAGTTTATTTTTTTACTTGATTTGATAATTATGAGAAGAAAAAAAAATAATTATAGATTATTTGTTTGGGTACATATTAAAGTAATATCTTTATTACAGTATATTTTTTCAATCACATTACCTTTTTATTTTTTATACATTTTTTAATAATTTTTTTAAAATTACTAAAATAATTTATCCTAAAATCAAATACCGTCTAGAGGTGTAAAAATGACTCGCAAGCCAAAACCTGACTGCGGCCTGAGGTAAGTCCGCTCCGATTAAGCCCAATTAGACCTAGACGCGAGCCCAACCCGAGACCCTCGCCTAGCTCGGACCATTGGTTTTGTTGATGGTCTATATCCCACCATTTTTTCATGGCCTAGTGCCACATGGCCTCACTCTTCTCAACCCCTTTTATTATTCTTAGCTTTGTGTGTGTACATTCAAATAAAGTTCTGCCCTTGCAGTCTCTTTAAAGTTTGTTTGGAAAATTGATCGACTGTGTCGAAGGTTGGTGTTTTCGTTTTACTTAAATTATTTCTCTTCTAAACATCACATTTTGAGGTTTCATTTTTCTCTTCCTTAAAATCTTTAGTATAGTAGTAACTTTGTTATCAGGGTTCTTTCTTCTTGCTAGATTTTGAAGTTTACATATTTTCTTTTCCCTTTTTTTTAAACTGCACAAATTTGTTAAACCGTCTCACTGAGCCCCATTTTATTGCTCAAAGTTATATGCATCTGTGTCGAACAAGGGCATGTGCATTCAAAATGTTAGCTGTTCAAGTTATGAGCAGTACCACCATTTATCATTCTACACCCTGTTTGTTATGTTTTGTATCCTTTCATATCTTTCTGCCTATTTGAGCAAACTGTGAGAACCCGAATATACAAATAAAATAAATAATTAAATAATAATTATTTTACAAATCTCAAATATTTTACTTATGAATCTTAAGGTGCAAACAAATATTATTGAGCAATCTTTTAATTAATTTTAAACCAAAAATAAATTTATGGTGAAAGTATTTAATTTAGAGGTGAGATTTATTATTAAAAAAAAAATAGGGGACAAATTAGTTAGAATATTTTGATTTAGTAATAGTTGTATTTCATTTAAATTAATGGAGAGAGAAAATAAAATAAAACAACAGATAATAATTTAGAGCCTTTTGTTAAGATATATATATATATAGGAACCCCAGGTTGCCTAATAGTATATATGGCGGCAGCAGCAGCCAGGGGAGAGAGAGAGTTTGAGAGAAAAGAAGAAAAAAAAAAAAGGGTTGCAAGCAAGGAAGGATTTTTGGGTGTGTGGTAGGCCTCTATCTTTATTCTTCTTTTTGTTTTTGTTTTTTATCCTTACTCTATTATTATTATTGGAGAGGTTGTAGGTTTATGTATTTTGTATATATATATATATAATGTTAAGAAATCTGAGGAGAAAAAAATGGTGTCTAAAGAATAGGAGAAATTCTTAGTTTAAAAATTCTGTACAGAACTACAAACTTTAAAAATCGAGGAATCATATCAAACGGATGAATTTTGAACTGAAATTTTTACAGTAGATTAATTACATATTGAATTGCATATCAGAATTTTCTCATAAGTTTTGGGAGTCAAAATCTATATTAACTAGTGCGTTCAAATCTGCCCAGAAAACTGGTGTAAACCAGTAATTTTGGAAGTGTCGTTTTCTTTGGGTATAAATCCGAAAATTATCAAATAAGTGTCATTAGAACCGGTTACGAGTCTAGTTTCTTACATTTTTTTCCTTGCATTGATTGCTCATGTATACTAAAAGAACCATTAATTTCTTTAAAGTGCTACAGAAAACAATCTATTTGCGTATAATTAATTGCAAATAATTATTTTGATAAGCAAATCAAGTAAAACTAATTGGGTTTGAAACTTAGGATATATTTGTTGATATCTTGAGGGTTTTGGAATTTTTCGAACAGCGTGGAGTGGGTTTTGGAATTTTCAAAGTTAGTGAATAAATTGGAAAAACTTGTTTAAAATTCTGTTTTATTTTAAGGCTACTTTTAACTAAGTTTCGATCTGAGCCCATGTCTTGAGTAATTTGAGACCTTGAAGAACATGAACTTAGGTATTATTTAAGAGTAACGATGAGTGGGGTTGAGTTGTGTTAGTGCGCTTTAGTTTGGGGTTACTTAGTTTATTATTCCTTTTAGTATGTTTGAATTAGTAGTGGCGTGTAGTTTTAATAATTTGTTCAGGGCGCTAGTTGGACTTTCATACTTTATTCGAGGATTATATTATACTGTGTTCAGTTGAGTAGTTACATGCTATATATTTTTATAAATGTTCCTCTACCCTGAACTATTGGAAAATTTAATTGTTGTTTTAGGACTAAACTATTTTGATAAATTATTATATTATCAATGGAATTAAATTATTTCTGAAACATGTGTGAACTTGGCATACTGTAAACTATTTGTTATGGTCTCATGTTTATAATGGTGAACTACCATGTTTTGTGAAACTGAATTGTATTGATTATCAGGACCATATGCATATTTTAGTCTAGGGAAATTATTCCATTGTGTGTGGTGACTCTAGCCACTAGGGAACAGATCTGGGTTGGGCCGTGATAACTCTAGTGCTCAACGATTGTAAGGAAAACACCTAGGCTAGGCTAGGCTAGGCTAGGCTAGGTGACCTTCAATCGGATCGTTTTAGAGAAAAGGCCCGGGTTGCCACCCCAAGTGAAAAATCTAGAAATCCCCTAGATGTTGATTTGTGATTATGTATCAATTTTAAGCAGAATATAACAATCCCAATCAAACAATCAAGACAAAGAGACACAGCGATTTAACGTGGAAAAAACCACAATTGGACACCTCCAACTGTGATCAAAAAACCACGGGCAACAGCCACAAGAACAATCCACTAAGAAGAATTAAAGGAATTACACAGGTATACTCTCAATTACCTAGCGAATCCACAACGCCTAATTGAACCAACCTCTATGTGCCTCTTCCAACCCCATCTTCACCACGGAATTGTCTTTCTGATGAGCCACTCCGGATTCCACCAAAGCTTCAGGCTCGAATTCTTCAGAATCCACAACTGAAGAATAACTCTCTCTTTTGTGTATAACAAACAAACCTTTGATGTACTCTCTTTAGATCATGAGTTGAATACTCAATAAAAATATCAAAGAAAACTCCCAAAGTATCCCCAGATATAAACCCTCGAAACCAAAAAGAAGATCTGGAGAAGTTATCCTAAAATCTGACCCAACACGCGAATTTATAGAATCTGTCCCGCGATCTCCGCTCGAGCTCAACACAGCCCGCTCGAGCGGACTGACCAAAAACTGCGTGTGAATAAACTGAGATGCGCTCGAGCATAGGAGAATCCGCTCGAGCGTAAAATCACACCTTCCAGTATTTTTACAGGCGACTGCAGAGATGCTGAGAGCTTCCAATCCCCGCTCGAGCGCCCGTTTCCCCACTCGAGCGGGAAGGCCAAAACTGGAAAAACTGGAAAAATATAACATGCTCGGACAGGCAACTTTGAATGCATTTTTGCATTTTGCTCCCGTCATAATCAGCGAAGTGGCAATCTTGAAAGCTTTATCATCACAAACTTCTCTGAAATGCTTGATTTGGGTTGGATTCGCATCTAACAACTCATAACCTCACTGAAATAAAAATGCGAATAAAATTACAACTCAAAGGAGTTTTGTCAAACGGGATTGCCAAGAAATAAAACCTAACACCAAGGATGACTATTGGTTCGATATTGGATCCAACGTGCTTATTGCCTTGAGAATTGTGTGGCATGTTACTTGTTATTGGTACCCAGAAAATTATTAGTGCTCATGTTGTAATCTGTTTTAAGTGAAAAATGTCATTTATCATGTTCTTGAGAGAAATGAGTATTTTAACTGTTGAACTGTGGAACCTTCTTATTGAAACAGATTATCTTTATCAAAACTGTATGTCAATCTAGTTTCTATGATATATATCTTATTTTGGAATTGAATCTTGTTTTCAAAACTGTATTTACTATCCATGTTGTTACTCACTGAGCTATCAGCTGATTTAGTTGTTTATCACTTCCAGGTATTAGAAGGACTTAGAATGGACTCATGGTGTAGCGGGGACTCAATTGCATAGACCTCTAGGACATTCATTTATTTTGTTTTAGCTTGTTATAGTGGGTTTTGTGCATACATTGTGGTTAGGTTTTATTTAGAATTATTTTATTTTATTTTGTGGGCGGTTTGTGTTTCATTTAGTATATATTTTTGAAAGTTGGTTATGGTTGGTTTTACCATTTATCCTTGTGACACGTCACTGAATTGGGTTTTGATTTATTTATTTTTGGGCTATCGTCATATTTATTCTTTGTGATTTTTGGGTTCACGTTTAGGCTTACGTGTGCCTTGGGCTAAGTCCCTGTGGGCCACAGCCGGTCATGCCTGGTTATGGGGTGTGACAATACCTAAGTTTGTGATTATATGAATGCTTGGTATGTTTTGTTGGCATGATGATGTCTATGTAATTGGGAAAGGTCAAGACGTGAGAGGCACTGATTCGTGTCTTTTAACAGTTTGAAATCTCATAAGTAACACGGTTTTACTTGTTTTATATGTTTGTTTAGTACTTTATTTATTTATTTGGTAAGGATTTATGCAACCTATGAGGTATGCAATTCAAGAGAAAGAATTGGTGAAGAGAAAGTTGAGGGATGGAGAAATGAATGATAACACAAACTTAAGAAGATTACTGTTTGTTGAGTGCTCTTTATTTAATAGATTAATATATAGGAACCGTACATCAGAGTAGTAGGTAACGGGTGGGTTTCTTCTCTTGGAAATTTGTTCTCAACTCTATCTTGGTATCTGTTTATGCTAAGTTTGGTTAGGAAATCTATTTTTTATGTGTTATTGTATCCCAAAATCCTATTGGAACTCTTTTGTGCTAGCATTTTTTTCCCCCTATAAGTCAGTCATATTATAACCAAAAAAAGAAAGATATACAATGAAGTTGAGCTAGCATTTTATATTAATATATTGATTAAAGAGCACTAGACATGTAGTAATCTTCTTACCTTTGTGTTTTTATTCTCTTCTACATCCTTCAGCTTCTTTTTCACCAATTCCTTTTCTCAAATTGCATACCTTGTAGGTTGCATAAATCCTTACATAATAATAATAATAATAATAATAATAAACAAACACATAAAACAAGTGAAACAACATTTTTTTGGGGATTTACTTCGTCTTCCTTTTCCTTGATATAATCAGCCTCACCTAAACACCTCTCAAATCTTAACCTTTCTCAATTACATAAACAATCTCAACAAAACATAACAAACAATCAAATGATCGCTGACTAGGTAGGCAACCCCTCTCTCTCTCTCTCTCTCTCTCTCACACACACACACACACACACAAAGATGAAAACGAACAAGTAAGAGTTGGGAATGAAGATTCCTAGCTTAGTAGATTTTTTTTATTAGCTTGCTTTTGGTTTTGGCAAGTACCGAATCAATGTTTGATTTTCACTAAATGAATGAACTCTTGCTTTTGGTTTTATTTTTATGCATAATATATTTTTAGAAATTATAAATATATATATTTTTTACAAATATATCCCCTCTGTACCTATATCCTATTTTTAAGGTTTCGTCACATTGCAGTATCCGTGCTTCCTAGGTCTAGTGTCACATTGGTATCTTACATTCATGTAAGATATACGTATATTCTATGAAACACCAACCCTTCAAAACAAGTGTCGTATCCATGTCGGACACACAAACACTTTGGGGACACACGGACACAACGGGGACACGTATGGGACACACCACATGGCATGTCCCCCTTATTTAATTAATTTATTTTCAAGGGACATGCCGGGAACACTTCGAGGACACATTAAGGACATGTCAAATTGTCTTTTCTTCCATTTTATTTAGTACTTTTGATGAATGTTGAATGTTGAATATTTATTATTTTTTTCTTAGATTTAAATACTTAATAGATCATCCATTAAAAAAGATATAGACTGCAAGTGTTAATTTAAAAATACTTTTTAAAAATATATATAGAATAGAGTTAGTTTTTGTTAATATGGATTGTGTGAATGTAATATTAATCTAGATAGTAAATAAAAATATATGAAAACATATTTTATTGCTGTGTCCCAGCCGTATCCGTGTCCCCATTTTTTTTAAATCGTTGTGTCCCGTGTCCGTATCCACATCCGCATTCGTGCCCGTGCTTCTTAGCGTATATTTGATATGTATATGCATATATATCTTCCTTATTTATATAATTTGTGGGAGAGGTTATGAAATGGTGAAGGTGTTTCTTTATCTAGAATTCATTTTTGTATCTGTCTCTGTCTCTCTGTCTCTTAATCACCAAGCAAGCACCCAATGATAAATGAGATATAATAAGCTCATTATAAAGCATATACATAGTCAAGGGATACAAATTCAACATAATGAATCCTTAAAAAATATGACATGGACACAGCTAGAAAATGCTGCTCGTGATCTTGTTATAGAAATGGAATTATGTTGTTATCTCTTATATATATGTATACAATAAATATTTATATAATATGAGATGATAAGTAAATATTTCATACTTTTAACAAAAATGCTTAAATAGTCCATACGAGTTTATTATCGCCATTTCTTAGCTTATCTTACAAACAAAGTATTGCATGCATACATAATTACAATAAGCCTTTCATCCTCCTAAAGTCTCTTCTTTAATAAAAGAATTATGGGCCTTTTGCACTTTTCTACAAATTTAAGTGAAATTTAAATATGATTAGTCTTAGCAAATATATATTTCCAACTTGTATAAGATAGTGATTTGTTAAATTCCAAAATTTTGATAATCATGTTTTGTAACTGTAACAGTGTCGATCACGTATTAATTTCTTAGTCATAGACACCTAAGAAGTGTTGGACACATTTCTTGATCTCAGGCGTTCTCTTTAGCTCTGTGTAATATATATGTATATATGAAGGAAGTTCAGCCCTTGTGGTTTGTTCAAAGATAGGATTTGGCAAATCGATTGAATGTGTCGAATGTTGATGTTGTCATCTTGCTTTAAATTATTGCTCTTCTAAACATGACGTTTTGAGGTTCCTTTCTCTCTTCCTTAACTCTTTTGTATATTAACTGTGTTATAATGGTTAGTTACAAATTAATATTTCGCACTGCTGTGGAGTGAAGTAGGTAAATATTCATGTTCTTCTTTTCTTCTTACATAATGATGAAATCTTTTGTTGGTATGAAGGATAGGCATTTGTGACGAGTTTGAATTTTAGCAAGTGTTGATGGGTTCGAATGATGAGGTATGCTAAGTGCTCTATCATTTAAAGTCTGCGTATATCATCTATTTTTTTTTTTTCTATTTTCCTCCTATTTCTCTTTACAGTTACAAAGTTTTGTTTTATATCAATGAAATTGAAATGTGATCCGGTCTTTCAATTATGTCCACATTAGCAGAGATGCAGCGATAATTTTGATTTAGGGCTTGATATCTCTCCAAAAGAGGACTATGAACTTAGGGGTATAATCATCAAGGATGATAAGGATAAATTTGTGTCCAGAATTAATCGCCATAAATATAAAGCTGATGTGGTCCCGGTGGTGCACTGGGAATGGATTTTTGAATATGGAGCCCTTAAATGTGCTACTGCATTGCTTCAAAGAGAGACAAGTCAGATGGTTGATTTCTACAGCACTGACACATCCGGATGGCCCATGATGCATACACTGGCTCATTCGTATAACTATGACCTTATTGAGTTATTTATTCGCCATGGAGCTTCATTTGATCACAGATGTTATGGTGTTGGACAATCTTTTTCATACCTAGAAGGGAAGCTGCCACTAAATACAGCTGTTGAATCAATATCGTATGGAACTAAGACATTATTTATTATCTAATTATCTCCATTCAAAGCTTTTTGTTACCTTTTCCAAGGGGAGGAGGACATTTACAATACATTTTTTTTTTTTTTTTTTTGTGGCTAGAGCTCTGTTTTCCAGGTCATCAATATTTTTTGATAAGTGGAATCCCAGAAAACCTTTCTTTGAGTTGCTTGTAGGGCTAAGCAAGGTCATAAAGGTTCTCTCTCTCTCACTCTCTAATCAATTGACTGCATTTTCACTCAAATTGGTTGCCAAAGAATTAATGCTTTACCCTTTTAATTGTTCAAAAAATTGTGTGATGGCATTGATGAGAAATTTTGCGAAGCTTGCTGATCTTGAACATTAACATTCCTGCAGAAAAAGCAAATGGATTCTATCAGGGTGCTTGTATTGAACACGAAAGAAGCTGAGCTAGAAATTTGTCACTATGCAAAGGAAGGAAATGTTGTAGAACTGGCTGTTCTTCTGATGACTGCTAGGGAAGAGGTGGCTCTACTCATGTCTCAGATCAGAGATGGTTCTACTTCAAATGGATGCATATCTATCCACCAATATATCTTAAGTAAGTTGGAAGCACTAATTTGTGAGGAGTACAAACCCACATCCTACAATGAACAAAAGAAGTTGCTTCTGGCGGGCAAGGAGAAGAAGGCTGCATTTACATCCGTATTAGTGCTGCTTGAATTTTTTGAGATGGAGGGTGACACTATCGAAGCATATATTCGGCAAGAACGAGTTAATGTATGTACTCCTTGTGGTGGCTGTGTTTCTAGCATCCAAGAAGAATTAATGATACTTAGGATGGTTCATTTAAAACATAAAAGAAGTCTCAAATGCTAGTTAATCATTGTTGGTTGCATTTCATGAAAATCCAAGACTAATTCAGTTCTTAGCTCCTCCTCCCAACATCAATTCTTTTTCTTTTGTGTTGATTTTTTATTTATATACTTTCTTTTTCCTGATCTACAAAAGGGAAAAACATATTTGTTTTCATTTCTGGCCATGGATTCTTTTTCTTTTCTTTTTTTCATTGATGGATTGTTCTCAATTGATATATATGTAATCCTTGCATCTCTCCCCTCTTGATATGTCCTTTTCATTCCCCACTTTGTGGCACACTCAATTCTTTTCAATTTGTTTGGCGCTCTGTGACAGTTGTCAAAAGAACAGGTGGCCTTAGATACTGCATGGCTGCTCCAGGGAGCGAAGATACTGCCAAAGTACCGAGGCATTAATTTGAACAAGATCTGGTCTGTGAGTTTTGCTTTTCTGTTAATGTTCATACAACCTTTTGAGGATATTTATTTCGTATTGTCTTTCATTCATTAATTGAGTCAACTTTTAATGTTATTATATTAAATTGAACTCAATATCTCAACGTGCTTATAATTATCTGTATTGATGAATGTATGTTTTGTTTTGTTGACATGATGCTATCTATGTTATTGGGAAAGGTCAAGACCTGAGAGGCGTTTAGGTGAGGTTTACTCTGGCCTTTTAACAGTTTTAAGTGTTCCATACATCAAAGAAAAGGAAGAGGAAGTAACTCCCAAAAAGAAAGGGATTTTGTTTCACTTGTTTTATTTTATGTATTTGTTTATTACTATATTTCTATTGTTTTGTAAGGATTTATGCAACCAACAAGGTATGCAATTCGAGCAAAGCAATTGGTGAAGAGGAAGCTGAAGGATGGGGAAATGAATGATAACACAGAGGTAAGAAGATCACTACATGTTGAGTCCTCTCTATTCGTTTATTTTTTCCCTTGATGTTGGGGTGAAGTAAAAGACTCAAGACTGTTGATTTCTCAAGTATTTCTCGAGTAGGTGGGTATCGAGGGACCTGAGGAATCAGTTACAGAAGAGCCAAAGGCAGCTATCTCTTTTAGTTCTAGCAAGAGTCATCGTATTTATTCAAAAATTTGTGAGAGCAACAGAGTCCCTAAAAATGATCGTGGCAAAGCTCCAAACAAAGAGGTTGGGCTGTTTTTTGAATGTCTTATTTAACTTGTTTAGATGTATATCAGATTTGGATGTAAGACATATGTCGAGTTTCAGACAAGCACGACAACAAAAACCTACATTTGTCTCTTTACGTATGCATTTACTTCATTACATCCATCTTTGAATGCATTTGCATGATGACACATTGTGCTTATGTATCAAAGTGCTTCCTGTATGCACTTGAAACTGAGAAAAATACTGATTGGAATGTTTTGCTTGCCTTTCTTGGTTGTCTTGCCCTACATGACTGTTTATATAGTGTAACCTTATTAATATGTGCGATTATTGCACTTTAACTTCAATCAGATTTTTTTTTTTAATCTACAAGGGATACACGTAATGGTTCTTGAGAGATCACCCTTTATCTTCTAAGCGTTATGATCATCTTTCTCATTGGGATATCGATTGGACTGAACTCTCTTTCTCACCTTTTGGTTCTTTCTCTCTTGATTCCCCCCTCTCAAATCCGTATGTCTCACCTCCTAGTCTCCTCTCTCTCACCCTTGCTTGGTTCCCCTCATCTGTATAAGTTTATTAGTAATATAATAAAGAGTTTCTTTATGCAATTTTAAGATCCATTATGCCGTGTACTCAACAACCATCCTACTTAGGTATGCCAGTATATACAGTTCTTTTGTATTTTATTAAACTAGTTGCTTGACGGTGATGGTACTCTCGAGTCATTTGGACCATTTTCTTAGATGAACACATTCTCCCCTTGAGTGCAACATCCTCTATCTTTCATTGCCTTTGGCCCCCTTCTTTATGGTGTGTTATGCCTGCCCTGGTTGAGGCATGACCTAGGTGCTTCTTGCGGTGGTGTTTGTCATCACAAGATGATTTGGTGATGTCACTAGTCCTATGTTCTACCACACTTAATCCAAATGTGAAAAGAAATAAATAAAAAAGAAGAAGAAGAAGAAAGAAAAGACAAGGAAATAAAAATTCAAAAAAGGAGCAGGAGGAAGCCTCGTTTAGGTACAAGGAAAAGAAAAGGAATCCTTGTTTAAGTTTTTGTTTTTGTTTTTGTTTTTTTTTAATATTTTTTTAGTTTTGTTTTTTAGACTACCTACCAAATTGGTAGCTGTGCTGATGTATTACCTTGTTCTTTGTTTTGTAATTTGTTATGTTTTCTTTTCCTTGGTCTAGATTAACATTTTTCCAGCTTGCTGGTCGAGATCATTCCATACAATACGAGCAGCCTCAGGTTCTCAGTCTACCTCCTCTAGCGATGTTCAGGCAAAGAGAATGATCAAACCATATCTGCGAAATATTTTGTCATGCCAGCAATGGGCCTCCATTGCGATTGCTATTAAGATGGGGACAAGGCGTGTATGATTTGATTATGTACTCTATTTGACGTATGAGTGTTGGTCTGACATTTTCTTTTATTTTACTTTTGAAATCTTAAAGTTATCTCTGCCCCATGGTTTTTTCGATCTCTGCTACATGATTCCGCATCTGCACTACTGCACTTTCTCTCTGGGATGAGGTGGTTGGCTCAACCACTGCTGCTGAAGTAGGTGATGGGGATGAAGTGATGCAACCCATCACAACTAATGCTGCTATTGGCTGAAAAATGACCCCCTACTCTGACCATTTTATTTCTTTGGCTCAACTAATACTGCTGAAGTAGGTTCATCAGCCATTTTATTTCTTTGGCGGGTTATAACCTTTGCACCCTCAGTATTTGTGGTTGTTTTGCTTTTAACTTTTGTATCTTCAAGTGTTTGTTCTAAGATCTTAAGCTTTGTATCTCGAAATCTAGTTATAAGATCTTGTGGTTGTTCTGGGCCTTATTTTGTTAGGGTATGATTGACTCTATTTGGAGTAGAGATACCTTTGCAATTTTTGTTGATTTTAGGGTCAGCTTTGAGCTGATCTGCGCTCATTTGGGACCTTGTTCTTATTTGGAACTACCCTCTCGGTGAGGTTGCACGTCCATTATTATTCTTTCTTGATTTTATATTTTAAGGTTGTTCTTATTTGGAACTACCCTCTCGGTGAGGTTGCACGTCCATTATTATTCTTTCTTGATTTTATATTTTAAGGTTGAATCACCAAGAGTATATGACTACACCAAACCAGCACCACAAGATATACTCTTGCCGGCTGGGCCAGCCCAACAATTTGATGAGGTCATGGGATAAAAATTTTGATTTGTAGATTCTATGAAAACAAAAACAAAAACAAAAAGGTATGAAGATATAAATTAATCATGAAAATGGACACAATTGCTTTGCTTATTGTGGATTCTATAAATAATATTTCCATTATTATTCTATACACTTGTATACTTTGAATGGCAGCTCTACAAAGGCCACTAGCAAATGAAGGCTGAGAGAGCCAACTTGCCAATGTTCAAGATCGCGGAAGGCCATAACAGAGCTGGCAATTTAATGCCGATCAATGAATGTTGAATGAGCCCTTCTCCATGTGCAGGATAGTTAAAGGCCATCAATAGAGTCGGCCAAGTTCAGAAGACCACCGGTCGGCCAAGTTCAAAATGGTCACCCCGGGGTCTGCCAAGTTCATAATGGTCATCCCACGGGGTCAACTAAGTTCAAAAGACCACCCCGGGGTCAGCCAAGTTTATATAAGTTCTTGTGATTGTTTTGGGCCTTTGTTAGAGTAAGATTCATTCTATTTAAAGTCAATACACCTTTGCAATTATTGTTGATTTTAGGGTTAGCTTTGAGCCGATCTGAGCTCATTTGCGACGTAGTCTTATTTAAACTATCCTCTCAGTGAGGGTCCATGTTCTATTTGGGACTATCCTCGTGAGGAGGGTCAAATTTGCTTATTATTCTTTCTTGATTTTGGGGTCAACTTAGTGTATAATTGACCCCATTTGGGACCTTTGTTCTACTTGGGGCTATCCTCACGATGAGAGTCAAAGTCCCTTGCAATCATTTTTTATTTTGGCGTCAGTGGCCATGATAGTCGAGCAAGGATCCTCTAAAGTGATTTTTTCCTAAAGTTTCCTAAAGTGTTACATTGTGTGGTTGAGATTTACTGGCAAGTCACATCAATTTTTTTGATGTGACTTGCCAGTAAATCTCAACCACACAATGTAGCACTCTAGGAAACTTTAGGGAAATTTCACTCTAGAGGATCCTTGGTGATGATAGTCGCGCTAGAGGGTTGAGAGTGGCGACAATAACGACAAAGGATGGGTGGGTGAATGGGAGAAAAATTACAATTTTAAAATTGAAGATAAGAGTAATATTGGAATAAAAATTAGGATTTTGGGGTCAGTGGCGATAAGAGGGTTAAGAGTGGCTGTGGCAATCCAAAAATTTTGTTTTTGGATTTTTTTTTTAAAATTTTTTTTTTAATCAAATGCGTGTCTCCATAATGTATGCAAATAGAAATTAGGGTGAATAAAAATTGTTAGAAGTCTACATTATTGATTAAAGTTTTTGGAATGTTGATTGAAAAAAGAAAAGAGGAACTTACGTATAGGTCTAAGTAAGTGGACTTATTTCATATGATAATTAATGACATTTTTCATTCAACACTATTAAAAAATGTCACTAATTGTTAATTTTTAGCGATAATTTGAAAATTATAACAAAAAAATTTATTAATTATAAGTTTTAGCGACAATTTAAAAAAAAAAATTGTTACAAAAAAAGGCCACTAATTTACATCTTTCAGTGACAATTTAAAAAATTCGACACAGAAAAATGCCACTAATTGTATATTTTAGCGACAATTTAAAAAAATCGTAACAAAAAAAATCACTAATTATCAATTTTTGGTGATATATGTAAAAAAAAATGTCACAATAAAACTACTTTTAGCAACAATTTTACTAAGACTTATTTTCAATATTAAAAGGAAAGGAGGGAGAAAATAAGGGGCAAGAAAAGAGAAATCCATGGGGAAGAAGTTGTGGCATGTTTGAATTAATCTTTTCTTGATGTTGATGCACCGATATATAAGGTGGTGTTGATTGATGTGGCGTCTCTTAGTTGGCTTACAAGTTGAACCAAGTAGGGATTTGGAGTGCCATGTCTCTCACCTATACAACCACCTCCTTTATTGCGAGACCTATGAGATAAAAGATTCACATTATTGATTTTTTTTATGAATAATTTTTATTACGAGACTTACGAAGTAGATGATTTAGATTATTAGTGTGAATTTAGGTTGAGACTCACAAGAGTTATGGAAAGATATGAAAGAGAGCTTATCCCATCCCGAATTTAGTTTGAATTTAAATATATTTGGGAAATTTATTAATAAATCATATTCAAATTCAAATTCAATTCAAACTAAATTCGGGATGAGGCATTTACTAATAAATCTCTCAAATAAAGCATAAATATTCTTGTGATCCCATAAATTTTATTGGTGGATGCTCAAAAAATTACACTCTTACTTTTTATTGTGTTTATTATAGTGAATCCAAAATTGTATATAAAAAGGTTTGATCATCTATTAAAATAAAAATAAAAATAAACGTTGAACATGTCATAATAGCCCTGAGATTCCTAACTCCAAACAGAACTTTCTGAAGTGGGAGTTATAAAATTGATGCTGAAATCCCTAGGGCTGAAATTTGCTCCACTATGCTCCTTCAATGTGACTTTTTTGGGGGTCTTCCTTCTCAGGTTTGATCTCCGGGTCCTTCTTTCTTATGGATGAACTGGGGGTCATCCTTAAAGGATTGCCTCACGGTCTTTCTTCATGGATGAGTTCTTTTATGCTTCATGAGTTTTACTCTTCTCTGGATGATCTCTACCCACCCTTAGATCAGTTCTGCTTTTCTTTGGCCCTGTGCTAGGCTATGCTCTACCTCTACATTAAGATCAACTCAACTCAAGTCGGTTGGCTACAATGTTTCAGATAATCTGATGCATCATCCGATTTGTACAAATTTTTATTTTATTTATTTAAAAAGCATAAACAAGACACTCATCACACTCAACAAATGACATGCCAACATCTTTCAAATCCAAAGAAGGCATTGTGCCTTTTCAGTACATAAACAAACTCAACAAAATAATCTCCATTGATTCATCAAACTAGCCCCCCACCACCACCCCCCCCCCCCCAAAAAAAAAAAAAAAAAAAAAACACTACGTAAAGGAAATAGATGAAATAGCAAGTATACAATATTAAATTTAAAGAAACACATATTGTCATCCCGAAATGAAATTTAAGTTTGGAGATGTCACAACTATAAAATTCACTTTAACTGTTTGAAATATTGAGCAAGTAACACATTTGAATTTCAAACCCACAGGGAAAAAAGCAAGATATGTCCCAGTCCCACCATGGTTAATAATTTGTGCAAATCCATCCAGAGTACATCCCAAAAACAAAACATGCATTGTTCAATAGAAATCCATAACATTGCCAAATAAATCCATCCACAATACCTGAAAAATCTAGAAATTCCCTAGATGTTGATTTGTGATTATGTATCAATTTTAAGCAGAATATAACAATCCCAATCAAACAATCAAAACAAAGAGACACAACGATTATACGTGGAAAAAACCACAATTGGACACCTCCAACTGTGATCAAAAACCACGGGCAACAGCCACAAAACAATCCACTAAGAAGATTTAAAGGAATTACACAGGTATACTCTCAATTACCTAGCAAATCCACGCCTAATTGAACCAACCTCTATGTGCCTCTTCCAACCCGTCTTCACCTTGGAATTGTCTTTACGATGAGCCACCCCGGAATCCACCAAAGCTTCAGGCTCGAATTCTTCAGAATCCACCGAAGAACAACTCTCTTTTTTGTAAAACAAAACACAACCTTTGATGTACTCTCTTTAAACCATGAGTTGAATACTCAATAAAACATCAAAGAAAACTCACAAAGTATCCCCAGATATAAACCCTAGAATCCAAAAAGAAGATCTGGAGTAATAATCCTAAAATCTGACCCAACACGCGAATTTATAGAATCTGTCCCGCGATCTCCGCTCGAGCGCCCAACAGCCTGCTCGAGCGGCTTCAGCAAAATATGCGCGAAATATAACAGAGGTCCGCTCGAGCGCCAGAAAGCCCGCTCGAGCGCGAAATCACACATCTCAGTACTTTTGCAGGCGACCAAAACTGCTGGAACCAGGAATTCTCCGCTCGAGCGCGGGTATGTCCGCTCGAGCGGACAGGCAATTTTGAATGCATTTTTGCATTTTGCCTCGGGGGCGCTGCCCCTCGACCCCGCCGTGGCGCTGCCTCGGACCCACCAAGGGGCGCTGCCCCCTGGACCCCCGCGAGCAGACCGGGCAGCTCGATCCCCGTCATAATCAGTGAAGTGGCAATATTGAAAGCATTAGCATCACAAACTTCTCTGAAAGGAACAATTCGGGTTGGATTCGCATCTAAAACACTCATAGCCTCACTGAAATAAAAGTGCGAAAATAAATACAACTGAAAGGAGTTTTGTCAAACGGGATTGCCAAGAATAAAACCTAACAATCTCCCCCTTTGGCAATGCCGTGACAAAACACACCTAACAAATAAAATCCTAAACACCCCAACCCATTACAGCCAACAAAAGCCAACTTCTTTCTCAAGGTCATGATCTGCAAAACAGTTATTAGTGCCACAATCTCCAAAACAACTATTAGTCCCACAAGAATATATGAATAAGCAATAGACATATGACACGATTAACTTGTAACATGAGATGGAAAACATGAATAGATGAAAACTAAGACTCATGAAAAACAACTCTCAAACAATAAAAGCAAGATCATAAACCACATAAGCAATGATATGACGATGTAAATACCCCGAACATACAAGAAGGGCAAATAGTGCATAGCAACATGCAAAACATATAGCCAATCTTCCTTACCAAACATATCAAAGTGTTCATGCTAAACAATTCTTGTAATGAAAAACCAAACTCCCTTACCAACCCAAATCAAGATGAACCAAACTCCCCCTCACTAAAAGCAACCACAAACACTAAAAACAGTGAACAAGAAGAAAACGATAAAAATAATATGGTGGAGCAAGCAAGAAATTTCAGATTAGTACCTTAAAACACACAAGACTATCCAAGAAGCACAATTACTAGTAAACACAATGTGCACAGTCTGTAGAAGATTCCTCATGAAAGAAAGTGATGCATAATGTGAGAAGCATAGATCCCATGAGAAAAGTGTGTGTGTGACTCTTGGAGTTCGACAAATACTAGATTCAATCCTAGTAGTGATATGAAAGCTGGACCTCCGACAAGAGAATCTAAGCACGACAAAGGAAAGTCAAACCACTAGGAATCAAGGGGTATTTGGTGAGTAAAGGCGGAGGCTCCCCCTCAATCAATGAATCTTTTCCTTCTTTTTTTTTTCTTTCTATCTTTTGCACATTTTTTTCTTTCTTTTGCATATTTTGTCTTCTTCTCTTTCTTTTTTTTTCTTTTTCTTTTTCTTTTTCTTTTTCTTTTGCACAATCATCGGTGGCTGACACGCTCAAGAGTATGGAAACCGAACCAGAGAAGCATGGATATAATAAGGATGGCCTGGTTGGTGACTCTGAGGTAGCCTTTTCCTCATGGCTAGACTGCAAAGAATAGAGGGGAAAGCCATGGAGATGCAAAAGGATGGTAGGTGGTTAAGAGACTCAACATCACCCAAGATATGCTAGTATAGGTCAATTCCTCTAGAAAAGCAAAAGATACAATGCCAGAAGTCCATAAAAAAAATCACTAAGGCGAAAGATTCCAAAATTTGCTAATCCAAGAGTGTGTACAGAATGAGACATACTAATCAAAAAACACACACTCCAAAACGAGTAATGACCACAGAAAGCACACACATATTAACATGTAATGGATATTCTCATCAATTCCAATATGCACCAAGGACTACTCAAAAATTTCAAGCTTGCAAAACCATACTAAAAAATCTTTTTGGGATTTTTTTTTTCTTTTTTTCAAAAATAAAGCAAGACAAAAAAAATGAACAAGCACACAATTTTTTTTTTTTTTTTCATTAAAAACTCCACACAAAAATCCAAAAGCTAAAACAAATAAACAAATTAACACAAGTCAAGTTTTCTCACCCAAATCTTTTTGATCTTAACAAAGTTAGGTCTAGCGGTCTTGGTAAATGTCGTGGCATTGTGAACACCCTCATAAATCTTGGTATTCTGCCTGGACATGTAAGGTTGTCTCCTAACCCAAAAAATATTCGAATTTCTACCCTTTTGAGACACTCTCCCATGCAACTTATAACAATAAGGGCGAATATGACCATGCAAACCACAATGATGACAAACAAAAACAGGGTGTCCAGAGTGTACCTTTTTTTCTTTTACCTTACTAACTCTAGGAAGTTTGAGAAGTCCATCCTTATGTTGAATTTTTTGTTCTCCATTTCCTTGAGTTCTTGTATCATGAGATGTTGAAGCACTCTGTTTTTGCTCTTTCTTACCACCAAAGCCAATGCCACTCTTGTCACAACTCATTTGTTGAGACCCAATGATATCCTCCAAAGTCTTTGATCCTTTGTTCCAAAGACCAATGGTAGCCATAGCACACTTGAGCTCTTCCTCTTTCTTGATCATTAGTTCTTCCAAAGCAACTTGTGACATCTCGAGAGATTCAATCTTTTCTTCATACATGGCATGGGTTTGCAGCAGCTCATTCCTCTCTGTCTCACAAGTCAACAGTTTTGCACAAAGAACTTGTCGATCATCAGCTACCTTGATGGCATTCATTCTGGCCTCGGAAATCTCCTCCTTAAGTTTGACATTCTCACTTTCACATGTTTTGAGTTTCTTTGTGAGTTTGTCATTCAATTTGAATAAGTTAAGAGATTCCTTATACAACTTTTCATAAGCTTGCTCAAGCTCTTCATGATCACTCTCCAAGGATTCATCTTCAGTGATATTCTCAACTGACATCTTCGGAGAATCTGTTTGTCCTTCAGCTTCGGAAGCCGCCATGAAAGCAAGGAATTGTTTATGTCCCTCTTCGCCTTGATCTTCGTTGTCACTTTCATCTTCATCAGATTCTGATTCATCATCCCAAGTGATAGCGAGGGCTTTCTTCTTCCTCAAACGAGTAGGGCATTCTGAAGCAAAGTGGCCAAATCCTTGGCATTCATAGCATTGGAGTCTTTCAGAGTTCCCTTGTATCTTTCCTTTCTCCTTCTTGGCTATAGGATTAATTTTGAGTTTATCTTTGCCTTTAGATTTATGAGAATGAGTAGATTCTAAAAGATTAGGATTCTTTTTCAAAAAAGATTTTTTAAATTGTTTAACAAAAGAAGCCATAATCTTGGAATCTATCTCTCAATCCTCATCAGAATCCTCTACCACTTTATGAGCACTACTATAAGCAATAGTATCTTTTTGTTTCTTTTTGAAATTCCTATGTGCTTCATAAGTTTGAAGGTTTCCAACCAACTGATCCAGCTTGAGGTTGTCAACATCTTGAGCCTCCTCAATAGCTGTAACTTTTGGTTGGAACCGATCGAGCAAGGATCTCAAAATTTTTCCCACAACTTTGGATTCTGGAATTTTTTCACCAAAATTGAAGCTGGAATTTACAATGTCACTCAACTTCGCATAAAATTCATCAAAGGTCTCACTATCTTTCATTGAAAGGTTTTCGAAACTAGATGTGAGCCTTTGAAGTTTTGAACGTTTCACAGAAGGAGTGCCCTCATGAATAGTTTGTAAGATATCCCAAGCCTCTTTTGCGACTTCACAATTACAAATACGACTAAATTCTTCAGGTGTGATAACGCAAAAGAGAGAATTGATAGCTTTACTATTCCAGCTACTATTTTGGTAATCAGTTGTGTCCCACTTATCAATTGGTTTGGGGATTGTAACTCCATCAACGATAATTGTTGGTTCAGTCCACCCATTCATGACGGAATGCCAAACTTTTTCATCAATTGATTTTAAAAAAGATCTCATCCGAGCTTTCCAAAAAGAATAATTGGATCCGTCAAGTAGGGGTGGTCGAACCATAGAATTTCCTTCACGAATTGTATCTATTATCACAAATCAAACAAGATCTCGTTCTAAAAGAATTTTTTTTTAAAAAAAAAATAGAACGACCTGCTCTGATACCAATTGAAAAATCTAGAAATCCCCTAGATGTTGATTTGTGATTATGTATCAATTTTAAGCAGAATATAACAATCCCAATCAAACAATCAAGACAAAGAGACACAACGATTTTACGTGGAAAAAACCACAATTGGACACCTCCAACTGTGATAAAAAACCACGGGCAACAGCCACAAAACAATCCACTAAGAAGATTTAAAGGAATTACACAGGTATACTCTCAATTACCTAGCGAATCCACGCCTAATTGAACCAACCTCTATGTGCCTCTTCCAACCCGTCTTCACCTTGGAATTGTCTTTACGATGAGTCACCCCGGAATCCACCAAAGCTTCAGGCTTGAATTCTTCAGAATCCACCGAAGAACAACTCTCTTTTTTGTAGAACAAAACACAACATTTGATGTACTCTCTTTAAACCATGAGTTGAATACTCAATAAAACATCAAAGAAAACTCACAAAGTATCCCCAGATATAAACCCTAGAATCCAAAAAGAAGATCTGGAGTAGTAATCCTAAAATCTGACCCAACACGCGAATTTATAGAATCTGTCCCGCGATCTCCGCTCGAGCGCCCAACAGCCCGCTCGAGCGGCTTCAGCAAAATATGCGCGAAATATAACAGAGGTCCGCTCGAGCGCCAGAAAGCCCGCTCGAGCGCGAAATCACACATCTCAGTACTTTTGCAGGCGACCAAAACTGCTGGAACCAAGAATTCTCCGCTCGAGCGCGGGTATGTCCGCTCGAGCGGACAGGCAATTTTGAATGCATTTTTGCATTTTGCCTCGGGGGCGCTGCCCCTCGACCCCGCCATGGCGCTGCCCCGGACCCGTCAAGGGGCGCTGCCCCCTGGACCCCCGCGAGCTGACTGGGCAGCTCGATCCCCGTCATAATCAGTGAAGTGGCAATATTGAAAGCATTAGCATCACAAACTTCTCTGAAAGGAACAATTCAGGTTGGATTCGCATCTAAAACACTCATAGCCTCACTGAAATAAAAGTGCGAAAATAAATACAACTGAAAGGAGTTTTGTCAAACGGGATTGCCAAGAATAAAACCTAACAATACCAACCATATTACAATCCCAATCGACATCCGTTACATCTTGTAGTAAAACCCTCCTGTAATACAACTGTCTGCACGCAAGGTACAAAAAGATTCAGCTCCGAAACCTGAAATTGATAGTGATGTAATCATCAAATTACACACAAATTCTTAAAACAATGAATAGTTAACAATTATCAACCCATTCACTCCAAAAGCATTGAAATGAAGAGTTCAAACACATTACTATGGCTTTACCATATACATTAAATTAAGACCAATTTTATGACAAAGAGGAAACAAAAATGAGAGCAAATCACACAGAACTCCCTTGACAATTACTACTGCCCTACCGTGATTGGCCTCAAAAGTTGACTATATATGTTAACACAGAGAACATGAGGAGAAAAAAAGAAAAAGAAAAAAGGAAAGTATCCCATATATCTGGTGATGCTATAAAAACATGGGTTGTAATGAGTCATACGTACCAGGAAGCCTGCGTCTGCGTCTGCGTCTGCTCTGATCCCTTTTCATTCACGCTGGCCTTATTTGCAAATAGAGAGCAAAAATACGAACTTTAAAAAATGAAACAACTTTTCCATTTATTTATTTTGGATACTAAAATGAGAAGTATTAACTTACCACGAGTAGGAGGAAGCACGTAATCCACTAGCATATATTTGTCCTGCTCAATGTATTGCTCAAAAGATTTTATGATTTTACGTTTATTATCTTAATATTGATCAAGTAATGAAATCACATTGGCGGCCTTGTTCATCTCTCGGGGAACCCAAATTAGTGATGCATCCTTAAAAAATGCAACAAATTCTTGGCGAAACTGTTAAAACACGTTAGATCCATTAAATCTATAATTATTATACAAAACACCCACATATTTTATGGTATTGTACTTACAAAATTTTCTCGAGGTAGACAGAATTTTTTGGAATTTTGAGGGAATTGATGTCAAGGCCAAGATCTTGCCGATCCATCTCAACAATTAATTGATCAATTCCTTTTAATTTCATCTCAGCCATCTCCATCACCATAATAAGAGTATCCAGTTCTGCCTCTTTTATATTTTCACAGCAGTAATTGTAGTGAAAGAAATTAATAAGCTCCAATTTTTCGTCTCTTACAACAATACCACAATAGGCTTCTCCCTTTTGAATAGTGGCATCCACGTTTAGTTTGAAAAAACCTTTGGGTGGTCTTCTCTTAACAAATCGACGAGGGGATCCTTAGTTGTGAATTCCCAAGAGTCACTTATAATTAGGTTCCTTTGTTGTATAATTTGAAGAATATCATCAATGTCCACAAATCGAGATACAGTCAACCATTGAGCCATTTCAGCCTTGGACCATATTTTTTTAACTGGATTGGTTTGATTTTGAATAGCCTTTTTCATACTTTCCTCGTGGCATTTGAACTCGTTCTTCATAAAAGATAGATACTGAAATTAGGGGGGGAACCATGTCAAATCTTATACATAATGGTTTGCAAAAAATAAAACTATCTTGAAAAAGAGATGGCTCTCTATCATGTATAATTCAAAGACAGCACTTAGATAGCATTCCCCTACACAACAATCTCCAAAAACATTATAGTCCAGAAAGGAAGAGCCAAAGCAAAAAACATTTGGTGCCAAATACGTCAGCTATATGGAAAAATTGGTTCAATTACTTAAAAATTCCAAAATCCGAACTAAGAATGAAGTAAACATAAGGTACGTGGACCCATCAGACATGAAACACAAGATTCCTCAGTTAATGTGAAATCTTAATTAATAGTAAGACAAGAATAAGAGCTATAAAAACCAAACATTATAAAAACAACTACACAAATTTCAACACTAGTAATCGTATACTTATATTGGCAAGGCTAAGAAAATAAACTCCGATACCAATTCTAAACACAAGCAATTTTACAGGGATTTTATAATTATATTAATAGAGAATAGGGCATCATAATAATTAATAAAACTTCCGGATTTGTAGTTTATTTCTATATTTTTTTTAAGGACTAAATTGATTTGGAATTGAATCGTGATGGACTTAATTGGCTAGGAGTAGTTCTCTCAATCTAGAAGTAGTTTGAGTAATTTGTAACTTGTGACTCTTATAAACTTTGGTAGTTTCTTTTGAAATTATCTTTTGTTTACTTTATAACTGTCAATTGTTTCATAAAAGTTTTATTTATTTATTTATTTATTTTTTTTTGAGGCATTTGAATAAATTACATAATTGCTTGATCCTTTTGGTTGATTGTTTGTTTGAATTATTGTAAAGTCTTTGTCGATCATAGCCTTAGCATAATTTTTACTAACAAATGAACATAGAGAATTTAAAATCCTTGGGCTAGTCGTGGACGAAAGGGTACAAATATGGCTTTGCTTGCTTTGAATTAAAAAGCAAACTCAAAGAATCGAACCAATCCCATTGCCTCACACTAAATGTGAACCCAAAATAGAAGCAAGTCAGTTAGTCCCATTCAATCACAATCTATCCATCTATACTATTATATAAATCCCAAATTGCATATGTTCTTCTTAACAAATTTTAAAGTGCTTTGGCCAGTGGTGCACAAAAGGGTACATATATGGCTCGGCTTGGTTTGAATTATTAGCAAACTCAAAAATTAAACCAATCTCATTGAGTCACACTAAATATGAACCTAATGTAAAATAGAAGTAAATTGGTTAGTTTGACTCATCTCATCACGAGTCCAGAATCCATATCCTCCGTAGTGTAAAAATTGTAATGCAATCAGTAGTACTTTCTCAGAGAGAGCGCAAGACATGAAGGGTTGAAATTTGTGCTCATAGAAACAACGTTGTTTTGAGGGATTTTTTGAAATTTTATTTTTTGTCATATGTCTCTGTATGTCTTATTTGGTTTATTTCAGATTTGGATTGAGAATAGGGGATGAATGGCTATGGACGGAGCTAGGATTACGGCATTGGAGAGCCAAAAGTAAGATATTAAATAAGTCCAAACTGAAATTAACAAATCACTATTAAAACTAAGCTAAAAAATTATTTAAAAATGTATTCCATGAACTTAAATTTTGGTGATTTACCACTAAAAAATGGAAATGAGAAGTACTATTACATAGTTCATCCCGTACGTGAATAGTAATGAATTATAGATTGCATTGCGTACACAAAATTTTCAAATTAATAAATGGAAGATAAAAATACTTGGGTGTTTTTAATAAGTAAAATGAGCAAAACTATGCTACACTCTTAAAAATGCATACAATATGTCCTTTCAAAACTACCCCTTTAAAGTAGCCTACAACCTAATTATTAGCCCTTAGATTAATGGTAAAAGATTGAAAACCAGAGCAACCGGTTAACCCTCCAATTTCCATCTTACTTTCCTCACTCTCTCTATTTCGTCTCTCCCTCTTCTTCTATTCCTCTGTGTAACCCTTGATTTCTATTAACAAGAAGAAGCCTCTGCTGGGTTCCATTGTTGAATCTCTGTATAACCCTTGATTTCTAACAACAACGCAACTACAAACCTCTATTGGGTTCCATCGTTGAAGTGATGTCGTTCTCTCCAACTAGATATCAGGTATGGAGCGCGCTCTCTCTCTCTCTCTCAATTGATTTTTGGCATACGCTAACTACCTCTTTCTTTTCATGATGATCAATTTCTCCATCTTCTTCACACTTCTAAAATCAATTATATTTATGCTTCTTGTAGCCATAGTTTTATTTTTTAAGTTACTTGTAGAGTATGTGGTGTTTTAATAATTCACACACATGCAAACTTGCATTGCAAGTTCCTTTTCTTTGTTATTTTTAATTTTTTACTTTTGCTTTCTATTAAATTTATGGTTTTAGATATGTTTTGTTTCATCAGAAAATTGTGTAAGTTGGACTTGTGTAGTTGTCTTGGTGCTTCATTTCAAACTATTCTATAGATAATCTATGGTTCCGGGTGCTGTTTGAATTTACCATTTTGCCTATGAAATTATGCTCTTGTGGGTGCCATATCTGTCAAATAAATATAACTAGCATTATTGATTGGACTAAACAGAGATAAAACTCAACATTTATATATCAAATAGAAGATCAATTTCTATGTAATTAGTTTTAACTACTTTAGTGTTATGTTTTTCAGTTGATCACTTATGAATATGATTGTTAAAACCCTTCTAATTGAAACAATTAAGAATTTGTGTTAGTTTGAGAATTTCGATTGTTCATTATATGCTATTATTTTTGTGAGTAGATCGAGTACTTAGAGTAGTTCTAGCAGTGACTCTGGTTCTTTTTCAATAGGTAAATGATATTTGTCTTGCTTTCATCTCTATATTCAACTGTAATTCAACTTCCATTAAAGGGTTACTAGTTAATTGTGAAATACATTTATTAATTGAATCTGATACTCCACTCGCAGATTCCAATAGTGATAGTTCCTCCGCTAGGAATTAAGTGGATTCAATTAAGGACGCGATATCATGCTTATTCTCTTTGACATTCAGTGTAAGTTAGTGCATTTCCTTAATTTTCTAAACCCATTACAATCACCCATTTACATTATTTTATATATAAAATATAACAGACTAAACTCAACAGACATGAGATGTTAAAATGTTAGGACTTATGTGTCCTTTTTGTTCTTTGAGTGATTATGTTGAATTTTTGTAGAGCATCCACACCATCACTTGACACTATGTTAGAATATCCTCCTCAACACATTTTTTTTTTTTTTAGTTGGCAAAAGAAATTTTATTGATGTAAATAGAGTACAAGAAGTACTTGGAGCTTGTAGTGACGAAGTATTTTTTATTGGGTTGTTTGCTATTAAGATGATATTGTGCATCATAATTTTTTCATGCAGCTTTGGGTTGTTTAATTATTTATTTATTTATTTATTTATTCATTTTTTGCAATAGTTGGAGCTTTTAAAAAGTATATACTTCCAATATGAAAAAGAGATCAACAAATCTATTGAAGGACAAACCAATGAAGCAAAGAAATTATTGTCCAAGGCAGGCGTCTCACAATGGCTGATTTCTTATCCTAGTAGAGATGTTACGATTATCCTCTGCATCATAAAAGAGAGGATAATTATAGAAGACAATTGGGAGTTCACACGGAACAAACCACGACAAATATTTGTTTCGAGATTCCCTCCAACAAATTATCATAAACTCAATATTGGAGTTATTGAACAAGATGGAGATATTTTGACTTGTGCTTTACTACGGGATGAAAACTTGGGAGTAGTTAGCTATCAGCATAATAACAAGGGCAAGATAGATATCAAGAAAGCCCAATTGGAGGCATTCATAGAGGGCATGTTAAGGTGCTCTTTCACAGTGAGAGTGAGATTAGTTTGTTGATTGTAGAGATGACGGACAAAGAAATGGTCAAACAAATAAATTCGGATATGCTAGTTGATTCTCCCTTGTTTGATAAGCTTCAGTAAGCATTCTATATTGAATATTATTTTATTACTATTATTTTCATTAATATCATGTTATTTATTGGGTTTTATTTATTTTACATTTTGGCAAACTGTTTAAAACGTTGTTTCAAGGATGTGGAACTGGTATGGGTTCCTCAACAGATGAACAAAGCTGCTTAGTATGGGTTCCTCGACCGATGAACAAGGCTATTGAAAAAGCTTATCAAAATTTTTGTGAGCAATGAAACACTTTTTGTATTGAACTTGGGTTTCAAAATTTTTGGTTTATACAAAATGGCTAGGCACTATCCCTATTAGACTTATTTATTTTGATGATTTATTTAATTATGTCTTAATTTATTTGAAAGAGAAAAATAGAATCCAAAATTTATTTTGATGATTTATTTGAAAGAGAAAAATAGAATCAAAATTTATTTTATCTCATTATTTCTCACCTAAACCTTTATCCTAAATGTTGTTAGAATGTATTTAATATTTGATTAAATCAGGAGTTCAAACAGCCCAAAACAAAGGTTCAAACAGCCTAGCACAGCAACGGGCCAAAAGGTTCAAGTGGAAGATATTCAAATTTGTAATGATGGAGTGAAAACTATTCAAATTGGTAATGATGGAAGTACAATGACTATAAACGGCTATAAATTCAAATGACTACAACGGCTATAAACGGCTATAAACTTAAATGAATACAACGGCTATAAACGGCTATAATTTTCATTATATATATCAAAACCTCTAATGTAAACAAGTTACAAAAAAACTTGAAAATATTCTTTGATCTATAATCACTCACATTTATTCTCAGAAATTATACACTGAGCCTTATAGCATTAAGCTCATCTTTCTTGTGTGAGATTTATAGAAAAATCAAAGCTTCATTTTATATATCTATCTTTGAGAGATATTTATTGTAAGCTTTCTTTAAAAACAAAAATACCATTTCATCTTGTAAAAGTGTTGCAAATACTATGTTCTTGAAATCTTGAGAGTGATTGTGAATCACCTAAGATTTGCAAGGGTTTGGACTTGTGAAGTCTATGTAAAATTCGTGGAGGATTGCTCCATTTGTAAAGAGGTTGCTAACACCCCTGTGAAGCTAGAAGATAGTGAAAAATCTCAAATGAAGCTTGAAGAGTGGACGTAGGCCGAGTTGAAGCCGAACCACTATAAGTTTGTTTGTCTCTCTCTACCTTATCTCTTTATTTTATTTTAAATTGCCATAGCTATATTTCACATTTTTACTGTGCTAAAATCATTAACTGACATAGTTGTTAAGATACTTGTTTTAATTATTTTTATTTCGTTAATTATATTTATCTATTGTGCTAGTCATAATTTTTATTAGGGTATTATTAATTTTAATTATAAAAACTTAATTCACCCCCCCCCCCTTAGGTTATCTTTTGGGTAACAATCCCTATTTATACTACTCAATGGATGGTTATAGACTTAAGATATTTATTACAAGATATTTTCTTAAGTACATTCTACATTATAACATGATGATACAGCGTGTTCCAGATAGAATGGGTCGGATTGATCCACTCTTCCCAAACCGGTGCCCAAAGTACCAAGCCCACAGAGAGACCTGCACAAGAGTTCAACGGGGAACGGGGAGTCCCCTAGCGAACCCTCCGACGAGCAAGTTAGAAAGAGAGATGGAATGTAGAGATAGATTAGTGATAGAAAAGCTTAACATTTTGCCTTATCTTCGAAACCTGCTTATATCCTCTACTAATCATTTCCTTATCCTTTCCGACCTGTCACCTTGGCCAAAAGTCTATGCTCTAGCTTGTCTTGTTCATGGTGAGGCCGTTCTGTCCCGACGGGGAGAGGTTATCACAATAAATGCTGTAAAGAACACCATTAATGGCTGATGTGCAGAACAATAACTTTGTAAGATCTTTGTCTGCTTATGTGGCTTGTCCTTCTCTTACCACGTGTTTAGATGTCATTGGTTCTTAATTCCATGTTGAGCTCCAGCAACGTTAGGCTTTAGTATTTGAATTATGTATTGGGCCCTAAGTGGTGGGCTATATCTTTTATGGGCTTACCCGTGTCAGTAGTCCCTCATTCCCAAGTGCAGCTTTAGTCCAACGAAGGGAATAAAGAAGAAAACAGTAGTTATGAGAGATCGACGGGGCGAAGACCGACCAAAAGGTAGGCCGATAGCAGGGGGTGACCGAGCGGAGGGATCGACCATGAGGAGGGCCGACCACGAAGGGTGACCGAGGGGAGGGACCGACCGTGAGAAGGGCCGACCGCGAAAGGTGAGTGGCGGTGCGCGGGGCTCGAAGGGTGGCGGGGCACGTGGTGAAGTGAAATGGAATAGACATGGAAGGGGAAAGGGCCAGCGGATTGTGGTCGTACATGTGGCGGAATCTTGTTATGGGGGAGGTTAAGCATTGGGCAAGAAACAAAGGGGTAGGTTAACATAGGGCGTTGAAAAGGCAGGTTTGGCAGATTTTTCAAAATTTTCAAACTAGCAAAATTTAATCGTGACCCTTGGAATACAGGCAAACCTTCGGCTTTTGGTTTTATCTGATTTACTTATCTTTTTGCAAAAAACCAAAACGTTCCAAAAGTAAACTCTTTTGTATCAAGTGATACACCTTTGTAACATTTTGCGAACTACCTTGTACCAGCGTCTGAAGCTATACGCAGGCATACTAGAAAAATGGCTCGAGAGGATGTGCCCACTATGAGACTAGATGCGTTGGGGGACGAGGACGCGGTGGACCTGGCGGAGCAATATAGGAAGGAGGAGCGAGTAGGAAGTGAGGGGGAGCCGGCGGGGCGACCCCGTTTGTCCACACTGATCGCAGATGCGAAGCCAATCAGTCAAGTAGAGCCAGACCACTGGCACACGAAGGCCGACAAATCGACCTTTATAGCGGAGGAGTTGGAGGAGATGCGCAGGAACATCAGATTCTCGCGGAGATAGAGTTGAAACTGCCGACGGCGAAAGAGAGGCCATCTAACGCCTTACCGGGGGAGTTTGCCCACTACGAAAAGGCGTTAAAAGGGGGGTTGAGGTTGCTGCTTCCCGGGATGGTAGTGGACATGTTGAATCGGCTGGAGGTGGCTCCGGGCCAACTGATGCCTAATGCATTGAAGATTTTATTAGCCTGTGCAAGCAGGTGGCCGCTTGCGAACAAGGGGGCTTCAATGATGGTGGATGAGTTTTTTGCATGCTACAAGGCTTCGGGCCAACAAGAGACTTGGGTCACTTTACAAACGGTGACAGGGAAGGGTCTGGTGACGAGGTTGCCGTCGTTAGTGAAGGGGTGGAGGCCGCGGTGGTTCTATGTGTACACCAACGGAGGAGTAGGAGTAAGCACGGTGTGGAGGGAGCCAACCAAGTCGGTTGAGCCAAGGTTTGAGGCGGAGGCAGAGGCAGAGGAGAAGGTGAAAAAGGTGAAGGCATGGAGGGAGAAGGGAAGGTGCCGAGTGGGACAACCTCGTTCAGCCCTCAGCCTTGTTTGCCTCAAGGCTGGGCCCTCAGCCCACCAGTGGAGATCTTGCACCGGCAGAACTAGAGGAGAAGAGGAAGAGGCAAGAGGCGGAGGACAGAACTACCTTCGCCAAGGCCGATCAGTACAAAGAGGCAAAGTTAGGCCGCCCGCCCAAACTGATCGTGAGGGAAACGAGTCCGACCGCGCCCCAAACCGCTGGGGGAGAAGGACCTAAGTGGTTTTAAGCCACGACCACCTCCAGTGGATCCTCTGAAGGAAAAGAGAAAAAATGAGGTGGAAGCTATGCTGAAGAATAAGAAGAGAGTAAAGGAAAGGGAGGAGGGACCAGCCTTAAAGAAGATGAAGGAGGGGATGGCAGAGGGAACTCCCGAAGTGGAGTTGGAGGAGACAGAGAAGGAGATGGAGAGTGCCCTGGGTCCCGAAACACAAGTGGAAAGTGGGGTGACCGGCCTTGAGCAGAGGTCAGAGCAACAACCCAAGGGGGGTCCTGTGCCCCAAGGAGAATGAGGGAGTGCCAAGTTAAAGACCGTTATTTACCACGCTCCAGCAGTGTCCGAGCGACTGAAGGGAGAAGGAGGTGAAGCCAGGACTGCTGTAGATCAGCTCTTGGGAGTAGTGGAGGACGCGGCCGTGCGTTCGATGGCAAGTTTCACAGAGGCTGAACTGCTAAGGAGGCTGTGCTCGGCCCAGATTGAGGCGACGGCCCTAGCAGGGGCCTTACTGAACAAGGCGGCGCGCGCAAAAGTCGAAGTTGGGCCACTGAAGACAAAGTTGAAGGAGGTAAAGGCCCAGCTTAAAAGTTTAAGGAGGGAGATCGGGGGCTGGAGGAAGGCCGCGCGGGGCGCTTGTGTTAAGGGGCTAGAGTATGCCTAGAACGCCAAGAAGATGGAGGTGTTGGCGATGGTACAGGGCTATTCAGCAGACCGTGCTAATGCTAAGCTGTTCGCGACCAAGTTAGAGCTGGAGACGGAACGCCGCAAGGTGGTGTCGCTCGAGTTCCAATTGGCTAGCGAGCAGAAGAAGCTGGAAAAGGCCCAGAAAGCCTGCACCGTCACCAACAAAAGATGGGATGAGGCCATGGTCTATAATGAAGATCTACGCGCTCAGTCGATTAAAGAAAAGGAAGAAGCAGATCAAAAGATCGCTAAGTTAGAGAGGGCGCTAGCAAACGAGCGGGCTGAGAAGGCAAGGTTGGAGAAGACCTTGGAAGAGGAGAGGGCCACGATGGCATCTAAGAGGGCGGCGTATCCCGACCTATGTGTTGCAGCGGTAGAGCAGTTTAAGAGGTCCGTCGACTTCCAGATGGCTATTGATGCCGCTATCGCCAGCAACTTGGTGAGAGAGGAGGATAGGGGGGCTGGCCCGTCGGAGCGACCGCTGGAAGTAGGAGTGAAGAGGAAGTGATCCAGAGCTTCCAGTGGTCGGACTTCTACAAGCATGAGATGGCTAAGTTCTGGGACAGCGGCTGGAAGACGTTTAAGCATAAAGCAGAAGAGTTGTTCCCAGACTTGGACTTCATTAATGTTAGAATAGATAAAGACGATGTGGCCCAGACCTCTCTAGATGAATGGGTTGACGAAGAAGACCTGACCTCGAGCGAGGATGAATGATTGATGTAAAATTTTTGCGTTTTGCGTGTTGTTGTTGTTTTTTTTTTTTTTTTTTGGTCATGTAGTTTTTGTAGTGAATTTATGTGTAAGTTTGTAAATAAAATTATGAGTTTTGCTTTTTCATACTGTTGTCTTTATTTCTTGTAGATCTGAAAAGAATGAGAATGGGCATTTAAATAAGGCTTGTGTATAGATCGTAGTAAAAGTTGAAAAGTAGGGAGCCAGTCTTACTTGTGAGAAAACCATGACGCAAAAAATGTTAACAATAAAAACGTTGAAATGTAAAGGTCTTAAAGTGTGAAGTTTTAAATCATGTTGTAAGAGTGCTATAAGAGTGTTAAAAATGTAAAAAATGTTAAGAGAAGTAAAAGCATGGACTTGGATTTTAACTAAGTATGGCAACTATGCTACAATCATGAAGTTGCAAGAATGGCCTTGACCGAACTGTTCATTCGTGCTTAGTCTGGCTGAGGCTTTAAGTAACTCAGTCTGACTGAGCCCTTTGTGCTCAGTCTGGCTGAGGCTTTAAGTAACTCAGTCTGGCTGAGCCTTTCGTGCTCAGTCTGACTGAGGCTGTAAGTAACTTAGTCTGGCTAAGGCTGCAAGTAGGGTGTTATTGAAATGCCACGCAGATAACTGAGATATGAGATCATTTTTCATTTAAAGCGTAGCCCATTGATCACAAATTTACACCATGTGAGAAAAGGACAAAAACGTCCAAGTGTGTAGATTGTCAAAAGGAACATACAGCAATTGATCAATACAAAAATAGGGCTTCATTAAAAATAACGCTTCAAGTGCTTGGCGTTCCATGGATGGGGGAGATCTCGACCTTCCATGTCCTGAAATCGATAAGTGCCCAGGCGAGGTCTGGCCTTAACAACGTAAGGTCCCTCCCACTTGGCTACCAGCGTGCCCTCAGCCAAATTTTTTGTGGCAAGAGTTGCTTCACGCAAAACAAGGTCCCCCACGGAGAACTCCCTCGGTCGGACTTTGCGGTTGTAGTGTGCTCTCATTTTCTGTTGATATGAGGCCCGCTTGACAGCAGTGGTCTCTCGGGGCTCTTCAATTAGGTCTAAGTCTGTCCGACGCAGTTCTTCAGTTAGTTCTGGATTCGGGTGCATAACCCTCGGGGTAAGCAGACCGATTTTCACTAGGATGACCGCCTCAGCGTTGTATGTTAGGCGAAAGGGGGTCTCCCCAATGGGGGTTTGGGCGGTAGTGCGGTAGGCCCAGAGTACGTTTGGTAATTCCTCAGCCCAGAGTCCCTTAGCAGCTTCCAATTTAGTTTTGATGATCTTCAGAAGAGAGGGGTTGGTAACCTCGACTTGGCCATTGGCTTGGGAATGACCTGGAAAGAGAAACATGGCTGGATTTGAAGTTCTGCACAAAATTTTCTGAACTTGGCATTATCAAATTGTTTGTCATTGTCGGAGACGATGGCTTAAGGAATGCCAAATCAGCACATGATCGACTGCCAGATGAATCTGGTTGTGTTCCGCTCGGTAATTGTGGCGAGGGGTTCCGCCTCCACCCATTTAGTGAAGTAATCAATAGCGACGATTACGAATTTGGTTTGGCCTCGACCGGTGGGCAATGGGCCAACTAAGTCGATCTCCCATTGGCGAATGGGTAAGGACTGCAAAGTGTGATCAGTTCGGTAGGAGGAGCATGAGGGATGGTGGCAAAGCATTGGCACTTATCACATTTAAGTACGAATTCAGTGGCATCTTAATTGAGAGTAGGCCAGAAGTAACCGGTGCGAAGTATTTTTTGGGCTAGTGACCTGGCGCCCGAATGATTACCACATATACCCTCGTGGACTTCCCTCATCACGTAGTTCGTTTGAGCAAGATTAAGGCATCTCAGGTATGGGCGTAAAAAGCCACGTTTGTACAAGAGACCGCTGATAAGAATGTAGTTAGACGACCGAGCCCTGACTTTGGCGGCCTGGTGTTTGTCAGCAGGAAATTCCCCATTTGTCAAAAATAGCAGGAGATCTGCCGCCCATGGAATAGGTTCATTTTAGAGGAAATGGACTTGTTGCTATTGTGGTGGAATAGCAAGGTGGGTTAGGTATTCAAGGCGGACATCATGACTGAGGTCTGACTGGTCGGCAGAAGCTAATTGAGCCATTTCATCTGCCTTGGAGTTTTCCATTCGAGGGATGTGCTTGATATGGAAAGTGTTGAAGAGGCGAGCAAGGGGGAGTGCAATATCCCTGTAAGCTCACATTGTGTCTTCCTTGGCATCGAATTCTCCCGTAATTTGTCCGACAATGAGTTGGGAATCGCTGAACACCTGAATATGGCTGACACCAATGTCTCTGGCTAGGCGGAGACCTGCTATCAATGCCTCATATTTAGCCTCATTATTACTTGCGTCGAACAAGAAACAGAAAGCACACTTGAAATAGCCACCCTCGAGGGCGGTGATGATGAGACCAGCCCCAGTGCCTTCTTTGCGGGATGATCCGTCGATGTTGAGGGTCCAGGAGTGGGGGTCTTCTGCCTAAGTGTGGGATTGCGAGGGCGGGGGCTGTGGTTGGAGTGGGATTGGTGAATTCCAGGATAAAATCGGCAATAGCCTGCCCTTTGATCGCCATTCAAGGTTGGTAGGAAATATAAAATTGGCTGAGCTCGACTGACCATTGCATAAGTCTGCCTTACAACTCTGGTTGTTGCATTATCTTCTTCAAAGGTTGGTCAGTGAGGACCACTATGGAGTAGCCTTGGAAGTAAGGACGGAGTCGTCTTGAGGCGGTGACCAAGGCCAAGGACATTTTTCTAGCAATGGGTAGTTCTGTTCTGCGCCCCTGAGAGCCCGGCTAATGTAATAAACTGGGCATTGTACTGAACCGTCCTCCCTGATGAGGGCCGCACTGATTGCGGTGCTCGATACGGCTATATAGAGAAAAATGGGCTCACCCCTGAGCACCTAGGAGAGTAAGGGGGGTTGGCCATGCATTGCTTCAATTGTTAGAAAGCCTCTTCGGATTCGATCGTCCACTCGAAAGCCTGCCGAAGAACTTTGAAGAAGGGGAGACACTTGTCCGTTGCGCAGGAAATGAAGCGGTTGAGAGCGGCAACTCTGCCAGTAAGCCTGTGAATCTCCTTAACTGTTCTACGTGACTGCATTTCTATCAAGGCCTCGATCTTTTCGGGGTTAACCTCGATGCCCCGCTAACTGACCATGAAACCCAAGAATTTTCCAAATCCAACGCCGAAGGCGCATTTCTCCAGATTGAGCTTCATTTGGTACTTTCGTAGGGTGCCAAAGGTCTCTCGCAGGTCGGCCAGATGATCAGAGGAGAGTTTGCTCTTGACTAGCATGTCATCGACGTATACTTCCATGTTCCGGCCTATCTGATGATGAAAGACGGTGTTAACCAACCGTTGGTAAGTTGCTCTGGCATTTTTCAACCCAAATGGCATGACACGATAATGGTAGGTTCTCCGGTCGGTAATGAAGGAGGTGTGTTCCTGGTCAGACGGGTGCATCAGAATTTGGTTATACCCAGAGAAGGCGTCCATGAAGCTGAGCATTTGATGACCGGCCGTGGCGTCAACAAGGAGATCTATGCGAGGAAAGGGATAACTATCTTTGGGGCAAGCTCGATTAAGTTCGGAGTAATCGACGCAAAGTTGCCATTTACCATTGTTTTTACGGACCAAGACCATATTCGACAGCCACTTGGGGTAGTCCACGTTCTTAACAAATTGTGCCTCCAGCAGCTTATCTACTTCAGAGGCAATAAGAGCATTGCGTTTCGGGTGAAAGATGCGTTGTTTCTAGCGGAAGGGTCGGAAATAAGGTTCGATACTCAAACGATGAATCATGAAGAAAAGATCGATACCCGGCATGTCGGAATGGATCCAGGCAAACGCATCATTGTGTTCAATCAGGAGAGTTGTAAGATCGGCCTTGGCTTGAGGGGATAGTTGGCTGTCGATCTTGGCTATTTTTGTCGGGTTGGTGGGATCGATGAGGACCTCGACAAGCTCTTCCACTGGTTCCCCTCTGACCAGCTCGTCTTCATCTCTGACGTCGAGTCCTTCAATGATCATAGCCTCCTTTAGCTTGACCTCTTTAAGTGAAGTGACGTAACATTTTCTGGCCACAGTTTGCTCTCCTCTCACCGTGCCGACCCCAAGGTTGGTGGGGAATTTGACAGCAAGATGGAAAGTGGATGTGACAGCTTGGAAAGCATTTAGGGCGGTGCGACCGAGGATGATGTTGTAAGCAGAGGGACAGTCGACGACAAGAAAAGTGAGCAACTTTGTGGTCTGTCGCGGGTATTCTCCGATTGTGATGGGAAAATCGATGGAGCCCATAGAGGTCACCTGATCTCCAATAAAACCGACCAATGGGGTTTGGAGAGGGGACAAACTTTCTTCCCCGACCTTAAGCTGGTGAAAGGCATTTAGAAAGAAAATGTCTGAAGAACAGTCGTTGTTGACCAGAACCCGTCTAACTTTGTAATTAGAGAGGAGGGCAGAAATGATGAGGGGGTCGTCATGGGGGTAACAGATGCCTGTGCAGTCGGCCTTCGTAAAGCTAATGGGCTCCATCCACTGCTTGGGCTGTTTGGAAGGGCGGTCCAATGTGATAACTTCTTTATCTGAGCCTTGCCTTATTTTTTTGAGTTTTGCCTGTTAAGCCGAGCGGGATGGTCCTCCACAAGCAAGCCTGCCAGCAATAACTCTAATCTCTCCAACAGGGGGGCAGGGTTGCCTTGTGCCCAGGGTTGCTGTGCAGGCCTATCATGACCTTGGTTAGGTTGTCGAGAAGGGGTGCGCCGATGGTTGTTTCTGATAGGTTCAATCATTTGCCTTTGCTGAGGGCGGGCTGCTGTGAACCGACTGAAACATCCCTGACGTATCAAGCCCTCGACCTGGTCTTTGAGGTTTACACACTCCTCCGTATTATGGTTATGGTCCTGATGAAAGCAGCAATATTTGGACCAGTCTCGCCGGTTGGAAGGAGACCGTGACAGTTGGGGGCATTTTAGGGGATAATCTCGTTGGATCTAGTTCAGGACTTGTTCCATGGAGAATTGAGAGGTGTGTATCGTTCGAACCGACCGGGCGATCGGGTTAGTGCCGATCGGTTGGCTCGGGCTGGTCGGTCGGTGTACTGGGTGTTCTGGTTTCAAAGTCATTTTTCTTCTCTCTAGGGGTCAGGTTTTTGGCTGTAGGATCTTGTCGAGCGGCAAGGGAATCTTCGGCGTTTATGTATTTTTAGGCTTTGGAAAGTAGGGTTGCCATGGAAGTCGGGGGGTTTTTGGAGAGGGAAAAAAGGAAATTAGATGATCGTAGACTAGCCATGAAAGCCATGAGGATGACCTTGTCGTCGTTTTCAGCTACCTGCAAGGCTTCGGTGTTGAAGCGGATGACAAAGCTGCGCAACGACTCCCCCTTGGTCTGACGGATGTTGAGGAGCTGGGTTGCCAGACGCCACTAGTGCTGGGCACCAATGAAATGGCTGAGAAATGAGTCACTGAGGCGTTGTAAAGTGGAGACAGAGTTTATTGGTACTTGACTAAACTAGAGTCGAGCCGACCCCTTAAGTGTTACGGGGAAAGCCCGACACATGATCTCGTCAGGGAATGCATGGAGGACCATGAGGGTCTTGTAAGTTTCCAAATGATCAACCGGGTCCGTTGTGCCGTCGAAAGAGTCGAGCGAGGGCATTTTGAACTTAGGAGGTAAAGGTTTGTCCCTGATTGAGGCAACAAATGGTGAGTTGGCTGTGGTAGATGGTTTACTCTGTATGCTCTGCATGACTCCATGGAGTTGGAGCTTCATGGCTCGGAGTTCTACATCCCAGAGAGGGATGTTGTCACCACCGGAATGCAGTGGAGGCTGGACACTACTGGCCTCTCCCTCAGGGGTGGGTGCCTGGACTGATGGTTGTGGGGCCCAGGGTGGCGGGTTCATATCTAAGGGAGGGGGTCGCAAGCCTTCCAAGTTGGGTGGGTACGGCTGTTGGATAGGATGGCATGGGGCTCGTTCTTGGTTGGGTGGGATATCGTGAGGCGGAGGAGGAGGGACAGGAAGGTCTCTTTGGAGCAAAGCATTGATCAGGGCTTGGTTTTGGTCTACTAAGCGGTTGATGTTGTTGGTAAGTTCTGTGAAGTACTGCGGCGGGTTGTTTTGATTCGGAGGGTCGGCTTGGTGGTCGGCAACATTGTGGTGAGAAGCCATGGATCTAGTTGTGACCATCCACCTTGGTGGGTGGTAGGAAGGGGTTATTGGGAAGGGGTCTCCGGCGACAATGAGCACAATTGGCGCGCAGAGCAAAAGGATTCCAACAGACGGCACCAACTGATGATACAGCGTGTTCCAGATGGAATGGGTCAAATGGATCCACGCTTCCCAAACCTGTGCCCGAAGTACCAAGCCCACAGAGAGACTTACACAAGAGTTCAACGGGGAACGGGGAGTCCCGAAGCGAACCCTCCGACAAGCAAGTTAAAAAGAGAGATAGAATGTAGAGATAGATTAGTGATAGAAAAGCTTAACCTTTTGCCTTGTCTTCGAAACCTTCTTATATCCTCTACTAATCATTTTCTTGTCCTTTCCGACCTGTCACCTTGACCGAAAGTGTATGCTCTAGCTTGCCTTGTTCATGGTAAGGTCGTTCTGTCCCGACAGGGAGAGGTTATCGCAATAAATGTTGTAAGGAACTCCATTAATGGTTGATGTGCAGTGCAATAACTTTGCAGGATCTTTGTCTGCTTATGTGGCTTGTCCTTCTTTTGCCACGTGTTTAGATGTCATTGGTTCTTAATGCCATGTTGAGCACCAACAACGTTAGGCTTTAGTATTTGAATTATGTATTGGACCCTAAGTGGTGGGCTATATCTTTTATGGGCTTACCCGTGTCATAACATGTGACTAATTCTATATTTTACAATACAAAATATTTAGCTATTTTGGCTTAGACTTTCTTAGATATTTCTAAATATATATTCTAGAACTTTCATGGGCCTCCATGCTTGGGCCTATTTGTTATCACTTGGACTATTTTGGCCCAAAACAAGTTTATGATCCAACAAGATGCTTGGGCTGGTCCTATCACCGCCTTCGCTGGGTGTGTATCGGAGGAAGTTCAATGCTACAATGGTGCCTGCGTCGTTTGCGGGGGGAGGGGGGTTCAACTTGTTATTTTTCTTACTTATATACTATATTTTGTAGAAACATTATGACTTTTTATAGTATTAATACAAACCATTATTAATTAGGGGTGAATTATAGCCGTAGTCACTCAAGTTTGACACCTATTTCATTTTAATCCCTATAGTTATAATTGTGTCAATTAAATCCCTCAAGATTTAATTCCAAATCAATTTAGTCCTTGAAGAAAATATAGAAATAAACTATGAACTCAGAAATTCTATTAGTTATTATAAGGCCTTATTTCCCTATTAGTATAATTATAAAATCCATGTAAAATTGCTTGTGTTTAGAATTGGTATTAGAGTTTGTTTTCTCAACCTTACCAATACAAATATTTGGGCATTAGAACAAAAAAAAGAAGAAGAACTCAAGAATTAATTAGACAAAAAATTAATTAGACAAAAAAAAAAAAATTGTTTTGATAAATTATAAAGACACCTCTGAGATTTGTATAAAATACGATTTACCTTATGTGATTCTGAAAATTATATCACACCCGTTGAAGTTTTTATTTTCGTAACAAATGGTTCATTTTATTAATAAATTATCAAATCAATTAATATTTTTTTAATAATGTCAGAAATTTATTTTAATTAATAATTCGGGTAATTTTATCATTGTGTAGGAGAGCACTTAGGATTTTTATTTTTTCAGTTAATTCTGTTAAATAAAAAATAAATAAATAAAAAACTTTAACAAGAGAAAATTTGTAATTTTTCAAAACACAAGGAACAATTCATATTTTAAATAAATTTCTAATTTTTTTTTTTTTAAAAAAAACATTTAAATAAAAGAAAACAACAAACACAGTTTCCACAACATTCTAGGATGTTCCAGACTTTCCCAAACTCCTCTGGATCCTTCAAGGTTTTTCTACCATATTCTGGAATCTACTAGACCACGCCAGACCCTTCTACCACGTTCTAGAGTCTTCCAATATACTCTAGCACATTCTCGCAGTTTCCAGAGCCTCTAGCGCCTGCTATAACCTCAAACGTTGCTTCATGTGTTACAGAAATTCTCAAAGCATAACAATGAGGTAAGTTAAATATGCTCCATTAATACTTTCATATTCAAAAATCAAACCCAACGGAGTATAAGAAATTATAAAATATCTACTTTATAAGGCATCCTTATTTCATAATTTTTCATCTATTAGAAACACCTCAAACTCATCTTACTTAAACACATATGAACATAAACCAGAGCAAAGAAATCCATAGAAACTACTCATTCATAAAAACTTTTTTATTTTATTTTAATATTTAGGGTATCATGGGCTCCGTTCGTAGCTCCGAAAATTTTGCTAGCGAGGTTGATTCCTTGAAGGGAGCAAACTCTTAAATTTCAAGCCTCATCCACCAAATCAAACCCTTGAGATTCATTCATAGAAAAAGAGTTATTTCATAGTAAGTTAGTAACCTTTCACATGAATCAAAATTTTCAACCCATTTCATTTCATATAAATGAAATGATTGAAATCTAAGCCGTAAAGAAGCACAAATAATTCTGCCCAAGTTCTCTCCCCTCCTCTTTTAGTTATCCATGAAGAAATCCAAGAAAAAAAATTCAACCAACACTTGTAGGCATTGTTTGGCATTTTTTACATTAGCACATTTTTTATTTTTTTATTTTTTTTAATCACATCACTTCTTTATATTTTTTTGTATATCTTTTCATAAAAAGTCAAAAAATATACTTATCTAGATCATCTCAAACACCCACTAAATAAAAATAAAAAATATTGAATCAACCTTTGAAGAGGATTTAAAGTTAATGATTGAAAGGCAGGCAAGTAAAAGAAAAGGAAGTTAGTTTGATTTTTTTTAAATTATTTTTAGATGAGTTTTCGTTTATTTTAACTAATTTTTTTTTTATATTTTAATCAAATTTTTTATATTTTTTAGATGCACCTCATCAAGATGTATCTAAAAAATAAAATAAATTGACTAAAATATTTTTAAAAATCACTAAAAATAAACAAAAATATGAACAAAAATCTGTTTATTTTTGTTCATATTTTCATTTGTTTTTAGTAAAAAAAAATTTCATATTTTAATTTAACTTTTTATTTTTAAGATGTATCTAATCTTGATGTATTGAAGAAGTTTTTTTTTAAAAAAAATAAATAAAATGTGTGAAAAAAAAATTAATAAAGACAAACAAAAATCTGTTGAAAAATAGTTTCTCAAAAAATGTAAACCAAACAAAGTAAATTCACGATTATTTTTTTTGGGGAAAATGTTTGAGATTTCCAAATAACATTTCACAATTCTACTCACAATAATATGTTAAGATAGGTGTCAATTTTTAATTTGTTACCCATCCAATTATTGAAGATCAAATTCTCTTGTTACATCAATGCTAGTAAATGAAAAATGCTTGCTACCCCCAGCTGGGGGTGACACCCAGTGAGGTGTCAGCTGGGGGTTGGTCCGGAAAAAACTGTTTTTCTTTTCTTTTTTTTTTTTGATTTCTGACCAGTGGGGGCGCGTCACGTCACTGGGGGCGCGACCCCCACTGGGTGTATGAAGCAAGGTTGGTAATAAATTTGTGGATCAATTTTGTTTAGTCATCTAGAAAGAAAGAAAAACAAGAAAGACGATGCTACATCTCTCGAATCTGTGTCCTCGAATAAATACGCAAGCTATGGTGTGTGTGAGGTGGTGCTGATGTGGCATAAAATAATATAAATAAATTATATATATATCATCACAATTATACTAATTGCGAAAACAAAATTTATTATTAATTAAAAATTAGAACAGACTAACTTAAGGTTTTGTTTGTCCGTGCCCACCTTACTATGCTTGTTACGAATATTTTTCAAGTTTTTCAACGAGTAGACAGGAAGTATAATCTCTCACTATTAGTGAATATTACATTGTTTATATTACCACTCTCATACCTCTAGAAAATTAAAAGACAGTAGACAGAGTATGTATAAAAATATAAATTTTTATTGAATACTTCAAAACTTACAAGAAAAATAGAGGGAAACACTCTTGTTTACTTGTAAGACTCTTCTTCTTGACTATGATTTTACAAGATGTAGTCACACCCTTTATAGGCAAAGAGCAGATTTCAGCTTCACAATTGAAATGTATATAATTAAATGTTAAGATAATGTTCTTGCAACAAGACAATGAACTGTTAGATAATGTCTCAATAGGACCACATAATTAAATGTGGTGTTATCATTTATAAGAAGCCTACAATTTAAGTGATTCAATTTAGTTAATAGGCTTAAGGGTATATATGTGTTATGGACCTAATGTGTAGATACTAGTTGTATAATTTCTATTTCTATGAGGGGCAGAAATAGAAATTAAAACATATTGGTTAAAGTTGGTTTTTATTACCTTTCAGTTTTAAAACCAATAATAATAATGGTTAATTTATTAGTTTTTATTACCTTTCAGTTATGAAACTAATAATGGTTAATTTATTGGTTTTTATTACCTTTCACTTATGAAACCAATAATGGTTAATTTATTGGTTTTCATTACCTTTCAGTTATGAAAACCAATTACAACCTTTAAAAGGTTATTGTCCCTATTCCTTCCCAAGAGTGAAAAAAACAAGAATACTGTTTTGTTTTCTAAATCCTCTCAAGGAGAAACATAAGGCACATAAGGGAAAGGATTAGAAGGCTCTAACAAAGTCAATATTAAGGTTTTATTGACAATCAGACGCTTCCGTTTAACCGTTCATCGATGGATTCAGGTATGTCGTTTTTGTCTTGATTTCTTGATAATACACATGGTAAATGATCCAAAGTGTAAGGTTTATGTTCTGAAATTTATGTTAACAAATGGTATCAGAGCGGTTATATCATGTGTATTATCAGAATAGATATGCTTTTATTCATCCTATTTAGTTTCTTGGAATCAGATTCTGTTTTTTGTATTTCTGGTTTTCCCTCTGCTGCAAATTCTGTTTTGTTTTCTGGAAATGGAACATAATTCGGATGAGCGGTTCATTTTTCAAATGGTGAACATCATGTATTTATATATATATGTATATAATTGGGATTGCTGCAGATTATATAACATATACGGGGTAACAAATTTAGAAATCTTTAAATTTAATGTAATTTCATACAACGTCTACGGAAATTTAATTTTCTAATGTTCTAAATATAAGTCAATTCAAACAAGATGTCACAAAAGTGATCTCTCTTGTCTAGATTGTTTTATATGGAATGTTTTGAAATTCATGTCTGTGTATCTCATGCGGGTATTTATCGGTCCAAAGACATGATTAAGACTTGGCAGAATTACACACACATTTTGTGGTGATAAACATGTGCCAATTGTCAAGGAAACCTAATATGAATAATAAATCCATCAAAAGATAGATTTGTTATTTGACATAACTTATTGTCAATGTTTGATCATTACAACAAGAATACCACTTACAGTTAATATCACTGCCCAAAGGCTTGGTATTAATGTTTTGCTAGGTATCTTGAGATGTTGTTATTAAATTAATTTATTTAGAGATTATCTGTTTGGTAACTTAATGTGAGCATAATTGTTTAAAAGGTTATCCTGCTGAGGCGAGGCCTTATAAACCTCATGAACGAAAATTGGACTCTAAAACCATTAGCAGCTACTTTATTGGCTATGCCGAACGATCACGGGGTTACAAGTTTTATGATCCCACAAATAGGTCAATATTTGAGACGGGAATTGCAACATTTTTTGAGGATGTTGAGTTTGGGGGGTGTAACAACCCTCATACTGTTTACCGATTAATGACTGATTAACTACTAATTACTGTTAACCGAGACTGGTTATGACTGATAGTTGAACTGATTAAAGTACTGAACTGACTGACCGAAATTGAAACTGAATTAAACGAATACATCTGTTTGAATTGCATTTTATCTGTTGAATTGGGTACTGAATTGAGGCTGAGTAGTGCCTATCATCCTCAGACAGATGGACAGTCAGAAAGGACCATCCAAACTCTGGAGGATTTACTGAGAATGTGTGTCCTTGATTTTCAGGGAAACTGGGAAAGCCATTTGCCCTTAGCTGAATTCGCCTGCAACAATAGCTATCATTCAAGTATTGGCATGGCGCCTTTCGAGGCATTGTATGGCAGAAAATGTAGATCTCCGATTTGCTGGGCAGAAGTTGGAGATGGGCCTTTGCTTGGGCCCGAAATTGTATATGAAACGACTGAGAAAGTGAAACTGATACAACAGAGACTGAAAACTGCGCAGAGCAGACAGAAGAGTTATGCCGATGTCAGAAGACGGGACAGAGAGTACGAAGTAGGTGATCACGTTTTTGTGAAAGTGACACCGATGAAAGGCCAGACTCGTTTTGGAGTCAAAGGCAAGTTAGCGCCGAGATATGTCGGACCGTATGAGATTATTGAGAAAATCAATCCGGTGGCGTATCAAGTCGCGCTCCCTCCTGAAATGGAGCATATGCATAACGTCTTCCACATTTCGATGTTGAGAGACTACCTTCGGGATCCGTTCCATGTAATAGAGCCTACCCACGTAGTGTTGAGTGATGACTACACTTACGAAGAACGGCCTATACAGATTGTAAACAGATAGATCAAGAAACTGAGGAACAAAGAGATCCCGCTAGTAAAAGTTGACTGGCAGAACCATGGTGGTATGTATGCCACTTGGGAAAGGGAAGATGACATGGCTAAAAGATACCCTGAACTGTTTCCACTGAATCCTGTTTTCTTCCAGAATGAAGGTAACTCGAGTTTAGAGGACTAAACTCTTTATAAGGAGGGGAGACTGTAACAACCCTCATACTGTTTACCGATTAATGACTGATTAACTACTAATTACTGTTAACCGAGACTGGTTATGACTGATAGTTGAACTGATTAAAGTACTGAACTGACTGACCGAAATTGAAACTGAATTAAACGAATACATCTGTTTGAATTGCATTTTATCTGTTGACTGTTTGTTGATCTGTTTATGTTTTATGTTTAAATTGTTAATTGAAGGCCTTATCGGCGGCCGAACCCAAAATGGATTGTTGTCCCATAATCAGTAGAATTTATGTGACTTTATAGTATATCTATCCGAAAACTGATTAGGTATGATTAAAATAGTTTAAAATAAGCTAATTAAAGAGTTAGGCTTAATTACCTTTTTGCCATCCTAGTGGGTCACTTACTTAATGCTTTGAGGGCTCATTCTTATGCATTACAACACATGCTCAGCCATTTCTCTTGGGTGTATTGCCGACTAGAGAGAGAGAGATTAGGGAGTGGGAGTGTCTTCATCTCTTTTGCTTGAAATTGGAGGAATTGAAGTGTAGATTGCTTAATTGAACCTCTAGACTTGCATTCAAGGAACCTAGGTAAGGATTTCATCCTCCCATTCTTGTGTTTGAACTAATTCTTGCATGGTCCATGATAAATTGTAGAGCTAAGCCATGAATTAGTTCTAGCATGTTGAAATAGAGCATAATTCATGCATGCATGTTAGTATTGTTGCGTTTTGAGGTTGATTACATGGACATTGGTACATGCATGCTCATATTGTTGTTATAGACCATGTTTGCATCTGGTTTTGAAAAGAAATGAGCTCATTTGAACAAGTTTTGGAGCTTTAATTTGGTGTAAAACTCATGCATGACACGTTTGGATGTTGTTCTTGATGAATGGTTGGAAATTGGGTTTGAATTAAACACCCTTGGGCTTTGATTTCCTAAATTGAGTTTTGAAATATGTTATTCTATGTGTTTAAAAGAGTTTTCCAGGAAATTGGCCCAAGAGGATCGAATTTTATGCATCTAAGCTTGGTTTTGGACCTGGAGCTCGAATCTGGGATTTCCAGATTCCAGTCGTCCGCTCGAGCGGGGAGAGTGCCGCTCGAGCGGGAAAATCGAGCTTCCAGCATCTTGCACTGTAGAACAGTACGCTCGAGCGGAGTATTGGGCGCTCGAGCGGAGGACTGGATGACACGCTCGAGCGAGCGTCGAGTGAAGATTTCCCCTATCCAGTACTTTTTGGTCCGCTCGAGCGGTATAAGGTACGCTCGAGCGGGGACCTTTGTTTGCCTGTACGCTCGAGCGGGGAAACATGCGCTCGAGCGGGACCCTGTTTCACTGAAATTTCTGAAAATGTTTTCTAAGTGCATCTTTGCATCCTCATTTCATTCTGGGCATTCTTAGGCCTAGTTTAAGGCATCTTAATGAGGATATAGATGTAAAACACACCAAGGCAAATTAGGGATTAAGTTATGATATTTCCCAACTGTGTAGCTTAGTGTGCTCAACCTATGAACTGTGTAGGGTTGGCGACTGGGGAGGCACGCTCTAGCATACTGTAGCCCAGAACTCTGTGAGTAACAATTGTGTAAAGATATGTTCAACTGATTATCTTTTGAATACTGAACTGAACTGTTTACTGAACTGGTATTATTTACTGAATGAATGTATGTCCTTTATTTCTGAACTGTACTGTGGCATCCTTAGCAACTACTGTTACTGACTGTTACTGTTACAGAGATCTCTGTCGGTTTCCTCGAGGAACCACTACTGTTTACTGATTGATGGCCATCATTACTGTTCGGTCTTTTAAGACCTACTGTTACTGTTATGCTAATGGATGTACCACATATGACTGTTTACTGTACTGAACAACTGAAATACTGATTCAATTGAACTGTTTTCATTACCGTAAGGACATTCATTCTAAACCTCTTTACGCATTATGTTATTCACTGGGCTTTAGCTCACTGCTCATATATATATGTAGGTGTGCAGGCACCAGAGCGCAGCTAGGAGCGTGGGGTTAGACTCCAGTTTTGGTCAAGCCAGCCTTTGTGCCTCACTGCGAGGTTCCGAGTTGCCATGCTATGGCTTTGGGGTGTTTTGTTTGTTTTCCCCCGTTTGTCTCCATACTGTTTGGATTACTGTATAGACTGTCAGTTACTAACTGTACTGTTATCAAGGGATTAGGTCCCTGTACTGTGTGACTGTAAATTTTGTATAGACTGTACTGTTTGTGTATGTATGAATGCATGAAAATCTTTTTGGCATACAGACTGTTACAGCTCATTGGACATTGTTTAATTACTGTATTGGCTTCCGCCAGGCCCTGTACTCTGTTTTACTGTATTACTGTTAAGCAGGCCTTCGGTAATCTCGGATTACTGGCCGGTTACGGTGCTAAACCCATAGGGCCGGGTTTGGGTCGTGACAGAGTGGTATCAGAGCGATACTTAACCACGAGTTATACCGCACACACGTGTCCAAATGAGCTATAGGATGTCCTAGAAAAGTGATTAGGGCATTTCATGAACTTGAAAAGTGTGTGGCTATGCTATGACTGAATACATGTTAATGTGATTACTGTTTAAATATGCAACTGTTTATGTTACAATCGTTATAATTGTTATAACTGCTTATAGTGAAATGGACAATGCAAATGAACCTGAATCCTCGTCTACCGAGGCAAGAATGGAAAGAATGGAAAGAATGATAGAACTGATAACTGCTAGACTGGAACAACAACAGAACCAACAACCCCCACCTCCTCCTCCTCCGGTACAGCCGGAGCCTAATGTGAATGTGAATGATGGGGATATTATTGCTCTCACCCATAAATTCAGCAAGATGAAACCGCCGTCCTTTCAGGGAGGATTGGAACCGCTAAAGGCTGAAGCTTGGGTGCTTGAGACAGAAAAATTATTTGAAGTGTTTCCGTGCTCGGAAGCGAATAAAGTATTGCTAGCTACCTTCACCCTACAAGAAGAAGCTAGAAGGTGGTGGATGTTGATCCGCGATACAAATACTGTTATGACTTGGGCTCAGTTCAAGGAGTCCTTCTTTGAAAAGTATTTCCCTCAGTGTGTCAGGGATAGAAAAGTGACTGAATTTGAGCAGCTGAAGCAGGGCACAATGTCCGTTGTAGAGTATGAAACCAAATTTACTGAACTTGCCCGTTATGCACCGCACATGGTGGATACTGAATATAAGAAGGCCAGAAAATTTGAAGGTGGCCTTAATGTTGCAATTCTTGACCGAATAAATGTTTTGAAACTACCGACCTTTGTGGGTGTTCTCGACCGGGCATTGATGGCCGAGTCGAACATTGAAGCACTGAAATCCGAAACACCAACAACTGAATGGCATGGTAAAAGGCAGGGTTTCAAATTTAAGAAAGGCAAGCACAACCCAGCCAACAAGAAACAGAATACGGGGCCAACGACTAGCCCCAGCCAAGGGAGTGGGTTCATTCCACCCTGCTCTGTATGTGGTAACAAGCATAAAGGGGTTTGTCACAAATTATCTGGAGCCTGTTACAGGTGTGGCAAGGTGGGCCACATGGTTAAAGATTGTCCTTCTGCTCCTCAGGGCAATAGCAAAGCTGCAGCCAGCGGCGCAGCATCAAACGCTCCACCAAAACCGAACCCTAAAGCTACCGGGAAAGAGCCTGTGAGGCAAGGCCGAGTGTTCGCACTAGTACCGGGAGATGTGCAGAATACCGAGACCGTTGTGTCAGGTATTCTCTCTATCTGTACTCAAAATGCATATGTACTGATTGATTCGGGGTCTACGCATTCATATGTGTCGCATGCCTTTTCACAAAAATTGAATAGACCCTTGGAACCCATGAACTATCTGTTAGCTGTATCATCACCCGTAGGAGGATCTATGACCTGTGCATATATGTACCCCGCATGTGAAATCATTGTTGGGGATATGCATCTGTTTATTGATTTACTGCCATTGAACATTGATCATTTTGATGTAATACTGGGGATGGATTGGTTACAGAAATATCATGCCACTATTGACTGTGTAACGAAACAAGTAGTTTTCCGTCCACCTGGTTTACCTGAATTCGTGTTTAATGGGGTTGGAGTAGTACCTCCCCCGTATCTGATTTCATCTGTGAAAGCTGGTAAACTGATTAGAAAGGGATGTAAAGGGTATCTGTGTTCTGTATTGACTGTGCCTATTGATGATAATACTAATGTGGACTGTATTCCTATAGTCAGAGAATTCCCAGACGTTTTTCCAGAAAAATTTGCCAGGGGATTTGATTGACAGGGAGATCGAATTCACCGTGGATGTGATTCCCGGAACACAGCCAGTTTCGAAAGCTCCTTACAGAATGGCCCCAACTGAACTGAAAGAATTGAAAGTACAACTGCAGGAACTGCTGGATAAGAAGTTTATCAGACCTAGCACTTCGCCATGGGGTGCTCCTGTTTTGTTTGTCAAGAAGAAAGATGGCTCACTGAGACTGTGCATTGACTACCGTGAGCTGAACAAGGTAACTGTAAAGAATAAATACCCATTACCACGTATTGATGATTTATTTGACCAGTTACAGGGTGCACAAGTGTTTTCCAAAATCGATCTCAGATCAGGGTATCATCAACTGAAGGTTAAACCAGGAGACATTGATAAAACTGCTTTTAGAACGAGGTATGGCCATTATGAATTTTTAGTTATGCCTTTTGGAGTCACGAATGCACCTGCCGCATTTATGGACCTCATGAACAGAATTTTTAAACCGTACCTTGATGACTTTATTGTTGTATTTATTGATGACATATTGATTTACTCCAAGAGTATAGAAGAACATGAACATCATCTGACACTTGCCCTGCAAACCTTAAGAGAACAGAAACTGTATGCTAAACTGTCTAAATGTGAATTTTGGCTTGACCATGTTATGTTTTTGGGGCATGTTGTTAGCAAAGATGGGATTTCTGTTGATCCGCAGAAAATTGAAGCTGTAGTGAACTGGCCTAGACCAACAAATGTGACTGAAGTCCGAAGCTTTTTGGGTTTGGCTGGGTATTACAGAAGATTTGTCAGAGATTTCTCCAAAATTGCTTTGCCATTGACTCAACTGACTCAGAAGGGGACACCATTTGACTGGACTGACCAAAGAGAATCTGCTTTTCAGGAGTTGAAAACTCGATTAGTGACTGCACCGGTTCTTACCTTACCTTCAGGTACGGATGGTTATACTGTATTTAGTGATGCTTCTCATAAGGGTCTGGGGTGTGTTTTAATGCAGAATGGGAGAGTCATTGCTTATGCTTCCCGACAGTTGAGACCACATGAAAAGAACTACCCGACCCATGACCTGGAACTTGCTGCAGTAGTATTTGCACTCAAAATCTGGCGTCACTATCTGTACGGGGTGACATGTGAAGTATACACCGACCATAAGAGTTTAAAATATTTCTTCACACAGAAAGAACTGAACATGAGACAGCGGAGATGGCTAGAACTGATTAAAGATTATGACCTACAGATTTTGTACCCCGGGAAAAGCCAATACCGTTGCCGATGCATTGAGCCGGAAATCGATTAGAAACTTAGCCCGTTTGCTTACCGGACAGAAGGAGTTGCTTTGTGACCTTGAAAAATCTAAAATTGAAATTGTTTTGAGAGAACAAGGTGGAACCTTGGCTGCTATTTCTGCTCAACCGGCACTGATTGAAGAGATTAAAGAAAAACAGCAATTGGATGATTTCTTGAAGAAGATCATCGAAGAAATAGAATCCAAACCGAGACCGAGATTCAAATTTGAGAACAATGTACTGAAATTTCAAGAAAGACTGTGTGTACCAAATGATACTGAACTGAAAAGAAGAGTTCTGCAAGAAGGCCACAATTCGAAATTGTCTATCCACCCGGGAAATACGAAAATGTACCAAGATCAGAAACAGAATTTCTGGTGGCTAGGAATGAAGAAAGAAATTGCCGACTTTGTGTCCAAATGTCTTCATTGCCAACAAGTCAAAGCTGAACATCAACGACCCGCTGGGTTATTGCAACCCCTACCCATACCAGAATGGAAATGGGAGCATATCACGATGGATTTTATCGTTGGGTTACCTCGCTCCAGAAAAGGTATGGATTCAATTTGGGTTATTGTTGATAGACTGACTAAATCTGCTCACTTCTTACCTGTCAAGACAATTTATAATGCGGATAAATTGGCCGTGATTTATATTGATGAGATTGTGAGACTGCATGGAGTGCCTGTGTCTATTGTTTCTGACAGGGATTCGAAGTTTACATCGAGGTTCTGGCAGAGCCTACAGACTGCATTGGGTACTGAATTGAGGCTGAGTAGTGCCTATCATCCTCAGACAGATGGACAGTCAGAAAGGACCATCCAAACTCTGGAGGATTTACTGAGAATGTGTGTCCTTGATTTTCAGGGAAACTGGGAAAGCCATTTGCCCTTAGCTGAATTCGCCTACAACAATAGCTATCATTCAAGTATTGGCATGGCGCCTTTCGAGGCATTGTATGGCAGAAAATGTAGATCTCCGATTTGCTGGGCAGAAGTTGGAGATGGGCCTTTGCTTGGGCCCGAAATTGTATATGAAACGACTGAGAAAGTGAAACTGATACAACAGAGACTGAAAACTGCGCAGAGCAGACAGAAGAGTTATGCCGATGTCAGAAGACGGGACAGAGAGTACGAAGTAGGTGATCACGTTTTTGTGAAAGTGACACCGATGAAAGGCCAGACTCGTTTTGGAGTCAAAGGCAAGTTAGCGCCGAGATATGTCGGACCGTATGAGATTATTGAGAAAATCAATCCGGTGGCGTATCAAGTCGCGCTCCCTCCTGAAATGGAGCATATGCATAACGTCTTCCACATTTCGATGTTGAGAGACTACCTTCGGGATCCGTTCCATGTAATAGAGCCTACCCACGTAGTGTTGAGTGATGACTACACTTACGAAGAACGGCCTATACAGATTGTAAACAGACAGATCAAGAAACTGAGGAACAAAGAGATCCCGCTAGTAAAAGTTGACTGGCAGAACCATGGTGGTATGTATGCCACTTGGGAAAGGGAAGATGACATGGCTAAAAGATACCCTGAACTGTTTCCACTGAATCCTGTTTTCTTCCAGAATGAAGGTAACTCGAGTTTAGAGGACTAAACTCTTTATAAGGAGGGGAGACTGTAACAACCCTCATACTGTTTACCGATTAATGACTGATTAACTACTAATTACTGTTAACCGAGACTGGTTATGACTGATAGTTGAACTGATTAAAGTACTGAACTGACTGACCGAAATTGAAACTGAATTAAACGAATACATCTGTTTGAATTGCATTTTATCTGTTGACTGTTTGTTGATCTGTTTATGTTTTATGTTTAAATTGTTAATTGAAGGCCTTATCGGCGGCCGAACCCAAAATGGATTGTTGTCCCATAATCAGTAGAATTTATGTGACTTTATAGTATATCTATCCGAAAACTGATTAGGTATGATTAAAATAGTTTAAAATAAGCTAATTAAAGAGTTAGGCTTAATTACCTTTTTGCCATCCTAGTGGGTCACTTACTTAATGCTTTGAGGGCTCATTCTTATGCATTACAACACATGCTCAGCCATTTCTCTTGGGTGTATTGCCGACTAGAGAGAGAGAGATTAGGGAGTGGGAGTGTCTTCATCTCTTTTGCTTGAAATTGGAGGAATTGAAGTGTAGATTGCTTAATTGAACCTCTAGACTTGCATTCAAGGAACCTAGGTAAGGATTTCATCCTCCCATTCTTGTGTTTGAACTAATTCTTGCATGGTCCATGATAAATTGTAGAGCTAAGCCATGAATTAGTTCTAGCATGTTGAAATAGAGCATAATTCATGCATGCATGTTAGTATTGTTGCGTTTTGAGGTTGATTACATGGACATTGGTACATGCATGCTCATATTGTTGTTATAGACCATGTTTGCATCTGGTTTTGAAAAGAAATGAGCTCATTTGAACAAGTTTTGGAGCTTTAATTTGGTGTAAAACTCATGCATGACACGTTTGGATGTTGTTCTTGATGAATGGTTGGAAATTGGGTTTGAATTAAACACCCTTGGGCTTTGATTTCCTAAATTGAGTTTTGAAATATGTTATTCTATGTGTTTAAAAGAGTTTTCCAGGAAATTGGCCCAAGAGGATCAAATTTTATGCATCTAAGCTTGGTTTTGGACCTGGAGCTCGAATCTGGGATTTCCAGATTCCAGTCGTCCGCTCGAGCGGGGAGAGTGCCGCTCGAGCGGGAAAATCGAGCTTCTAGCATCTTGCACTGTAGAACAGTACGCTCGAGCGGAGTATTGGGCGCTCGAGCGGAGGACTGGATGACACGCTCGAGCGAGCGTCGAGTGAGGATTTCCCCTATCCAGTACTTTTTGGTCCGCTCGAGCGGTATAAGGTACGCTCGAGCGGGGACCTTTGTTTGCCTGTACGCTCGAGCGGGGAAACATGCGCTCGAGCGGGACCCTGTTTCACTGAAATTTCTGAAAATGTTTTCTAAGTGCATCTTTGCATCCTCATTTCATTCTGGGCATTCTTAGGCCTAGTTTAAGGCATCTTAATGAGGATATAGATGTAAAACACACCAAGGCAAATTAGGGATTAAGTTATGATATTTCCCAACTGTGTAGCTTAGTGTGCTCAACCTATGAACTGTGTAGGGTTGGCGACTGGGGAGGCACGCTCTAGCATACTGTAGCCCAGAACTCTGTGAGTAACAATTGTGTAAAGATATGTTCAACTGATTATCTTTTGAATACTGAACTGAACTGTTTACTGAACTGGTATTATTTACTGAATGAATGTATGTCCTTTATTTCTGAACTGTACTGTGGCATCCTTAGCAACTACTGTTACTGACTGTTACTGTTACAGAGATCTCTGTCGGTTTCCTCGAGGAACCACTACTGTTTACTGATTGATGGCCATCATTACTGTTCGGTCTTTTAAGACCTACTGTTACTGTTATGCTAATGGATGTACCACATATGACTGTTTACTGTACTGAACAACTGAAATACTGATTCAATTGAACTGTTTTCATTACCGTAAGGACATTCATTCTAAACCTCTTTACGCATTATGTTATTCACTGGGCTTTAGCTCACTGCTCATATATATATGTAGGTGTGCAGGCACCAGAGCGCAGCTAGGAGCGTGGGGTTAGACTCCAGTTTTGGTCAAGCCAGCCTTTGTGCCTCACTGCGAGGTTCCGAGTTGCCATGCTATGGCTTTGGGGTGTTTTGTTTGTTTTCCCCCGTTTGTCTCCATACTGTTTGGATTACTGTATAGACTGTCAGTTACTAACTGTACTGTTATCAAGGGATTAGGTCCCTGTACTGTGTGACTGTAAATTTTGTATAGACTGTACTGTTTGTGTATGTATGAATGCATGAAAATCTTTTTGGCATACAGACTGTTACAGCTCATTGGACATTGTTTAATTACTGTATTGGCTTCCGCCAGGCCCTGTACTCTGTTTTACTGTATTACTGTTAAGCAGGCCTTCGGTAATCTCGGATTACTGGCCGGTTACGGTGCTAAACCCATAGGGCCGGGTTTGGGTCGTGACAGGGGGAGAAATCCAGTTAGAGATATTGTCTTTGAGGAGGAAGCAGGAGTAATCCCACTTCCTACTACTACTTTTGACCAATCACAGGTTCCTATACCTGTCATTGCTCGAGAAGTAATTTCGGATCCTCGACCAGACAATGTTGTTCAAGATAATATGGTTCAAGATGAGGTAATTGTTCCTGAGGAACAAACTCTACAACCTCAACCTCAAGAATCTGTGCCATTAAGGCGATCCACCAGAGAAAGGAGATTTGCATTTTCAGATGATTATATTGTATATCTCTAGGAACATGAGGTAGAAAATGGAATGTCGAAAGATGATCCAATCAACTTTCGTCAAGCCATGGAAAGTTCCAACTCTCATAAGTGCATAGAAGCCATGAATGAAGAATATAAGTCTATGCAAGACAATAAAGTTTGGGAACTTGTCTCATTACCAGTTGGTGCGAAGCCCGTAGGTTGTAAATGGATATTTAAAACCAAAAGGGATTCAAATGGTAATGTGGAGAGGTATAAGGCACGTCTTGTAGCCAAAGGCTTTACTCAAAAAGAAGGAATTGACTTTAAAGAAACTTTCTCTCCAGTTTCTTCGAAAGATTCTTTTAGGACAATTATGGCGCTTGTTGCATATTTTGATCTTGAGTTGCATCAGATGGATGTCAAAACAGCTTTTCTTAATGGTGACATTAAAGAAACAATTTATATGGTGCAACTAGAAAACTTTGTGTCAGGAGACCCAAAGAATATGGTTTGCAAATTGACTAAATCCATCTATGGACTCAAACAAGCTTCTCGTCAGTGGTACTTCAAATTTCATCAAGTTCTCACTTCGTATGATTTTGGAATCCTTATGTTTTGTTAATGACGAATATTAGCCTTATGTTATTTCTTAAGGAATAAGTGGAACCTATGTTCATCTTTGAGGAATGATATTTGTGTGAATTTAAGATTATGTTATGAAGGGACCCAAGATCATTTAGAATCTATGATATGAATGTAAAGGTTTACCATCGGTATGCAACTCATATAAGAAGATGAATTGTTCTATTTTGTTAAGCGCATGTTAATGATATGATATAGCAAGAAGTGCTCAGGTTTCTCTTAATTTAATGAACGATTATTCATATATGTGGAAGTATTCACATCAGGCTATATATAATTTGTAACGCCCCACTACTTGCTGGTCCAAATAACTCGTGGGTCGACCAACAATACCCAAAAGCTTAAGTCCAAGTTATTTAGTAGCAAGGTAGTGGTGCTATATATGTCCAAGATCACCCATGCAAACTTCCGATGTGGGACAGGGTGTTACAAACTTGAAATTCAATGCCCGAAGAACAGTCTTGAAATTCAAGAAATGCAGAAGATTCCTTATGCCTCAGCTGTAGGGAGTCTAATGTATGCTCAAGTATGTACGCGTCCGGATATTGCGTTTATAGTTGGCATGTTAGGCAGATATTTAAGTAATCCTGGCATGGATCATTGGAAAACAGTCAAGCGTGTTATGCGATATTTACAGAGAACAAAGGAATATATGCTCACATATAGGAGATCGGATAAGTTAGAGGTCATTGGATATTCCGACTCCGATTTTGCTGGATGCCAAGACAGTAGGAAATCCACATCAAGCTATATTTATCTGTTAGCTGGCGGAGCAATTTCTTGGAGGTCTGCAAAGCAGACGCTCATAGCTTCATCCACCATGGCTGCAGAATTTGTAGCATGTTATGAGGCATCAAACCAAGGGATATGGCTGCGGAATTTTGTCACTGGGTTGCGTATTTTGGAAGGCACTGAAAGACCACTTAAGATATATTGTGACAATAAGTCTGCAGTTTTATATTCCAATAACAACAGGAGCTCGACAAAATCAAAGCATATTGATATCAAGTTCCTAGTTGTAAAAGAAAGAGTGCAGAGTGGACAGATTTCCATAGAGCACATTGGGACAAACTCCATGATAGCGGATCCACTTACGAAGGGACTACCACCCAAGGTCTTTCATGAGCACACTGCTCAGATGGGTGTTGTTCTATTTGAGAACATTCTGGTTTAGTGGGAGTTTGTATTTATATTACTGCTTTATGTCAGCCTTGAGTTTTATCTATATAATTAGATTAATTTCTGCAGAAATGAAGTATTTAGTTTATTACACTCTGTTACGTACTGTGAAGTATTGATCTCAATAAAGTTAAGTAGGACCAGTTGGAAATAGGCATGTATGGATCACATCACATGTAATTTCCATGCTACGCATCCATGATTGATCTATGTCATTTAGCTGTATTCGTATACGTGACCATTGGTGGGTCGAGTTACGATTGATGTAACGAAGACCGCTTTGATCCTATATTAATATAGTTAATGGACAAGATTGTTTGGATACCCTCAAGTTATGATAACAAATTTCTGAGCTCACTAAAGTTAAGCACATTTTTCAGGATACATATGTGGTCCAGTGGGAGATTGTTAGATAATGTCTCAATGGGACCACATAATTAAATGTGGTGTTATCATTTATAAGAAGCCTACAATTTAAGTGATTCAATTTAGTTAATAGGCTTAAGGGTATATATGTGTTATGGACCTAATGTGTAGATACTAGTTGTATAATTTCTATTTCTATGAGGGGCAGAAATAGAAATTAAAACATATTGGTTAAAGTTGGTTTTCATTACCTTTCAGTTTTAAAACCAATAATAATAATGGTTAATTTATTAGTTTTTATTACCTTTCAGTTATGAAACTAATAATGGTTAATTTATTGGTTTTTATTACCTTTCAGTTATGAAACCAATAATGGTTAATTTATTGGTTTTCATTACCTTTCAGTTATGAAAACCAATTACAACCTTTAAAAGGTTATGGTCCCTATTCCTTCCCAAGAGTGAAAAAAACAAGAATACTGTTTTGTTTTCTAAATCCTCTCAAGGAGAAACATAAGGCACATAAGGGAAAGGATTAGAAGGCTCTAACAAAGTCAATATTAAGGTTTTATTGACAATCAGACGCTTCCGTTTAACCGTTCATCGATGGATTCAGGTATGTCGTTTTTGTCTTGATTTCTTGATAATACACATGGTAAATGATCCAAAGTGTAAGGTTTATGTTCTGAAATTTATGTTAACATGAACCTTTTACATATCTGATTTGTTGAAACTAACAAAATTAGTAATGATATCTCCACTACTTTGGCTTTATTTCGCATGTGGCTCTTTTGTCTTCACTTACCATGTGATCCACTTTGTTATATTTTTGTTGACTTTTTTTACTTTCCAAGGTTAATTATATAATTTAAAGCGTGCCAGTAAGGATTAATAAGTCCTTACAGAATTTTTAATTGTCAACCAATTATCAAGCGATTGTATTGAAGTTTTTTTAGCCGTAATAAAGAAGATTTTTACTTGTGCCTTGTTTAGGAGAAACTTACAAATAATAACAAGTACAAAGCACAGTTCATAAACTGAATTTCATTAAGCAGATAAGAATTTAAAATGAAATGGCTTAGCCTTGAAAAGGTTCACAGCAACGATTAATTGAAACTACTCCTAGGAAATGAAGCGTGGTATAGAAATTAAAGAACTGAAAATGTAAAGAACTGGAAATGTAAAACTGGAAAGAAAATATGAAATAAATGACTAGTTTTTGGATCTGGATCTGAGTCTGAGTCTTTAGAATGTAGCCATGAATGGCTATTATAGGCAAATATTTGTAGGAAATAAATTTCAGCAATAACTACCCAATAACTACCTAAAACTACCCACTCTTCCATCTTCATTCTCATAATGCCACATATCCCTTCATGTCTTCATAACTTGCTTTAACCTCCAATTTATGCTCCATATTCTTCACTTTGTCCTCCATGTTCTTCTACATTATGCTCCATGATTCTCTACATTCGTAACTTCTCATAACCTCCAAATAAGTAAGAGAGTGTCATGTGTCCTGCAATTTATCAATAATAATAATAATCATCATTACAGATTTATGGTGCCAACATTACCCCCCGCAACTCTTTCAGAATGAGGAACCTCAAATTCATGAAGAGTTGTACATCAATTTAAACCATACTTGGCAATTAATTAATATATTCGAAGGGAGACACGCATTCAAAGGCTCTTTTATCATACAACACGATTCAATTTTGTTAAAAAAGAACCAAAACATTGCTCCGAAGGTGCTCACGACATATTTTAGAAGCTTTAAAAGCTTCGAATGCATAATAGCTACCTGCTTGGAGAGTTTATAAGGCTTCAAAACATAATTAAAATAAGTTCACATACTTTGAATTTTAATGTGTGTTTCGAAATTGGATTTCTTTGCATGTGTTTGAAATGGTGAATTCTTAGCAAAATATCACCAATTTGATTTAGTCACAATGCATGCCAATGTTATTTTCTTTGAGCCATCAGTAACAGTTGGCCTTTCTATGCTTTACTTTGAGACCTTTGATGCATCATGAGACTATGGAAATTTCAAGACCTTCGAAGCATGATTCTTCAGACCTTAACCATATATTTTCACTTTGGATTGTACTACTTCAAATTGCTTCGAAGTGACAAACAACATACACACTTTTCAAATTACACCACTTTAAAGTGTTTTGCAGAGTTTTGAATTACCTCCTAACTAAATATATGGACCTTTGAAGTGATTTTGAGGGAGCTTCAAGCAACCTTCAAACTAAATATATGGAACTTTGATGTATTTTCGAGTTTCGAATTACCTTTGAACCAAATGTATAGACCTTTGAAGTGCTTTTGAGGGAGCTTCGACCTACCTTCGAACTAAATATTTGGCACTTTGAAGTGTTTTCGAGTTTCGAATTACCTTCAAATCAAATATATAGACCTTCGAACTACTTTGGCATACCTTTGAACCGCTTTGGCCACTCTTAGCCGAGTTCTACCTTTCAAACGGTTAATTTTTTTTCAGTGCATCAAACTCATTAGAACAATGCTTAAAGATGATTGTTTTATTAGTCATTTCATCAAAATTAAATTTTGATGTGACCCACAAATCCAAAATAGATTTTGAACACTGAAAGTCATGGCATAATATAGCCTTGGAAATTCAAATACTTTGACATTTTCAACAATGTCAAATATTTTAAATCCGTCAATAGTGGGTTGATCATCATCTTTAATCACTTTTGGTCTAAGAACATGTTCTTTGGCCAAATAACTTTCATCATTCATTGACAAATGGAATTGTTTTTTTTATTTTAGCCATTAATGGCTTATGAAAATCCTCCATAGATATGTTATTTCCATTGCTTGACTTTCTAAGAACGGGTTTTTCAACCCCCCGAGCCTTGTATGGAACATCATTTCTAATCATATTTGGCTCAACAACATGCTTTTTAGCCATGTTATTTTCATAAGTTAGCTCTTTCAAAATGGGGTTTTTAACCCCTCGAGCCATGCATGGAACATCATTCTTAGCCAAATTTGGCTCAAAAGCATGCTCTTTCATTATGTTAATTTCATAATTTGGCTCTTTAAAAAAGGACTCTTGAACCCCCCGAGCCATTAATGAAATATTTTCATTAATTTCAATCACAAATGACTTGAAAACATTTTGTAAAATCCCACAAAATTCAGTTATTGAAGACTTAACAAGAAGGGTTGATAACTCATGTCACCATCGGCAAATTTCCACACCAAGTTGATGAATTACTCCAATTAAATTGTGTATTTTTTCTTCTACCAAATAATATGGTAATGAAAAAACAACTAAGAAATTTTCTTCATCAAGAAAATGGATCTTTTCTTAAAGATCCAAAAATTTTCTTTCACGCCAATATATTTCATTTTGACAAATTTGAATAGTAAAATTCAATTCGTTTGTCATTTCTTCTTTTATGCCTTCTTTAAGGCACTCATTTTCTCCTTGTCGTCTACGTCTAGCCATTATAATAGTCCCACTGGGCGTGCTAAAAAATATATGTTGGCTTTTTTGACTTTTCAAAGTTAATTATGTAATTTAAAGCGTGCCAGTAAGGATCAATAAGTCCTTACAGAATTTTTAATTGCCAACAAATTATTAGACGATTATGTTGAAGTTCTTTTAGCCTCAATGAAGAGGACTTTTACTAGCGGCTTGATTTGGAGAAACTTACAAATAATAACAAGTACAAAGCGCAATTCAGAAACTGAATTTCATTAAGCAAATAAGAACTTACAATGAAATGACCCAGCCTTGAAAAGGCTTACAGCAACGACTACCTGAAACTACTCCTAGGAAATGAAGAGCAGTGCAGGAATTGAAGAATTGGAAATATAAAGAACTGAAAATGTAAAACTGAAAAGAAAATATGAAGTAAATGACTGGTTTCTATATCTGAGTCTGGGTCTTTCAATTTGGAGCCTTCTCTGCTATTTATACTCTCTAAGGGTAATCGTCGAAATGGACTTCCAACCGTCGAAATATTCTCCCATAATTGCTAATCATGCTCTCTCACAGTCAGCTCCACTACACCATTCTAGCAATTCGGCTTCTCTCCTGATTCTGAATTCAAATTTATGAGTAACCGTTGGGCCACGCCATCTTGCGCCTTCTAGCTATTCCAGTGCTGCGCAGATCCATTATAACCAATATGACCTACCACGTGTCTGTCTTTGACTGGAAACTTGTATTAACTCCTCGAATTGCCCTTCATGTATCACGTGTCAAGTTACGATTAGCTTTTACAAAATATGTAGCCAACAATCTTATTGGTTGTATCTGTCATGTAAGCTTCCTTTGACAAGGCTTTATCTATTTTGGTTTCTTCTGTCATGTCAGTTTTTCTTAGCTTTGTTCTCCACGTGACTTGTCTACAAGATTCTTGCCTTTATTGGCTTTATTTGTCATGTAAAATTCTTCTTATTTTTAAAAAATACAAAGGTTCATGTCTTGTATTAACTCGTTGTTGATTTGGCCTCTTCTCGTAATTTTGTAAAGTTCCCAACTAACTGAAGAGATGTTTGATACTTCAATTATCTCTTCTTCGAGCATCTTAGGTATTTCTTTTACTTGTTTTCCCTTAGGAAAATGAGTGAGAGCACTAATTAGTGCTACCACTAATGATGTGGCAGTGGGCCCCACCATGAATGATTTGATGTTTTGGCCTTGGTGTTGTATTTTTTTCTTTTTTTATTGAGTGTCATGTCATTAGTGATCTTTTTAGAGATCCAAAATTAGTGGTCTCTATCATTGTTGTTTCCCTTAACTTGGACGGTTCTATAAAAAAAATTGGAAAAATGAGTGAGACCACTAAAAAGAGGAGCACTAATAGCTCCAAAGTGGTGTAGATCCCACATGATAGGATGTTTTGCTCTTGTGTGTGTGTGTGTTTTTTTTTTTTTTTAATTTTTACCTCATTAGTGATCAATTAGTGCTCTCAAATTAATGGGATGAATCATTGTTAAAAAATTTGTCACTTCTTACGATTACAATTCTCTTCCCATCACAGTATATTGTTGATTTGAATATTAGAGTACAATTTTCGATGTATTATAAAAAAAACACAAGCCTACCAATTTTATCAATGATAATGAATATTAGAGAACAATTTCCAATGTATTATAAAAAACACACAAGCCTTTGATCATATCTCTTCCATGATTTTTCTTCTCTTCTGTAAAGAAGATTTCAAGTGGATACTCGGTAAAATATCAAATTTGACATGGTTGATAAAACTGAATTTCAATTCTTTTTGCCAAACTAGACACAATATAAGTTGTAAAAAGTTTTATGCTTGCTCCCATAACTGCAATAGCATGTTTAATTATTGTTAAAAATTCATTTAAAAACGAAAATTAATCATCTCTATTACTTTTCGCAAAATCAACAATTCCAAATTCAACATTAGTTTTATTCACTAATTACTTAAAGACTTGTCCAACCATAATCCTAATTTAAAGATTTTGCTAAAAAAATTAGACCATTTTTTTAAAAAATAAAATAAAATTCATCAAAGTTGTTTTTTTTTTTTTTTGAAAAAAAAATCAAAATTTAAAATTGAAACCATCTCTGGACAACAATTTACAATTCGACCCTCCCAGCAAGAACTCCAATTGAACTGAGCCCAACAATTTTTTTCTGGCTTGCTTTCTCTCCTTCCCTGAGCAACCAAATAGAAATTTCCAATCCATTCCTCTTTCCTTTCAAAAACCTTTTTCACAAAACCAAATGGATTATAGTTGTTTCACTTCACTATGACAGATCAATCTGTTTTCTTTGCAAACAAACCAAAAGCTTCACAACAAAGAATGCAATGTAGTCGGACTTCAATTGAGAGAGCGATCAAAATGCATTTCATCATATTTTCAAATTTCGATATATATATACACAATAGTTCCAGGAATATCAGACTAAAGGCAGCTTCTCCTTCATAAAACTGAATTAATGAACATATTTGGAAATATTTTCTTTCGGAGGTAGCAAGCAAAGCACGTACCAATAAAACACAAAAAGACATGCTCTTTGGTAAGTATTTGATATCCTCCCCATTGTCCTACCATATATACATAATAAAATTTTATCAACTCTGTTACCTCTATATTGGGTTTGGGTTTCCTGTAATTCTGATCCATGTGCAAAAGATGCTGAGTTTCAGTTTTTTAACCAAATTCCAAACTCAAAGAACCAAAAATGCTGCACACTTGCAAATGGAAAGTTCAAAAAGAAAACAAAGCCGCTCTGTCCACCCGGCTTTTCAAATGTAACGACTATACTGGCCATGTTGTCATATATCATACATCTGGTATTCTCCGGTAAAAAAGAACATAGGCGGCTGATGTCTTTATCTGCTCCTTGCTAGCAGGGGAGACAAGGCTGTCGTCAAACTCATACCACCGATCACGCCCAAGCTACATAGCAACACCCGCAGAGTTAAAAGCTCATGATCGATCACAAAGTAAATTTTAAAACCAAAAAATAAAAAGGGTAAAATACAAATACAACTCCTATAGTCTGTTTAAAATATAGATTCCTCCTTGCGGTTTAAAAACCTAAACATTCTACCAACCAGAGTTTGTCATTTACAAACAGATTAACAGGAAATGCAAAATTACTTAGCGTCCGTTTGGGAAGTGGGTTGGCTTTTTGGCTTTTTTGACTATATGAGCCTGGGCTCAAAAGCTTAGTTTGGGAAGGGCATTTGGCTTTTTTGATTTTTTTGTGAGAGAAGAGTGTAATGATTATGGGGTTGGATGGGATGTTTTGTCTGTTGTGGCTCATGAGCCTATTCTGTCTTTTATGGCTCATTGAGCCAAAAAAGCCCAATGAGACCTTGCCAAACCAACCCATTAACCTTCAATAGCAAATCAAAATTTCCCTACTACTCATCTCTTCCTCCCTAACCTACACCCTTCTCTCCCCACTGCCACCCACACCCATCGCAGCTGACCACCCCCACCCTCAATCAACAACACCAACACCCCCCCCCCCCCGAGAACTCATAGTACCCCCTTCCGCCTAGAATCGCAGCCCTTTCTCTCCACCCTCCCCCAACCCATAGCCACCCAACCCCCACTGTAACAACCCTCATACTGTTTACCGATTAATGACTGATTAACTACTAATTACTGGTAACCGAGACTGGTTATGACTGATAGTTGAACTGATTAAAGTACTGAACTGACTGACCGAAATTGAAACTGAATTAAACGAATACATCTGTTTGAATTGCATTTTATCTGTTGACTGTTTGTTGATCTGTTTATGTTTTATGTTTAAATTGTTAATTGAAGGCCTTATCGGCGGCCGAACCCAAAATGGATTGTTGTCCCATAATCAGTAGAATTTATGTGACTTTATAGTATATCTATCCGAAAGCTGATTAGGTATGATTAAAATAGTTTAAAATAAGCTAATTAAAGAGTTAGGCTTAATTACCTTTTTGCCATCCTAGTGGGTCACTTACTTAATGCTTTGAGGGCTCATTCTTATGCATTACAACACATGCTCAGCCATTTCTCTTGGGTGTATTGCCGACTAGAGAGAGAGAGATTAGGGAGTGGGAGTGTCTTCATCTCTTTTGCTTGAAATTGGAGGAATTGAAGTGTAGATTGCTTAATTGAACCTCTAGACTTGCATTCAAGGAACCTAGGTAAGGATTTCATCCTCCCATTCTTGTGTTTGAACTAATTCTTGCATGGTCCATGATAAATTTTAGAGCTAAGCCATGAATTAGTTCTAGCATGTTGAAATAGAGCATAATTCATGCATGCATGTTAGTATTGTTGCGTTTTGAGGTTGATTACATGGACATTGGTACATGCATGCTCATATTGTTGTTATAGACCATGTTTGCATCTGGTTTTGAAAAGAAATGAGCTCATTTGAACAAGTTTTGGAGCTTTATTTTGGTGTAAAACTCATGCATGACACGTTTGGATGTTGTTCTTGATGAATGGTTGGAAATTGGGTTTGAATTAAACACCCTTGGGCTTTGATTTCCTAAATTGAGTTTTGAAATATGTTATTCTATGTGTTTAAAAGAGTTTTCCAGGAAATTGGCCCAAGAGGATCGAATTTTATGCATCTAAGCTTGGTTTTGGACCTGGAGCTCGAATCTGGGATTTCCAGATTCCAGTCGTCCGCTCGAGCGGGGAGAGTGCCGCTCGAGCGGGAAAATCGAGCTTCCAGCATCTTGCACTGTAGAACAGTACGCTCGAGCGGAGTATTGGGCGCTCGAGCGGAGGACTGGATGACACGCTCGAGCGAGCGTCGAGTGAGGATTTCCCCTATCCAGTACTTTTTGGTCCGCTCGAGCGGTATAAGGTACGCTCGAGCGGGGACCTTTGTTTGCCTGTACGCTCGAGCGGGGAAACATGCGCTCGAGCGGGACCCTGTTTCACTGAAATTTCTGAAAATGTTTTCTAAGTGCATCTTTGCATCCTCATTTCATTCTGGGCATTCTTAGGCCTAGTTTAAGGCATCTTAATGAGGATATAGATGTAAAACACACCAAGGCAAATTAGGGATTAAGTTATGATATTTCCCAACTGTGTAGCTTAGTGTGCTCAACCTATGAACTGTGTAGGGTTGGCGACTGGGGAGGCACGCTCTAGCATACTGTAGCCCAGAACTCTGTGAGTAACAATTGTGTAAAGATATGTTCAACTGATTATCTTTTGAATACTGAACTGAACTGTTTACTGAACTGGTATTATTTACTGAATGAATGTATGTCCTTTATTTCTGAACTGTACTGTGGCATCCTTAGCAACTACTGTTACTGACTGTTACTGTTACAGAGATCTCTGTCGGTTTCCTCGAGGAACCACTACTGTTTACTGATTGATGGCCATCATTACTGTTCGGTCTTTTAAGACCTACTGTTACTGTTATGCTAATGGATGTACCACATATGACTGTTTACTGTACTGAACAACTGAAATACTGATTCAATTGAACTGTTTTCATTACCGTAAGGACATTCATTCTAAACCTCTTTACGCATTATGTTATTCACTGGGCTTTAGCTCACTGCTCATATATATATGTAGGTGTGCAGGCACCAGAGCGCAGCTAGGAGCGTGGGGTTAGACTCCAGTTTTGGTCAAGCCAGCCTTTGTGCCTCACTGCGAGGTTCCGAGTTGCCATGCTATGGCTTTGGGGTGTTTTGTTTGTTTTCCCCCGTTTGTCTCCATACTGTTTGGATTACTGTATAGACTGTCAGTTACTAACTGTACTGTTATCAAGGGATTAGGTCCCTGTACTGTGTGACTGTAAATTTTGTATAGACTGTACTGTTTGTGTATGTATGAATGCATGAAAATCTTTTTGGCATACAGACTGTTACAGCTCATTGGACATTGTTTAATTACTGTATTGGCTTCCGCCAGGCCCTGTACTCTGTTTTACTGTATTACTGTTAAGCAGGCCTTCGGTAATCTCGGATTACTGGCCGGTTACGGTGCTAAACCCATAGGGCCGGGTTTGGGTCGTGACACCCACCTTACCAGCCCCACCCTCAATCGACATCTCCCCTTCACTCCCCCACCTAGCCTTCATCTAGCCATAGCAAGCCTCTCTCCACCCTCAGCCGCCCACACCCCCACCCCCTTTTCCCCCCCACCTCAGCCGACAATCCTCCACTCCACCTCAGCCCCTCCACCCAGCATTCGCAGTTAGATACATTGGAATTTAGATATTTCACTACTGTTTCGTTTTGATTTCCTAGAAAACAGAAAATTTTCTATGGAAAAACAAAATTTGCTCCTTGACCACACTATTTTGATGCCACTACCCAAACACCACCATTAATTTCATAACATCCACCAAAAGCCACCACCATGATCTAGAAGGGAAGAGGTTTTGTGTGTGTGCACGCACGCGCGTTTGTGTGTGTGTGTGTATGTGTGAGAGAGAGAGAGAGAGAGAGAGAGAGAGAGAGAGAGAGAGAGAGAGGGGGGGAATAACAAAAGTGGTTCCCACTTTATGGGTAAATTTTAGAAGGCATATAAATGAGTTATGCTGGCTCTAAACAATTTATAATCAGGCTAGTTCCTAAAAAAAAAAAAAAAGTGCACTAAGCTATTTCAAAAGCAATCATAGAAACTGTTAGAATTTACCATCACCTACCACCACTACCACCTCACCTACTACACCACTACCACCTCACCTACTCCACTAAACCTAACCCACTACACCACTATCACTATCCACTACACACCATCCACTACACCTACATCTATATAAGGAACCATTTGTAATAGACATAGATCAACAATCAACAATCAATCAATAATACCTCATTTTTAACATGGTATCAGAGCAGGTTTAGAATCTAATATTCTCGCTTCACCGGCGGGCGGCAATCTCACCTTAGCCGCCCGCCGGACCTCAACCTAGTCTGCTAAAATTTTCTACACATACCTTAAAATTTCCTTTCTTCAACCTGCTGTCTGTGTTTTGTGCACTCAGAGGTCAGTTTACCTTACCCCACCATATTCCACCCCCGGTCCAGCCTCTTCTCATTTGTCGGCGGCGCTCGTCAATCCATCCAGCAGGATTTCCGAGGCTTTTTACAGACCCAGTGCCGCTGCGCCTCCCCTGTTTGTCGCCACGTGGACTGCGTTCGGGAAAACTGTCTCGACTACACGACGGCGATCATGGAAGCGTTCCTCGACTCCGACTTCTGTATCCAGCCGAGAGGCGGCGGCTACACTCGGGATGAGCTTATCACTGTCACGTGATGTCCCATCGCCTTTGCCATCTACACTATCACCCCGGCGCATAGTCGTGGCGCCGTCTGGAATGTGCACACCAAACTTTTGACCAGTGACCATGGCGCCAGCAAAGCCACCTTGGGTGGGTTTACCATCTGTGTAGATATCTTGACCTTGCTCACATTGGATCCCACCTCTATCACTTCACCAACCACTTCATGCCCTGGAACCATGGGGTAATTGGACATGCCAAGATCATTCTTGATTTGCTGCATATCAGAATGGCAGATTCCACAACAAATCACCTTGATGAAAACATCTTCACCATCTCTCTCTCTCTTGAGGAGCATAAAGAAGAAAAGAGAAAACAAAACGACGGGCCCTCTCTAACTCTCTCGGCCTCCACTCTCTCTCACTTTATTTATTTTTTTTTTTTTTTCCACCGCCCAAACCTACTTTCTCTTTTATCTATATATATATATATATATCTAATTCATTTTATCATCATCATCATGTACCCTTTTTTTTTTTTTTTTTAAACCAATCTTACTCTCTCACACCATTCACACTGCCACATACACAGCACATGCACGACACCATTCACACCCATTCTTGTTATTTTAATACACACATCCACTACCTCACCTTTATTTTCATTATTATAAAATACTATCCCCAATTTTATATAAACTTTTCTATTCTAAACTTTTCTCCACCACCCAACACCATCATCACATTTTCCACCACCCACCTTTTCTCTTTTATTTCATAAATAAATAAATACAAAAATAAAAACAATAAAAAAATTAAACCAAAAATCCAAAACCGTGGGTTTTACCAAAACCGTGGTCCCATCTTTTTTTTTCATATTTCCACTCCCCTTGCCATAATGATGCTGTCCATGCCTTGGATCCTCTTCTTATTCTTATTACAAAAAAAAAAAAAAAAAAAAAACCAAACCCATTTCCATATTTGCACCACACACCATATTTTATTCATATTGGGAATCCACCCCGATCACACTTTTACAGCAAAAAAAAAAAAAAAACAAAACAAAACAAAACCAAACCCAAACACCCACCTCCACAGGCGGGATTTTTTCTTCTCTACTCTGCCGCCGGTCTTTTCTTCTTGCCTCCGTCCTGGGCAGTCCTTGACGGTGCTGCCTCTGTGTTTTCCACGCCGCCCAGCACGTTCACTCCCCCATACTCTTCCACTGCAGCATATGGCGGCCCTCCGAATCGGAACATCACGGTGGCCTTCCGCTTCAGCTTCTTGTTTTCTGCCTTTAGCACACTTATCTCTGCTCGCGCATCCTTATACATGCGTTGGAGCAGAGCCAGCTGGGAGTTTAACTGTTGCACCTCATTTGTCCTGCTCTGCAGCCGGTGCGACAAATTTGTGACCGCAGTTATGGTTTCCACGCATGACTTCAGAGTATACTGATTGGCCTCAATATCAGTTTGCACCGCCATTTTTTGCTCCACCGACCGCATCGGAAAGTTCAACGGAGCAACCACAGAGGTGTTTGGTTGAGGTTCACTGGCCACCGCACCAGTTATTTCTCTTGTGGACTCATTCAGTTCTGGAAAGAGCGTAAGCAGCCCACGGGAAGAGGAGGCCATGTTCTGGTTAGCTGGACGGGAAGAAGAGGCCATGTTACTGAGTGTTTCAGAGACGGGTTGGTTACAGAGTGTTTACAGAGTGTTTCAGACTGCAAAGGTTCAGAGGTTTCAGACTGGTTTGTTATGCTTCCAAGCCTCAGCCTCCGCTTCGATTTATAAAGACCCTGCCGAAGAGGCAGACACGCGCATCATGCGCCGCTCGACGCTCACCGACAACTTGGGCGCGCCTTTTGATGGCCCGTCTTTTGATGGCACGCCTTTTGATGAATTGGGCACGCCTTTTGATGGCACGCCTTTTTTAAAAATTGGGCGCACCTTTTAAGGGTGCAACTTTTTAAGGGTCCGACAAGACTCTGTAAACTGTCCCGACATAGATTCCGGTTAGTTTCTACAAGGGTCCGACAAGACTCTGTAAACTGTCCCGACATTGATTCTGGTTAGCTCCTTCATGGGTCCGACAAGACTCTGTAAACTGTCCCGACATTGATTCCGGTTAGTTTCTACAAGGGTCCAGCAAGACTCTGTAAACTGTCACGACAACTGTCACAACCTTGTCTGCTACAACGGTCCGACATGACCCCATAAACTGTCTTCTACAACGGTCCGACATGACCCCATAAACTGTCTTCTACATCGGTCTGACACCACCATACAGTGTCCTCTACAACGTTATGACACCCCCATACAGTGTCCTCTACAACGTTATGACACCACCATTCAGTGTCTTCACCAATGGTCTGACACGACCATACAGTGTCTCCTATCCTCTTTTATTTTTATGTCTTTTCTTGTTTTGTTACTCTCTCCAAACTCAAGTTGGCTAGTTCCTATCCCCCTTGAGTTTGCGGGGGGCTGTTAGAATTTACCATCACCTACCACCACTACCACCTCACCTACTACACCACTACCACCTCACCTACTCCACCTCCACTTCACCTACTCCTTACCTACTACACACCCACCCTCTTCTATATATAGGAATCATGAATCATTGTAATAGAAATTAATACAAATCAATCAATAATACCATCACCTACCACCACTACCACCTCACCTACTACACCACTACCACCTCACCTACTCCACTAAACCTAACCCACTACACCACTATCACTATCCACTACACACCATCCACTACACCTACATCTATATAAGGAACCATTTGTAATAGACATAGATCAACAATCAACAATCAATCAATAATACCTCATTTTTAACAGAAACCAACTTTAAATAAAAGCAACACTTACTTGGACAAAAGCAGTGTAGTGACCGCCACCCATGCCACCATAATGATTACTAACTGCATACAACACATAACGATGGGACACCTGGGCACTCTGATGAACAATGTAAGTTGATAGATCAAAATCATCAATTGGGAAGTCAACAAATGTTTCCAGCTTGTTCTTGAAAAACCGGTTGTATGAAAACCTCTTTAAATGAATAATCAGAATCTCTGGCAATCTCCAGAGATCTAACTTTTTGCTGGCTTGTCGATGCTTCTTGCAGTTAGGACAGTACCTAACAAAGGTTATGATGACAACATCTAGCATTAGAGGGGCCAACTTATAAGACAAACTAATATACATCTGTAAAAAATTAATTAAACTAAACAACAATCTTTATCCTACTCTCTCCCCTTTAATCATCAGATAGAAGATTAGCAAACGATAATATGAACTATCAGGCAAAACCAAGTTGCGCTGTTATGTTACCAAAAGATCTCCCTTTCTTCCAGTCAGATTTGATATCTAAAGTGAAGTAATTATTAGAATATATACTAACCACATGTCTTCTGGTCCAAGAGGCTCTTCTTTCAGAAAGGCTTCAAGGCATTTATAAAGTGAAACAGATTCTTTAGGTTCCTTTGTTAGTAACCCAGGCTTGCAAATCTGTGGCAATGAGCTTAGAAGGCAAGTATCGTATAGTTTAGTCATTTTATCTGGCCAAGAAACAAGTACATTTATGGGCCTGGTTAACTCTGAGATTGTTACTATCTCATTCATCTGCATCTTTTGAACTTTTGACAATAATCCTCCCCTCTCTTCCATCAAGTAAAACTGGAAGTCGTCGGGACCCAAATGTGAGTCATCCCCTGATCCACTGTCTGAGTTTACATCTCTATCTGATAATCTGGAGCTAATAACATCCTCCATATCAATATCTTCATTAGCACTGTTTTGATCATTATCAACTTCGTTCAAAGAATCTTCCACCGGCATTAAAAATGAATTTAGTAATTTTAGGAACTCTCTACGTATCTCAGATCCTCTAGAAAGGTCGGATATCCTTGCTACAAGAGGAATACCAAACATCTTTGAAGATGAAGTTGCATTCAAGAAATGCCTGACCAATAAAATAAGCTAGAAATAAGTAATCACCATCAAAGATATCAAATGTTTGAAAGAACGTACATGCAAACCGTGTTAAATTCCATTTGAACATTGATCAAGAAGCCAACAAAATTAGTAACAAATAGTACAGCATAAAAGAAATGCACAACTTGTGTGTGTTAGGTCACCAATAGTACCAAAGTTTAAGCTAGGCCCAACAATGCATATCATGCTCTCCAACACCATCCCTGACGTGCTATCCCGTTTTGCATGTGCAGATGCAATCAACCAAACATGTAGAGAAACAAAATGCAAATGAGGGAAAAATCAAATGGAGATACTTGAGCCCAAGGCTTCTCTCTTAACCTAAGTTCTAATACTATGTTAGACCAACACTAGTCCCAAAGTTTAAACTGTTAGGAAAGGGGCACAACAATGCATATCAAGCTCTCCAACACTGAACTAGTTCTGCTACCAACTAATAAGCATCTTCCACAAATTTTCCATGTAAAAATAGCAACTGCACTACTCCCATATTAAGAAATTAATAACTACCAAGAAAGAATTTTAAAAAAATGGTCTAACAGAATCCATAGAGGAGTCTGATATACAGCTAACAAGTCAAATGCTTTACTTTTGGGGAGAAATAACTATCAACATAAATTTCAGTCCCCAAGAAAAGGCCCCCATATTATGGTAACAAGAATGCTTCCATGCTCATTCTATTTGCCAAAAGAGAAGAAATTGCTCACAAAGTCACACTAGAAGTTTTACAATGCCATCCAAATTCAACTAGTTGCATAAAGATAAGGCCTCATAAACAACAGAATGCAAGGTCAGATTGGTATAGAAGAGACCAACAATAACTCAGCTACTTCGGCCATTCCAGAAAACAATGATTATAGAATACTTGAGTTGGGATTAAGGCTCGTTCAATCAACTTTGAGCTGGATTTACTTGAGCTCATTTGAACGGGGATTTCGATATTTATAAGGTTCTATAGATAAATTAAAACTACCAGATAAATCAACATATCAAATAGGGAGGGGGGGAAAACCTACTATAAATAGAAGAAAATATGGCATATCTTATCAAGACTTCATATGACTAGAGCTAACACCTATGGAAATCACTTTAAATTAATGAAACCAAAATAATGGATGACTGATACAACAACTAACCTCTCCACCTGTTCATGCATGAATACAACCAAAGAAGATGTCTCACTGTCTTTTGGCAATCTATAAGCGACAAGCAGATCATTATCTCGAATAAGCTCTATCGTATCAGATGAATTATCCAAAAAATGAAGAATGCGATTGTTGAAAATCTGCAAAGCACTCCTAAGATCAGATCCCAATATTGTAATATTGCAGGCACAAGCATGTAAAGGATAAATTTCACATTTGTGTATACAGATCTCTCATGCCAAATTTGCTTATAAGGCTTGTAAACAAAGATAAGCACCTCATATAGACAGGTATGACCTCAGAGCAATAAACAAAACACCAGGACAATTATATAATTTAAAGTCACCAAATTCCTTCTTTACTTTTGATGATTAATTTTTCTTCAGAAATACAAAAATTCTTGTATTTAGAATTAGCAATTCCTTTAGTCAAGGTTATTGTGCTATATAACTATATGAGTGTCATTTCACTTAATATGGTGATTGAAGAACAATCTTCAGTTTCTATGAAGCACGAGCACCTCCCCTTGACCTATGCATCAGTGTCCCAAGACTTCTGGGACAGGGACATGCTCTGAACATGCTCAGACAAGTGTCACATGAGAAGTGTCTGAAAATAATTTTGAATTATGAACATGTGGGGACACATTGAGAGACACTTTAAAAGAATATTAAAAATGAAAAAAATACATAAATACTCAACATGAAAAGAAGATAAAGAATAAGCTAACTTTTGGAAACTAGTGGATCTAAAAAAGGAAAAATATTAAGAACCAGGAATGAGAAAGAAATGAAACTATAAATATTAGCTCCCACATCCATGAAATTCAATGACCTTTGTCGTCATCCAACGAACTCCAATGATTGTCGACTAGATACCTATTACGTTAAACTATTAAGCACATACACTTGGTCTGACCTCATGTATCAGTGCCTGACACATCTGGGACAATTTTTATATTTTTTTTGGTTTATATACAGATGTTTTGTACAGTTGTTGGCAAATTTCTAGATAGACAATCTTATGATTATATGTCAAATGGTAGAATTATGGAGTGATGAATGATGATTAAATATAAAATGCCATAGATTCTTAGTTCTTGGTTTTTGGTTTAGTGGTTTTGTTGTTTTGATATCTTGATATATGGATTTATAATATATAATATACATTTTTTTTTATTCAACATGTCCAAGTCCTAATTTTTAGTTAGCTATTGTGTATGCATGGCCGTGTCCCATGTCTGTATCCATGGTTGGTTCAATTTTAAGGCTCAAATGCATAATCTTTCGACACGTTGATCTACGTTGAGCAACCATAAAAAAAATGCAACACATCATCTTTCTATTGTCCACTGAAAATAAAATGAAAGAAAATGCATGCATTACATTTCAGAGAACATAACTGGTCAAGTGCTACATGACCAATTACAGTGCTTGAAGTCCAACACACTACACCATCATGCAAGTGACATGACAATATGGTGCTTGAAAACCCATCATTTTCAGTGAGACCTTGATGCAAGTTGTTTGTTGCACATATGTAGAGAAAGAATTAGAGTTCACAACTACATTAAATATTAATTATAGACCACATTGCTACAAAACATACCTCAGCTACCAACAGTTTTTCATCATCTCTCAAAGAACATGTGGTGCTTAAGGCCTGCACTAGATCCTTACATCTTCCATACTTTGGTACAGTTACAGTGACTGGAAATGGCAAAGTACTCCCATCAGTGCTCATGACTGTCAAAGTCATTGAGCGCATTGTTGTTGAAGGTAGTGGTAACGAAAGATACATGAATGGATCAAATGTAACGGACAATTTCTTGCAAGCTGGACAAACCAATTTTGAACGGTATTGACCCTATAGTAAAAAAAAAAGAAGAAAGAATTCAACTCAGTTGAAAAGAAAGACCAAGCAAATTTACAGCATATGCTACTGAAGCACCAAAGTTTGAAGCAAAGAAACTAATCCAAATACTGCTCCAATCTAAAATCATAAAACAAGTACATATTAAAATGAATTTAATCGTGGTAGACAAGTCCAAATCACAGAAGACTCACTTGGCACACATCAACTATGATGGAGTCATTGCGAGCCAGATGATTCCGCCAGTGCTCATCTGCCACTTCTTCATCAAGCCGATCTTCTGCTTCCTTTGCTTCTATGTAAGGCTTGTATTTCACACGATTGAGATCTTCATGGAGCCCATCCAACAAAAAAGCAAGAAATTCCTGCATTAAAAACAACAAATTATAAGAATTATTTTGCATCCAGAAGACATAGAGAAACAATAGTACAGACTATACTTCTAAAAGCAAGGAAAGTTCACTAACTTGGGAATCATGCTGGTTATAACCACTGAATTGAGGTGCAAAAGCAGAAAGTTTCGATTTGAACGCTCTTGGAGCTACTGGTGTTGCTCCTGGAGCCCATAACTTCCTTAACAAATCTCCAAATAGTAAAGCAAGTTCACCCTGGCCAAAAAGTGCACATTGAGAGAGAGAGTATGACACATTGAAGAGGCCACCAACAAAAAACATAACAAGAGGGCAAAATGCCAGAACAAGCTCTTTCAAAAGTACAAATAACTAATTGTTGGATTCCAAATATACATACATTCATGCCCAAGGGATTTTCAGTATTTATGTCCTTTCTGTAGTCTCCAAGAAAATAATCAACAAGCTTTGGAGTATGCACCAAACACTGAATGGCACTGTTCATGAAACAAGTGTTCCCAAGATTATATAACCCTGTTAAGCCCAAGTTACAAGCTTCCTTGTAGCTGCTACCAAATGGTGAACTTCTATTAACTCTAATATATGAGTTAACATGGTCAGTGTTCCCGTTCATCTGAAGTGAACCACCACGAAGGGAACCTCCAACAATAGACTGCTCTACTGTCATTTCATCTTGCCTTCCGCCTCCCATCTTCATAAAAAATGACGATCCATAGACTTGCAATTCTAGATGAATCTGTACACAAGTATGGCAAAAGGTGAACCAAATTAAACAAATAGTTGAATGCTAAATGTGAATTAACATTTATGGGAAAAGGCAAAACATGACAATTAAGAATGAAGTATACAGAGCATTTGAGTTCCAAATAACTAAAATGTATATGATTATTGCTCTGGCAATAAATCCTAAAACTATTCTGAACCAATAGACAAACCTCAAAAGATCACAGACCAATAAATGGTCCAGCAAACAAAAATCCAAGTGTCCACATATAATATGTGATATTTCCATAAACCACTAGCACTTCATCAAGAGTCAAGCTCAATGGCCAATGCACAAGAATACTTTATGCTTCGGTTCTTTTGCCACTTGAAAGTGAATGCCCAACAGGCTGGACCATTCCAGGTCAGTGTCAAACTAAGAGATCCTCAGCAAATTATCGTTAGTGGAAAATATATTTTCTTCTTTTGCCATTATTTTTAACAAGAAGAAAACAAGTTGCATCGATCTCAAATGATCCAACTAATTGCCCCACTCAGAAATTTAAAAAATAAAATAAAAGTGATAGTACCTTTATAGGAATCAGAAGTAACAACCAATTTGGTGTTTCCTACAACATAAACCATAACCAAAACAAACCTAATAAAATACTGCAACTATTAAATTTTTATTAGATATTAGTTGCAAGTAGAATCATCTTGAAATAAAAATTAAAAAAAAAAATTCATGTCTAAAATGTAGTGGCTCGCATGGGAGATCTTCCTCCATAGCAGATCTCACCAGGGGCAGAACCTGTTAAGCCTGATGGACAAATTTTAGTTAAAGCCAGCATCTATATCAAAAAATTCCTTCATAATTTGATGGGGATTGTTATTTTACATGACTATATATTTCACATTGGTTCATGAATAAGTTCGCATTTTCAGTTAGTATTGAATACAGATTATTGACCATAGAAAAGATGGGCAAATTAAATAAAATGATAATAGATATAAAGTCACAAGTGTGAGTTTTTATCCTCCTGGCATTTGAATATGAACCAAGCTGCAATTATCAAATTTTAACTTCCATAACAAAGATCCCTAATAAAATATACAGCGAACAAAGTTGGCCTTTTCTTCCACTCCCCAGTTCCAGTCCCTGACATTCAAGTGTGCTGAGAGGAAAAACAGTAGCGATGTAAATTGGCCTGTGGCCCAGGCCCCCCATAGGGGCAGCCCAATGCTAGCCTGCACCCCCTGGGTAGGGAGTGGAGCAAGGACTTTAGTACTTTAATATCCTAATTTGGTTAATTGCAGCAAGAAACAACTGATAGTCATTGCAGATGGGAAAAAGAAAAAAGAAGGAAAAGGAAGGCAGTAAAGATGCTTCTTGATAATAAAAGTATGAGTGACTCAGCTAAAAGAAGTCCCAGCACTCAACAGTGTCCCAGCAGTCAAGGGAAACCCTTTGCAAAACATGGCTATCAGATTTGGGTATGAAAACCCATTTAATTTCTACAAAGCAACTAACAAAGATTGGAAGTGCCTTCTACCATATGCCAATTGCTAAGATGTGCAAGTTCAAACACAAGTCAATATTATAAATCAAATACATAAACTAATTACCTCTTCATCTGGTTGATCTGAAACATCAGATAACTTAATTCTGTCATGTGTGAAAATTTGTGTTGTCTGCCCTGAGAAGTCCCAAATACTCAACTGCCCAATAGGTGAAGTGAGTTGTCAATCTTGCCCGAAACAAGGAACCAATTTTAATGATATCAGTTGTTAATTACTATCTTACCAGCCCAGACTCAACACAAAAAATATCACAGGCTCTACTGAAAGCTGAAATTTTGTTGTCCTGAAAAATCACATAAGAGAAGCAGGGAACTTTATCACAAAGCCAGAAATAAATTCATTCTCCATATTGATAGTGTATATGCTCCATCAATAACAATATATATCATTCGTGACTCCAAAAAGGCAGTACATGATTCATTAGTTCATCACAACTTTCTGAGGGAAATAACTGACACACAAGATTAAGAAACTTAAGAGAAAAATGCAAAACTGAAAAGCAAGCAATATAAAATAAGTACATAAAAGAAACTTACATATTATTTAGTAGCAACAGGGGACAATGAAAACAAACATGAAGCTAGAAAAGAAAGCAGGTTGTTCACAATCACAAGGCTTCTTTCTTTAGTTATTTTATTCTAGAAAGGGTTAGTTTCCATTTTTAACAAGTGAAGTTATTGCAGCTTTTTGAGAATATTGAATGCTGTGCATGTATGCATCTTATTTCACAAGAATGTTCAGGGTTAAAAGTAGTGTTTTTCATTTTGTAATGTAAAAGGCAAATCAAGAATCAATACTGTCTCCACATTCGCTTCCAACTACGGTATTATTTAAACTTGCTTAAACATGAATACCACCTTGCAGTTGATCCCGGATGCCCAAAGCCAAATCCTAATAAACTTTAGAGGCGCAGCATATCTGGTGAAGTTTTCTCCATCATAGTTTGGAAAACTAAAAACGTATTGAGGTGATGACACCTCTTTCCAAGGTGCATTGAGAGGGAAATCATAAGAGAATTTTCATAGGGGATAAACGTAGTCATAAAACGAGAACAGTTCTGCATCACAAATTGGGTGCCTTTTCCATGCAAGAACATATACCAACTTCAACAATTTCAAATAATTGATTTTTATCTCGGTCATCCTTACCGACAATGAGGTTTCTTGAAGCTCTTCAAGTTATCTGACATTTTCTTTCAGCACTAGCAGAATACTATTTAACTACACTTGCATATAACATGTTTGACTGTTCCTTCTTTTCAATCAAGGAAAGCAATTGTATTAAAAACAAATCACAGCGATGGCACCCATTTACATTAGCCAAAAAAAGACCCATTCAATGGCCTCAAAGAACCCCACAAAAAGATAACTCCATACAACTCTAAAGTATCAAAAATACAACCACACACACACCCCACCCCCCCAAAACAGCCGATAACCAACCATACAAAATGGTAGCAAAAGAAGACTTTAGTCTATAAATAGGTTCCTTGTATCTACAAAAAATTATCCACATGACATGTTAAGGGGTCAAAAGTCATGCCTACCTCCTCTTCCTACCATTGCACCAAGCATGCAAAAAAATCCACAATGCCTCTAGGGAAGCCCAATATATTCCAAACATCACAAGGCTCAAGTCCTACAACTCCTGAACTGCCCTACAAGGAAACAAGAGATGCGAGAAGTTTTCCTCATCACACTTGCACATGCATCATAGCTTTACTGTGATATGACATTCTTCATAACATTATCAATGATGAGGATCTTCTCATGAGTCACATTTCCAAGCAAAGAGAATACCTTCAGTGGAGCTCCAACCTACCAAAACCCTTTTATAAGGGACTCTATAGAAGGATTTCACCTCATACACACTTGGTTTCCCACAAAAACATCTTGGTTTCCCTAAAAGCCTAATAACTCGTAAAATATCTGAAATAAGGCCAAAAGCTCATCCCAATCCTACACGTGCATTAAATGAATGTCTCAAAATGTATGGTTACCAACCATCCCTCTATGCATACTTAGCTATAGTAGCCCCGAGGTTCCTAAACAAATTGAAAATGGTGAGGAATGATCTTTCCAAAGTTTGCTCCCCACACCATATATGTGCAAAAGACTCCACATTTTTACTCTATCACCATCTCCAACTCTCAATCTAACATAACCCGCAAAGTCATCTCAAATGCTTCTTATCCTTTTAAACACCATTATCCATAAGACACACACACCTACCTCCAAAAAAGCCCAATCACCCAAAGCCCTTCCATATTTTGCCAACACCACCAGCCTCCAAAATTTATCCTTTTAAAGCAAATCTCCATAGCCATTTCCCCAACAATGCTTTGTTAAAAATTTCGAACCTCCTAATCCCCAAACCACTCACTTTGATAGGCTTGCATATTGTATACCAATCCACAAGACAGTTCTTGAACTCCTCACCTACACCACCAATAGAAATTCATTACATCTTCTCAAGTCTCCTAGCCACCGAGATTGAAATGGTAAGAAAATAAACTAAGCCACAATTGGGAGAGAGAGAGAGAGAGTACATTTCTACCACCCCCCTTGAGCCACAATTTCCTAGAGTATATTTCTATCACCCCCCCTGAGCCACTATTGCTTAGACTTTTGCCTCCAACTTACTTCCTCAATGTTTGCTATCTTGCCAAACTCCTACTTTAAACAGGTCCTAGCCAAAAGTTCCTCCTCCGTTAGGCCCCCGATCCCTTCATTTTCACCCAACTATGTAAGTTGCCCTAAAATGCATGCCTTTTGGGCCCCTAGAAGGCCAAATTCCTCCTTTACAATGTTCACTAGTTGTAATTTTAGCAAGTGATTGTGTTATTAGGGTTATGCCATATATAGGCCTGTAAGGGGATCTAAAGATGAATGAAGTTTGAAAAGATAAAACATTTCAAAGAGCACATGTGTACACTAGAGATAGGAATCATCAAATAATTGAACCATAAAAACGATTCAAACATACAAAAAGCAAAAACTGTGAAGATCAACAAAAATTACTCTATAAATCCATCAAATATTGGGGATTTTCCTGGCTATAGTCATTTCAGGAAAAGATAAGAGTATCTAGTAACCATTAGGTATTATTCACCCTATTGTTATATGGGTTAATTAGTGTCTAGTCCTACAAAGTAATATCGTAGACAAATAAGTCCTATATGAAAACTGGTAACCAATATAGTCCCATGTATTGGCATTTTTGTGAGATCAAGTCCCTTTTCAAAATTTGTGGTTTTATTATCACATTTTTGCCCTTCCTTTCATATGTTAGCATATGAAACACATTTCATTATCCCATTTTTAATGAGGATTTACATGCTGGGATCACTTGAATATCATCATTGCGAAACTCGGTTTCCTAGGTTTGTTGAGTGGCAGATGGTGTTCATGTTCATGCAATAGCATTTCATCTGTTCGACATTGCATGTGTTGTGGGTTAGCAGAACATTTCCTCCACTTGTGACTGCTACGTATCATCGGGTTTGTTACATTGATGGGTCCTGTCATGGTTGGTTGAGGTAACTTGTTACAAGTAAAAGTTTCTCATATTTTCGTGACTGTGTCACTGTCTTCATAGATTGTAGATAAATTTGTGTGTTTTCTGTTCTTGGATCACAAACCTGTTGGGTTTAGTTTGTCCATCTCTTTGATTCTTTTATGAGATTTTTATTCCATGAGTTTTTTGCACAATTGATTCATTCATGAGATTTATTTGTTGTTCTTGCAATTTGAACAACCTGAATATTTAAGGTGAAATTTGACATTTTTGGGAGAATGTGAGATTTCCATACCTGCATTATATTACAAAATTTCCAGTTAAAGGAACCACAAAAATTGACGGTTTGAACTTTTAGGAATCCCAGCATCGAAACCAATAAATTTCATATATTGTATTAATTAGAAACACAACAGGGTTGTGACATTCGACAATTTCATAATGAGCATCATATCAGTTACAAATGAATATTGCAATTTTTCATCATTGTACAATGCTGAATACATGATTTTTCTCCTTATTTCCGGGCTGACAGATTATTTTCATTTGGTTGTGTTAGATTGCCAATTACAAACACATGGAGCCTTCATTAATTTTTTGTGCAATTACAAAATATATCCAGCAGCCATCAAGGTTCCCCACAACATGAGGAAATTCAAATCAGTTTCAAAATAGTTGCATTTTCAGCACGAATTAATGATGAATTTCTTAGACACCATAATTAATTGATTGGGATTTGCAAAATATACTACATCAAGGCAGTTAACCCAACAAAGGCCATATCTTTCTAGTAAAAGCACATCTTTACTTTTACATCTATTATAGTGATTTATGTCCCTCCCCTTCAGCCATTCCCAAACTAGCACCTCACACTTGAAGACATTGGTAAAATGATAATCACACAATAGGAAACATGAGCTTTTCATATACAATTGACTAGTTTTTCGTGATTGTTTTGTAGTTTCTTTTTGACACTTCGTATAAAGCCCTTGTGAATCACAACTAGAACAGTAGGCTCTTGAAATCCTTCTATTTAATTTTTTTATTTTTTTTATTTTTAGGGGGGGGGGAGGGGGGTAAGAAATGAATATTTTTTACAAATAAAATTTCAAAATCATACCATAGAACAAGAACTAAATTCATTTAGTGAAACCAAATAAAGATTGAGCAGGCTATTGTCAAACCTTCTGACTAATCTTTACAACCAATAAATCTGTTTCCCACGAAACCGAAAGCCTGATACGTAAAGGGAACAGGTCCTGCATGTGATCTTCAGCAGCTATAAAGCCTCCAACTTCCATTCCATCACTATGCCTACCAAGAAGAGCACAAATAAATAGTACATAATAAATTAGAGGTCATAGATACTATATAATCACTAGCTCCTTACAAAAATTCGACTCAAAATAGTGATGCATTCTGCTTTCAAATCAACATACAAATTTAATAAATCTTATATGCCAACTCATGTACTAGTAATCAACTCAAAGAAGGGAAAATTGTCAATAAGTCCTATTTTTTCCATAAAATTTTCATAGTCCTATAAACACCTGAATCAACCATCTAAACATAGTGTTAAGAGGACTCAATCAAAATTTAATGAAGAAGTTACAAGATTTATTTGATATTTTCCCTTCAAATAATAAAAAGCAGCAATACTGTTGGCATTTATATATGCAAGCTACTTAACAAGAATCCGTTTTGAGATCTAAAACTAATTTTATAGTGCCCAAAAAGAATATCATCCCTTTCATATCACTCAACCAATTAGAAAAGATGACTTTTAGTGCCTGCCCAAGCCATTTGCAAACAGGTAAGGCATACATCTCTAACAGCACAAACTATCCTCTACTGACTCTAATACTTTCGTCTAAACCTATTTGGTCCTTGGGTCAATCATGTTAATCTATATAATTATATAGTAAAAAAGAAAAATTACAAACCCTAATCCCTATTCCTTTGTATTGTGATAATAAGAATGTCATCCAAATTGCACACAATTCTGTTTTTCATACGCACGCGAACCATTAATTTCCATTTTGTTCATCAGCATCTTCAGCTTGTCACTATTGTTTTTCCTTTCATTTCATCCTCTTGCAAATATTTTCACCAAGACTCATACGTCTACTCAATTTCAGTTCACCAAGACTCATGACATGAATTTGAAAATGGTGTGAAAGGAATGTAGTTTAGTAGTTAAGGTACATTTGTCATTGGTTAGCCATTAGGGTTTATTCCTATTTAATTAGAGTAAATTTGTTCTAAAATGCTTGGAGGATTAATACAAACCCTCTTTTTCTCTCTATATATTGTATTTGTAACAGAATTAACTTGATGATACCAAAAGCTAGAGAACAGTCCACAGCAAGCACATAATATAATACAATGTTCAACTCTATATAGTATAAGACATTGTTATGTAATAATGCCCATAACCACTTTAGCCTAATCAACTAGTAAATCGACAAAACTAATCTTTCCCAGTCATTTTTTCCCATTTTCCTTTGCCCTTACTCGCTCATTAACGGCCCATTTCATTCCAAATGTTGTTCTTGTACACTAATTCCACGATTTTCATTTCAAGCACCAAAAAATTAACATAGTAAGGATATACAATATGAACACAAATACAAATAGCAGCGGACAAGTAAGCTTGAACAATTAAAAATCTCTCACCATTTAAGAGCTCGCAAGAACATCCATTCCGCAATCAAAGCATAATCGCCTTGTTCCCCACAATCACTCTTCCGGGAACAGTCTTCTCTCCTCAAATTGAGCGAAATTTCGATCTTGGAATCATAGACCCAAATCCCCATAGTCCCCAAACGAGGACCAGACCATTCCGCCGCATACAAAACCCCCTTCACCTCACCCGAGTCCCCAAACAACGACTCCCGCGCCTCACTCCACCACCTAACAATCCAAAACCCACATTAAAAACACCATTTCAGAATCAATCGAGAGAGAGAGAGAGAGAGAAGTACCTGTAGGGAACGAAGTAGAGTTGTTCGATGGGGAGGGAAGAGGAGGAGGAGGAAGGGTGGGGGGTGAGGAGAGAGCGGTCCAAGAAGAGGTCGTTGGTGTCGTCGTCGTCAGGAGGGAAGAGAAGGGAATCCATGGAAAGGAAATCTAGGGTTTTAGAGAGGAATCGGTTGAGGAGAGAGAGAAAGTAGATGTAGGTGGTGGTGGTGGTGGGTTTGCGGAGAGAGAATCGGATTGTGTCGGAGAGCTTCCTCAATCGAGTTCTTCTTCTTGTTGTTGTTGGAGATGATGAGGAGGAGGAGGAAGATGGGGAGGTCTGGTCCGGAGGTCTAGAGGACATAGAGCGAGAAAGAGGCTGTGGTGAGTGAGTGTGTGGGTTTGTTTTGTTTGGAAGGTAGATTGTGTAGAGAGTTCTCTAGGTGGGGGGCGATTCCGGTGTCGGTCGGATTTGCTGGTTTTGGGGTTTATGTCGAATGAGGGGAGGACACGTGTGACAGAGATGGTGGTCTTAGGGACAATTTGGGAAGCTAGATTTTTAGTTTTTAACTCATTTTTAATCACACTTATATACAAAACGGTAAAAAAGTCAATTTTTAATCAACTTTTCAAATCATTCATTTTAACTATTTGTGTAATATCACAAAGGATGAGATTATGACTTTATTTGCAATGTGTTAATACATTTTTTTTACCTTTTTATTTTATTTAGGTCACATTAATTTCTATTTGAGTCATATTAGAATTATATTATATTTTATATTTTTTTTGTAAACAATTAAGGGTAATACACTAATAAATCCCAAATTATGATATTTTAATCCATTTAGTCATGTTTTTGTAAACAATTAACAGTAAATAAGTCTCGTTTCAATGTTAATGACGTATTTGTACGTTTTTGCTGTGCAAGTTGGCCTAGACGTTAGGGGTAAATGTGGGTTTTGGTGATGTTAAAATTACTTGTGTCCAAAAGCATCGATATAAATTTTTGGTTTCCTTTCTACCGGATCAAAACGGCAAAGATGAAGATGGAAAGTTCTAGGTTTCCAATGTTAATGCGAGTAATTTTTGTGACGTTTGTGCTTAATCTGAAGTTGGCAATGTTTAATTGTCATTGTGTGTTGCCTAAATTAACATTTGATTTATCTCCAAACCCCTCAAAAAAGAAGAGCCCCATTCTGGCAGTACATTTTCCGTCGGTGATTAAGAGCAAGCACTGAACCATTTTGACATTTGTGTTGACATTGACGACGTGTAGTCGACAAGTTTACATCTTTCCTTCGTCATTGTCGATGACTGTGTCGATGGCCGATGGCATTAGGTATGTGGTTACTGATGTTGTTTTCTTTGTTTTTATGAAAGAACTGGATTTGTTGGATGAATATTAGAACATATGTTGTGATTGCAGCCTAATATTGTCACATACACTCCACGTAATGTTATTGTGTGTTAATGGTATAGTGGGTTTCGTATTTAAATGGGGGTATATTCCGGTAGAGTTTATTCTTGTACTGGATTTAATTCTGCTAGTTTCACTTGTTGGGTTAGTGTGCCGTTGTCAGTTTATGGTTCATGTGTTGTTTGTGATGTTGAAATGTTAATGCGATTTGTTTTGTTGGGTTTGTCATACTATTGTAATATACCACCAAGTCGCTTGTTTTTTGTATGTATGGACTAAGTTGGTGATATGGATTGTTAATAACATTTGTGGTAGTATGAATGTGATGTGAATCGTGTCAATGTTTATGAAGTACAGTGTTAGTATCATTTTATTGATTTGTTTTCGTCGTCGTGTGGTAATATGGTTGGGGTCACTTGTTTATTGAGTTTGATTAAGTTGGTGTTGGTATGTAATTTGCATGCCTTACGTGTTTCGTGATGTGTGGTGTTGATGATGTCCATGTTAGAAAATGTTTCACGTAATGATGTGTCGGGTGTTGGGATGGAATAAATTAATGTTGTGTTTACTAATGTTCATTAATTTCGATGTAATATTGTGCTTTCGTGACGTGTTGTTGTCGTTAGGTTTGTTTCAAAATGGATGACGATGAAAATCCATGAACCCCACTTCCAAGTAGGCAACGTAGTATTATTTTGTGTAAATATTATGGTGGGTTTCATATTTCAATGGGATTATATTCTTGTAGGCGTGTGGGCACAGATACACCCATTACTCGATTTACCTTGCCAACTATTGAACTGTCATGGTGCATGATTCGGAAAGCAAAACGTGGAAGCATTACAATTTCATGAGGCAAATAAGGAGGATGCGAGATTAGCACTACAACGAGGCTTTGAAAGTGGTAAGTGATTGAATGTTACGTGGCCTTGTTTGAGATTGAATTGTTTTTCCTTGTTAGTCGCACAACTTTTATACTCCTTATGCCCTATGCAGCTTGTCTTGCTAATGTTAGTAATTTTATGGTTACATTGCTTGATAATTCACTAAGTAAACATGACATTGATTAACCAGAAACAGTGGGTGGTCGACCACCATACTAGCTTTGTGAAACCAAGGTTGTCACCCAGCAATGTTCAAACCCAAGATTCCGACGGCACGCTTGTCTCCGTTGTGGACTGCCTACAACAAGTCTCAAACTCATAAGTGGCGTTAACATTATTCTTGGGTTTTAGTTTTGTTGCAGTGTAATGACAGTGATATGGTTGCAAGTCGGACTGTGTGATTTTTGTTTGTTTCATCATCTACGAATATGTTCACGGAGTCGAAATTGACAACACAATGGACGGACTAGCGCCATTTGTTCTACGTGCGGCAATGATAAAAGTGTTCTTAAATGACCCAAAATGAGGATTGCATACAAGGACTACGTAATTTGTTTGTTGAGCTCGAATCACACCCACCTACAAATTTGACATTGTTTTTTTTATTTATTTTGTGAGCTCTGCCTTGATTTTTGATGTGTTTGGACGATTTGCACTTTGTAATTTTGGATAGTGTTAGACCATCGTATGAAATGGAAATTGTTTTGGTGATTTGTTTAGGCAATTATTGGTTTTGTTTTCGTCAAATGCTGTTATATCTTTCTAAGCAGATACATTACGTTGCGGCTAATAATACTATCATTTTTAGTATATGTCCACGTATGACTTCATGTCTTTAGGATTCGCGAACGAATGATGATTTTGTTACATATATATGTTAAATGTAACATCATCTTCTGTGTGGGGTATGTTTGATTGGTTTTTAATCCCATATGACAGGTATACGAGTGGTACATTATGTTTTATGTAATGAAAAATGGTGATGTTTTGGTTATTTCTGACATTATATTGTAATGAGATTATGCAAATGTCATTGGAATATTGAAAGGAACCCATTGTCAATGTGTTTGCAACCCATCCCCTTAAATGGATTTGAACAAAATTATGAAATAAACAGTGCAATTGTAAATCGAATGATAAGTAATTGTCCGAAGACGGAAGAAAGTGATGTAACACACAATTCAATTCGCTTGTAATGTTATGTCTAGTTGGGCGGAGATGTTCAGTAATATAAACCAACCACGCAACAATTTGTTTGTGTGGCTACACGCACCCATTACCCAGGTGCATCTGGAATGTACTCATATGTTCAACAATCTGGGTTGTCAAACCCTTTATGTGTGGAACCCATGCCTTGGTTTTTTTTTTATGTGTTCGTATAACTGGTGAAACCAATTACCAGTACGATAATAATACAAACTCCCAACAAATGAACAATACGTTAGTTGGTAACCACCTTACTTGAATGTGGGTGTAATCGTCGTCCGTACTCAACAAATCTAACGACAACACCATTCCATGGAAAAACCAACATTACACATCTGGAATTAATAAACGTTAGTCGACAACACCATTAATTAAAAGAAAACAACATCAGCAATTGAAACTTATCCACTGCATATCACTCTACAAAAATCAAACACATAAAAATAAAAATGTAAAACATTACCATCTCAATCATGACACACAAATAAGTAAAAAAAAAAACCACCAAAATCATAACAAGGGTAAATGTGTAAAATCTGCCGATGCCAAATCAAATGAAAATATTCCTTACCAATTAAATAGGACCAAATGGTTCATAAGAAAAAACACAGGACTAAATGGATCATCATTCCCTAATTTGGGATTACCGGTAATTTCTTCATAAAGTAAAAAATATACTTATTCAAATCATCCTGAATAATCCTTAATTTGTTATATGTTGATTTGGGATTGACTTTTTTAATTTATTTTTTTATTTTAAAATATATATATATATATATATATTGGGGTTTTATTTAACTAGATGAATCGGAAAAATAAAAAACAAAATAAAAGTAAAAAACCAATTTTTTATAATCATCTATACAAGACAGACCTATAAATTTTTTTTAAAAAAAAAAAATTGACATTATTTAAAAATAAAATTTTTTGTGAAAAGTCAAATTTAAAAAAAGTATAAGGCATTAGTTCCCATGATTTTTTTCTTTTTTTACAAGAATTACACTCTTTATGAAATATTGTGATAAGAAATACATTCGGTGATTTTAGAGAACATTTTGTTTTTAATTTGACCCTTTTAATTTTTATTAACACCTATTTGTTGAAATTTTTTATTCTATCTGTTGAAATTCTATCTGCTCATTTTTTATCTGTGTGAAATTCTATTAATCATTTTTTAAAATATTTTCTTGAAGTCTCACATGTGTGTTATGTTATGTACTTTTATTTGAAAATTCTAAAAAATAGCATGTTATGCTCTTGTTTGAAATTTGACCTTGACATATAAAGAAATTCTCTCATTCTTTAAGCCCTTTGGAGAATAAAAGTATGATCCCTATTGCATCATTGAGCTATGTTATGGTACATTTCGTATGGTATGATACTCTTCTCTTATATCCCTTGAACTTATACTTTCATTTTACTTATGTAAAAAGGAGCGATAATTTATGGATTTAATTTTGCATCATATGATTTGTAATGTATGTTTTTTTATGATGACAAATAGGGAGAAATATACTTTTGCCAACAACGGAGAAAGAAAATCATGCTCACGCTTCAATTTGTGCAATATATTGAATTCATAATTTTATAGGCATGTCAATGATCTTGAATATGAACTGTTATTTTTTGGATACGTTTTAGTTATGAAATTACCTTAGCTCCATGTGATTATAGTAAGATTACGTTTTGTAAGCTATAATTGATATTTGGATTAATGCTTGCAGTATAATTGTTAAATTTCTTATATTACATTAATTCATGGGAAGAAATATAGTTGTTTGGGAAGTTAACTATTGTAGTTGACTTTTTAGCTATTTTAGCCGGCTAAAATAGTTGTGTTTGGAAAGTTGATTGACTTTTTTTGTAGTTGATTTGATGATTGTAAGAGAAAAGATAAAATGATTGTGGGTTGGATGTGATATTTTGTCTTATTGGATATTTTAGCCTATTTTGTATTTTAGTAAGCTATTTTAGCCTAACCCTCTTCCCAAACACTCCAAATATTTTGCATATGTTTCCATCATCAAAAAAATGAGAGATTATTAGTCCTAAGATTTGGTTTTGTTGTGTTTCCATTATTATATTTAGTTGATATTATTTGATACAATATTTATCTATAGCACATGATAAATTCCATAAACAAATTATTCGATATTTGACTTGATCTTTATCTAATATTGTTTGGAGTTGATCATGTATTTTGATTGAAACTTGAAATGTTTTTCCTGAAGAAGGGTCAACACCCATAAGAGCAAGTGTCGACACCCAAAGTCATAAGCTTCAAGCAGAAAAATAGAGAATATCAAGTGTTGACACCAGGAGGAGCAAGGGTTGGCACCTTTAAGCAAATTAAAAAGAAAAAAATAAAAATTTAGCAAGTGTTAACATCAAGAGAGCAATCCTTGGATCAAAATTCCAAAATTCTAAGTGCATTTTGAACCTTTCCAATGACTATATTTGCTTTCCAATGATCAAATGAAGATGAAGGACTATAAATAGAAGATCTACACTCATCTACGAATGAAATAGAGGATACTCTCCAAAACAGAAAAGAAAATACAAGAATTTTGTGTTGTAACTTTCATATCCTTTGTATGAGCTTTAATTGTTTAAATCCAACTCTTTAGGAGTTTATTGTGCAAAATGCTTTACGCATTTTTTTTTACAAATCATCTGTAAAGGGTTGTTATACCTATGAGTTTCATTGTGAGTGTTTAAGAGAGAAACACTTGAGAGATTTGGTAACACCAAAATAGCGGTTGTTTTTGTGAGTTTTTTTTTTAAAAAAAAATTGGAACAAAATCCTTGTTGTAAAGGTCTTGTAAGTACATGACAAACTTGCTGATGTAAATCTATTCGAGGAATAGTAGAAATACTCGAGGAGGAGTCTTGAGGAGTGGATGTAGGCTTATGTTAAAGCCAAACCACTATAAATCTTATGTTTGCCTTCTCTTTCTCTCTCTCCCCTTTATATTTTTACTTGTTGCTCTATTTTGTTTTCACTTGATTTGTTCACACACATTATTGCTCATATTTTATATATTCATTCTTTTATTTTACTTGATTTGAGTAAGTTAATTTTATTGGGTTATTTTTTTAAGTTATATCTACATACCCAATTTCCCATCTCTTGTGTTGCCTACCTGGGGTAACAATAACCAATATCCGATGGTACTAAATGCACTTTCATACATTAGACAATCACCTTATCTCCAAAATATTTTATTTTGTAATGTAGAAATAGATATTAAAGGATCACAACTATCAATTGTGACGATGAACTTATGGTGAAGTTGATTAGTAATATTTGTTTTGGTAGTGATTGCTTTGATATATATGTATATATATGTAGGAAAATATTTTCAAAAAATCAATTGAATGAAAATAAATAATAAAATAAAACACAAAAAGTTTCTTACAAAAATTTTGTTAATTTAATACAGATTGTGACTAAGGCCAGTATTTGAACACTGAGTCTTTAAGACTGAATTTCGGCCTTGTAGACACCTCATTTTTGACCGCCCTTATGACTTGAGCGCCACCAATTGATCACCCAATGATAAATGTATATACCTGTCAAATACTCGATTTCCTCAGCAGAAAGCCTCTAATTTGAGCGTCAGGAACCTACAAACCTTGCACCATTTTTAGACCAAAACAGCAGTTTTTCAAGCTTGATCACCCAGGCTTACAGACCCACTAATGGCTGGCCGGCCATTTATTAGTGTATGGCCGTTCCCTTTAGTGGCCTACTGGCCATTTGTGTCAAAAAACTAGATCTTTTTGCCAGTTGTCTCCACAGGTACATACACTGCACCAGCTGTGTCTATATAGATATTTCTGAGATAATCTCATATATTTCTATATATAGATGACTCCCTCTCATAAAATGAGGTTAGAAAAAATTGGAGAAGGAAAATTTCCAAAAATATCTCTCTCTCTATCTTGCAACCTACACACTCTCTATCTACACTTCCTTAACCTAATTTCTAAGGTTCCTTGCTGAGGTTCTCAAGCTTGAATTTTAGCTCTTGAGGGTGTGGAATTGGTGGTTTATAACTAAAAGGGTTGTTCCTCTCCAAGAGGTATAATTCCAAGCTTCTTTCCCTATTTATTTCCATCATTTATTGTTGTTTTTGTGCTGTTTTTATGGGCTAAAACTTGTGATTTAAAGCCATTAAAGGTAGTGGGGTTGACTACCCTTCTTTGAACGTTGCTTCCTAGGCTTTTACCCTTTGTGTTTCCCATTTTTCCAGCACTTTTTTTGAGCTTTTTACCGTTGATTTTCAAAGGTTTTCAGAGGCTAAAAATAATGTTTTGAAGTCCCAAAAATGGAGGGGTTAGTCTCCCCTTCTTGTGCTTGTTTACTAGCTTAAATTCCTCAATATTATAGCTAACTTTTTAAAGCTTTTCCATGTAAATTTTACTCCTATTTTTGACTGTTTTAGGTTGTTTATTTCATTTGTGCCTTGTATAGTATGCTTGTAGTGTAATGGTCCTCATAGATTTGGTGTTTTAGGTATTAGACACCAACCTATTTGAGTTGATAGCATTTATTGCAAGCTCTCCGTACTTGTTTTCACCTCTAATCACCTCTGCACCCTCTCTCGTTTCTTGGCTTTTTCTTATTATTTTAAGAGTTGCTCCAAAATGAGTGTTGTTTAAGCTTGAGAGGTGACCTTGTATTTAATGGTTTAATCTCTTCGGAGGTTCATTACTAACGGCATGATTTCCCTCTCATGCCTAAAACAATCCTTGGTTTGACGCTTCTCTCCATTAGTGGACTTAATCTTCATTTTGGACAAAATGGACAAATGAATGAAAAGGTAATTAAAAGAGGTAATAAATTGGGGCTTAAAAGAGAAAACAAGATAATAACATGATTTGGGGTTCAACTGGATGTTAAGTGAACCCAGGGAATCTTGAGTTATTTCATACTTGTTAGTGTTGAAAATGGTTCAAGTTTCCATGGTCAACCACGTCCCTTGATCAATTCCATGATAGGGAGAGGTTTTGTTAGTCTTTAGTTTCAATTATTGAGATTGTATCCTTTGGTTCGTGGGCCATCATACAATGAATTTGCATCGATTAATGGCTTGGGAATCAAGTTTATCCCTCATTTGATCTGTCTGATGATAAGGAGAGGCATGGTAGACAAACATCCCCTGAGAATGCTCTGTTTGTTTTCTGTTGCAGCAAGAAAAACCCCAAATTAGTGGCCGGTCGGCCACTTGTACTGTATGGTCGTCCACTTCTTTTGGCCAGTAGGCCATTTTTTTCAGTCAAGAAATATTATTTTCCCTACAGAACAGAGCAGAGACTGAGGTGAAAAGTAGTGCACTTTTCTGACTATGCAACAGAAGCATTCTAACAGTAAAATAGAGAGCAATTCCGGATGGAAATCCGCATCAATGCATGAACCATTCCTCGCTTCTCGGGGTCCGTTAAAATTATGTTTAATAGTAGTATGTTGTACCTAAAGTAGTGGATTTGTAATAATTAATTACTTAGTTAATTAATTCTGTATTGTAACTAATTAGTTACTAATTTGTATTTATTAGTTAGAATAGCTAGTTAATTTTGTGTGTTGTAATAGAATAGCTAGTTATTTCTTGTGTTGTACGTAATTAATTAGTTTGAATAGCTAGTTAGTTCTTGTATTGTACTTAATAATTAGCTAGTGTAGTTAATTCATTTGTGGTGTTGTAATAATTAGCTTACTAAGCTAGGACATTTATTTGGATCCGCTTGTGCGAGGGCAAATATGTAATAATGTGTATGTCTTCAAACTTCACGTCTTTCTCTTTTTTATTTATCTGCTTATGATGGAGCATAGAGCATTATGTTTCTTTTAGCATTTTCCATGATTTGCATCCATTTGTCTCGCATATATAGGGTTCGGTTCATCATTCTAACAGCTTTGTCATTTATTACTTCCATGAATACGTGCGTTACTACATACTATCAAAGTGATTCACATGGCATATTAGACAACCGAACCTATTAGTTGCATCTTTGCATGCATTGCATTAGTCATTTACATTGTTAGGATCATACATTTTTTCTAACTCTTTTATCTCTTTTGGCTTGCCTTGGAGTACTAGGTGAGCACTTATTACTTTAGCATATTGCATGCGTGTGATTGTTGCCATATTAAGCATAATACCATGAGGCTAAGTGCTTAAGTGATATACCAGTTTGAATGCATGTGAATGAAGGCTAATTGCTTAAATTGGAATAATTTGATGAATGTAAATATGATATCGCTTTTTCAAGTGGTACATATTTAAATACTTTTTAAAAAAACAAACATGAAATCAAAGTGTTCTAATTTTTTACAAATTAGTCTATACTTGTATGGAACACATAGTAAAAAATAGCCTAATAATCAGAACAAGAACATATAATGTAAATAAGAACCACATCATGATTAGTAGAGGCCGATCTTTGATCGAGCGAGTGGGGTACTCAATTTATGACCTTCCCCTCTCGTACCTAAGTTCCCGAGCTGAGACACGTTGGTGATGACAGATAAGTGGCCTTTGGCATGAGTCTCGGGTTTCTTAAATTTTTCAAAAATATTTAGGTGGCGACTCTGTAATCTGGCAAAGCAATCCATTTTTGGCATTTGATTCAAAATCAATTTTCCAACAGATTTGTCAGATTTGGACTCATTTGTGCTTATATATTTCATATTACACTTGTGAAATCAAATTTAAAACCACGGGGGTCTAAACTATAGGGCTATTGTATCCAAAAGGAGCACGAAAAGCAAACTACATGACTCGCCTCTGGTGCTTGAGATTAATGGATGTCCTGCCTCCAGGACATAACGATCACCCTACACAAAAATTACACAACCTTTTATGTGTATAGCTAACCAATTTGTGCCATGCACTCTGTTTTATATACTCGACTAGATATAATGCATGAATCCTAAAACAAACCTTAACGTATTCATGAATGCCATAAGATGGGATGGTATTTATAGAAGTATTTGTGACCTTTAGAACAGTCGTGTCTCTTCGGTTCACACCCTTTTATATGAATAGACACCATGAGAGCTACACACTTTCATTCAAATGGAGTTCAATTCCATTCACTTCTAAATTTTTCAACAATCCCTCGCATGAATGAAATTGCCGACATAATGCAAATGAAATGCAGACACTGATAAAGAGAGTATAAAATGGAAATATCTTACATTAGGATAGGTAGTTTTTGGCCTTGAACCTTCCTTAGTGAAAAACTATCGAACTTACTAGCTAATTAGTGGACATGATGCCTTGAACTATTCAGCCGTTTATGTAAGCCAAGACAATAGAATTCACACAAAATATCTCCAAACACAACTTTATTCTTTCGGTTGTGCCCGTTTTGGCCTTGGGCTATTCCTGGTTTTCATGAGTGCTTTAGAGAATTTAGCCTTATTTAATTCTCATAGAAGTGGCCCACTCACACTTATATTCGTGATCCTTATTTCGAGTCTCTTAAATACTCCTTTTGAAAATATTCCTCTAGGTTTTTCAAGATATAAGTGATCATTAAAAACATAGCTTACCCTAAGTCCCCTACATGCAACATATGTTTCAAATGTCACTTTCATCATAGGAATTGATAGGAGATAGACTTGCTTAGTGATTTCTAATGAGTCATCCCTAATTACAGTCAGTTAGGTTGGGTTGCTATTATGGCTACTCGAAATTAATAGGCTTTAATCACATTCTCCTCGATAAACTTTCTCTCATTTACTCTTTGGTCAAACTTTTTGTTTAACTGTCACGACCCAAACCCGGCCCTATGGGTTTAGCACCGTAACCGGCCAGTAATCCGAGATTACCGAAGGCCTGCTGAACAGTAATACAGTAAAACAGAGTACAGGGCCTGGCGGAAGCCAATACAGTAAGTAAATAGTGTCCATTGAGCTGTGACAGTCTGTATGCAAAAAGGCTTTTCATGCATTCATACATAAACGGTACAGAACAGTATGAATAATATTCACATCCATTCAAACTAGGGACTCAACCCTACATAACAGTACAGAAAACATTCCGTCTGTACAAAACAGTACGGTCTATACAAAATTTACAGTCACACAGTACAGGGACCTAATCCCTGTATAACAGTACAGTAAACAGTCAGTCTATACAGAACAGTTAGACAGTACAGAAGACAGGCGGGGGAAAACAAACAAAACACCCCCAAGCCATAGCATGGCAACTCGGAACCTCGCAGTGAGGCACAAAGGCTGGCTTGACAAAACTGGAGTAACCCTGACGCCTCTAGCTGCGGTCTGGTGCCTGTACACCTACATATATATATGAGCAGTGAGCTAAAGCCCAGTGAATAACATAAAGCGTAAAGAGGTTTAGAATGAATGTCCTTACAGTAATGAAGATAGTTCAATTCAATCAGTATTTCAGTCATTCAGTACAGTAAACAGTCATATGTGGTACATCCATTAGCATAACAGTAACAGTAGGTCTTGAAAGACCGAACAGTAATGATGGCCATCAGTCAGTAAACAGTAGTGGTTCCACGAGGGAACCGACAGAGATCTCTGTAACAGTAACAGTAACAGTAAACAGTAGGTGCTAAGGATGCCACAGTACAGTTCAGAAATAAAGGACATACATTCATTCAGTTAACAGTAATCAGTTCAGAAAACAGTACAGTTCAGTTGTTCAGAAAATAATCATTTGTGAACATATCTTTACACAATCGTTACTCACAGAGTTCTGGGCTACAGTATGCTAGAGCGTGTCTCCCCAGTTGCCAACCCTACACAGTTCACAGGTTGAACACACTAAGCTACACAGTTGGGAAATCTTATAACTTAATCCCTAATATGCCTTGGTGTGTTCTACAACGATATCCTCATCTAAATGTCTTAAACTAGACCTAAGAATGCCTAGGATGGGATGAGGATGCAAAAATACACTTAGAAAACATTTCGCAAACTTTGCTGAAAATAGGGGCTTCGCTCGAGCGAGACTTTCTACGCTCGAGCGTAAGTCCAAAATCAAAGGCTTCGCTCGAGCGAGGAATCCTTCGCTCGAGCGGTCTGCAAAACAGTAAAAGTACTGGATGCTGAAATTTTACGCGCGATCGTCGCTCGATGGTCGCTCGAGCGGAGCCCTGGACAAAGGTGCTCGCTCGAGCGGGGAATCCTTCGCTCGAGCGAGGAAGCCAAATCTGGAATTTCCAGATTTGCCTCCCAAGCTCAAACCAAGCATTCAACCACTCCAAACTCGACCTCTTGGGCTCAAATTCTGGAAAACACTACTAAATTCAATGTATAACAAGATTCAAAGCTCAATTCATGAATTCAAGCCCCAAAGGTGAGTCAATTAAAACCATATTCAAACCCATTTTCAAGAACAACATTCAAACATGCATGAATGAGTTTTAACCCAAATTGAAGCTCCAAAGCTTGCTCAAATGAGCTCATTTCTTTCCAAAACCAGATGAAAACATGGTCCATAACAACAATATGAGCATGCATGTACCAATGTCCATGTAATCAACCTCAAAATGCAACAATACCAACATGCATGCAAGAAATGATCTTCAATCCATCATTTATGGACCAAATCATGACTTAGCTCTACAAATTAACATGAATCATACAAGAATGAACTCAAGAACAGCAACAAGAAGATGGATGTCCTACCTTAGTCTTGTAGAATTAGGAGTGAGGGAGCTCAAATATGCAAATACACTTCAATTACCAAGCAATTCTACCAAGTTCCAAGCAATGCAAGATGAAACTCACTCTCTCCCTCTCAAGGTCGGCTAAAGCAAGGAAAATGGCTGATCAAAATGTGTTTTGATTCAAGTATAAGGCTCAGGCTCAAGTGTGTGTATATGAGATAGTGGCAAAATGGTAAATATGGCAAACTCTTTAATTGGCTTATTTTAATCTAATTTAATCATACCTAGTCAATTTTCAGATAAATATACCATAAAATCACATTAATTATGAGGGTCACGGAACATCAATCGGTTTCTAATTCGGCCGCTGATAAGGCCTTCAATTACCAGTTTAAACATATAAACATGAACAGATAATCAGACAATCAAACAGATAGAATGCAATTAACTAACATATACTTAGTCAATTCAGTTTCAATTTCAGTCAGTCAGTTCAGTATTTCATTCAGTTCGATTATCAGTCAGTTATCAGTTCCGTTTAGCAGTAATCGGTGATTATCGGTAATCAATCAGTCCTTAATCAGTAAACAGTATGAGGGTTGTTACATTAACGGCCGCTATTTTCTATTTGACCTTCTTCGTTATATATTATTAAGTAATTAGTGGATCCACTATATTGTTCTTAAACAATACTCACATCTAAGAGCAAATGTCATACGACATTAAGTCTATGAATAAATCGAGACTTCCCGCTACTCTATGTCACTCCCATTTTTTAAATCAAATAACAAACATAGAAGTGTTCCTTATGAGCTAATGAAACCATTTTTACTTCTACTCTAACTTTGTCCTATAGAAAGAATTGAGATTCTTTGTGGACCAGGCCTACTATTGGAACCGTTACTTTGGTAAAATCGTCCAAGCACCCCCACATTTTAAGTACTCTAAGAAAAATTAATTTCCTTGTTACGATATTACCACAGAAAAATATCAATACAACCCCACAATTCTGATATAAATCAGAATATAACATCCATCACTTATTGACTATGGTGTGCTATAATAAAATTCTAAATCAAATTTATGAAACAACAAATTCAGAATAATTATGACTACACAAGTTAGAATTAATATTTAAACAAAATCATCTCCTCATGAAGATTTCACCTAAGAATCAAATAATTCAAAAATCTCCTTTAATTGTATAAATCCTTAAAATGCATTCAAGAAAAAGTATATATACAATGCATTTGAGAAAAAATATTTGTACTTCCAAATTAAGATTTCAACTCTTAAATTTGAGTACTTCTTGTTCTGAGTTTCTATGGATAACTGTCATAAATCATGATTAGCAGACAATTCTGTTTCTCTCTCCCACATTGTGATAATACATAAATTAATACAAATAACATGACTCATTTGCGAATAAGTGTTACTGTCACAAAAAAATATCTATGCCAAAAGAATATTGAATTATCTATTCTAATTTAAGAAATAAACTCCCACATTAATATCATGGTTCATGGTTAAATAAATTCGACTACACAAGTAAAATAATAATTGATGACAACTTATGTCACAAAACTTTGGTGAATTTAATGCAATATTAAAGTGGGTGCCAAATCTCAATTGAGGTGGATTAAAGTGGGTTTAGATTCTTTGTAATGTAATCTTTACACCACAAAAAGAATGACAAAAAACCATTAAGGTTTAAATGAGAAATTGACTCATTAAGTTGGCCTCATGAAAGAGGTGTTGAGAAAGGTGTAAAACCTTGTATCCCATATTGATTGTAGAGGAGAACATTGATGGTTATTTAAAATCCATTTTTTGCAAAAGGGTGTAAGCCCTTTGGGGCATCCAAATTTTTCGAAAGAAATGAGTTATGGATGCTTCAAGGATGGACTTGGGCCAAGACTATGGTCCAAGTTGGTTATGCAAAAATTGTCACATGCGTGTACACGCACGCCGCCCACTTGTCCTGATCGGACTGGGTCCGTGGTCCGTGAGTCCTAGATCTTGGATCTTGGATCTTGTTGGAATGGATTGAGTGTGGGGTTGGGCTTGGCCCACCCATCTTAATCTTTTTGGGCCAAGTCAGATGTGTGGGCTACAAGAATATGTACACAAAACCTAGTGTCCCCTATTGATGATGGAATTAAACCTATTAGTTTTGCAGAATTAATTCTAGGTAATACAGAATTAATTCTGGTTAATACATAATTAATTATTGCATTTGTTGTAGGGGAGCCTCTTTCTTTCTCCCTCCATGTGTATAAAAGGAGGCCCTCACCTTCAGCATTCTACACTAGAAATTGTTGTTATTCTTGTCTTCCTAAGTTTTCCAGTTTATTTTATTCTTCCTATGAGAGAGTGCTGCAAAGTTTTGTTCGCCAAAGCTATTTAGTCAGTGCATTGCATAGCTGGTCCAACCGTTATATCCTGGGAGACAGACGTCGAACAACCTCCAGCACCTAACTGGTGAGGCGGCGAATCTGTTTTAAGGACACTGTTTAGTGCAAGCTTCAGTTTGCTTTCCTTTGCTATTTTATCTTATGATGTATCGTAATTTTCAGCATGTTTCATGTTCTGCAAATTGTTTATGAATCTATGTGTATTTAATCATATAATTTGTACAAAAAGCTTAAAACAAATTCTATAATTTTCGTGGTTTTTGAATGAATAAATTCATATAAAATTGGACAAATAGATTTATCATAATTTGCTACATTATTTTCTCTATTGTTTGGCATGTTAATTAATTTTTAGAACTTTTTACATGTTCATAAGTGTTTAAATTTTATTTGACATGCTCATTAATTTCTAGTATAAACATCATGTTCAATATGGTTATATACTAGATTAATTCACATGTTTTTATTTTCTAGATTTAAATCAATTTTACATGCTTCTTATTCTAGAATTATTTACATGTTAAACGTGCATAATTTACAAGCTGGAATTTCCAAGGAAACAAAACAGTGTATGCAAAAGATATCAAATTGAATGTCTAAAAAAAATTTGAAACAGTGAGCAATGGTGGGGAAAAGAAATATAGCACACAAACATGTTCCCTTGTTTATTTATTACTATAATTCCAAACATGCCAGTAGCTTATATATATTTGTGTTTGTACACCAATTTCTAATCAAGACTTTGTTTTGAAATATAAAAATATATAAAGGAAACAATAGCCTATTCAAATAACTAAATAAAATAAGGAACGTGTTACATCACTAGAAATTATAGCATGTAGGCTCACTGGTTTAATTATTGCAAATTTATCCATGATGTTTGGTAGTAATATGGTTCTACACTTTCTTGAAATTCTGAAATTTTTGCATGCTACTGTTCATTATGTGCACTGTTTTTACAATAGTTGTCTATTATATTTTTTTATATACATAACTCACTGGTTGTTCAGAATGGAATTAAGTTATTTGAATAGATTGTTGTTTCTTTTATATAATTTTATATTTCAAAACAAAGTCATGATTAGAAATTGGTGTACACATATATATGCTACTGTTGCATGTTTGGAATTATAATAATAAATAAACATGGGAACATGTTTGCATGCTATATTTTTTTCCCCCACCGTTGCTTACTGTTTCAAATTTTTCTTAGACATTCAATTTGATATCTTTTGCATCCACTGTTTTGTTTCAATGGAAATTCTTGCTTGTAAATTATGCATGTCTAAGTACCACTTAGTTGAAGAGGTTGAATGTGACAATGATTACATAGCTGATCAAACAGATAATCACTTAGATGATCAAGTTGATAATCAAACTGAGGATGTAGATAAGCCAAGAAGGAGTAAGAGGGTTAGGACTGCAAAGTCTTTTGGTCCGAATTTCTTGACTTCTATGTTAGAGGGAGAACCTCGAACTTTCCATGAAACTGTGACTTCACTTGAAAGTCTTTTGTAGAAAGAAGCAATCAAAAGTGAGATTGACTCCATCTTGCAGAACCATACTTGGAAGTTGGTTGATCTACCCCCAAGTAGTAAGGCCTTGGGGAGTAAGTAGATCTTCAAAAGAAATATGAGAGCTGATGAGTCAATTGATAAGTATAAAGTTAGACTAGTTATCAAAGGATACATGCAGTGCAAAGGCCTGGATTACTTTGATACGTATTCACCTATAACAAGGATTACATCCATTCGCATGGTGATTGCGATAGCAGCTTTACATGGTCTGGAGATACATTAGATAGATGTAAAGATGGCTTTCTTAAATGGAGATTTAGATGAAAAAATCTACATAGAGCAACCCGAGGGGTTCTCAGCTCCAGGACAAAATAAGAAAGTCTGTATGGTTGTCAAATCATTGTATAGTTTGAAGCAAGCTCCCAAGCAATGGCATGAGAAGTTTGACAATTTTATGTTGTCAAATGGGTTCAAAATCAATGAGTGTGAAAAATGCGTACATGTCAAAGACACTATTGTTGGAAGAATAATGGTTTTTTGGTGACTTTAATGCAATATTAAAATAGGTGCCAAACCTCAATTGATGTGGATTAAAGTGGGTTTAGATTCTTTGTAATATAATCTTTACACCACAAAAAAATAACCAAAAATCTTTAAGATTTGAATGAGAAATTGACTCATTAAGATGGCCTTATGAAAGAAGTGTTGGGAAATGTGTAAAATCTTGTATCCCATATTGATTGTAGAGGAGAACATTAATGGGTATTTAAAACCCATTTTTTGTATGAGGGTGTAAGCCCCTTGGGGCATCTAAATTTTTCGAAGGAAAGTAGTTATGAATGCTTCAAGGATGGACTTGAGCCAAGACTATGGTCCAAGTTGGTTATGAAAAAATTGCCACACGCGTGTGTGCGCACGCCATTCGCCCGCCCAGACCGGACTAGGCCGGGTCTGGGTCTGGGTCTGGGTCAGTGGCTCGTGATCCGTGGGTCATGGCTCATGGATCTTGGATCTTGGGCTTAGGCTTGGGGGAATGGATTAAGTGTGGGGGTTAGGTTTGGCCCACCCATCTTAATCTTTTTAGGCCAAGTTAGGTGTGTGGGTTGCAGGAATATGTACACAAAACCTAGTCTCCTCTATTGATAATGGAATTTGAGAGGGTGATTTATGATCTGGAGTTGGGCCGAGATATCGACTGAGCAGGTTGAAAGCCCAGCAGTGCATTGGGCCGAGATGATCGACTGTTCGCCCAGAGAAGGGCTGCCAGAACTTGGGCCGGGCAGAGTTCGGGCTGTGTGTGCCACCCCGGACCGGACAGAAACTGCTCGGCAAGGCAGTGCTCGGTCGGACCATGATGCTCGGTCCGAGGATGGCCGAAGCCAGATAGGCCGAGTGATCGGCGCCCGGGAAGGCGCGGACATCCGAGGAAGTTATCTGACCGGCAGAAAGGCCGACCCCAGGAGGCACCTCGGGCTAGGCTTTGCCGAGATGCCGCCTAGCCCGGTCCTCCTCAGTCTTGGCCAGTGGAGGCACCTCGGGCTAGGCTTTGCCGAGATGCCGCCTAGCCCGGTCCTCCTCAGTCTTGGCCAGTGAAGTGCTAGGGTATGGAGCACGGCATGGCACAACAACGGATAGAGCAGCTCGGCTGCCGAGCTCCAGCTGTGATGACAGGCAGTTGGAGTTAGGTGATGAATGGCATGGTTTATGCTGACAGATGGGATAGCAGAGCCACGTGTCAGGAGATGACTGGGAGTGGATATGGGGCTCAGAAGGTATATAAGCATGTCAGCGCCCCCCATACGCAACACACGAACATCTCTGTAAGGACTTCTTACACTCAAACACTCTCTCCCTTCTCTCTATCTATCCTAAGGTGTGTGCTAACTTGACAGTCGGAGGGTTTTTCGGGCCACACACCACCGGGTAGCTCACCATTACTTGCTCCCAGGTGATCGGACATCGACGGAGCTCGGAAGAAAGGAATACGGGCTTGCCGGAATATTTGCTCCCCGTACAGAATTAAACCCATCAGTTTTGCAGAATCAATTTTGGTTAATACAGAATTAATTCGTACATTTGTTGCAGGGGCTCTTCCTCTCTCCTTCCATGTGTATAAAAGGAGGCCCTCTCATTCAGTATTCTATACTAGAAATTATTGTTATTCTTGTCTTCCTAAGTTTTCCAATTTATTTTATTCTTCTTGTGAGAGGGTGCTGCAAAGTTCTGTTCGCTAAAGCTATTTAGTCGATGCATTGCATAGCTGGTCCAACCGTCGTGTCCTAGGAGACAGACGTCGAACAACCTCCAGCAACCAACCGGTGAGGTGGCAAATATATTTTAAGCTTGTTGTACAAATTGTGTGATTAAATACAAATAGATTCATAAACAATTTGCAGAACATGAAACATGCTGAAAATTACAATACATCATAAGATAAAATAGCAAAGAAAGCTTTGAACCCAGACAACAAACCTCACACAGGAATTACTCCAAACATCGTTCTGTTCTCACTATTGTGTTCAGTTTGGCCCTGGAACACTAGCCTGGTTCAGTGAGTGGTTTAAAGAATTAGGCCTTGTTAATTCTTATAGAAGCGACCCTACTTCACGCTCACACAGGTGACTCTACTCATGTATCCTGCTATACTCAGCTCAGCAGCTTAACACACCAGAGTCATTAAAAGCTCAGCTTAACCTCTACACTTGTTGTGACAACCCTCACCACTGATTAGTGCTAATCAATGATTAAACATGTTAACTAACTGATTGACGGAAATCCTGAACTGATTGATTGAGTGTATAGCTTAAGTGCATTTCTATCTATTGACTGTTAAATGATCTGTTCATGCTTTATGTTTTAAACTGCAAATTGAAGGCCTTATCGGCGGCCGAATCTGAAATTGATTAATGTTTTATGCTAGTTAGAATTAATGTAATTTTATGATATATTTAATTGAAATGTAATTTGGTATGTTTAAATTGGATTAAATAATGTTAGTTTACAAGAGTTGGACTTATTCACCATATTGCCATGCTTAGTGGGCCACTTTCTCCAACACCTTGAGGCTTGAGTACACTTAGACATACCTTTTGCTCAGCCATTTTGAAGACACAACCGACTAGAGAGAGTGAGATAGGAGAAATTGAGTTCATCTAGGCATTTAACGTGGAGACTTGAAGATATTGAAGGTTAATTGCATATTTGAGCTTCCATACTTGGCATTGAGGACCTAAGGTAGGATGCTCATCCTTTAGTTTGTGAATTCAAGTTGTATTTTGCATGGTTCATGGACGTTTAGAGATTAAAGTCAAGAATTGGTTTAGATTGTTGAATTGAAGCTCAATCCATGCATACATGTCCTTATATGGAAGTTTTGAGGTGATGTTCATGGAAATTGTTACATGCATGTTCATATTATAGTTCTAGCACATGATTTCATCATGTTTTTGGAAGTTTAGACTCAATTGAGCTTGCATTGAAGCTTTGAATTTGGTTGAGCACTTGCATGTCACATTTAAGTTATGTTTTTGAACTTTGGATGAAAATTGTTCTCAATTGAACTACCTTTGGGCTTTGATTTCTCAAATTGATCTTTGAAACATGTCATGTTATTAGTTTACAAGCGTTTTCCAGAAAATTAGCCCAAAATGATCGAATTTGATGCATTAAAGTTGAGTTTTGGCCTTGAGGTTCAAATCTAGAAATTCCAGATTTTGGACTCACGCTCAAGCGAGGAGCTCCACGCTCGAGCGTACGCCTTGTGTTCATGCAGTCCACTCGAGCGAGGAAAGTGACGCTCGAGCGTGAAATGCGTGTATCCAGTACTTTGCATGTGTTTACAGTCCGCTCGAGCGAGGACTTGTGTCTCATGCTCGAGCGTGGATCGAGCGTCCGTCGAGCGTGATTTTTGTGCATCCAGTATTTTTACTATAGCTTACAGTCCGCTCGAGCGACAGAAGTCACACTCAAGCAGAGCTCCTTTGTCTGCATGTCCGCTCAAGCGTAAAAAGCCACGCTTGAGCGAGATCCCTGTTTTCTGAAAATTTTGAAAAGTGTTTTTAAATGCATCCTTGCATCCTCATTCCATCCTAGGCATTCTTAGGCCTAGTTTAAGGCATCTTAATGAGAATATTGATGTGGAACCACACCGAGGCAAATTAGGGATTAAGTTCTTATTTCCCAACTGTGTAGCTTAGTGTGTGTTCGTTCTGTAATTGTGCAGGGTTGGCATCCGAGGACCCTCTAGCTTATTTGTAGCCCAGAACTCTGTGAGTAACTATGTTGTAAAGATATGTTCAATTGAGATTATTTTCTGAATAAATGATTGTACTACTTTATGAAATGACACTGTTTACTAAATGAATGTTTGTCCTATTTGTGAACTGTATTCGTGGCATCCATAACAATTTAATGTTATTGAACTGTTACTGCTACTGTTACAGAGATCTCTGTCGGCTCCCATGTTGGAACCACTGCTGTTTACTGATATGATGGCCATCAACTAACTGTTCGGTCTGTTAAGACCTACTGTAGTGTTTTGCTATTGGATGTACCACATATGACTATTCTAGTTTCTGAATAACTGTTATGGCATGAAATATAATGACTGATATACTGATAAATGACTGTTTTCAATACTAAAAGGACATTCATTCTTAATCTCTTTACGCATATGTTATTCACTGAGCTTTAGCTTACTGTTTATATATATATGTAGGTGTCCAAGCATCGGATCGGAGCCAGGGGCGTGGGGTTTAAACTCCCTTTTTGTCAAGCCAACCAACGTGCCTCACTGCGAGGTACCAAGTGCTGCCAAGCTAAGGCTGCTTCGGGGTGTTTTAGATTTCCTCTTTTCTGTCTCTGTATTGTATTGACTGTATAGACTGTTACTGTACTGTTACGTGGGGACTTGGTCCCTAACCTGAATGATTATATATGATGTATGTATATACTGGTTTTGGTTTGAATGTGTGTATGTTATGAAAGTCTTTTTGCATATAGACTGTCACAACTCATTGGACGTCTTTTAATTACTGTTTTGGCTTCCGCCAGCCCCTGTGCTCTGTATTACTGTTTTACTATTAAGCAGGCCTTCGGTAATCTCGAATTACTGGCTGGTTACGGTACTAAACCCATAGAGGCGGGTTTGGGTCGTGACACTTATAGGTATCACTGATAAAAGGAATGACTGGAGGTTTAATCTCTTCAGTGACATACCACTGTTACACGCAATTAGGTTATCCCATTGAACCTAGATCTTGGGATCTCCAGTCAACTAGGTTGGGTTTCCATTCCGGTAACACCTTACACTAAAGGCCTTAACCCTATTCTTTCTAACGACTTCTCTACTAAGACACGATTTAACCCTTTGGTTAGTAGATCCGCAATGTTATCCTGAGACTTTACATAGTCTAAAGTGACAACTCCATTCAAGAGTAGTTGCCATATGAAATTATGTCTACGACGAATATGTCTAGACTTTCTATTATACATATTACTCTATGCCTGTTCAATCGCCGATTGACTGTCACATTGAATACAGATTGCTGGCATAGGTCTCGACCAACGTGAAATATCCTCAACAAACTGGCAAAGCCATTCAACTTCTTCAATTGCTTTATCCAAAGTAATAAACTCAAATTATATCGTTGATTTTGATATACACGTTTGCTTGGAAGATTTCCAAGACATGGCTACCCCTCTGAGGGTAAACACATAACCATTAGTGGATTTGGAGTCTTTTATATCAAATATCCAATTAGCGTCACTATACCCTTCTAGTACCGCTGGGTATCTGGTATAATGCAGTCCATAACCCCGGGTGTAGCATAGATAACCTAACACTTGCATAATGCCCCTCCAATGAGTAGCATTCAAATTACTTGTGTATTTACTAAGCCTGGTAATGGAGTAAGTTATATCCGACCTTGTACAGCTCATTAGATACATCCAACTTCCAATAACTCGAGAATATTCTAGCTGAGAAACACTCTCACCATTATTCTTTGTCAAATGTAGACTCACGTCTACCAGTGTCCTAGACACACTTGTATCTGATTTGTCAAATTTCTCAAATATCTTCTCAACATAGTGAGATTGAGAAAGTACAATACCATTAGATGTTCTGGTAATCTTAACACCCAGAATTACAACTGCAAAGTACATATTTTTCATGTCAAACTTAGAGTTTAACAAGCTCTTGGTAGTTCGAATCATTTCATCATTATTACCAACAATGAGTATGTCATTTACATATAGACACAAAATGACCTAACCTTTGTTAGTGTTTTTGACATATATGCATTTGTCATACTCATTGATTTTGAACCATTTGATAACATAGCGTGGTCAAACTTCTCATGCCATTGCTTGGGAGCTTGCTTCAAACCATACAATGATTTGACAAGCTTACAGACTTTCTTATTTTGTTCTGGAGCTGAAAACCCCTCGAGTTGCTCCATGTAGATTTCTTCATCTAAATCTCCATTTAAGAAAGCTATCTTTACATCCATCTGATGTATCTCCATACCATGTAAAACTACTATCGTAATCACCATGCGAATGGATGTAATCCTTGTCACAGGTGAACACGTATCAAAGTAATCCATGCCTTCGCGCTACCTGTATCATTTGATAACCAGTCTAGGTTTATATTTATCAATTGACCAATCAGCTCTCATATTTCTTTTAAAGATCTACTTACTCCCCAAGGCCTTACTGCCTGGAGATAGATCAACCAACTCCCAAGTATGGTTCTGTAAGATGGAATCAATCTCACTTTTGATCGCTTTTTTCCACAAAGGACTTTCAGGTGAAGTCACGGCTTCATGAAAAGTTTGAGGTTCTCCCTCTAACATATAAGTCAAGAAGTCCGGACCAAAAGACTTTGCAGCCCTAGCCCTCTTACTCTTTCTGGGCTCATTTATATCCCCAGTTTGATCATTTAAGTGGTCATCTGTTTGATCAGCTATGTGATCATTGTCACCTTAAACCTCTTCTATGGAACTCTGAATCCCTTCCTGGAGACGACACGAAAATACATTTTCAAAGAAAGACACATTTATTGATTCCATGATAGTATTCTTGTGTATATCTAGAATAACAAACCTATACACAAGAAATCGATATGCATTGCTATTATGTGCATATCTATTGAATACATAATCCACTGACTTCGATCCTATTCGAGCCCGCTTGGATGTAGGCACCGCCACTTTTGCAAGACAACCCCACATTCGTAAGAATTTATAAGAAGGCTTGATGCCTTTCCATAACTTATACGAGGTCTTGTCCACCTTATTCCGAGGTACTTTATTCATAATGTAATTTGCAGAGAGAATTGATTCCCCCTATATGTTCTGTGGCAATCCAGAACTTATCAACATTGTATTTATCATCTCCTTTAGCGTCCTATTCTTCTGCTCAGCAATCCCATTTGACTGAGGAGAATAAGACGTTGTGGTTTGGTGGATAATCCCGAATTGAGCACAAATCTCAATAAACGGTGATTCATACTCACCATCACAATCACTTCTTAAAGCCTTAATCTTACAGCCTAATTGATTCTCAACTTCATTCTTATAAAAAACCAAACTTGTCAATAACCTCATCTTTGCTTTTAAGCAAATACACATAACAATACTTTGTGCAATTATCAACAAAAGTGATGAAGTACTTATTGCCACCAAGTGATTGTATAAAATGTAAGTTACACACATCACTATGCACTAAGTCCAACAGCTCTGAACTTCTTTCAATAGAATGAAATGAAGATCTTGTCAACTTCGCTTCAACACAAGTTTCATACTTGTGTTTCGGATTAATCTTAAAAGATGGTACATGATCTAACTTGATTAATCTACGTAAAGATTCAAAGGACACATGTCCTAGTCTACCATGTCATAAATTGGAAGACTCAAGCATATAAGCAGAAGAAGATGTATCTTTATTCATCTTTGGGATAACAGTCATTACATTGAGTTTAAACATACCCCCCAACATATAACCCTTACCCACATACACTCCATCTTGGTCAGAACGACCTTGTCAGACTCAAAGACCATGCAAAAACCATATTTGCTGAGAAGAGACCACGAGACAAGATTCTTACGAATGTCCGGAACATATAGGACTTCGTTCAAGGTCAACTCATTTTCTAAGGTCAACTTCAAAACCACCTTTCATTTCCCCTCAATAATTGAGGTAGCAGAATTTCCCATAAACAACTTCTCACCGTTTGTAATCGGCTCGAAAGTTGTAAACAGCTTCTTCTCGAAGCATATGTGGTGTGTAGCCCCAATATCAATCCACCATTCTCTTGGGTTTGAACCCACCAGATTCACCTTAGAGACAACAACAGACAAGTGCATGTCATCATCATCATAGGAGAGCTTTTGCATATCTGCCATGTGAGCACCTAAGAACCAATAACCAAGTTCCTGCGGCTTGTATGTCGGCTTCTTTGCAACACCACTCCTTGGCCCTAGCTTTGAGCCTTTATTCACATGAGGCTTCTTCACCCTAGAAGATTTGCCATGCTCAACGACATTGGCATTCATAGAAGAGGTACTCCTTTCTTTCTTTCTATTATTCTCCTCGATTTGGAGTCAGACAATCAAGTCTTCAACTGACATCTCTTTGCGCTTGTGCTTCAAATAGTTCTTGAAGTCTTTCCAACCATTGGGAAGTTTCTCAATGATCACAGCAACTTGGAATGGCTCGTTCAACAGCATTCCATCAGCATGAATTTCATGCAAGATCACTTGGAAAACCTGGACTTGGCTTATCACAGTTTTTTAATCTACCATTTTAAAGTCCAAGAACCGGCCAACGACAAATTTCTTTGCCCCGACATCTTTAGTCCTGTATTTCTTGTTCAGAGATTCTCATAACTCCTTTGCTGAGCTCTTGGCACAAAACACACTGTAGAGTGAGTCTACCAAGTTGTTGAACACATGGTTTCGGTAAAGATAGTCTGTCTACTTCCATGTGTTAAGTGCCATGACTTTCTATCTATCTAGCTCATTCTCTGCCACGGCTGGAGGATCCTCGCTCAAAACCTTTGCAAGGTTCAGCGTGGTCAAGTATAACAGTATCTTTTGCTGCCATCTCTTGAAGTTCACCTCAGCAAATTTCTCTAGGCGCTCATGCTGACTAAGCTGTCCTCCTGGAACAGCCGGAGTAACACCAGGGTTGACCATAGAGGTCACAATTAGGGTTGGCAAGTCAGTTGCCTGATCCTCAAAAACATTAGCAATAGCAGCATCATTAATGACAGTTGTCATTTCTGAAAAATACAACAGAATTTCATTTTCTGTGTTTTCAGAAATTAAACTTAACCGTTAGAAAATCTCACAGTTGGAAATTTAATTCAAAACTAGTCTCACCATTTTACCTAGAATCGAACATGGCCAAGAATGTTCCCAGGAAGACTCGAGGGGTCACATCTGTCCCACTTAAAACCCAGTTAACCTTTTGACAAAACTTTCAAGAGTATGTTGACTCCTAGTCCGTGATAAACAATTTTAATACTTAAATTTTCCAAGGAATAAACTAGGTTAAAACAAATCAGTTCCAAACTTACAAGCAAAAATAAAATTGCTAACAATTACAAGCAATATAAAAATTGCTACAACAATACAAGCATATAAAATGCTTTAATATGCCAAGCAAACAACCTTGCTTTAAAAATTTGGCAAGTAATCACTACTAAACCTCAAGCAAAAAATGCTTAAATTATATAGTCCATAAATTTCGTTTGTGCAACCCAAATCTATTCATTTGGTTTTTTTTTATTTTTTTTTCCCCATTCCCTTTCACATAGGTATTTCTGGAAAAAAAAATAAGCAGAAAATCACAACAAAATACAAACAAATAATCTAAATATATATATATATATATATATATAATAAAGTAATTGAAACCATCTAGCCAACTATTGAATAATAAAATTAACCAAAGAATTAAAATGCTAGGTAAGTTACCAAAACAAAATACAATTTGTAACTTCGTAATTAAATTAAAATTTTAAAATAATATTTGTAACTCCAAAATTAAATTACGACTTTAAAATAAAATTTGTGACTCCAAAAGCTACATTTTCCGATGCCGGGGTTATTCCGTTGCACTCTCTCCAAGTCTTTGTTGTGAAGCGTTGTTCGTTTGTTGTGATTCGGTCAATTTTTATTCATGTGGGGGATTGTTGAAAGAATAATGGTTTTTTGGTGACTTTAATGCAATATTAAAGTGGATGTCAAACCTCAATTGATGTGGATTAAAGTGGGTTTATATTCTTTGTAATGTAATCTTTACACTACAAAAAAAATGAAACCATTAAGGTTTGAATGAGAAATTGACTCATTAAGTTGGCCTCATGAAAGAAGTTTTGGGAAAGGTGTAAAACCTTGTATCCCATATTGATTGTAGAGGAGAACATTGATGGGTATTTAAAACCCATTTTTTGCATAAGGGTGTAAGCCCTTTGGGGCATCCAAAATTTTCAAAGGAAATGAGTTATAGATGCTTCAAGGATGGAATTGAGCCAAGACTATGGTCCAAGTTAGTTATGCAAAAATTGCCACACGTGCACACGCGCCGCCCTCCTGCTTGGACTGAGTCGAGTCGTAGATTGTGGATCTTGGATTTTGGGCTTGGGCTTGGGCTTGGGCTTGGGCTTAGATTGAGTGTGGGGGTTGGGCTTGGCCCACCCATCTTAATCTTTTTGGGCCAAGTTAGATACGTGGGCTGCAGTAATATGTACACAAAACCTAGTCTCCTCTATTGAGGATGGAATTAAACCCATCAGTTTTGCAAAATTAATTCCTGCATTTGTTGCAATGGAGCCTCTTCCTCTATCCCTCTATGTGTATAAAATAACGCCCTCTCCTTCAGCATTCTATACCAGAAATTGATATTATTCTTGTCTTCCTAAGTTTTTCAGTTTATTTTATTCTTCCTATGAGAGAGTACTGCAAAGTTCTGTTTGTTGAAGCTATTTAGTCGGTGCATTGTATAACTGGTCCAATCGTCGTATCCTGGGAGACAGACATCGAACAACCTCCAGCACCCAACTAGTGAGGCGGCGAATCTGTTTTAAGGACACTATTTAGTGCAGGCTTCGGTTTGCTTTCCTTTGCTATTTTATCTTATGATGTATTGTAATTTTCAGCATGTTTATTATTCTGCAAATTGTTTATGAATCTATTTGTATTTAATCACACAATTTGTACAACATCTACTTCCAATTAAATGGAAGATACCACTATTTAAATCATCATGTTTAAATTTCTTCGGTGTTAAAGATTGTTTTGATGTTGCACGAGTACAATTACCACAATCAAATGAAAAATTATTTACACATAAAATATACTTTTCCATATAATACTCTAAAAGAAATCCATTAGTATATCATCATCACAATCAAAACTTAATTAAAAATTTCATAAATAAAACTCTATTTAATTTCCAGACATAGCACTTGAATTAAATCAATAAAAAAAAAAACACATATCACAAAATTTTTTATAAAAATTTCATGACAATATGATATCATAAAAGCTCATTCCAAATTAATCAGAAATATTAAAATTAATACATACATGTAAATGACATCTATAGATTTATATAATGCATCAGGCCTCATACCAGACATTTGGTTTTAAATTTAAAAAAGCAGAAGAAAAAAAAACAAAACATGTCTTATTTTAATCAAATCAATATAAATTAATTAGTCTGACTTAAAACAATTAAAGATCTCACATTCAAAAAATAACAGAAGGCAAATCCATCCTGGTTGATTAAAGTCTGAAAATAGAGACCAAATATCCGTTAACAGACAGATCGAAAATCAGAAGATTTTGTGTTTCTCCCTAAATCATAATTAAAAAGTTATAATTATTCATCCTAGTCATGTCTGCATATAAAGACAAAATATTGTTTATGCATAAGCAAACCAACTCTAATACAATGATCATAAAAATGATAATGCGCACTTTGTATACACAAAGTTAGAGACATCCACGAAAGTTAGACAAATTATCATGGCTGAGGAAATTAACATATGAAAAAAGATTGAGAACTCTAAATTAAGAGTCTCAATAGTTTTAATTGGTGTGTGAGTTTTATGTGATGTGATATTTTAGTCTTGATTTTTTTTTTTTTTTTTTTGATTTTTCAAATCATTTGTGCTCTTTTAAAGTTCCCAAATTAGAGAGATGTATCATTTCTGTTAACATATAAAAATATAGTTTCTATAAATGCAAACAAGTGCTGTAGAAAATTTTAAACAGTAAATGATGTTTTCGAAAACACAACGAAAACTTGATGAACTATAAAAAAATGATTATAACACAAAAATAAAGAATTTTATATGAATTGAAAAGGATTGAATCCCTTTCTCATACAAAAATATAATACAAAACACATTAAAATATATAACAGATAATTTCAAATTTTGCTTCCAAAATCCAAAAGCAAGCACGGTACACTAACAATATGTATGCATTCACAAAACTAAATTGACGAATCATGTACATTTATGCTGTGTTTGGTTAAGAGATTTGCGAAGAAATTTAGAAGTGAAAAGAAAAAAGTGTGTGAAATTAGGTAAAATGTAAGTACGTTTTATTTATATTTCACCTACCTTTTCATTTTCTCTTTTCAAATTCCTTCTCAAATCTTCTAATCAAACACAACGTAATGGTACAAAAAGATCCAAGAGACAAATTGTGCAAAAGAAATTATTTATCAATTCATTATTTTGCGCATATTTGATGCAACAATGGTGAACCGTTGCAAAGGAAAACAACAAAAAAAAATAAAAATAAAATTTGTTTGACAACAAATTTAATATAGAACTGTTATCTAGAACAATGCATTACTATATTGGAAAAGATAGATATGCAATAAATTTTACTTATACACAATTCCGAATAAAAAATTACCAATCATATTTATTAATTCTGATAAAATAGATGTATTATTGATTGATGTATTACAAGATTGATTGTTTATATTGATATTTTGTTATGTTTACAATGATCAAATATATAGAAGAGAAGAAGGTAGTAGGTGAAGTGGTAGGGGATGAAGTGGAGGTGGTAGTGGTAGGTTAGGTGAGGAGGTGAGTGTGTGTGGTAGGTAGTAGTGGGTTAGGTTTAGTAGGTGAAGTGGTAGGGGATGAAGTGGAGGTGGTAGTGGTAGGTTAGGTGAGGAGGTGAGTGTGTGTGGTAGGTAGTAGTGGGTTAGGTTTAGTGGGTTTAACAGGGCGCCTTGGCTTGCGCGCCCGTGTTGTCGGCTGGTGGTAAGAGGCGCGCGATGCGCGTGGCTGCCTCGGCTATAAGACGGAGGCTGAGGCTGAGGCAAAAAAAAAAAAAACTGCGAGAGATATTATGAGAGAGATTTCTGAGAGAGATTCTGTAACACTCTGTTTTCTGAGAGAGATTTCTGAGAGAGATACTGTGTAACACTCTGTTGCCCAGAAAATGGCTTCGTCTTCCCGCGGGCTGCTTACCCTCTTTCCCGACCTCAACGAGTCCACAGGAGAGAGAACTGGTGCGGTGGCCAGTGAACCTCAACCAAACACCGCTGGGTTTGCTCCGTTGAACTTTCCGATGCAGTCGGTGGAGCAAAAAATGGCAGTGCAAACGGATGTGGAGGCTAATCAGTATACGTTGAAGGCATGTGTGGAGTCCATGACGGCGGTCACAAATCTGTCGCACCGGCTGCAGAGTAGGACAAATGAGGTGCAGCAGTTAAACTCCCAGCTGGCTCTGCTCCAACGCATGTATAAGGATGCGCGAGCAGAGATAAGCGTGCTAAGGGCAGAAAACAAGGAGCTGAAGCGGAAGGCCACCGTGATGTTCCGATTTGGAGGTCCGCCATATGCTGCAGTAGAGGAGTATGGTGGAGTGACCGTGCCCAGTGGAGTGGGAAACACGGAGGCAACACCGTCAAGGGCCGCCCAGGACGGAGGCAAGAAGAAGAGACCGGCGGCAGAGTAGAGAAGGGATGTCGGTGTGTGGCCGTCTGCAGAAAAGAAAACAAAGCCGTTGTTGTGGGTGTTGGATTTGCGTTTTTGTTTTTGTTTGTTTGTTTGTTTGTTTGTTTTTTGTTTTTTTTTTTTTTTTGCTGTAAAATTCTGATTTTTTTTTTTTTTTTGCTGTAAAATTCTGATCGGGATTGATCCCCTGGCATGAAGAAATGACAAGTTTGTGGAATGAAAAACGAGTTGGTTGTGAAAGTTTTTTTTTTTTTTTTTTTTTTTTTTTTTTTTGGTGTTAAGAATAAGAAGAATAATAAAAATAAAAATAATAAAAAAATGTAGTAATGGGGAAAGCAGGTGCGCTGGTGGGGGGAATAAAGGAAGGCAAAAGAAGAATATGATTAAAGGGAATATGGGGGAGAGAAAAAAAAAGGGACCAGAGAGAGAGGGAATGTGGGTGACCAGTCTGTGGCTCGCATGCCGTGTGTAATGTGTGGGTGTAGTGAGTGGTGTCGGCCATGTGCAGGCGTGTTTGAGTATTTTTTTTTTTTTTTTTTTTTTTTTTTTTATGAACATTTGTATGGCTGTCCACCTCTCTCCTTGAAACATCTGTGTGTGTCACCCAAAATAAAGAGAGCTCTCCTCTTTTTCTTTCAATTGTTGTTATAAACAAAGAGGATGATGCAAACATCTGTGTGGTTCCGGCGCCTCGTGGTGCGGGGAAAATGCAAGAATTGGCTAGAATGAAGAGAGAGCAAGAGATGATAGCAGAAGAAAGAGCCATTGCAGCAGCTAAAGATGCAGCCTTGATTTCATTCTTGCAAAAGATTTCCGAGCAAGCAAGTCCGGTGCAATTGCCACAAAACCCAACTCCAACTCCAATTCCTGTTTTAATTCCAAACCTACCCGAGAAAGTTAATGAGAAACAAGGGAATGATATTATTACTGAGAATTCTACTCAGGTTATTAGCTCTTCGCGGTCGAGATCGCCGGTGGCGATGTGAGGGACGGCGAGGAGGGAAGAGAGGCGGCTAGCGGAAAGTACCCGGCGATGCCGCCGTGGTTGAGATCGATGCCAGCGACGGTCAAGATCGAGGAGTTGTCTTGGTGGCGAGCTGCTTCCTCGGAGCCTTGCCTCCGGCGGAGTGAAGAAGCCCCACCGTTTCCGTCCCGGCACAGTGGCGCTGCGCGAGAGGCGAAAGGACCAGAAGAGCACAGAGCTCTTGATCCGGAAGCAAGGCTGCGTTGCAGAGCTCAAGATCATGGGTAAGTTGCCTGCGTTGCCGAGGGCGTTGATCATGGAATGAAGATGGGTGGTGGGTTGAGAGGAGAGGGTGCAGGATTGGGAGGTGCTTTGGTGTCACCAGAATGGTTATGGTGATGCCACGGAGGGCTTGTTGGTGGGTTAGGACCAGCATGGGTAACATGTGGCCTTGAGCTGGGTATGGAATATCAGGATATGAACACCGTTGATGTAAAAAAAAAAAAAATTCCAGCGGGCAGCGAAGGCAAGATTGCCGGCCGGCTGCCCGCCGGTGAGAAAAAATACAAACTTAAATCTTATAGCTCTGATACCATGATAAAATAGATGTCTTATTGATTGATGTATTACAAGATTGATTGTTTATATTGATATTTTGTTATGTTTACAATGATCAAATATATAGAAGAGAAGAAGGTAGTAGGTGAAGTGGTAGGGGATGAAGTGGAGGTGGTAGTGGTAGGTTAGGTGAGGAGGTGAGTGTGTGTGGTAGGTAGTAGTGGGTTAGGTTTAGTAGGTGAAGTGGTAGGGGATGAAGTGGAGGTGGTAGTGGTAGGTTAGGTGAGGAGGTGAGTGTGTGTGGTAGGTAGTAGTGGGTTAGGTTTAGTGGGTTTAACAAATTCTATTACCAAAGAAAAGATGAATTAACAATACTGGAGTTTTACCAAAAGTAGAAAACAACATTTGCAAAAAATTAATTTAACCAAAAAGAATTAATCTATATCACTACAGATAAAAGAATTCTGTCTTAAAATTGTAGAAAAATATTTTCGAAAAATGAATTTAATGCAAATAAATAATAAAATAAAACACAAGAAATTTCTGACAAAAATTCTGTAAATTTAATACAGATTGTGACCGAGGCCAGTGTTTGAACATTGTGCCTTTAAGGCATTGGCCTGTCTCTAGTGCTTGCAATTAATAGACGTCTTGCCTCCATGATATAACAATCACCCCACATAAAAATTGCACAACTTTATGTATGTACAACAAATCAATTTGTGCCATGCACTCTCATATACTCAATTAGACATAATGTATGAATCCTAAAACAAACCTTAACTTATTCATGAATGCCATGGGATGTGTTGACATTTATAGAAGTATTTGTGACCTTTAGAATGGTCATGTCTCTTGAGTTCACATCCTTACATATGAATAGCCACCATGAAGGGTTACACAATTTAATTCAAATGGAGTTATTCACTTTTAAAATTTTCAACAATATATTTGTGGCAATAATGCCTCTTTATATAAAGGTTCCTTAATAGGTTTTTTACTCATTGCGTGGAGATTTGTTTTTCTCCTTATATGATGACTCGTATATTCTTTGCATGGAGATCTTCTTTATCTTTTTTAGGATCTATCTTGTACTCCGATATATTTTAATGGATGACTTAGCATTGAAAGTACTAAGTCTCATACTTTTTCATTAAAAACATTTATAATCAACTAATATTACCATATTAGTGCATAAGTAAACATAGTTTATGTGACATCTTCAACATGATTCCATTATATTAATAATTACTAGTGGTTGATACACACGATACACGAGTAATTTAAATAAGTAAAAATAAAAACCAATGATGAAAAAATTAATATTACAATACGTATCTTACTCAAGTGATAAGATCCTTAACTTTTAAATCCAGAATCTTGATTTCAAGTCCAGTGTACTTTGTTATATATATATATATATATATTAGGAGAATTCTAATATGCACATCCCCATACTATATGCATCTTTAATTATGCTATTTTCTTCATGTTATGATCAATTTTCTTCTTTAGTTATGACATTATTTTGATATTTTTGTTAGGATTTTTTTGTATTTAGTTATGACTTTTTTTTTATTTTAATTTTTTTTTCTTTATGACTCTGAAAATATAAAATTATATCATTTTTTTCTGTAGTTATAAAGTGCATATAATACACACCCTTTTGAGAGGTCTGTACCATAATCTTTCCCTATATATATATATATATATATTTATTTAATTAGAGAAATTCACATGATATAAAAAGATATAAAGATTTCAAGACACCAAATCTGACTTTATATAATAGTATAGATAGTATATATATTATTAATAATCATATTACTTAAAATCTCCTCCTATTCTTTATTATACTCAACCTAATTGGAGAATCAAACATAATACATGTGAGATGAAAAGTCTAATTGGTATTAAAATAATTGTTAACATAAATTTTAACATGTATAGTTGGGGAAAAAAATTGGTGGGTTCTATTAGCTATATAAGATTGTGATTCTTTCTATTACATATTTATAGTAAAGATGCTCTATTACATTATTTAATAGTGAGTGTAACGATTTTATTTTTTACTCTGTTTGAATTGAGAGATGGAAAAATAAAAGAAATAATAAGAGTTTCTTAACTAGGTGAAAAAAAATAAAATGAATAATTGTGATTTCTCACCTTTTTATTTGGATGAACTATGCTTAAAAGAGTAATTTTGGGTTCTCACCATATTTTTATCACTTTCTGTGACAAAACAAAACTGAAGTTTAGTGTGATTTGGCATTCTCACCATTTTCTATTTAGGGTTCGTTTGGGAATGGCTTTTCCGGGCTTTTTTGGCTATTTTAGTCACAAAAGACAAAATAGGCTATTTTAGCCATAAAAAACAAAACATCACATCCAACCCATAATCATTACACTCTTCTCTCACAAAAAAAGTCAAAAAAGCCAAAAAGCTAAAAAGTCCTTCCCAAACCAAACTTTTTAGCCCAGGTTAAAATAGTCAAAAAAGCCAAAAAGTCAACCCACTTCCCAAACGGAGGCTTATTTCTCACCATTACTTACGTCATTAATCATCCAAACAAGTAATAAGAAATCTCATTCTCTCTATTTATTTTCTTTTTTCATCAAACTCCTCAATCCAAATAGACTGTTAATTTAAAATTTGCATTCCTATTTCAAAATCCAATAATACTTTTTAAAATTAGATAGCATATTTTTTTATGTTAAAATTAGCACCATGTACCACTATATAACTATTAGGCCTAGGAAAGCATTCATTGACCCGCAAAAACTAAATGATCCGAACAAATCTATCATAAAATGGACATTTCAATGTTCTGAGTGGACGAATGCGAATGTATTTTTTTACCTAAGTTTGGACGGATGGTAGATGGGATGATATCCGATCTAATTTGATTCGTCAGCACATCTAAGAAAATGATATTTTGCTTTTATGCTGCATATGTTAGAAAAAGATATTTTATTTAATAATTATATTTATTATTTATGAAATATGAAAGTTGGACCCTTATTTAGGCCTCGTTTGGGAAGTGGCTATTTTAGTAGGCTATTTGACTTTTTGGCTATTTTAGTTTTGTGTTTGGGAAGATGGGATGAATTTTTAGTTGAGTTGTTGTATTGGAAAGTGTGTTGAAATGATGTTTAAATTTAAAATGATAAATTTATCTCTAAAAATATATTTTTTTAAATTGATATCAAGGGGTAAAATGGTAATTTATTTATTGATGGAACAAGTGTTGTAGCTGACAGTGTATGCTGTGCCTACACTGCCGGCTGTGCAGAATAATATATATATATTTTTTTTGAAAAAGGTTCCAACAGTGTTGCTTTTGGACTAATTTCTCAAAATAGGCTATAATAGACTTATTTTGGGCTTCCCAAACAGCGCCTTGTTATTATAAAAAATGGAAAACAAAAAATTAGAGTAAAAAATTATTGAAAAATAGTTCGAAAATAGCTTACAATAGTGTAGCTCAAACCATCAAATCAATTCATATCTATTCGTTAACTTGCACAATACACATAATCCACATCTGTTAATTAAATGAATGTATGTAAATTAATTTTTTTCAATCGAACCTGATCCATAAACCCCACTAATAATTGCGTAGAATTTTTATGTGAAATTACAAATTTTCTTTTCATTTTCATTCAACTCTTTTACTCATGTTATAGTGATTTCTACCCATATATATATATATATATATAGATATACTAGTGGGTGGCACGTATATGTGTGCAATTTAAATAAGTAGGAATAAAAAAAAATAATAATAAAATTAATATTATAATGTGTACTTAACTTAAGTGGTATGAGTCCTTATACTTAAACCCATGGTGCCCATCTCTTTGTTTAACTTTTTTTTTAAAAATAAAAAATACTGCCACATGACATGAGGATATGGGTTCAAGCCTTACCCATCTCTTTGTTTAACTTTTTTTAAAAAAATAAAAAATATTACCACATAATATGAGGAGAGTAAAGTTTCGTGACACCATAAGAGGTTCACTTTATAATAATATAGATATATATATATATATATATATTTTTGTAGAGTTTTTAAAATATCCAAACCACCACTCATCTGACCCAACAAACACAAGGTCACCTCCCAAATGCGCTTAACCATGACATCCTCAGCTCTGCCTCTACCACTCTCATCAACAACCTCTATCACCTACAGTCACATCCATGTTCACCATCTCAACCCTCCTTCATCCTCATCAAACCTCTCACTACTACCAAACTCAACCTCACACATTCACCAATGGTCTCTCGAAGACCATTCAAATCACCAAACCTCCCTCAACCCACCAACCCAACCCAAAACCATTCGATACCGTCTCAGTCAATTGTGCCAAAACGGCCAACCCCACCTCGCTCGCCAACTGTTCGACTCAATTCCTCAACCAAAAACCGTTCTCTGGAACACAATTATTATTGGGTTTGTCTGCAATGGTATGCCCGATGAAGCCCTGTTGTTCTATCTCCGAATGAAGGCAAACCCTGATACCAAATGTGATTTCTATACTTACTCTGCCGTTCTCAAAGCTTGCGCCGAGACTCGCCAGCTTAAGATAGGTAAAGCTGTGCACTGCCATGTTCTTCGTTCTCATTCATGTCCCAGTAGAATTGTATGCAATTCGCTCTTGAATATGTACTCTGTTTGTTTGAGTTCAACGGATGATGAAATGGGTTCTGTAGATTCGGATATTTTGAAACACGATTTGGTGTGTAGAGTGTTTAATACAATGCGTAAGCGAGATGTAATTGCTTGGAATACTATGATTTCTTGGCACGTAAAAACGAAGAGATTTGAAGAAGCAGTTAGGCATTTTTGGTTGATGATGAAAATGGGTATAAAACTGACTGTTGTAAGTTTTGTCAATGTCTTCCCGGCTGTTTCGAGGATGAGGAGTGTTAATAGAGCTAATGTGTTTTATGGTTTGCTTCTTAAATTGGGAAGTGAGTTTGTTAATGACCCGTTTGCATTGAGTTCTGCAATTTTCATGTATTCTGAGCTTGGTTGTCTTGATTTTGCTAGAAAGGTATTCGACCAATGTTTGGAGAGAAATACAGAGGTTTGGAACACCATGATTGGTGGATATGTTCAGAACAATCGTCCAGTTGAAGCACTTTATCTTTTCCTTAAAGCTTTGGAGCTAGAACATACTGTTCTAGATGACGTGACTTTTCTCTCAGCTCTAACTGCAGCTTCACAGTTGCAGCGATTAGACTTTGCTCAACAGCTACATGCATATTTAATTAAGAATTCATCAGTGTTATGTATCATCATACTAAATGCAATGATTGTGATCTATTCAAGGTGCAATTTGGTTGAGACGTCCTTTGAAATATTTAGTAGAATGTGTGAAAGAGATGCTGTTTCTTGGAATACCATGGTTTCTGCTTTTGTGCAGAATGGGTTTGATGATGAAGGGTTGATGCTTGTGTATGAGATGCAGAAGCAAGGGTTCATTATTGATTCTGTAACTGTAACTGCTCTTCTTTCAGCAGCATCAAATCTCAGGAACCCGGAAATTGGGAAACAAACCCATGCCTATATTCTTAGGCGTGACATTCAATTTGAAGGAATGGAAAGCTATCTCATTGATATGTATGCTAAATCTGGTCTGATTGAAGCTGCACAAGGACTGTTTGAAAAGTATTGCACGTATGGTAGAGATCAAGCCACGTGGAACGCCATGATTGCTGGGAATACACAAAATGGACTTATTGAGCAGGCTTTCACTAACTTTAGGCAGATGCTCGAGCAAAATGTAACACCTAATGCTGTAACCTTAGCATCAATTCTCCCTGCATGCCATCCGGTGGGAAGTATGGCTCTAGGCAAGCAACTCCATGGCTTTGCCATTCGCAACTGCTTGGGCCAGAATGTTTTTGTGGGATCTGCTCTGGTAGACATGTACTCAAAATTGGGTGCAATCAATTATGCCGAGAATGTGTTTTTCGCGTCCCCTGAAAAAAATTCAGTTACATACACCAACATGATATTGGGTTATGGTCAACATGGGATGGTTGAGAAAGCTCTCTCGCTATTCCACTCAATGTGGGAATCTGGCATTAAACCTGATGCCATTACCATTGTTGCTGTCTTGTCTGCTTGCAGTTATGCTGGGTTGGTTGATGAAGGTCTTCAAATGTTTGAGTCAATGGAGACACAATATGGAATTCGGCCCTCACATGAGCACTACTGTTGTGTTGTAGACATGTTAGGGAGAGTTGGGAGGGTGGCCGCAGCTTATCAGTTTGTCAAACAATTGGGTGAAGAGGGTAATAACTTGGGAATTTGGGGATCCCTTCTTGCGGCTTGCAGAATTCATGGAGAATTTGAATTGGGAAAAGTTGTTGCCAGTAAGTTGCTTCAAATGGAGAGAGGAAATAGGATGTCAGGTTATCATGTTTTGCTGTCAAATATATATGCTGAGGAAGGGAACTGGGAGTATGTTAACAGAGTGAGGAAAGGGATGCGAGAAAAGGGTTTGACAAAGGATGTTGGCTGCAGTTGGATTGATATTGCTGGTTTTGTGAACTGTTTTGTGTCTAGAGATCAAAAGCACCCCCAATGTGATGAAATATATCAAACATTGGAAGAATTGGCAATAAAGATGAAAGATGCTGGTTATAGGCCTTGTCCAGATTCAGAAATAGGCTGGATTTCTGAGTCTGAGGAATGAATAACACCTCGTTTTTTATTCAGATGGCACATGGGTACACAATTGGGAGACTAATCACCTCATAGTATATCAACTGCATCAACTAGCCTTGGGACAAAGGCTTGGCTGAGAGGTGCTGGGGCTTTTTGATTTAAGTTAATACAGAATCTTGGTTACTTTGACTGTGGGTCTATTTTCCCAACATGACTTTTATTGCCTTATCGAGGAGATTCCTTCCCATCCTGCTACCTGGTGCTTCCCAACCACTTAGGTACGCATTCTTTTGGGATGACATTTTATTTGCTTACATTCATCAAAGAGTAGATTTATTTTATTTTATGGTCTTTCTTTATCAATTAACCTAGACCTTAGGAGGCCAGTTTGACCATGGTGGGGAATGTGCCTAGTGAGCTTGGATATTGGACTGGTTATTTAGATACTTTCACTATCACCTCTGACCGTAGGTGATTAGTTTAACCCTTGTGAGGGAATGAGCCTAGTGAACTAGTTACCTTGATATTGAACTCGTTATTTAGACAATTCCACCACCACCCTTGATCTTAGATGATTTTTTTTTTTTTTTTAATGTTTTGGGGGGGGGGGGGGGGGAGGAGAATTGGACTAGTCGCCTGGATATTGGACTAGTTATATTCAAACATTTCCACCACCACCTTTGACCATTGTGGGGGAATGCCTCTATTGAGCTAGACGCCTAGATTATAGACTGGTTATCTAGACACTTCCACAATCAGCTTCGACCGTAGGTGATTAAATTGACCATGGTGGAGGATTGCCCCTATTGAACTAGTTGACTGGATATTGGACTGGTTATTTTAGACACTTCTACAACCACCATCAACAGTAGGTCATTAGTTTGACCATTGAGGGGAATGTGCCTATTGAGCTATAGTCGAATGGATATTAGACTACTTATTTAGACACTTCCACCGCTACTCTTGATTGTAGGTGATTAGTTTGACCATTATAGGGGAATGCACCTATTTTTGATAACTCGGTATCCAGCCCATTGGAAATTCAAGGATGACTTTCAGAATGGTACCTTAGAGAATATTGTTCAATATTAGTACTCGTGTTTGTGATGGGACTCATTTTGTATTGAGGTTGCCAGAACATTTTAACTTTCCTTCTCTTTCTACTACTAAACTAAGGCATATTTAGAGTGGTGGTCTCAGTTTTATCTGGACTGTTTCTCTAATAGAGAGAAATCTATCCCAAGGGGTAAACGCCCTACTTCACTAAGGCTAAAAAGTGTGTAATTGCTGAGCAATGCTCTAATCTCAAGTCAAGAAAGTGATTTGAGGAGGAATTAGTGAACTACTTGGTGAAGTAGTGGATGACGAAAATTAATAATCTAGTGTAAACCACAGAGGATTGTAAAACCAAACCAAGCCTTAAGTCCCATCAAATGAGATCGGTTATATGAATCTTTTTTCTCCACGCGGCTCTATCAAAGGTCATTTCGTTAGTCAAATTAGGTAGATCCATATCTCTATTTATAACGCTAGCCAACGTTAATCTAGGCTTACCTGGTCCCCTAATACTTTCATCTACCGTCACTGTATCGCATCTCTTCACTACTGCCTCTGTTGGTCTCCGTTGAATATGACCACACCATCTTAATCGATTCTCTCTCAACTTATCGTCTATCAGTGCTATTCCTACCCATTCTCAAATATACTCATTCTTAATTTTGTCTTGTCTAGTCTTGCCACACATCCACCTCAGCAACACTTATCTTATCTACATGTTGTTTCTTGGTTGCCCAACACTCTGTCACATAGAACATCGCAAGTCTAATAGCCATTCTATAGAACTTACCTGTTAGTCTAGTGGGTATTCGTTTATTGCACAGTATCCCAGACGCATTTCTCCACTTAAGCCATCCTGTCTTAATCCTATGGGCCACATCCGCATCAATCTCTCCCGCCGTTTTGATAATCGACCCTAAATAACGAAAATGTTCACTCTTAGGCAGTTCTTGGTTCTCAATCTTCACTTTTTTTCTGCTTGCATTGTTACTGTTACTAAATTTACACGCCATGTACTCTGTCTTAGGTCTGCTTATCCGGAATCCTTTAGATTCAAGTGTTTTTTTTCCAAATCTCCAATTTTGTGTTAACTCCTTCTCTAGTCTCATCCACTAATACGATATCATCTACAAACAGCATACACCATGGCACGCCATTTTGAATATTTTTTGTTAACTCATCCATAACTAAAGCAAAAAGATAAGGACTTAAAGATAGATCTTTGGTGTAACCCTACAGTGATAGGAAATTCATTTGTCTCTTCAGCAGGCGATTTAATAGTGGCCACCACCCCTTCATACATGTTCCTAATCACATCAATGTAACCTTTTGTCACCCCTTTCTTCTCTAACACCCACCATATCATATCCCGAGGCACTCTATCATATGCTTTCTCAAGGTTGATAAACACCATATCAATGTCTCTTTTCTTTTCTCTATGTTTTTCTGTTACTCTCCTCAAAAGATAGATCGCTTCCATTGTTGACTTGCCAGGCATAAACCCAAATTGATTATCTAACACCTCTATTATATCTTGCAATCAGCGTTCCATCACCCTCTCCCACACTTTCATTATATGACACATTAACTTGATTCCTCTATAGTTGCAATTCTGGACATCTCCTTTATTCTTATAGATTGGCTCTAAAATACTCTTCCTCCACTCATCAGGTATCATCTAGTCAACAAAATTTTGCTAAATAACCTATTCAACCAAGCAACCCTCTTCTTACCCAAAAACCACGAACGACCTAATCTAATAATAATAAAAAAAAAATGATGTATTCATATGAACTACATTTTGACTTGATCTTTTCCAAGGATACATAGGTAGCTTAGGAGTATATCTCAAGACCAATCAACCAAAAAAAACTTGTTCTCTTCCAAGGGTATGTAGGTAGTTTGGGAGTCTATTTCATGTTCAGTCAACCAAAAGAAAAGAGAAATCATTCAATCACTAAGATGTGTTAAGTTGCCAATTGTCCCCAAAGCTTGATATACAATCTCTTCCAAGACTGTGAATGACTGATAAATCAATAAAAGAACTTTTGTTTAATGAAGTGTTTTACTTTGATTTCACATAATTAGAAAAAGGCGGCAAGTTACATCGAAGTTGAAAAAAAAGAAGAAAAGAATCATGGCAACCATGTTAAACTCTGGATCTCACCTTGGTCGGCTTTCAAAAACTTCTCTAACTTGTTGGTGACTTTGATATCTTCACTCTTTATCACCTCAATGGCCTCTATGGTAGCTTGTTCTTCTCTCAAAGTGGAAATGACAATTCGCCTTTGAACTACCTCGGCATCAACAACATTAATTGAAGCCTCAAGTTGCTGTGACTGATCATCTAGAGCATGGGTATTTATCAAAAAGAAAAAAAGGGTAGAGCATGGGTAATGTGCTGATAGACAACACTTAAACACTGAATCTGCAACTTTGAAGTAATCCCTTGAGCAAAGGCTGTAGAGACATACTTAGCAACATTTTGCATGTCTTTCTCAATATGACTTTGTAATGGAAAATAGTCAATGTGAAGCTTTGAGAGCCCTTCATAAAGTTCTTGGAGCCTCGGGCCTAATGATGGAGCTTTCTAAATAGGAGTTTTAGTCATTCTGTCAAGTGCCAAAGTCGATTTATCGACTGGTTTAACCTTCCTGCCCATGGGGTTGACTTTCTCAACAAGCTCTTAATATGTCTGTCAAGTATCAAAGCTTCTGAATGGTTTGCACTGAGAATCATGCACCTAATATCAATGGTAGAAGCCCCAAAAGGCGCAACTTGACTCCACATGGGAGCACTGGGTAGAGACCAGGCTTGGTTTATTTGAGTGATTTAACCAGAGGACTACTCTTGTGTCCAATCGCCGAATCAAAGGTTCATGGCCTTTGAACTGTTGCCTCATTGTTAGAGAGCTCATCAAGATGATTCATATTTTCGTCTCTAGACTCTAAATCAAAGTCATCCTTTGGCAACTATCAAACCGAGTTAAAGGGTTGTCATAAGAACAAATATGGATAGAAGTGATAATTAAATTGTCAAGAATGACAAATAACAATCTTTGTTCTTTCTAGTGCTTCATTAGTTGTTAGGTTGGGAAGTGCTAAGAATACATGGCAAGAAGGAATCCGCATCATCAAATATAACAATGCTCCCTCCAACAGTGCTAGTACTAGACTTTTTCCCAAGGTGATGCCAATTGTGGTCATCATTGCTTTTTTCATCATCCACTACTTTAACAGGGATCCCACTAATGCATCCTCAAATCAGTTTCTTGACTTTGAGATTAGCCTTAGCTATCTGTTGATTTGGTGAAGGCGTTTACCCCTTGGGATAGACTTGTCTCTGTTAGAGAAATAGTCCCCGTATAGTCAAGAACGCCACTCCGAATATGTCTTAGTAGTGGAAAGAGATGGAAAGTTAAAATCTAAGAAGCACAGACACAGATACAGACACGAACACGGACACAGATGTGGATACGGGACACGACAATTTCAAAAAAATGGGGGGCACAGACACAACAGAGACATGACATAAAACATGTTTTATTTGTTATCTAGATTAATATTACATCTATAAACAATCAATATTAACAAAAACTAACTCTAATTCTTTTTTTTTTTTTTAATTTAAAAAAGCACTTTTAAATTAACATTTATAGTTTATATATATATATATATATATTTTCTGGATGATCTATTAAGTACTTAAATTTAAGAAAAAAATAATAAACATTTAACATTCATCAAAAACACTAAATAAAATGGGAGAAAAGACAACTTGGCATGTCCCTAGTGTGTCCCCTAAAAATAAATTAATTAAATAAGGAGACACGCCATGTGATGTGTCCCATACGTGTCACCGACGTGTCCGTGTGTCCGACACGGATATGTTTTGAAGTATCAATGCTTCATAGGTTAAAATGCTCTGTCAACCTCAATACATAATATAAGTCCTATCACGAACACCAGAGTACCAATATTGAACAATACTCTCTAGGCTACTAGTCCAAAGGTCATCCTTGAGTTTACTCGGGATATCTTGATAAAAACCAAACTAACTCCTAAACCTATTAGGACTGTACGATTCATTGATCACAGTAGAACCACTCTACAAAGTCAAAAGGCTTGATCAAATATTGATAAAATATTGAAAATCCGAATTAGAAAGTTGGTAATCATTAACTAACACCTTGTTTTTACCTTCTCCATATGCCAAACGATGCAATGTCAAATCTTTGCATAAAATAAACAAGTCATGCGCCTCTAACTATTTAAAATGTTTGGCCATCCTCTCACTAGCATAACTTCTCATCCGAGGCTTTAGAGTAGAATCGACACTGAAATGTGTGTTGAAATACTCCCCTAATCAAGCATAAGTATAAATTATAATGGACAAGAAAGGTAGTGTTACACTTCCCAGATTCAGAAGAAGCAATTTTATTTAGCCCTTTGTAGATACTGTCAAGGGAATGACAATGCTGAATGTGCAACCTTTGAACACCCAATACTTGCGACTTTGAACACCCCAAATCTAATCGAATCACCATCCCCATGGGGTAGAACAAATTTGCACAACCACCAAACAAGAAAGGCCGCTAAGTAGGTTTTCTCTTTAGCAGCACCACTAACCCCCAATTCGCTAAAAACATTATTTGCTTTGATAGTTCAAGACGGAACTAAGTCAATAACACTAGAAGAGCGGTTAGTTTCTTTAGCTCGTTAAGTCTTGTTCCTTGAAGCCTTAATGGTTTGTGATACTTGACTTCCCCTTTGAACCAAAATTTGACCTAATTAGTAATTTTGACCACATTCTTCTTTGATCCCTTACAAAGCCGGTGGTGAACAAGGATCATATAATGACAACTAACTGGAAGAAGAAACTCCTTGTGCTTGATATTACCGATTGCCTTTTTAGCATTCGGCACAACCTCATCCTATATGGCACTTAGATAGGGATCTCACTTAGTTGATGCAAATCCTATAGAGAGTTTGGCATCTTGCCTCTAAAAGTGTGAAGGGTAGTGGAACCAAAGTTCACAAAAGGCATGCATGATACTTAGATTTCGGGCATATGAGAATAAAGAGGAATAGATTGCATAAAAAATGTGTGCTTGTTGCAATGTTTGATGATGTTGCCTCAATACATAACCACTCCCAATATCCTTCACAAAAAGGTTTCCAATTGCATTTGAAGATAGTGCCCCAACCACTTTCTGGGGCATGAATCTCACATTCAACAATAGAAAATGGGCTAAGTTTCTCATGATCAGAGGACTTCTGCAACAATATCTTGGAGTTAGATTGTCTTCCAATCAATTCACATGAAATCTCATTAACCCTTTGCGGAAAATGAAGAACCGCCAATTGGCTCAAACTTTAGGCCCCAAGCACCAAGGAAAGGAGAGCGAATTGGAAGAGTAGTCCCCTTCTCAGCAGTATCACTAGAGTCTTCAAGAATAGTCATAAACCCTTCTTGAAATTCATGAAACACTCAAATAAAAGTACATAGAGAGTATACATTCGTAGTGAAGAAATATGCTTTGGCGTGCGATTAACATGGTCATAGTGAATAGTCAAACTAACCACCTACAATCAAAGGTGGTAGTGGAAGTGACTAAATTACTAGCCCAATATCCAAGCGACTAGCTCAATAGGCGCATTGCCACAACTTTGGAGAGAACTTTAGGAAGAGATTCTTACAAATTTTTTAGAGTGCTTACGAACCCTTGGCCAAAGGCTGCTTTAGAACTTTTGCAGAGAACTAACCAAATGGCCCCTGGGGCCTCTATTTATAGGAAAAAGGGAGGGGGTGTTAAAATTTTAAATTAATATTTAATTTATTATAATTTCCAAAATAAGATAAATTTGTCCCTCATTTTATAGAAAAGTTTGTACCTTGAATTTGAATTTCCTCCAATTTCCAACTCTGTAAAAGATTTTGAAAGTGTCCTTGTGAGACTTGCATCCTTGGGTTAGACCAATTGTTTGACCCAGCTGTCAAAACGAGTTGACACTTTCTTTTGGTGTGATCCATATTTTGAAATGGGTTGTATCCCGTAATTTTGGCGGGACCTAGATTTATTTGAAGGCTTTGACCATCTTGATTTGTTTAATAAAAAAAATTTACTTGTCGTAACCAATCTGACAGTGTCTAAGGCATGTGAAAATCTTAATGTCTACAGCTTTTAAGAAGGTAGCATGTCCATGTCAGACATGTATTGGACATTGAAACTCGTTAGACACACGTCCAAACTCTAGAGGTGTCCTATTGCTTAGGCACATAAAACGCATTACAAGTTTAGAACAAAATAAGTTAGGAATCACACAATGATAGAATAATGATAATGTAGATTTACGCTTACTAATCCATTCTCCTTTAAACTTTGAAATGGGTGTTATGTTGTATTCTTTCATTATCTGTGAATGAAGGATTCATATATTTATGACATAATAAATGCATGAAAAACTCTATATTTTGCTCATCCCCCACGTCATATATTGTATTTTTTGAAAATTGCTGCATCCGTGTGTCCGTGCTTCTTAGTGTTTGTCTGTGTTGCACTTGCATGAGATTTTGAAAATGTCTATTTTATGAGCGGACTTTCAGACTTGCTAGAGATACACCATAGTATCTCAGTCTTAACTGAAATGATTTTGCTTTCAACTTCAAATAGGTAAGGGTTAGCCATTGTTTGTATTGTTCATATTTCATTCAATTTTTTTGTACTTCAAGCTATTTTAGTTACTTGAAAGAAGCTGGCCTCTACTGTTTTTATAAGTTATTTGCTTGTTGTAGCAAAAGAACATCTGATGTGGTATATCTATAACGATTTTTTTTTCTTCTTCTTTTGGATAAACAAACAAACTTTATTAGAAAACATCAAGACGATGCAAAGAATACAAAAAAGCAGCCCACAAAAGGATTGAACAAAACTAACTAATCAAATCCTCCACAAAGTCTACAAAGACCAAAACATTGGGATTGACTATACTCGTAACCCAACTATGCAGCACCGTCAACAACCTACTCTGTAACCATAAAACGGAATGACACTCATCCTGAAACACTTGCTTATTCCGTTCTAACTATAGCAACCAAAGCAAACAATGGGAAGCAAGCACCCAAGCCTTCCAGCGCTTCTTTCCCACCCTAACTCTATAACACTCCCAATAAAGTCCCCGGTTGCACCCACACTAAGCCAAACAAGGCAACATGAAAATTCAAAGTCTGGACACAACCGGGCAATGAAGAAGCAAATGATCCACCGTTTCCGCATCCTTACAACACATGCAACACCAATTCACTAACACATGCCGCCGCTAAATGAAATTATCAATAATGAGGATACGACCCAAAGCAGCTATCCAAACAAAGAAAGCGACCTTAAAAGGAGAACCCCTTGCCCAAATATATTTCCAAGGAAACACACCACCAACTCTCCCTGCAAGCACCCCATAAAATGAGGATACTGAGAAAACACCTTTAGAGCTCCGAACATCCCATACTAAAGAATCCATCCCATTCCTCTCAATTTGCAATCCATACAAAAAGCCTAGAAGATCCTCCAATTGGTCTAGCTCCCAATCCTGTACATCATGACGAAGACGAACATTCCAAACAACTGATTCCCCTTACTTCACCCTAACCAAAGCAACCAACTCCTCTCCAACCAAATCCCCTTTCACAAACCACAACCATGAGGTTGAACCACCCTCTGCAAGCACCAACCCCGCCTCTCCTCCCGATGCTTAGTCACCATCACCCTCCTCCATAGCCTCTCTTGTTCCCCTGCACAATGCCACAACCACTTACCCAATAAAGCTCGATTAAACACCACCAATTTCCGCATACCTAAACCCCCTCTTTCCTTCAAATTACAAACCCTTTCCTAAGCCACCAAATGATAATGAAAACCCTCTCCACCCCTACTCTACAAAAAATCTCGTTGTAACTTCTCCAACCTCTTTGCCACCCCACATAAATCACATGCACAGACATAAAGTACATCGGAACTGTTAATGTACACCTAAACCTACTCCACTAAACCTAACCCACTACACCACTCCACCTCCACTTCACCTACTCCACTACACACTCCACTTCACCTACTCCACCACTCCACCTCCACTTCACATCTCCATCTCCTATATAATGTACATACAATACATCAAAACATATATCAATCAATAATACATACAATTTATTCTCTCTCTATCAATTTATTTTTACATGGTATCAGAGCTAGGTTAAGAACCTAGTAATTTCGTTCCACCGGCGGGCGGCAATCTTGCCTTGGCCGTCCGCCGGACAAACCCAAATTTCCTTAATTTCTTCTTTCATGGCAGATTCTTCAACAACTCACCATGATGGATTCATTCACCAAACTTTAAAGCCTTCCCTAATTCTCTCTCTCTCTGCTAAAATCTTGCAAGCTTAGAATCAATGGCGTCACAAAATCACCAAGCGCAAGACCATCATGATGATGATCATAAACACGATCATCATCATCATCATCATCATCATCATCATCATCATCACCATCATCAAACCCACGACCACTCTCATGGGGATTCAACAGAAACAACATCATGGGTGGGCCCAGATGGTAAGGTGTACCACAGCCATGATGGACTGGCACCACACTCACATGAACCCATTTACTCACCTGGGTACTTCAGCAGAAGGGCACCGCCTCTTGTGACTAGGGATTTCAGGGAAAGAGCTCTCACTGTTGGTATTGGTGGACCTGTCGGTACTGGGAAAACTGCTTTAATGTTGGCTTTGTGTCAATTCTTGCGGGACAAGTACAGTCTTGAGGCAGTAACAAATGATATATTCACAAAAGAGGATGGTGAATTCTTGGTGAAGCATGGAGCACTTCCAGAGGAAAGGATACGAGCTGTGGAAACTGGGGGCTGCCCACACGCTGCCATTCGTGAAGACATCAGCATAAATCTTGGCCCCCTTGAGGAGCTCTCTAACTTGTATAAAGCGGATATACTTCTCTGTGAATCTGGGGGAGATAATTTGGCTGCCAACTTCAGCAGAGAACTGGCTGACTATATCATTGATATAATTGATGTATCTGGTGGTGATAAAATACCTCGAAAAGGAGGCCCGGGAATTACACAAGCTGACCTCCTTGTAATAAACAAGACTGACCTTGCACAAGCAGTTGGAGCTGAGTGCTCTCCTTTTTATTCTCTTTATTCCCACTTCCTGCCCCTCTCCAATAAAATAATTCTCCACTACCTCCTCTATATATCAAACCCAGTTCCACCAGCACCAAACATGCTTATATGCATACCCAGCCCTCTCTCCACTTTCTCACATGGGCTTGTCCCTCTGTCTGCTCCACGTTTGATTTCAAAATCTATTATTTTTATTTATTTTCTCCAAATCACTTTTAATCTCTTTCAAATACCCGCTTTTATTTTATTATATAATCAACATACCCATCATTCTTTTCCCCACTCAAATATATTATACTAGCCTTCATTGATTCCACTGGCTTCCAACACTTCATTTTATTTATTATTATTATTATTATTTTCACCAAAAAAAAAAAAAAAAAAAAACAAACAAACAAACAAAACAAAAACAAAACAAAACTACATTCATTCCAGTTGATTTTTCTGCCTTACCACACCTCCCATTCGAGTTTGCAAAACACACTTGTTTTATTCATATCAGGGATTCACCCCGCTCACCATTCTACATCAAAAAAAAAAAAAAAAAAACAAACAAACAAACAAAACCACAACAAAACAACCACACCCACAGTGGGATTTTTTCTTCTCTACTCTGCTGCGGGTCGCTTCTTCTTGCCTCCATCCTGGGCGGCCCTTGACGGTGCTGCCTCTGTGTTTCCCGCGCCGCCAAGCACGTTCACTCCCTCCTGCTCCTCCACTGCAGCATATGGCGGACCTCCAAATCGGAACATCACGGTGGCCTTCCGCTTCAGATCCTTATTTTCCGCTTTTAGCACACATATCTCTGCTTGCGCATCCTTATACATGCGCTGGAGCAGAGCCAGTTGGGCGTTTAACTGTTGCACCTCATTTGTCCTACTCTGAAGCCGGTGCGACAAGTTTGTGACCGCCGTCATGGTCTCCACACATGACTTCAAAGTATACTGATTGGCCTCAATATCAGTTTGCACTGCCATTTTTTGCTCCACAGACCGCATCGAAAAGTTCAACGGAGCAAAACCAGAGGTGTTTGGTTGAGGTTCACTGGCCACCGCACCAGTTATTTCTCTTGTGGACTCGTTCAGGTCTGGAAAGAGCGTGAGCAGACCACGGGAAGAGGAGGCCATGTTCTGGGTAGCTGGACGGGAAGAAGAGGCCATGTTTTTTGGGTTGCTGAGTGTTTCAGCGACGCAGCGATTTCCGACTGGTACTTTCAGAGAAGGATTGGTTACAGAGTGTTTACAAAGTATTTCAGAATGCAAATGTTCAGCGGTTTCAGACTGGTTTGCACAGCCTCCGCCTCAACCTTGGTTAAATAGCCAAGGCAGACACGCGCATCGCGCGCCACTTGACGCCAGACGACAAAACGGGCGCGCAAGCCAATGTGGTGACGTGCCTCGCCATCATGTCCGGCACATCTTTTTATGACTTGGGCTCGCCTTTTGATGGCACGTCTTTTTATGGATTGGGCACGCCTTTTGATGGCACGCCTTTTGAAAGATTGGGCACACCTTTTGAGGGTGCGACTTTTTAAGGGTCCGACAAGACTCTGTAAACTGTCCCGACATTGATTCCGGTTAGCTCCTTCATGGGTCCGACAAGACTCTGTAAACTGTCCCGACATTGATTTCGGTTAGCTCCTTCATGGGTTCGACAAGACTCTGTAAACTGTCCCGACATTGATTCCGGTTAGCTCCTTCATGGGTCCGACAAGACTCTGTAAACTGTCCCGACATTGATTCCGGTTAGTTTCTACAAGGGTCCAGCAAGACTCCGTAAACTGTCACAATAACTGTCACACAGTGTCTGCTACAACGGTCCGACATGACCCCGTAAACTGTCTTCTACATCGGTCCGACATGACCCCATAAACTGTCTTCTACATCGATCTAACACGACCACACAGTGTCTGCTACAACGGTCCGACATGACCCTGTAAACTGTCTGCTACAACGGTCCGACGTGACCCCATAAACTGTCTGCTACATCGGTCTGACACGACCATACCGTGTCTCCTATCCTGTTTTATTTTATTTATCAGTTTACTTTCCTGTTTTGTTACTCTCTTCAAACTCAAGTTGGTTAGTTCCTATCCTCCTTGAGTTTGAGGGGGGCTGTTAATGTACACCTAAACCTACTCCACTAAACCTAACCCACTACACCACTCCACCTCCACTTCACCTACTCCACTACACACTCCACTTCACCTACTCCACCACTCCACCTCCACTTCACATCTCCATCTCCTATATAATGTACATACAATACATCAAAACATATATCAATCAATAATACATACAATTTATTCTCTCTCTATCAATTTATTTTTACAGGAACACTGGAAAGAACACTCGATCAAAGTAATCCGCCCCCCTTTTGACAAGTATTGGCGCTTCCACTCTGTCAACCGTTGCTAAACTCTGTCCACCACCCCATCCCACACTCGAGTCTCCTTAAAAGAAGCCCCCAAGGGAAGTCCCAAATAAGAAATTGGCAACCTTGCCACTTTACAGCCCAAGACGGCTGCCAACACCGGTAATCGAGCCACCTCACCCACAGATATCAATTTGGATTTTGACAAATTGACCAGCAGCCCTGACACCGCCTCAAAACATAACAAAACATATTGCAAGTTGCCAATCTGAGTAGCCTCCGCATCACAAAAAATCAACGCATCATCAGCATAGAATAGGTGAGAGACCACCAAAGAGGCAGACCCCTCCCCCACCACAAAACCCGATAATAAACCCCCTTGAACTGCCCATCTATAATGATTAACCCTTGATATAATCCTCGTTTGATCATGCTATAGTCTTCCTTTGGGGAATTTGGTTATCATGCTACATTAGATAACTTGTAATATGAAGCATGGAAGGTTGAGATGCTTTTCTGTTTTCAGCATGACATGGTTGATATTTTCAATTCTAGGTTCAAAAAATGCAGGAAGACAAGATGCCTCCTGGTTTTTGCTATGCTTTCTTGGTTTAACTCTCTCACGTAAGTTAATTTCTCCAACAATTTATGTTTCATACTAAAAAGCTTTTATAAGGTTTGAAATTGACACAAAAGAGTGGACAAATTTATGATTATTATTACAAATTTACAATTGTAGCTAATTTTGGCTCCTGACTAAGCTGCAGGGCAATTGGTATTGTCATAAGCTCTGTAGAACCACAACTGGCTAGCCTGCTGCAACATGATCAAAGGAAAGGTATAGTTTCATTCCTTTCATGTAACAAGTCATGGTTTTATTAGGAAAACTGATGGGGCTTTCTAGTTCAGGCATGGTAACCAATTGTAGTAATTTTGCACCCTTGACTGCATCGAAACCAGTCCGATGACAATGTTTTAGAATTTAGGTAAACTTAATGTTTCTTATCCATGAGTTGTGAGTCACTTGTTTGTAGTATTTCCAAATTCCTAGTGCAATGTGGTAGCACAGGCAGCAAGACCTCAAAATGTGGTGGAATAGATACCCATTTGTTAAATTACTCAAATGAGAAAAATTATGTATGCAAACTGATAATTGTACAACTGTATATAAATGTGAAGTTACATTTCAGCTGTTAGATTATGATGAGAGAGAGAGAGAGAGAGAGAGAGAGAGAGAGAGGACAGATGTGGCAATCACAAAATGGAACTGTAATGAACAAAATCGTGTAGCCATTATGGCACAATATTGTAATGCTTTGGATATGTCAGTTTTGAAGCATGAAACGTCTACCAGATTGAATCTGTTGAATGATTTCTCTCAACCTACATGAAGTTTTCTATGTGATTATGCCATTTCTAGGTGTTTTTTAGGCTACATTGTAGTTTTTTGGAATTCTTATTGCTTGCTTTTATTTTTATTTTTATTTTATTTATTTATTTTTTTGCGCTGTAGAACGAAGTTGCAAATATATACAACTCGTAAATTGGGAGGGAGAACCCCAAACAATTACAAGGGAGGAAAGATTGACACGTAGGTGAGGGGAGGCAAAGCCCTCACCTCCTAACAAGGTGCAACTGCTCTTGACTAACGGACTAGCCCTGTTGGTTCTTTTTTATTGTTGAGAACAAACCTTAAACTTTATGTTGAGGTGTGATGATCTGGGCATTGTCTCAAAGAGAGACTCAATGAAATAGATGTCTGTGAAGATGTGGACTACATGCATTTGGACAGAAAGGTTCTATGAAGTTAATAGGTTACAACATTATTTGCTTCTTGTTAAAGCAGACTTCCAATAGAATTAATTGTTCTTGATCATCTAAGGCATGCTAAGATCTTGTACTAAAAAGCCAACATGGCTTAAGGGCTTTGGTTTGCTGTGTCTCTGAACTCCTATCATTGCAAATCTAGTAAGGATTTCCATGGTTGTACAAAGGCCTAACATGTGTGTGTGTGTGCGCATTGGGATCCATAGGCCCATAAGTAATCAAAAGCACTTCAAAAAATCTTGCTCTGAGAGTATGCTTCATCATCATTTGGCATTTTTATCCTATATGCATGCATTGACCATGCCCATGCGCAAGAAAACATACTTGCATGATCGTTCTGCTACTATTGTGTTTGAATCTTGAGTTTGTTGAAAAAATCAATTTTTTTCCATTTTCTTTTCTTTTTCCCAACAAATTCAAAATCCAAACACAAGTCACAATCCTCTCTCTTCTGTCTTTTGTCCTAAATTATTTCTCTACTACAGGATCAAAGTTAAGGAGATCAAAGATAATCCCATAATAGAGAGTGTTTCAAACAAGAGGATGGACCAGAGTGAGACATGGAGAATCATCCTCAGCCATCACTATACCATAGTGGAGATTTGATGAGGCATATTGTCTGTTGGTTTCAACATGTAACATAGCAAAAAAGAAAGAAATTAATTTGTCAACCAATGTGAAGGCACACTTTTCTGGGATTCCTCCATTGATCAAACCCCACAAAAGAGAAAAAAAATCAATTGAATGTGTGGCCCCTAGTCTCTCACAGTGACCCTATCTCTTCACTAATGCCCTCTATATAATCATGGCTTCCATTTTTTTTTTTACAAGTCAAAAATCCATCCCATCATCATGTCCTTCTCCATCCAAAAGTATTATTAGCTTTTTCTAAACATTTGAATTACATTGCTTCCCTAGAGCCATTTATAAATATTTTTTTTAAGGATTCAAATACAATATATATATATATCTAAGTCAATATTTAAGAGAGTGGTGAATGAGAATTGTTAATGACAGTTGTAACGGGTGACTGATTGCCATTAGACTCTCGCTGACCTCTCGCATGTGAGAGGCGGGTCATATCGTAGAGTTACAAACCCATTGGTAGAGCCACTTATAATTGTACAAGGCACAAGTGGTATATAGCAAGGGTGTTCGCGGTTTGATTATGACCAGGGAGCTTTCAATTTACCATCTGTTTGTTAAATTGACGGATTGAAAAAAATTAATCTGGATCTGTTTGGCAGATGGATGCGAATCAGTTTGGCGGTTTAAACTTTTACAAATTTTGAACGTAATACAATAATTTGTCAATATTTTTTTTAGATAACAATCAAACTCAACATAATTAAAAAATTATCAAGTAAATTGTTAAATACCAATAATAAATGCATATAAGAAAATCATGTATTATCAAAACTATTTCATTATTATTATTTTATTCAAAAACTATTTAATTTGATTTTTTTTAAAAAGACAAAATTAAGCCTTATATTTTTCACACAAAAATATCAAATATCAATACTTGTCAATTGATAAAAAGATTTTCAAATTGAAAACACAACAAAATATTTAAACTCTTTTTCAGTTAAAAACACAAACAGAATATCTAAATAAATTAAAAATACAAGGTCTTACAAATTATTACGGATGCTCGTGGTTTGACAGTTTGGTTGCGGTCAAAGGAACCTCAAATTCGCCATTCGTCTAAAATTAGATGGATTGAAAAAAAAATTAATCCACAACTATCTTCTTATCATCATACATTCATCCAAAATGCGATGGTTCAATCAATTTAAACGGATCAAAATATCCGCTAAACATCCCAGGATATAGTTTTCTTCTCTCTTTGATTGTCAACTTGCGTTTGGCAATGTTCGAACTCCATGAATTTGCCAAACATTATGTCTTGTTTGGGCATGTGTAAGCCATGCTTTGATAACGTTTTTGTTTTTTTTTTTTTCCAATTTTCCTTTTCTTCATAAAATTGAAAACTAGAAATGAAAACACGTTTGACAACTGTTTTCGTTTGCAAAAAATAATGGCAATCTTTATTTGTTTCAAAAATAAAATTTCATCCTCTTCTTACTCCTCTATGGTCCACCTCCATTCCTAACCTCGCTTTGAGTCTCTCACAACCCCCCCTAGGCTCTAACCACCCTACCCTCTCATGACCACCTCCTACCACTTTTTCCTTCCAACAACTCATCAAAAATATTTTTATTTTCTATTATGTATTTTAAAAAGTATATAAAAAATCTAAATAATCTCAAAATATTAATTCGTAATTATGTTTTAATTTTAAATAGTAAATATTAATATCAATTAAACAATTAATAACAAATACAACAATTTAACATGAAAAAAATCATAATTAGAATATCTCCATTTGTAATAAAAAATCATAGGCTAAAACTACAATACAATCTATTAAAAAGATAAAAAGGAATTGCATACGAGTACCCTCAATTATCTAGCGAATCTATACCCGAATTGAACCAAACCCGATTTGCCTCTTCCACCACTGTTTTCACCTCAGAATAACTTTGTCTAACGTTGAATCCACAACGTCGATATTGAATCCAAGACGAAGAACTACTCTTGAATCTACCAAAATTTCAAGCCTAAGTTCCTCATAATCCACCAAAGAACACCTATATTTTTATGTGAATAAAAGAACAAAATCAACTCATGATGTTTGACACTCTGTAGTTCGTTGATCAATTAATCACTTTCTATACATTAACACCCTCCTATGTAGAACATTTTGTATTTTTCTCCTCTTTGAGAATTTGGACGGGTCGTGCTGACCGCTTGAGCCACCGCTTGACCGCCAATCACTTGACCGCACATTTCACCGCTCAAGTGGTGATATATATTTTCCAAAAATTCAATTTGTAAGCATAGATATTAGATTATCAACTTTATCGCTCGAGTACACAAATATAATTAGCGAAGTGGCAAATAATGGATGCTTAAGATATGGAATGCTAGTACAAACTCCTCTACACAGGCACAACTCAAGTTAGATTCGGATTAGATTCGCATCTGAATACTCACAGTCTCACTGAAACAAATGAGCAAATAAAATTATAATTGAAAGAAATTTTGTCAAACGAGATTGTTAATTATAAAGACTTAACGGTATATGTATGTATGTTAGTTATTTATTTTTATACCAAAAACAAAAAAATTTAACAAAACACAAAAACATGTTCAGAAAGTAAGAAATTAACAACGTTATCAACCACAACCTAACGAAAGTGCTATTTTTGAAGCTGCTTTAGTATAGACCACAGTTTCACATTATGTTAAAATTGAAAAATTTGCTACCAAATTATATGTGTATATAAAAAAAATAATAAAAAAAATAAGGCCAAAAAAAAAGGAGAAAAAACTGGAAATTTCATTCACAGAGGATATGAATCAATGGTCTCTGGCGGTTTGGCATGTGGGGCCATTTCCCAATATAAGCCATTTTTGTATTGTATTTCCAAAACTAAGCCAACTTCTGACGGAATTTCAAAACTAAGTTAAAACGCTATTACTATTCGCGCTTTCACTGTTGGGAGCGTAAAAGTAGGTGAACAGTAAAATCGCTATTACAAATAGCGACTTTGATTAATAAGTCGCTATTACAAATATCGCTTCTAGGGTTATTCTTTTTCCGAATAAAAAACGTTGTTCTTAACAGCGCTTTTCACACAAATTTTTGTTGCAAAAAAACGCTATTATCAATAGCGATTTTAACAAAAACAAATTTCCCAAAAAACGCTGTTTATAGTAGCGATTTTAACATAATTTTTTTTGCAGAAAAAACGCTATTCATAATAGCGATTTCAGTTCAAATTTTGTTCCAAAAAAACGCTATTCCTAATAGCGATTTTAACAGAAATTTTTTTTTTAACAAAAATTTTGTTGGAATAAAACGCTATTTTCAAGATAAAACAAAAGAAAAAAACATAAAGCAATTATCATGTTAAAATATGTTTTTTTTTTCTTTTGTTTTTGTTTAGAATGTGTAATTCATAAATTTTACATAATATGAAAAAAAACCTCTTCTCATATATTAATTTTACATACTATTTTTCATATATATAATTTCAAAATCATATTCATGTAGATTATTGAATTTTTTTTTGGGAAAATTTTACATAGCGATTTAGCTATTATAAAAAATGTAATTAAAGCTCATTTAGCTATTATCAATAGTATATTAATTTTACATAGCGATTTTTCATTTTTTCATAGCGAATTGTTTCAAGTTAAATGAGCTTTAATTACATTTTTTTAATTACATTTTTTTGGGAAAATTTTTTTTGTTAAAATCGCTATTGTTTTAGAAAATGTAATTAAAAAAAAAATTCGTCTTCACTAAAGTTGTTTTCATGTAAAATATTTTTTTGCTTATTGTTTTGTGTAATTAATTATTTTTTTTTCGCTTTACTAAAGTCGTTTTCATGTAATTTTTTTTTTTCTTTTGTCTTTATTTTGGGTTGGAAGGTGTTATTTTGAAAATTATTTTGGCTTTACGAAAGCCGTTTTCATTTAAACATAAATATATATTTATTCTTTTGTTTTGGGTTAGAAGGTGAGAATGTAATTCAGAAAATCAGTTTAGTAAACCAGTTTAGTAAAACCGTTTTGTACCCGTTTTCATTTAAATTTATTTTGTTATGGGTTAGAATGTGATATGCATGCTGTACAGTTCGAAGCACACCCACACATTGTGCAACTCGACGAGCAACGACGAAGGGTGAGACGCGAAGACCACCGCGGAGTAGGCCAAGAAGACAAAGGCCACAGCGAGAGCTCCTAAAATAAATTTTCTCAACATTTTTGTAATAATACTTAATACATAATATACGAAGTCAGTACTTTACAAAATACTCTTACGGGTATGAAAACAACATAACTGAAGTTGCAAATGTAATAGTTTTCAGTTACGTAGGTAGTACAGACATAATTCTCCCACAAAAATACATTATGGACACCATGAACTGAACACACATTACATACATCCTGGACACTCTTAACTGAACACACAATACATAAACATAACAGTTAGATAGAGAAACACCTAATTCATGACCTAATATTGCATATTAATAGCCGTAACATTTGACAGACACAATACATAAACATAAACTTAAACATAAACATAACATAACATAACAGTTATACTTACTCTAACACAGACATTACATATTAATGGAAGTTGTTATATTGCCGAAGTGTAGACATTAACACCTAATTCGCGCTTAAATCGGCAGGTGGCTCAGAATCTGAACAATCCGAAAGCTCAGCGTCAGAGACAAGTTCAGGATCCTCCATGATAGCCTTGATAGCCGCAACATTTGGTTTTGTTTTGTTCTTCTGGCCATCCTTCTTAAGTATGAGTAGCTGCATATCGCGGGCCAATCTACGACCCATTTGAGAAATCTCACGTTCTAGTGTTTGACATAGTCGATCAACATTATCAGGATCTTCCTTTTGGATCTCAACAGAACGTGCTTTTGGCACCTTCAGTCCTCTTTCCCGACATAATCTTTCGTTTTGCACTCGCTCTATAAATAGTGCGGGCCACTTAAGAAGTCTAGCCTTTGCATAACCATATCCTGTTTGATTTTCTGATGGATCCTCCACCAAACCACATGGATCTCGATAGTACTTGGGCATGACGAAATGTCGCTTCCCAAACCTATCATGATAAGCACAAGAGGCATCCAAGAAAGGAAATGGTGTTTCATCTTCAGCATCGCCACTTCCCCTTCCCCCTCCTCGTCGTGAACTTTCACCCCTTTGCAAGTTCCTACCACCTCTGCGACCCCCACTCCCTCCTATGAACCATGTAGCCATGCTAATTTTTTAAAACAAATGAATAATAATTTCGTAGGGCGAAATGAGTTGTAAGGTTGTGTCTTCACCTTGAGTTGTAAGGTTGTGTCTTCACCTTTACTCGTTTATATAGTTGATTATGAACGGATAAATGAGAATCCCACATATATGCATGCTGACTGTAAGGTAAATCAGTAGATTCACTGTTGCCATGTGACTTTCTAAATTGAGAATCCCACATATATCAATACGAGATGAGTTATCACTGTAACAAAAAAGTCGAGCAAAAAATGGAGAAAACCAAAGCATGTGGACCAAGTCACATCACTTCACAATCCATCTGCATATACGAACAAAATAAGGGCATGGTGACTGTAAGGTAATTCAGTGAATTCACTGTTGCCATGTGACTTTCTAAGTTGAGAATCCCACATATATCAATAATAGATGAGTTGTCACTGTAATAAAAAAAATCGAGCAACAAATCGAGGAAACCAAAGCCTGTGCACCAATTCACATGACAAAGACCATCCATCTGCATATAAGGACAAAATAAAGGCATGCTGTTGTTAACAGATGACTATTTAATTTGGGGCTAAAAAATGTCGTTAGTGATAGGTTTTTTTGACTTTTATGAGAGAAAAAATAAAATATTTATGATTTAGATATAATATTTTGTCTTATATGAATAAAATAACTTATTTTATCTTATATGACTATTTTAGCCCAAACTAATATCCCAAACGGGAGCAAAGCCAGATTGAGTTATTGTGCCCTTTCTTTGACTTGAAACCTTGAAATTTGTTTATGTTCATTTTATTTTTTATTTTATTTTTGGGTAGCCCTATTAATATTTTTTGACTATTTAATTTGGGGCTAAAAAATTATATTAAATCTAGCATTTAGTGAATCTTATCACGTTTTCAAGAGATGAGGATATGTAAAATATTTTGATCCTCCATGTAATTCTCTCTGCCTTAAATTAATCAGAGTATACATATGTGACAAAACTTTCCTATTTTTTTTTTTAAAATTTTAATTTAATTTGTTTTTTGGGGTAGGTCATCCATATGTGATCCTAACACATTCAAAACCCAATAAACAAAACCCCTAAATAGTCCCAAAGAAACATGGATCCTTTGTCTCTTGGGTATCACAATGCAGGTCTCAAGTCTTGACCTCTACAATTTCTCCCAAATTAATGACATTTACATGCTTTGATTTCTATTTTAACTATCTTCATTTGTATAGGAGAATGTAAAACATAAATAGAAATAAATATGATGAAACTTAGATATTTTTGTACATAGACAAAAATGTTCTCACATTTGAAATAATGAAATTAACTAATTTATAAAAAAAAACATAACAAAATAAAATGATAGTATCCTCTTGAATAAAAAAACAAAAAACATTAATATTTCATTATAAATAAAATATAAATTTATAAATCATATAAATAATATTACTTTCTTTATTTGGAAGCTCATTTAACTTGAAACAATTCTTTGAAATAGATTATTGAATTTCACTTACAATTAGATTTTAATCTATTAATTTTATAATATTAGAACCAAAAAAATAAAATCCATTGATGCTATAATATTACAAAAAAAATAAAGCATTTCAATTTATTCCAAAAAATAAAAAACCAAATAAATAAAAATACTTTATTTAAAATTATATAATGACAGTATATGTTTCAAATTAAAAATACTTTATTTTGATAAACCAATAAAAATTTCAGAAAAATTCAAAAACTAACCATGATTCCAAAAAATTCAATTTCATTTCAAAACCCTAATATTGACAGAAAAACCCTAACCCGTATGCCAAAAAATTCCAAACCCTAATTTCATAACCACAATGATAAAAACCCTAACACATTTAATAATTCACAAGTAAAACCCTAACATTGACAAAAAAATACAACACATTTACAAACACAAAAAGTAAATACATAAAATTAGGGTTAATGTCATACCACGGAGAGAGAGAGAGAGCAGAGACAGAGAGCGAGAGCGAGCTGAGATGGAGCGAGAGCAGAGAGAGAGAGAGCGAGCGAGAGCACAGAGAGAGAGAGAGCGAGCGAGAGCAGAGAGCAGAGAGAGCCAAAAACCTAAGTCTGAGTATGCAAATGAGGGGGGGTGAGGGGGGGGTTTGTTCGTATATATGAGGAGTTTGAAAACGCTGATATAAAAAGCGATTTCATTTAAATGAAATCGCTATTACAAATAGCGTTTTTTGGCAAAAAAATTTCAACTGAAATCGCTATTAGAGATAGCGTTTTTTCCGGGGAAAATTTTTTCTTAAAATCGCTATTACGAATAGCGTTTTTAAAAAAAACGCTGTTAGGAAAAGCGTTTTTAACAAACCCTAGAAGCGCTATTTGTAATAGCGACTTATTAATCAAAGTCGCTATTTGTAATAGCGATTTTACTGTTCACCTACTTTTACGCTCCCAACAGTGAAAGCGCGAATAGTAATAGCGTTTTAACTTAGTTTTGGCATTCCGTCAGAAGTTGGCCTAATTTTGGAAATACAATACAAAAATGGCTTATATTGGGAAATGGCCCTTGGCATGTGACCCTATATTTCTAGCTGGCACTAGGTTGGATCTTACAATTACATTCGTTTGGAAATTAATTTTTTTAATATATATATATATATTTTACAAAAGAATGTATAATAAAAACAATGAATTGCCTTTCTGACTAATTGAATTTATTCTCAAACATATAAGATTATAGATTTCTAAAGGCCTAGAAATGCATAAAAAGATTCTGAGATAAATTCCAAATAAAAAATTAGTTAGGTTGTTTTGACGAAAAAAATTTAGTTAGTTGGATGTGACTTAATTGCTTCCTCAAACTAGATATGATTTTCTGGTAATTATAATTGTTGTGCTTGTTAAATGCATATAGTTCTGATTTGATGTAGTTTTTATTATATTTGTAAATTATTATTTTTATAATTATTCGAAAAAAGTTTCATATTTTGTCAATCGATAGGAGATTATTTATAAATATGAAGAGAGATTTGTTAATCTTTAGTTAGTATAATATTAAGGCACTAATTTGGTCAATTAATTACAAAATGGTATCAAATTTTAAATTATACAAATTTAATCGGTATGTTATTATTGTTCCTACAATATATTCCATATAAGCATGTTGCTCCATTCTTACAATCAAAACTATAAATGGATTTTTCAAAAATTATTAATTCTCAAGTAATAAAAAATTAATTTTTAACTATAAAAAAGAAGGTAATTTCTCAAAAACTTAGGGGTTGTTTGGAATGATTTAAATAAGTACACTTTTTGACTTTTTATGAAATATGGGTTGGGTTTGGATTTGGGTTAGGTTTGAAGTGATGTGTTAGAGATGTGATGTGATTTAAATAGGATGATGTGATTTAAATATGATTATGACTTTTTGATTTTTTAAATTTTTTCAAACATGCCAAACTAACCTTTACTACTAAGTAGATATTATTGAGTTATAAAATACTTTTTATTGTAAAACTTAATTATACATTGATGTGGGCAAACCATTAACATGGCACTCCTATGTCCCAAATGCAAAATTGAAGAAAGGCTTGAACAACCAAATCTAATAGATAGATAGGATGTAGTTCATTAGAAAGCAACTTTATAGCAGTTTCGGTTTTGACCTATCACTTGTTGTATTTCGGACTCAGATTTGTATGGTTTTGAATGATTATTCATATCTTGTTTCCCTTCTCTTCCCTCTATTTTGGTTATCGGGTTATAATTATGTGTTTGGAATAGGTTGGTTGCTTATTTTTCCAAATCTTCGTTGCTCAGATTTTGGCTCCTTTGCTCAAGGTGGCCTCACAAATTTTGCTCCTCCGCTCAAGCGGCCATTCTTGCGCTGGAGCAAAATTCATAAACTCTTAGTATTTTTGTAGACCTGCAAATACTGGAAGAATGTATTCTACGCTCGAGCGAGTGGACGCTCGAGCGTCCAGTCTTGCGTTCGAGCGGTGTCTTTCGTCTGCAAAACTTCTGCAAGTATGTATTCTACGCTCGAGCGGAACTATGTGTCTGACGCTCGAGCGTCACTTTCCACGCTCGAGTGGATTGCACGTATAACAGTCCGTGAAAATGACTTTTTGGTTCACTTTTTCATAACTCTCTCTCTGTAAAATTTTTCAAAACACACTCTCTTTTTACATTTTGACCTAGATCCTTTGGGTTCTCTACCTTAGTGTCTTTGAGAAAAAGTTAGAGCATTCTAAGAGCTCATTTTTTATTCGATTGAAACTTGATTTCGACGTTGTTGAAGGTTCCACCTTGCTTTGCTTGGTCTTCTAACTTGAGGTAGAGATTGTTCTACACTTTCATATAGCTTTTAGCTTGGTTATTTGTTGTTGTGTAAAAATGGTGAGATTTAGGAGTAGTTTGATCAAACCTAGGGTTTAGGTGTGAAATGAAAAATGAGGGTTTTTGATGAATGTGAAATAAATGGGTATGGGGTTTAAATATGAGATTATATTATGTCACAATTGTTAATTTTTGGAACTTGGGTTGTTATTTGGAAAAATGGGGAAATTTTGCCTTAATTGGATCAACTTGTTATTTTGTATAGATAATTAAAATTGACATTGGTAATATGAAATTGGGAGAATATTAAAATGAATGGTGGAGTTGGATATGCATTATTGCACATCCTTTGGAAATTTTTGAATAAACTATCTGTCTTGAGATTGAATATCTGTTTAAAAATAACTGGATTGAGCTATTGGTAGAGGATAACTATGATTGTTGTAGAAATTGCATGAGAATTAGGTGAATTAAAACTAATACATTGTTGTTTGTCATTGAATATGGTCATGTTTTAAATACATTATATATGTATGATTGATTGGAAAAAGAAATGAGATGTACTTCATGTATGATTATGTCTATAAATACATTGTATGTGTATGATTGTTTGGGAGGAGAAAGGGGATAGACTCCATTGAAATTAAGTTGGTCGGAGTGTTCTGGGTGCCGATCTCGCAGACGGAATATCTATAAAATGGTAGATTGAAGTGTTTGTGTGTTCATTGTGTGATTGGAGAACCACTGAGTTGTAATCTTAGTTGGGTTGTTGAATGACAATGAAATAGGCCAATGAATTGAAACGAATTGAGGGAAAATAGAATAAGATGTGAGCACGGTATTTTATGATACTATAAATGTGAATGTTTTATCATAGGCATTGTGTATGCACATTGTATTTATATCTTTGCTAAACTTCATATATTGTGTTAGATGATTCCTACTGAGCTGTGGCTCACCCTATTTGGGAAAATATTTTCAGGTATTGGTGATATGCCTCCGCCAAGGCAATAGCTTGGAGGAATTTTTTGGAGCAAAAGCTTCTTCATTTTGTTTTATTTCTGATTAGCAAAGGGCTTAAATTGTATTGGGCTAGGCCTACTTTTGTGTAACCAAGCAAGGACTTAGAAAGATGTAAGCCTATAGAGCATATAATTACTTGTTTAATTTTCAGTTCTCTTATTATTGTAACACATGCTGAAGATTCAGGATGAATAGCTGGTGAATGTATATTGCATGTGTTACCTTTTGTATGCAAATTCTGATGAATGGAAGCATATTATCTTTCCACCGTTGGGTTGTATTTTTTGTTAAATTTTGGGGGTGTTACAAACTTTTAGGTTGATTTGTTCTTCTTCTTCTCTTTTTATTTTTATTTTTTATATAAATTTTACAAAGATAGCGGTTAGTAAGTATTATTAGATTAAAACGCAGACTAATGTTTTTTTATAAACTCAAATCTAAAATCTCACCTTGGTATCTAAGTGTCGTCACCATGACCACTTAGATTACATTCCAAATTTTAACCTTTAAGTTTGTTTAATGACACGAATTTATGCATCTTATTATTAGGTGACCATGGATTGGATTCTTCCATCTCTTTCAAATTATGTAATAGAAAAAAAATGAAAAAGCAAAACAGAAACAGGAACAATAAAATATAATAAAAAGGAAAGCATAGAAAGTAATAAAAATGTTTATGCATCTGATTTCACTACCAACCTATCTTGCTAGTGAAATATGAGTAGAATTTAAATTTATAAGGCAAAAATAAATGAAAAAGGAAAAGCTTTCATTTTTCTATCTACAAATCCAATATCTAAATATAGGCTTATTTAGCGTGCTGCTAGTAGCACTCATATTTCTTCTTTAGACTCCCATCTTTTTATTATAATTCTATTCTATTATGAAATTCTAATTTTACTCTCATTTCTAACCTTCCAAACCTTAACCTCTCTAATCCAGCCACCATCCATCTCTACCACCACCTACGACCTCTACTCCCAACACCTCTTTACCCTATAATGCTACACCCCAACCCCGCTTACTACTCTCTACTACCAAAACCCTTCTGCATACCCCTCGTGATTCTTTCTTTATGGTCGCAACAACTGGTGGTGCCGGGGAAAGAGACTAGGTGGTGGTGAATAAAGGGGGAGGTGTAAGGGATGGAACCAGGATTTCATTAATAGAGGGGTCAAAAATTGAATTAAAAATTTTTGCTATATACACTAGCAAATATATATATATATATGTATATATAATATGATATGTAAGTTTTATATACACACACAAAATAAATAAATAAATTAAACACTATGGAACTAATTTGGTCTTAGATGAAAAAGCTTTTCTATGCAAAATAAAAAGAAAATGCAAGGTCGAAGAAAAGTAAAATATAATTTTTGTTAAAACAAATAATATCTTTCATTTAAGGAGGGGCCATGGCCCTCATAGTCTTTTTCTAATTCTATCATTGCCTTGTGGTGAATGGGGTGGAAGTAAGTTTTTTTTTTTTTTAAATGGGGTGGAGGTAAGGTTAGAATCTAAGAAACTTGGAGGTAATTTTAGTATTAAATACGGTGTGCAAAGAATTTTTACAAATTTTATAATTAATTGGTGAAGATTCAAAGAGTCCAAAAAAGGAAACGTGGGTATCATTAAGAGAACTCTACTTGTCTGTCTTTCATCTATAATTTACTTGATACTTTACCTATGATGTTAAGAAAACATATTGATTCATTGACTATGCTTGGCATTGCCTTAATGAAATTCAATTGGCTTGTTTTGGGTACACAAAAAAAAGTGATTTATTAGCTTATCTAAGTCATATTATTTTTTTATACTTCTTTTTGTAATAAACAAAAAAATAATATTATAGACTGACACATTTGATCTACAAATTCACTCACAGTTATATGACAAAAGAATTGGACTTTTAAATCAATTAAAAATTGACACCTATCATAATATATCATTATAAATAAAAGCATGATTTTTTTTTTTTTTTTTTTTAAGGTCCAAACATTTTCCTTAATCCTATCCTAAGCTAATCTCTCTATCTTTTGTCTCATTTAGAGAAGGAAATTTATAAATCATTGTAATATATTGTGGCAGTGTTTTTTTCTAGGTGGAGGGCCCACTTGCATGCACTTACTTCTTCTGTTGTTGTTGTGTGGCTGTTGTTACACTTTGTCACTTTCTGAGGTCTGTGTGGTTTCCAGGTTTTCACAACTTGTTTTGTTTTATTTTATTTTATTTTATTTTTTGTGTGTTCCTTTCTTTTATTGTGTTTTGATTTTTGAAAACACATTGAAAATAAGTAGAATTTATTTTTATTTTTTCTATGCAGTTTGTATTTATATATGTAGCACTATACTGTTTTGTCACATGTGACATCCTCTTCTAGTTAGCTTAACTCTACAACTACTACTATAGTACTACATAAGGCAGTTAGGATATTGACATTGCAGGTTAAGTGGCTCTCTAATCAATGTATGGATCCAATGGAATTCTTTTGAATTTTGCTCAACTTTAACGCTGTATTTGATTAGGAGATTTAGGAAAAGATTTAAAAAAAAAAAAAAAAGTATATAAAATTATGTGAAATATAGGTATATTTTATTTACATTTCACATATCTTTTCTATTTTCCTTTCCAAATCACTCCTCAAATTCCTCAACCAAACACAACATAAATCTAAATTTAATTATCTTGTTCGAATTTATAGAGTTAATTATAAATTTTATTTTAATAATCTGAATCGTTCATTTTATAAAATTTTATATATATGTCATTTATAAAAAAAAATTAAATTAATTTAATAATTATAATATTTTTATTTTACCACGTTTATTTTTTAAAAAATAAATAATAAGTCTATTTTTAAAATTAGCACAATATATTTTGCATCCTTCTATATACATATAGATATATAACATATAAAAACAATTTGCATAGTCCTATGTTGTGTGAACTCTTCTAATTGTATAAAATGTGAGTGCGAAACACTCAACAATTTGGATAAAAGTATATAATATGGGTTATATCTGTCATGTGTTATTAGGTATAATTTGTGATTCGAGTTAAACTGCGAACCTATGTATAGAATTTTGATCGGATTTTTATTGATAAGTTCAATTTATAAGTGTTTTAATTTAAAAAGTTCATGAATAAATTTTTTAATTCATTTAGTCCATAATTTTATTCCATAAAGTCCATTTTCTTGATTTACACTATTTTCTTGGGCACTTATGCCCTTATATTTAATTTTGATATCCTTATAAATATTTTTTCAACGATTAGCAATTTAATGATGTGAACATTCATATTTTAAAATTTACATTTGTAGGAATGTAAATTGGCCCGGGGCGGCCCAAAACCCGCCCGCGAGCCAGGACGGGCCCGGCCCGTTGACAATGTGAATATTTACATTGACATGTTAAAATTCACATTAATAGGAGTGTAAAATTGGCCCCCGTCCTGTGGCGACGTGAAACCCACCCGCGGCCCATGGCGCGGCCCGGGGCGGACTCGGTTCGGCCCGTTGACAATGTGAATATTCACATTGACATGTTAACATTCACATTGATAAAAGTATAAAATTGAGCCACGGCCCATGGGCGGCCAAAAGCCCGCCCGCAGCCCGGGGCGTGCCCGGCCCAGCCCGTTGACAATGTAAATATTCACATTAACATATTAACATTCACATTGATAAGAGTGTAAAATTAGCCCGCGCTTCGTAGCTGCCAAAAACCCGCCCACGGCCCGTGGGCGGACCCGGCCTGGCCTGTTGACAATGTGAATGTTCACATTGACATGTTAACATTCACATTGATAAGAGTATAAAACTAGACAGCAGCCCAGGGCGGGCCCGACTCGGCCCGGTCCGGCCCGTTGACAATGTGAATATTCACATTAACATGTTAACATTCACATTAATAAGAGTGTAAAATTGGCCCCCGTCCCGTGGCGGCGCGAAACTCGCCCGCGGCCCATGAGCGGCCCAGGGCGGGCCCGGTCCGACCCATTGACAATGTGAATATTCACATTGACATGTTAACATTCACATTGATAAGAGTATAAAATTGGGTCGCGGCCTATGGGCGGCCAAAAGCCCGCCCGCAGCCCGGGGCGGGCCCGGCCCGTTGACAATATGAATATTCACATTGACATGTTAACATTTACATTGATAGGAGTGTAAAATTAGCCCGCGCCTCGTAGCTGCCCGAAACCCGCCCACGGCCCGTGGGCGGGCCCGGCCCGGCCTGTTGACAATGTGAATGTTCACATTGACATGATAACATTCACATTAATAGAAGTGTAAAATTGGCCCCCGTCCTGTGGCGACGCGAAACCCGCCCGCGGCCCATGGGCGGCCCGGGGCAGGCCCGGTCCGGCCCGTTGACAATGTGAATATTTACATTGACATATTAACATTCACATTGATAAGAGTATAAAATTGGCCCGCGGCCAGGGGCGGGCCCGGCTCGGCCCTTTGACAATGTGAATATTCACATTGACATGTTAACATTCACATTGATAAGAGTGTAAAATTGGCCCGCAGCCCGTGGGCTGCCCGAAGCCCGACCGCGGCCCGAGGCGGGCTTGGCCCGACCCGTGACAATGTGAATATTCACATTGACATGTTAACATGCACATTGATAGGAGTGTAAAATTAGCCCACGCCCCGTGGTTGCCCGAAACCCGTCCACGGCCCGTGGGCGGCCTGAGGCGGGCGGCCTGAGGCGGGCAGCCTGTTGACAATGTGAATATTCACATTGACATGTTAACATTCACATTGATAAGAGTGTACAATTGGCCCGTGACCCGTGGGCAGCCCAAAGCCCGACCTCGGGCCAGGGTGGGCCCGGCCTGTTGGCAATGTGAATATTCACATTGACATGTTAACATTTATATTGATAGGAGTGTAAAATTGGCCCGCAGCCCGTGGGCGGCCCGAAGCCCGATCGCAGCCCAAGGCGGGCTTGGCCGGACCCGTGACAATGTGAATATTCACATTGACATGTTAACATTAACATTGATAGGAGTGTAAAACTTGTCCACTGCCCGAAGCTCGTCCGCGGCTCGGGGTAGGCCCGGACCCAAACCCGGGCCACCCCGGGCCGCCCACGGCCTTCGGGCCGCCCATGAGACGCGAGTCAATTTTACACTTTTATCAATGTGAATGTTAACATGTCAATGTGAATATTCACATTGTCAACAGGCCGGGCCGGGCCCGCCTCGGTCCGCCCACGAGCTGTAGGCGTGTTTTGGGCAGCCACGGGGCAGGGGCTAATGTTACACTCTTATCAATGTGAATGTTAACATGTCAATATGAATATTCACGTTGTCAACGGACCGGGCCCGTGTCGGCCCGGGGCCGGGCTTCGGCTGCCCACGTGTCACGGGCTAATTTTACACTCTTATCAATGTTAATGTTAATATGTCAATGTGAATATTCACATTGTCAACGAGCCGGGCCGGGCCCGCCCTGGGCAGCGGGCGGGCTTCGGGCCTCCCACGGGCCACGGGCCAATTTTACACTCCTATCAATGTGAATGTTAATAAGTCAATATGAATATTCACATTGTCAATGGGCCGGACCGGGCTCGCCTCGGGCCGCCCATGGGACGCGAGTCAATTTTACACTCTTATCAATGTGAATGTTAATATGTCAATGTGAATATTCACATTGTCAACAGGCCGGGTCGGGCCCGCCCCGGGCCGCCCACGGGCCGTGGGCTAGTTTCGGGCAGCCACGGGGCTCGAGCTAGTTTCGGGCAGCCACGGGGCGCGGGCTAATTTTATACTCTTATCAATGTGAATGTTAACATGTCAATGTGAATATTTGCATTATCAACGGGTCGGGCCTGGCCCGCCCAGGGCAGCCCACGAGCCGCATGCGGGTTTCGGGCCGACCACAGGCCGCGGGCTAATTTTACACTCCTATCAATGTGAATGTTAACATGTCAATGTGAATATTCACATTATCAACGGGCCGGGCCGGCCCGCCCCGACCCGGGCCCGCCCTTACCCGGGCTCGAGCATCGGGCTGCCCACGGGTCATGGGCCAATTTTACACTCTTGTCAATGTTAATGTTAATGTTAATTTGTCTATGTGAATATTCATATTGTGAACGGGCCGCCCCGGGCCCGCCCCAGGCGATGGGCTGGTTTCGGGCCACCCACGGGTCGCAGGCCAATTTTACACTCTTATCAATGTGAATGTTAACTTGTCAATGTGAATATTCATATTATCAACGGGCCGGGTCGAACCTATTTTTTTGGCTTGTGGGCCGGCCCGGCCCGACTCGAATTTTTCTGGGCACCCATGAGGATCGACATGAGCCGAGCCCCTACACATTAACGATATAAACATTTATATTGACGGTGTGAACATTCATATTAAGGGTATTTTGGTAATTTTGTCACCCATAGGACTTATTGAAACATAAGAAAAATAATGTGAACTAAATGGAACATAAGTAGATGAAAAGGGTATTTTGGTCTTCTTATCTCAAATTGAACCTAATGGAATAGTCAAAAAGAATATGGGTTGGATGGAATAAAACTCTTAGAAAATGGATTTATCAAAAAAATTTCCAATTTTGATATGCATGACAAGTTGTATGACATAACTAGATATGCGTTTGTTTTATTTTTTTGACTTGTTACAGTGTAAATGGGTCCTATATCATTTTAAATGTGACTTGTTATTTTAGCACATCCAGATTTCACATAACTATTATCTAATTTTTTTTAACTTTTTATCCTGGATCAATTGAGTCATTTCTCTCACACCAATCTATATGAGTATTGTGTGAGTGATTTTCCGATCACACTGTCCGCTTAGTAACCAGCTGGAGAGCACTGGCAGAATAGATGACACCTGACTGACCTGCAACTTAAATATAAGAATCCTGCGGTGGTTTCGGCCACCCGGGGGCACTCCGACGATCAAGTCAGTATATCTCTCAAAGATAAATCAAGTACTAAACTCACAAGCTTGAGTATCAAAAGCATACCTCAGACCCATGGGGGTGCCTCTCTTTTATAGCCAATACAATCCTAGTCCCAATAGGAGCCTGACCCTAATGGACTTAGGATTACTGCTAATCTGGGACTCCCAGTGGGATAAAGATAAACTCTCTAAGAGTCTTATCTTTACCCAAACTGAAGTCTTCTCCCAATCTAGGACTCTGGTCCATATCCAGGTTGAGCTCCCTCTTTATTCTAGGACTCTTGTCCCTTATCCGCTTATCTCGGATTCCGATATCTTTGGAGATAACCTCGGCCTTGCCGAGATCACCTCGGCGTCACGACCAGGACACGTGGCACCTCGGCTGACACGTCGACGTCACCTTGCCACGTGTTGGTACTCAGAAAATATATCCCCACAAGTATTAGGGCTGTATTTGGAGGAGCACTCCAAACACATTTTGGTCACTTGTTTTGAGTGTGTTGTTTGTTTAGAATTTTTAAAAATTAATTCTACATTCACTTTTGAAAACTCTTTACAGTTAGTTGACCGGAACAGTATTATTTTTTTTTTTACAATTGTCACATGTTATTTTTTATATTTTAAATTTAAAAAATTCAAAAAATTTTAAATTTTTTATGAGCTTTGAATAGAATTTTGAGTTGCATGTTTGGTTATAAGTTGTAAATTTTTGTATCAAATATCGTATATCACATCAAAAATTTCTCACTCAATTCAAAACTTATTTAACAAACAAATTTTCTCTAGTTAAATCATAATTTCAAAACTTACAAACTCAAAATACAACTCTATTCTCAAATCATATTTAGAAAACTCTATCTAAGTTTTTCATTTATTTTTTTGAAAATGAATAAATTGTAATTGTTGATGTAACTTAGCTTTTGCAATTATAATTTTTATTATTTTTGAGTTTATGTAATTTGTAATTTATTTATTTATTTAGCAAAAAATCTAATGTGGGAAAAAATGATTTTACCAAATTTTAAACTAAATTTGACTTTCTCATTTTTAAGCAATGATTTTGACTCACCATTAAAGAAAGACTTCAATGAACTCTGGCAATATTTTTAGACATTAACAAACCCTTTCGCTTGATCATTAAGATTTTTCTAAGCCTATTGGCGAAATAAATTAGTGCAACCCGCCGTAATCTTTTTCCATACCCTTAAGACTTCCCATTAATAAGATTATGAATACAGAATTAATTACAGAATCAATCACATAAAATAAAAAAAATATTATAATTTAGTGGGACAAATATTTACTAAAGAGTGGGACTTTTCGTAGAGTAACTTTTATTGTGTTTTTTTATAAAAAAAGAAAAAGAAAAAAAAGTTACACCCAGATGTGCTTATGATTATTTTTAGTCATGTACAAAAAATCAATCTCTCTCAAATAACTTCTATAAGTTATTGATTTTGTGTTTGTAGACTGCTTTAGGTTCATTTGGCATTGATTAATATAATCAATTTTTTTAGTTTGGAAATTTTTTTAGCCTGACTTTTTTAATTTCATTTGGTTTTTGTTTTGAGACTTTTCTAACTTTTATGAGAAAAAAAGTATAATGATTATAAATATAAAATGATATTTTACTTTGTTAATTTATATAACTTATTTTCTCTTATATTTTTTTTTAGTCTCAAAATATTAGTCAAACGAGCACTTAAAATCTAGAGATAGGGTCATAAAGGTATGAAATCTTTATTGCACGTGAATACCTGACCTTCACACTATATCCTAACATGAAATGCTGGGGTGAGGTACATTGTTTAAGGCTTGTTTGGTATTGATCTTTTCATACTTTTCGGAAAAAAAATAATGTTTGGTTTTCTTTGGAGGGAGTGATTTTTAAATAAAAATTTGGAGAGAGGGTTTAGAATTTTTTTTTTTGATTTATTTGGTCGTATATTTTGAAAATAGTTTTAGAGTTTGAGAGTTTGGAATGATTTAATATTTTATTGTAATTGAGTAGATGTGTGCGAGAGAAAAAACGATTGAGAAGGAGAGAGTAGAGAAAAAAAGTGATTGATTAATATGTAAGAGAGAGAAAATAATTTTGAAAATTTTTTGAGAAAAACCATAAACCAAACAAAATTTTGGAAAAAAATTTCAAAGACAACTCTCCCAAAAGCAATCCAAACAATTCCAAAAAAGTTTTGAACCACAGAGCCAACACTGAACTCGCCTTCAAAAAAGCAAGCCCAGGTTGGATGTAATATACACACACACACCCAACTGGCTATCCGATGTGGGATAGCCCCTGCCCCAACCGACCCGGGCCGAAAAGCCCCACCCCGAAACGAGGCCCTAAGTGGGTTGGCAGCAGAGCCCACAGCAGAGCTCCAGCCCAAAGCATATTTGTTTTGAACCACAGAGCCAACACTGAACTCGCCTTCAAAAAAGCAAGCCCAGGTTGGATGTAATATACACACACACACCCAACTGGCTATCCGATGTGGGATAGCCCCAATTCCAAAAAAGTTTGAAAACGCTTTGTTTGCATATTGTTTTTTTATTTTTGTGTAAAAATAATCTTTAAAAATTGAAAATAACTTTTTGACATTTTTAAAAAATAAGTTCTTTTTATATAATTCTCTCATAAATAATTCTAAAAAATAGTTTGATAAGCAATTTATTTATTTATATTTTTCAAAAATATAAAAGATGAAATAGAAATTGAAAACGATAGCTTAATGTGAAACCAAGTGAATTTGCAATAATAATGTGAAGTTACCACTTAACAATTAAGGATTCATTTTTATACAATTCATCATTGATTGACCAAAATAAACTTTACTAAATGGTATTAACTTGGTCAGTCAAATAATGATATTTCTTTACTTTATGCTTCCATTAATTTACATTTTTTATTTTTCGCTGTGAATTAACTTTGACAAGACTAGGCCTTAACTCCAAAAAAAATAAAAAATTGGACACTATAAAATCATGGAATATAAAATACAACTTTAGTGAAGTAATTTCATCCACGACTTCATTTATATATTTATTTTTGTAAAATTATTGTGCCAAAGTGCATAGTAAACTCATGTGTAGTATCTCTAAAATAAGAGAAATTATCTTGTAGATCCGACTTGATATTTGTGGTGTATTTTTTAATAATAAGGAAATACACGATTATTTTGTCTCTTATTTTTTAGATAAAATAGTTATGAGTGAGTACACGATCACATTATAAGTCAAACATGTCCCATAATTTCTCCTAAAATCATTTGTCGCCAAACAAATTTCTCACAAATTGTATGACCAATTTTTTTTTTTTTTTTTTAAGATAGGGATGTATGACTAACTTAAAAAAATAAAAATAAAAATAAAAAGAGATGGAAAATAATAATGACCATTATGCAAACTCTAGCTTAGGATTGATTTTTAAAAACTAACATGGGTAGACACTCTCTTCTTTTTTATTTTTTTCTTCTTTTTCTTTTTATTATGACTGGCTTATGCATGGGGAGAATTAAATTTGTTTAGCACAACTTTTAATTTTGTTAACCATTTGAATATATATTAATTTTTTTCTTATTTATTATAGCAATCAACCATCAGAGTACCATATGGCCCAAGCAAACATATGAAAAATAAAAAATAAAAAATAAAAAATAAAAAAACGCAATGTAACGATAATGAAATAATGGGGTTGGTTGGTTTGTGAAGACTTTATAGTCCTCTTGCACTTTTTTGACCCACCAAAAATAAAATAAAATAAATAATAATAAGATAAATGCTAAAATAACTTTATGATAAAGCTTAATTTTTTTAATTAAAGAAAGTATTTAAAAATTTAAAAAAAAAAAAAAAAGTGTTTTGTGATCTTCACTTTTTTTTTTTTTTTAATTTTTTTTACTTGTGGAATGTATGAAAAACCTTCACACTTTGCCTCCTTTACCTGTTCTACAGAAAGAATAAAGACAAACAGAATTATAAGATATCATTTCATTTATCGTATATTATCCAAGTGAAGTTTATAATATTAGATTATTATAATATAAGAATCAGTCAACACCACCAAGCTTAAATTCAAAGGGTTTGAACAGAGACCATACCAACTCATATCCAGCTGTTCTTCATTTCCTTTGTGCCTTTTATTGATACAATTTTTTCCCTCTGTAGTAAAGTCTGGTTATTTAGGTTATACAATGTATTAAATATTAAAATATATATAACCCCTTATTGAATTTTATATTAAGATGTTTCCAATGGATTAATGCTGTAGCAGAAGAATCCATGTTTCGAAAACGACATGCACACCGTTATGACTGTAAGGATGGTTGGTCCAACGATAAGGTTTGTCATTAAAATTTTTGATTCTCGAGTTACCGCTTTAAATTTGAAATTTATTATGAGTCAATTACCTCAAAGTCTATGTTATTTGTCACAAAAACAATTTTAAAAATCATATTATCTTTACCTATTTATTCACGTGTCCACTTATTTGTTCTGTCCACTGTTGTAGTTGACACAATGATTGATAGTAATGTGTGAGAATAGAAAAAGAAAGTAGAGATAAAAAAGTATAAGAATAAAAATGAAGAAAAAAGTTTTTTTTTAAAAATAATAAGTGGTATTTATCACTAATATATTTTATTAACCATGTCCTTAAAAGCACTACAGTTCTAATTTTTTTAGTGATGCAAGTTTAAGTCATGAAAATAATATGTATATCTAAAATAGGAATGATATGTTTGCGTACATTTTGCCTTTCTTAGACTATGCTTCGTACACTAATTGTTTTTTCTCTTTCTAGTTTTCTTGATTATTGTTACAACTATCCTACATACTTGGAAAAATTATTTAGAAAATTATGTAAAATGGTAAATTAATGGACTCTATTTATTATGGATGTAGTCTACTTCCCATCAATTTTAAAGTTATACTGTACTTCCCACATTCGGCATAAGTTCTGAGGTAAAAATTCATTATACATAGCATTTTTGTTATTGTTAATAAACATCTATCACTTGGAACAAAAAAAAGTTAGTCACATTGGAACTATTCTTATAGTGTAAACTTTGAATAAACATGGTAAAAAAAAAAAAAAAAATCTCCATCAATGAAGACAAGATGCAACATATAATACTATTTTATATTTAGAATAAAATTATAAAAATATAAATATTTTTTGCGAGTCTATGTATTATTAAATTTAAAACTTGACGAGTCTGACTTTCAGATATGCACCTACACTCAACATTCATACTTGAGTTCATGTCACATAGACTATATATCGTGCATTAATTTGCTTTAACTTTTAAAAATTGAGTCTTGCTAAAAAGTGGTGCTTAAGCAGAAATAAAATAAAATGAGATACGTTACATTGAATTAATACACATTTTACTAAAATCAATACAACTTTTAACAATTTCAACTATTTTCAAGACACTTTTTTATCTTAAGTACCTATAAGACATTTGTTAATATTTGGCTTTAAAAATTTGGCCAAATTACATACCAATAAAAAAAATTCAAAATAATTACTATTTTATGAAAAAAATTTATAATTTTAAATATTAAAATTTACAAAATTTTCATTAATTTAAAATTATTTTTACAAATATTCACTTATTTATTATTTCCTTTAAAATTTTTGTTTAGAGACAAATCTCCAGCCCCGTATATAAATAACGGGCATAACCATGCACGTATGTCAAATGTCACCAAAACCATGACCTCAGAATTCTATTACGTTGTTTATTATTATTATTATTATTATTATTATTATTACTAGGACAAATTACATTTTACTCCATTCAACTATTATTATTTTTATTTTATCCCCTCAAACTAAAAATTGATACAATATATCTCTTTCATCTTTTGAAAAATTTCAATTTAACTCTTATGTCTCCATTTCATTAACAAAATAGACAAAAAAATGTACATGTAATTTGTACATGTCATGTTTATGAGGATTGGATTGAAAATTTTCAAAAAATGAAAGGGTACATGGCATCAATTTTTACTTTGAGGGGGATAAAATGAAAAATGGTGATAGTTGAGGGAAGTAAAATATAATTTTCCCTTATTATTATTGTTTTATTATAGTATGTGACAAATATTTTATTATTTTAAGTACTATATATTAAATTTTGATTGGATTATTTATTGTCATGGTCGTTTTGCTGCTTATAGAAAACTACAAATAAATAACCTTTAGATGGTGTTCTTGGAAGCGACAAAGGAATCCCAATAATGATTAAACAATCCATTTCATGAAACCAATAAAGTCACACTTATTTATTTATTTATTTTTGTCTAAGTATATTTTGGAAAACTCTTAGATCACATAGTTAAAATATATATATATATATATATAATTACAATGTAAGATAAAGAATGACCTTATTTCACATATGTGATTATTTTTTTCGACAATGCTACGTAGCTCAAATTTTGTGGCTCAAAAGTGGCTCAAATGGCCAAAACGACGTCGTTTTGAGTACAGAACAACATAAAAATGGCCAAAACGACGTCGTTTTGGCCATTTGAGCCACTTTTGAGCCACAAAATTTGAGCTACGAGACATTTTCCTATTTCTATATATCAAATTATGTATTTCTAGTCGGTAGAGACGAAATCAGAATTTCACTATTGGAGGAGTCAATTTTTTTTATTTTATTTTTTTTTTACCATATACATAAAACGCACATGTATGTATAAAATATAATATATAAATTATATATACATAAAAAAAATTAAATACCATACAAGCAATTTCTAATAAGATTAAGAAGTTTTTTTGGTGTAAAATAGAAAGATAATTCAAGATGGAAGAAGAAGTACATATATATTTTTTATACTGGGGGTCATTATATGTATAAAATGACATATATTTTTAAAGTTCTATGGCAAACAATAATTTTCACAGAAACAGGAAGCATAGCCCCCCATAGTTTTCTCCTAATTTCGTCCATACTAGTAGGATTTACATATTTTAGGAAAACTAACGAAGAGTATTATTTTTCCCTTTAAATTATCATAAAGTCCTATCAATTTTAAATTTGAACAACTAAATCTTTGTGAGACCATGAAATATCGTCTCACATGGATTGTAGAGATTCAACAAAGAGATGAACCTAGTCCTGGTATACCTGCAAGGATGAGCATGATCGGTGCCACCCAACCAGGGTTGCCGGTCGGAGGCACTCTAATGGTGAAGTCAATCACCTGTTAAGCAGAATGAAAGTCTAGAAAATATAGAGTGCTTGGTGTGTAGTGTAGGGAAAGAGAACATACCATTCCTCTGGGATGCCCTCCCTTTATATAGAGGGGGTTGTGATATTTGTCTGGGCTGGACCCATTGTAAGCCTTCTTCGGGTTAACCCCAATAAGTGAATATATATATATTTTTCTGGCTCCCACAATCTTATTTTCTCCAATTTTTCCAAATTAGTTCAAAACTCCATAATATTATGTTTCATTCTAATTGTACTCTTCAACATGTGTATAAAGTTCATTTGTTCTATGAAGGATGATATGAATGCTATTACTACCAAACCTTTTGTTTTTTTTTTTTTTGGTTTTTTATATATGGCCGGATTATTAATATCATTTTATATCACCACTTACATGGACATGTATGATTAGTTTTTTTAATTAGTGAAAATTTTAATGAAAGCAAATAGTATCTTGTCATATACTAAGTGATAACACTCTTATTAAAATTATGACAAAAATAAGGTCATATATAGCAATCATCGCTGACAAAAAAAAAAGATATATAGCAGTCATCTTTTTCATTTTAGTAAAAGTTACAGATGCTCTTGATAATAAATAAAAAATATACAAACACCTACATTTCTAAGATGTCACCAAGACCCTTGACATTTGAAAGTCGCATTACTCGCACCTCTATTGACCACCCTTGAAATTTCTAAGATGTCACCAAGACCCTTGACATTTGGAAGTCATATTATTCATTCCTCTACTGACCATCACTTTTATTTTTGACGTAATAATTTTCATTACACCCCTAAGATCAACAAAAATGCCAACATTAGTACTATTGATGAAGTTTTGGGTTCAATTAATACAACTTTCAAATGTTAGGGAAGGTTGTACATTTTTATTAAATGTCAAGGGTGCTTATGATATACTCTTCTTTGTTAGAATTTATTCATATGTTAAAGAGTTAAATTGAAACAAAATACGTTATTGTTGAGTTTTGACCTTATTTGAGAGAAACAATAAAAGTTATGATGACTTGATGGTGATTTGGTGGCTCGTTTGAGAACAAACTATTTTAATAATTTTTAAATTTTTTGACTAAAATATGAGATAAAAAAAATTGGTAAGTTTGTAATGATTTTTTGATTTTTTACGGAAAAAAATGCAAAAGTATAGAAAAAACGAAATATTTGATCTTTTAGTATAAGTTATAGGCTTTTTGATTTTTTTAATAATTTTTTTACTTTTAGACTAAAACTATTGTATGTCAAACGATCAATAAAAGTTATCTTTATCAATAATTTTTTATATATTTTATTTCAAAAAATTTGTATCAAAGTATTTGGTGTAACTCCCACTTACAATTTATAAGGTAAATAACTTGAATAAATTTAAAATAAGAGAATTATTGAAAAGTTAAACATTTATGGGAGATTTACCAATAAATCCCAAAATGTAAACTTATGAACCAATTGGTCCCATTTTTATTCTAGTAAACCGTTTAGTCCTGAAAAATTCTGAGAGACAGCACCACTCATCTCTCTCAGCATTCTCTCTCTTACATGGAGACCCAGCCACACACATATCTTCTCTCTCTAGCAGACACAAGACACCATGCACACAAAACACCATTAACACACACACCCAGCAGCCACACTCATACACACCATACGCACAACACACACACACACACACACAGCACACACCAAACCCAGCTCTCTCTTCTCTCTCTAAGACAAAATACGTTATTGTTGAGTTTTGACCTTATTTGAGAGAAACAATAAAAGTTATGATGACTTGATGGTGATTTGGTGGCTCGTTTGAGAACAAACTATTTTAATAATTTTTAAATTTTTTGACTAAAATATGAGATAAAAAAAATTGGTAAGTTTGTAATGATTTTTTGATTTTTTACGGAAAAAAATGCAAAAGTATAGAAAAAACGAAATATTTGATCTTTTAGTATAAGTTATAGGCTTTTTGATTTTTTTAATAATTTTTTTACTTTTAGACTAAAACTATTGTATGTCAAACGATCAATAAAAGTTATCTTTATCAATAATTTTTTATATATTTTATTTCAAAAAATTTGTATCAAAGTATTTGGTGTAACTCCCACTTACAATTTATAAGGTAAATAACTTGAATAAATTTAAAATAAGAGAATTATTGAAAAGTTAAACATTTATGGGAGATTTACCAATAAATCCCAAAATGTAAACTTATGAACCAATTGGTCCCATTTTTATTCTAGTAAACCGTTTAGTCCTGAAAAATTCTGAGAGACAGCACCACTCATCTCTCTCAGCATTCTCTCTCTTACATGGAGACCCAGCCACACACATATCTTCTCTCTCTAGCAGACACAAGACACCATGCACACAAAACACCATTAACACACACACCCAGCAGCCACACTCATACACACCATACGCACAACACACACACACACACACAGCACACACCAAACCCAGCTCTCTCTTCTCTCTCTAAGACACACCCAGCGCATAACACACACACACACACTGATACACGCACACACACACACACTGATGGCTTCAACACACACCCACACCCACACCCACACACACTGATACACACACACAACACACACACACACTGATGGCTTCAACCCACACCCACACCCACACCCACACACACTGATACACGCACACACACACTGATGGCTTCAACACACACCCACACCTACACCCACACACACTGATACACACACACAACACACACAACGCACACAGTAAACACGGCACAGACTAGGACATCAAAACACATGCATCTACACACACACACCCACACTGATACACACGCGAACACACACACACACTAATGGCTTCAACACGCGCGCACACACACACACTGTTGGCTTTAACAGTGTCACACACACACACATTCCCCTCCGCCAAGCACCGCCACGGCGGCGTTCCGACCACCATCTCCGCCACCAAACACCCCAAAGCCCATACGTCCGCAGCCGCCTCCTGTTGTCCGGCCACCACTATCTCCGGCGGCATATACAACGGCGTACCTCTCAACTCAAAACCCACGATCTTCTCTCCCGATTTCTTTGCTAAACCAAAATCGGCGATCTTCGCGACATCGTTTTGACATAGAAGAACGTTTTGAAGCTTGAGATCACAGTGAACAAACCCATTCTCGTGAATACATTGAAGGCTCTGACTCTTGGATATTCCTAAATTCACTGTTCCGAAGCTTCCATGGCCGAGTAAATCGCCTCGAACCCACTCTATGGGAGCGAAAATCATATTGAATTTTGGGTTTTGCTTTGCCTTGCCTTGCCTTGCCTTGCCTTGCTTGTGGTCTCACTCTGTCAACAACTAACTCTGTTTTGGGGATTGGTATATATACATATATATATATATATATAAGATCTTGATATTGGTGGCGAAAAACATAACAAATATGGGTAAAATCGTCCACACAGTTACACTAAATATGGAAAATAGGATCAGCAAAAAACAAACTTCCCCACTGATAGGACTTATCCGAACAAAAGAATAAAATTGGGACTAATTGGTTTAATAGTTTGTAAAATGGGATTTATTGGTAAATTTTCCAACATTTATACTTTTAACTTATATTTTTTAATCATACACTTTTAATTTATAAAAAATTGTTCTAAAAGCCGGGCACATGTGAGCGGAACTCTCTCTTTAATAACCATATGATATGTATAATAAAAATGATTTTTTTTTCTATAATTAACAACAATGATTCATCCCTCCTTTTCTCCCCACCCCCTTTGACCCCCTCTCTCTCTCATTGGTTACCTTTTCTTTTTCTTTTTCTTTTTCTTCCTGCTCCTCCAATCACCACCCGTCACGTGGCAAAGGGGGGGTGAGGGGGTGACCCCCAAAAGGGGGTCCCAAGCATTATTCTATAATTAATTATGTGTCCTATTGGCCACTATTTTCATCCTCAAATGTAATTTTCACTGGCTTTCTTTTCAGTGAACAATTCAACCCACTCTAATTTTTGTTTGTTTGTTTGTGCCTATTTTTTCCACTATTGTGTCCCTTTCAAAAGTTTTAAGGTTCCTTTCGTGTTTAGAGACGGCTCAAAAATTTTTGTGGCTCAAATGGCTCAAATCTGTCAAAACGACGTCGTTTTGACAGATTTTGAGTGTAAAACGACGTCGTTTTGACAGATTTGAGCCATTTGAGCCACAAAAATTTGAGCTACCAAACATTTTCCTTTGACAACCAAGTGAATAGGAACAATTACTTTTTGTAGTCAACATGAAATTTTTCACTGCAAAGAAAGAAGGAAAGTTAAACCTTAAACCCTAAATTAAGATGACTGACGAAATGGTATTGTATTTTGATAATTATTTATTAATTTATACAAATATTTTTACTTTTGATAAATTTTTTAATTGATGCTTTTTTTTTTTAATCCATGTACATTCTGTAAAATAAAGATATAATAAAAGAAACCTTCCTCTATTTAAGATCGAGACGCTCAACTACTTGAAACCCAAGAATGCAACTAAATCTTTTAGTTTACTAATAAGCCAAATAAACAAAGTGACAAACAAAAAAAATTAAAAATTTTATACTACAACATATAAAATTTTATACTACAACATTGAGAGGGTAATTTATATGCGAAATTGGGCCGAGCTGGGCCTTAGTACGAAGGGCTGAGTAAAGAGGCCATAAAGTTACTCCGGTCTTGAAGAGGCTTAAAGTTAGCCCAATCTCAAGCCCAGAAGGTAGACCGGTCCGAGTTACTCTTGATGTTAGTCCGGTTGAAGGACGCTTTGTGGTTAGACCAGTTTAAGGATGCGTTGAACTTATATTGGTTAAGGCACAGTATGGTTGGTTCGGTCTAAAAGCTTTGCTAAAAGTTAGATCGGTTTAGACTTAACACTGTTGACAATGGAGGAACTGGAGTAAGAACACTGAAGGTAGAACCGAACTAACGATAGTTTGGTCTACTCTGTGGCTCGGCGTGATCATGATTACTTCGGTCATATTGGAGTTCGGACATGGTAAAAACCATCTCACTTGGTTTAAGCAGTGAGGGGGGTGTTGAAGGATAAGCATTATCTTTCAGAAGTATGAATCCTAGGAGGACTCTGCAAGGAGGAGTAGAAGTCCTACTAGGATTGTGCCACGCAAAACCTATAAAAGCTCACAAACATCACCCTTGGAGAGGTAACACAACTTTGCTTTCTGAATACATAGAGCTTTTGTTTATTTGTCAAGCTTACTGACATCGGAGAGGTTTCCGGCACACACCCGCCGGCTAGCTCACGTTTGTGTTTACAGGTGATAAAGCGACGTCGTACGGAGGAACGCAGACTTGATCAACAGGATTATACGAGAAAGTTTATTTCTTTCCCGTACAATTGGCGCCGTCTGTGGGAAAAACAGACAAGACAAAACCTCTTGATCAAGCTTTACCTCTTTAGGAACAATGGCGCACATTGAAGAATTACCACAGTCCGCCATCGACGGGCAAACACCAGATGGGGGTGCAAGGCGTGAAGGATTACCTTCTATCCCTCCTATGGCGGACTTGGAGTCCCAACGACATAACTCCAGGAGAGATACTAGGGGGAGGCGGACTCACAGCCCCCGTCACTCTCATTCACAAAGTCCTGACAGGCAAAGGTGGAGGATTGATCCTCAAGTTCTGGAGGACTGCGTGAAGGAGCAAGATGAATTAATAAGGAAGATGGCGGCGGACATGAAAGCCTTGAAGCGCCAGATGAAGGGAAAAGGAGTGGCGACAGGAGAGGAGCGCAAAAACAAGACGCCCCCTCGCCGCTCAGAAGACCATGGAAGGCATTCCACACCTTCACAAGCAGAGAGTAGAAGCCTTAGGACAGGCGATACTCAGTCTAGAACCTCCAGAACTCGTTACTCCAGGTCTGAGAGAATGAGATCATTGAGGTCTTACACAGAGGGAAGTACCTACCGACCCTCACACTCGCACCAAACATCATCCAAACAGACGGAGTTGCCCAGATCATCTGATTTACGGATCATGCTGGAAGAAAAGGCACGATGAAAGGAGGACACCAGGGCACGCGACCCACGCAGAGTTTCTGCCCTTCAACGGTTGGCCCCTCGATCGCATGGAAGCGTCGAGGTTGGAATGCCATTACCACGCCTTGCCTACGAACCGACAGACAAAGCATTAGCGAGGCTGCAGACCTCGCCGTTCGTTCCGGCAATTGAAAATGCACCCCTACCTACAGGCTTCCTTCAGCCCAAATTCACTACGTACGAGGGGAAAACGGACCCCTACATTCACCTAAGCCACTTCCGCCAAGTTATGGCCGTATATCGGCGAAACGAGGCTCTAATGTGCATCCTCTTCCCGTCAAGCCTTGGCAATCTAGGTTTGACTTAGTTTGAAAAACTTCCAGAAGGCAGCATAGCCTCCTGGGCGCAATTGGCAGAGGCGTTTGTCACAAGGTTCAGAACAAACACTAAAACCCCGGTGGAGATTGACCAGTTACTCTCCATCGACATGGGTGAAAAAGAGACGCTAAGGTCCTACAATAGTCGCTACTGGGAGACATTCAACCAGATTGGGGACTGCCCCACCAATCTCGCCATTACACAGTACAAAAGAGGCCTTCCAGTCAGGAATAGACTAAGGGACTCAATCACCATGACACCACCCCTCACCATGGAAGCCTTGATGGAAAGAGTGCATCAGCACATCAGGGTAGAAGAGGATGGCGCACGTGCCAAAACAAAATCTGGCACGACCACAGTACCAAAAAAGAAGACCTCAGCAAAGGTCAATGCGGTAGATCGTCAGAACAGAAACGGACGTGGCAGGCGAGACAACGGAGAGGACCCAGATAAAAGATGGTTGAGGGTCCGCACGGCCATAACCACGGTATTCAAGAAACCGATCTACCGAATTCTAAGTGAAATAAGAGATGAGCCTTTCGTCAAATGGCCAGCCAAACTAGGGGAAGCGCAGAAGGACTATGACGAAAGATCACGGTGCACCTTCCATAAAGAAAACGGGCACCGCACTGAGAATTGCACGCCATTGAGACAGCACCTGGAGGAGTTGGTGGCAGCAGGACACTTGGATAAATACATTCAAGGAGGGACGCAACCAGCTCCCCAGGACCATAATAACACCAACGGGATGCCAGTTGACGTCCCACCTCAAGGCATTATCAATGTGATACATGGAGTCTTTGAACCTGAGCGTGTATGCGAGCTCAGGAGATCAATCAAAAAGGCTGAACACTTTAGAGAGGTGCTAAGTGCCCAACCTGCCATCAAGAAGGGGAAGACAGAGGCTACAAACGTCATGTCTTTTTCGGATAAAGACTTGGAACGGATATATTGCCCTCACAATGATGCCCTGGTCATCACTCTTTGAGTTAAGGATTTTGACGTCAAGCGGATTCTGATTGACCAGGGTAGTTCATGTGAAATCATGTACTACGAAACATTTAAACAATTGAAGCTGCAAGACAAAGACTTGGCGCCTGCCGTATCTCCCCTAATTGGATTCAACTCCATGCCAGAATGGCCCGTCGGCAAAATAATTCTTCCGGTTAGGGCAGGAAGCGTGGCGAAACAAGTGGAGTTCTGGGTATTGAAGGTCCCCTCTACTTACAACATCATCTTGGGAAGAACATGGCTCCATGCCATGAAATTAGTAGCATCATCCTACCATCAAGTAATGCGGTTCCCCAACGGAACTGGAGTAATTGAAGAAGTCTATGGAGATCAGATCATGTCGAAGTAATGCTTCGTCACGGTGAATGGCAGCCGCACTGCCAAAGGATACGTTCATTCGGTAGAAGAACCTGAGAACAATGAGCTATTCGTAGATGTCGGCAAAGCGGCTGATCAGAAAGCGTTGGAGGACTTGGTAGAGGTAAGAATAGATGAAAAAAACCCGGATAAGTTCTTTTTGCTCAGTTCATCGTTGTCCAGCACTGAGAGATTAGAGGTCATGGAATTTTTAACCTCTAATATCGAAGTGTTTGCCTGGACACCATACGACATGCCAGACATTGATTCCAACTTCATCTGTCACCAACTCAATGTCCACCCAACCGCCAGACCAATCATTCAACGCACCCGTAGATCAGCACTCCACCATGCCGAGATAGTGGCGGAAGAAGTAGGAAACCTACTGGAAGCAGGAGCAATCAGAGAGGTGCACTACCCAAGATGGATCTGCAACACAGTCGTGGTGCCAAAGAAGAATGGCAAGTGGCGTGTCTGTGTCGACTACAAAACAGTCAACAAGGCATGTCCGAAAGACAGCTTCCCTCTACCACGAATAGATCAACTGGTCGACCTAACGGCGGGGCACAACCGACTCAGCTTTCTGGATGCATACAGAGGCTACCATCAAATCGCCATGCATGAACCAGACCAGGAGGTCACATCCTTTACAACTCCAAGAGGACTATACTGTTACAAGGTCATGCCCTTTGGCCTAAAGAACGCAGGGGCAACATTCCAACGGATGGTCACCAAGATATTTGAACCATTGTTAGGCAGAACAATGGAGGCTTACATCGACGACATGGTGGTCAAGAGAAAGAATGAGAATGACCATCTCAAGGACCTAGGCGAGATGTTTAAAATCCTGAAGAAGCACAAGTTGCGCCTCAATGCATCCAAGTGTGCATTCGGAGTAGGATCTGGAAAATTCCTGGGCTTCCTTGTGACCAACCGGGGTATAGAAGCAGACCCCTCCCAGATCAAAGCAATCCAGGATTTGGAGAGACTAAACTCAGTGAAAGAAGTGCAGCATCTCACCGGCATGGCAGCTGCGCTCAATCGGTTCATAAGCTGGTCATCAGACAGACTACGACCATTCTTCCATGCACTAAAAGCCAAGTTCGAATGGGACGAAGAATGCGACCAAGCTCTGGAAAGCTTGAAAGAATACATGTCTTCTCCACCATTGCTGGTGAATGCGACCAAGCTCTGGAAAGCTTGAAAGAATACATGTCTTCTCCACCATTGCTGGTCACCCCAATACCTGGAGAAGAACTCTTCCTGTACCTGGCAGTCTCTCAGCACGCAATTAGCGCAGTGTTGGTCCGTGAGGAAGGAATTCAACATCTGCCCATCTATTATGTCAGCAAGACATTGCTGGGAGCCGAAACAAGGTATTTGCCACTAGAAAAGCTGGCATTGGCCCTGATGATGGCCTCAAGAAAGTTATCACACTGCTTCACACCCACACCATAATCGTCCTCACAGCTTTCCCATTAAAAGCTTTATTTGAGAGGGCAAACTTTTCTAGGCGAATCTTGAAGTGGGCAGTAGAGTTGGGACAATTTGACATCAAGTTCCAACCCAGGACCGCAGTAAAGGCCCAATTTTTGGCAAACTTCATCGCAGAGTTTACTCCTGGAAGTCATCATGTCTGCCCAGTTGACCTAACTGACACAACCGAACTAGGAATGGAAGTTGACGCCGAAATAGCCCAACCCCTAGCAGAAGGTACTCAGTCAGACTCCAAGGCAGACCAGACTAAAGACAGCAAGGAAGAAGCAAACCAAACTACACCAAACCAAGACTCACCAACAAATAAAGACTTGGTACAATCAGATAGCGAGGGGCAGACAGCAAGCATGGACCTTGAAGAAAACACCAGCGACATTCTTGACCCACGGCATCATCTGACCCCTCCACTTGCTGGAAGTTGTTCGTTGGAGAGATGTGGAAGCTCTTTGTGGATGGAGCATCCAACCGGCATGGTGCAGGACTTGGCATAGTCCTCATCTCACCAGATGGCCTGGTTGTTGAGCAAGCAATCAACCTTGGCTTCCCAGCATCAAACAACGAAGCGAAGTACGAAGCACTCCTTGCAGGACTCAAGACAGCATTCTATATGAAGGCCACCGAACTAATGGTCTACAGCGACTCACAGCTGGTGGTAAATCAAATTTCTGGCGACTATGAAGCAAATGATGATAGGATGGCCAAGTACCAAGAATTGGTCAGAATAGAGATCAAGAAATTTGAAGTAGTGAGGATTGAACAGATAGGCAGGGAAGAGAACGGCAGAGCAGACGAACTAGCAGGCTTTGCTTCAATGGCAGATACATCCATCCCTCATCCATTGCTCATCGACTACTTACCAAGACCAAGCATCGAAGACCCCGAAATAGAAGAAGTATGTTGCGCCGATCTAGGCCCCTCATGGATGGATCCCATCATACTATTCTTGAAATATGGCATCCTACCGGAAGAAAAGAAAGAAGCCAACAAAATTAGAGCAAAGTCACAGCGATTTTGGCTCTCCCCATCTCTGGCATTATACAAAAAGTCGTTCTCAGGACCCTATCTAAAGTGTGTCCACCCCAGCAAAGTGGAAGCATTCTTATACGAGATACACGAAGGGGTGTGCGGAAGCCATCAAGGAGGAAGATCGCTAGCTTACAGGGCCATTTTGCAAGGATACTGGTGGCCATACATGCAGGCAGACTTAGAGAAATATGTGGAGAAGTGCGAGAAATGCCAAAAATTCGCACACCAAATACATCAATCAGCTAGAGAACTCCTACCATTGACTAGCCCATGGCCTTTCGCAATGTGGGGCTTGGACATAGTAGGACCACTTCCAACAGCACCCGGCAACAGGAAGTTCTTTCTCGCAACAACAAACTACTTCACAAAATGGGTGGAAGCAGAAGCATTAGCATCAATCAAAGAAAAAGATGTGAAGAAGTTTGTCTGGCAAAATATCATTACTCGATTCGGCATACCTAAAGCCCTCATATCAGACAACGGCACCCAGTTTGATGGCAAAATCTTTAGAAGCTTTTGTGAAGAATACAAGATAGAGTTCTACAATTCTACACCAGCATATCCTCAAGCAAATTGCCAAGCAGAAGCATCAAATAAGGTTGTCTTGGATGGACTGAAGAAAAGGTTAGAGAAGGCAAAAGGCAAGTGGGCGGAAGAACTTCCTCATGTTTTATGGGCTTACCGCACCACACCTCGACGATCAACAGGAGAAACACCATTCTCCTTAGCCTACGGAATGGAAGCAGTAATCCCACTGGAAGTTGGCCTCCCCACAATTCGAAGCGAAAATTTTGATCCCGACTTGAATGGAGAAGCCATAACATTAGAGCTCGACCTCACCGAAGAAATAAGAGAAAGAACACTAGTTCACATTGCCTCATATCAACAAGAGTTATCTAGGAAATACAACAAAACAGTACATCCAAGGCAATTCAAGATCGGAGATTGGGTGCTGCGCAAAGTGATGGGAAAAACCCTGGTGCTAGGAGATGGCAAGCTAGGGCCTAATTGGAAAGGTCCTTACAAAGTGGTTGGGTTAGCAGGCAAAGGGGCATACCACCTAGAAGACAAGGACGGCAAAGCAATCCCTAGGCCATGGAACACCGCCAATCTCAAGTTATTTTATTTTTAGCTTTCCTCTTTCAAACATGTGTAATTTTTTATTTCCTCAACAAAACAAATCGATTCTTTTCAGCATAGTTGTTCTTTGTAAAAGTTAGTTTTAGTAAAGTTAGGAACATTGCAAACATTTTATTCTAAGCTGGCTGGAAAAACCAACTTAGAGGTTGGCTGGATTAAACCAACACTCTTCCTAAGCCCAGGATAAGGACCCAGGCTGCAGGACGTTTGGTCGGAATAACCAAACACTTTACTTTAGGTTGGCTGGAAAAACCAATCTAAAGGTTGGCTGGATTAAACCAACACCCTTCCTCAGCCCAGGATAAGGATCCAGGCTGCAGGACGTTTGGTCGGAATAACCAAACACTTTACTTTAGGTTGGCTGGAAAAACCAATCTAAAGGTTGGCTAGATTAAACCAATACTTGGTACTCTTTAGCCGAAGTAAAAACATCGGCTAAAAGAGTGGTTGGATGGATTAAACCAACTCCTAGTTCTCTATAGCCGAAGTAAGAACATCGGCTAAAGGAGTGGTTGGCTGGATTAAACCAACTCCTATTACTCTTCAGCCGAAATAAGGGTATAGGCTGAAGAATGGTTGGCTCTTATGTCTTACCCCATGGAGAGTCCCTTGGATGATGGTACACGGGTGGTGGTGGCTGACCCTCAACATCCACAAGCTCGATGTCAATAATCAGTTAGAACTGTCAGGGGATTGGGCGACCGCTGACAGTCCAGATCCTTCGAGGGTTGTGCACAACCCATCATCCAGGTATTGTTTTCTTAATGGAGACAAAGAACAGGAGATCGAGATTAGAAAGAATTAGACGTAGCTTGCATTTTCCTAATAGTTGCTATGTGGAGCCCGTGGGTTTAGTGGGGGGACTAGCCTTATGGTGGACGAATGAGGTAGATATTGATATCAGATTCAAGGATCCTAATTTGCTTAGATATGTTATCTCGAGCCCGGGTTTGGAGTGGTTAGCCACTTTTATTTATGCACCTTCACGTCCCCAATTGCGAGATGTTTTCTGGGATTGTTTGCTGTCCATTGCCAGTGAGAACAGTAAGCCATGGCTTTGTATTGGTGATTTCAACGAGATTGGATCTGTCTGGGAAAAGGAAGGCGAAGCATGGCTCAATCCTAGGCGCATTGAAAAGTTTCAAAAAGTGCTATCGGATTGTGCCTTTCTGGATTTGGAGTTTAACGGGTCTGTGTTTACCTGGTCAAATCATCAACTTGGCTTGGACAAAGTCAGTGAAAGGCTTGACAGGGCAGTTGCCACAGTGGCGTGGAGAGAGATGTTCCCTTATGCTCAAGTGATCCATGAAACCTTTTTAGTCCTGAACTTCAGTATCCCTCCACAGAAAGTTCCTAGATTGTTCAAGATCGAGTCCATGTGGATAACTTCTCCGGAGTGGAGAGATGATGTTTTAGCCAGTTGGCAGTGTCCTCAGATAGGATCGTCTATGTTTCGTCTGAGCCAAAAGCTTTCGAGTTGCCATCAAGGCTTGAAAGAGTGGAGTTTAAGAGAGTTTGGAAATAACAAGTTGAAAATTCATACTCTAAAGGGCCATTTAGCACACCTCCAAGCTCAACAGTCTTCGATGGAGAATGATCAGGCCCAAAGAGAAGTTCAGACGGAATTAGAAGTCATCCTCCTCTAAGAAGAGATGTACTTGCATTAGAGGTCAAGAATTCGTTGGCTACAGTGTGGTGATCATAACTCCTCTTTCTTCCATGCCTCACTTACCCAACGCAGACAGCGAAATCAGCTGGTACAGTTGTTAGATGGTAATGGTATGTGGCTAACCTCGGATGCGGATATTGATTCTCATTTGTTTAGCTATTTTTCTACCATCTTCAAGAGTGATCGAGCTAGGGATTTGGCTCTTTCTCTTTCAATAGTGGGGCATCTTGTCACCGAAGATATGAACCGGAGGTTAACCAACCCAATCACTGACTCGGAAATCAAAATTGCTGCCTTCCAACTTGGTTCCTTAATGGCCCCGGGGCCTGATGGCTATTCGGGAGTTTTCTATCACAAATACTGGGATGTAGTGGGTGTAGATGTTTGTGAGGCCATCAAAACCTTTTTTACCACCGGTCACCTCCTCAAGGAGTGGAATCACACCAATTTAGTGCTAATTCCCAAGGTTCAAAAGCCCGAGACACTCTCACAGTTTCGACCAATCAGTTTGTGCAACTTCAAGCTCAAAATTATGTCTAAAATTCTTGCCAACAGACTCAAACCAGTGCTTCAGAATATCATTTCGCCTCTGTAATAACCCTCACCACTGCTTACCGATAAACATTGATTACCGTTAAACTGAACTGATTATGACTGATAACTGAACTGATTAAAGTACTGAACTGACTGATTGAAAACTGAAACTGAATTGACTGAGTATGTACGTTTGAATTGCATTCTACCTGTTGATTGTTTATTTGATCTGTTCGTATTTTAGTGTTTAAACTGCTAATTGAAGGCCTTATCGGCGGCCGAATCCGGAATTGATTGATGTTTTATGATCATCATAATTAATGTGATTTTGTAGTATATTTATCTGGAAACTGATTAGGTATAATTAAATTAGGTTAAATATTGATGGATTGCAAGTTTGACTTAATTACGATTAGACCACTTGTGGCCACTATCTATACACATGTTGAGCCTTGTACACACTCATACATACACGTTTCTTCAGCTCATTTTGAGCACACCACCGACTAGAGAGAGGGAGATTGGGGAGTGAGAGTGTCTTCATCTCTTTTGCTTGATCTTGCTTGGATTGAAGTATAGATTGCATGTTTGAATTCCTAGTCTTCTAATTCAAGACTTAGGTAAGGATTTCATCTTCTCATTCTTGTGTTTGAACTAATTCTTGCATGGTCCATGTTAAATTGTAGAGCTAAGCCATGTTTTAGTTCATACATGTTGATATAGAGCATAATTTATGCTTGCATGTTTGAATTGTTGAGTTGTGAGTTGATTTCATGGTAAAATGGTGCATGCATGTCCATAACTTTGTAATGGTCCATGTTTTCAACTTGTTTTTGGATCAATAGACTCCTTAGAGCATCAAATTGAACTTTGAAGTTGTTTAAAATACATGCATGTTTGCATGTTCATATTGTTCTTGATATTGGTTTGAAATTGGGTTTCAATTAAACACCCTTGGGCTTTCATTTCTCAAAATTGAGCTTTGAACCATGATATTCTATGTGTTTACAAATGTTTTCTGGAAATTCAGCCCAAGAGGTCGAGTTTTGAATTGTGAAAAACCTGGTTTTGGCTTGGAGGTGCAATCTGGAATTCCCAGATTTTGCACTTCCGCTCGAGCGGGGAAATTGGCGCTCGAGCGTGGAATCTGAGCATCCAGTATTTCTCTGCACTGTTTTACAGTCCGCTCGAGCGGAGGATTGGACGCTCGAGCGGAGGCATGTGTCTCACGATCGAGCGGGCGTCGAGCGCTCGTCGAGCGGAGATTTCGCCCATCCGGTACTTTTACAGTACGCTCGAGCGGTAAAGTTGACGCTCAAGCGTGTACCTCTGTTGCATGACTGCTCGAGCGGGGAAACCTGCGCTCGAGCGGGACTCTGTTTTTTTTCTGATAAATTCTGAAACTGCTTTTTGAGTACATCCTTGCATCCTCATCCCATCCTAGGCATGCTTAGGCCTAGTTTAAGGCATCTTACTGAGGATATAGATGTAGAACACACCGAGGCATTAGGGGTTAAGTTATTATCTTTCCCAACTGTGTAGCTTAGTGTGTGTTCAATCTGTTAACTGTGTAGGGTTGGCGATTGCAGAGACACGCTCTAGCATACTGTAGCCCAGAACTCTGTGAGTAACGATTGTGTAAAGATATGTTCACAAATGATTATTTTCTGAACAACTGAATTGTACTGCTTTCTGAACTGATACTGTTAACTGAATGAATGTATGTCCTATATTCTGAACTGTATTGTGGCATCCTTAGCACCTACTGTTTACTGTTACTATGATAGAAATCTCTGTCGGTTCCCTTGTTGGAACCACTACTGTTTACCTACTGATGGCCATCATTACTGCTCGGTCTTTTAAGACCTACTGTTTACTATACTGTTATGCTAATGGGTGTACCACATATGACTGTACTAACTGAACAACTGAAATACTGTTTAAATGAACTGTTTTCATACTGTAAGGACATTCATTCTCAACCTCTTTACGCATTATGTTATTCACTGGGCTTTAGCTTACTGCTCATATATATATGTAGGTGTACAGGCACCAGACTGCGGCTAGGAGCGTCAGGGTTACTCCAGTTTTGTCAAGCCAACTATTGTGCCTCACTGCGAGGTTCCGAGCCTATCTGTTAAGGCTTAGGGGCGTTTTGCAATCCCCCCTTCTGTACTGTCTTACTGTTCTGTATAGACTGAATGTTTACTGTACTGTTATGCAGGGATTGAGTCCCTAGTCTGAATGATTGTAAATATTGTGCATACTGTTTTGTACTGTTTACATATAAATGTATGAAAAGTCTTTTTGCATACAGACTGTCACAGCTCATTAGGCATTATTTCTTTACTGTATTGGCTTCCGCCAGGCCCTGTACTCTGTTTTACTGTACTACTGTTCTGCAGGCCTTCGGTAATCCCGGATTAATGGCCGGTTACGGTGCTAAACCCATAGGGTCGGGTTTGGGTCGTGACAGAGTCACGACCGCCTCAACAGTCGGCCTTTGTTTCTGGTAGATTGATTCAAGACAATATCATTGTGGCCCATGAGGCCTTTCATCACTTGAAGCTAAAGAAAAAAAGTGTTATGCATGAAATGGCGGTTAAAATTGATTTCAACAAAGCCTATGATCGTGTTCAATGGGACTTTTTGCGTGCTCTAATGGAGAAGATGGGTTTTGCCACTGTTTGGATTCAATGGATTATGGTGTTAGTGTCCACGGTCTCTTTCTCGGTGTTTGTAAATGGTCTCAAACGAGTAATTGTAGTTCCTTCACGGGGTTTACGGCAGGGTGACCCTCTGTCTCCCTACCTCTTTCTTCTCATTGCGGAGGGTCTGTCCCTATCCCTGTCTAATAGGCTTCGTGAGAAGGTGTTTTTAGGAATCACACTGCGCAGAGGATGCCCCACTATTACTCACTTATTTTTTGCGGATGATGCCCTTCTTTTCGCTATGGCAAACAGGACGGACTGTCAGGCTCTTAAGGCAATTTTGGATGTATATAGCCTTGCCTCTAGTCAGTGGATTAATTTTGAGAAGTCAAGCATTATCTTCTCAGCAAATACATCCGACACTGTGAAGTCCGAAGTCAATGCTTTGTTGGGGATGTCTCCAAGTTCCTGAGGGACAAAATACCTGGGCCTTCCTTTGTTTTGGGGTAGATCGAAGTCAGAAGCTTTTGGTTATTTGATTGAGAAGGCAGTCACAACAATGCAAGGTTGGAAACAGAATTTGCTCTCACAAGCAAGACAAGAAGTTTTGATTAAATCGGTGATTCAAGCGATCCCGATATATGCTATGGCCTGCTTTGCTTTTCCAAAGAAATTTTGTGTGCGACTTAACTCCTACATCAGCAACTTTTGGTGGGGGGGTGATCCACTGGATATGGGTATTCACTGGACCAGCTGGACTAGTTTGGCTTTGACAAA